>NC_091775.1:17085506-17710506 GCF_029378745.1 Bos indicus | reverse complement strand
AAAATATTGAGTATAGTTCCCTGTGCTCTACAGTAGGTCCTTGTTGGCTACTATATATATGGCTGTGTATAAATTAATCTCAAATTCCTAATTTATCCTTCTTTTCCCCCATGCCCCTTTCTCCTTTGGGAGCTATAAATTTGTTTTCCTAGGTCTGTGAGTCTCTTTCCATTTTGGAAATATTCTTATCTTTTTTTATAGACTCCACAAATAAGTGATATGATATTTGTCTTTCTCTGACCGGCTTACTTCACTTAGTGTGATAATCCCTCGTCCATGCATGCTGCTGCAAATAGCGTTATTCCCTTCTTTCTCTGGCTGAGTAATCATGCATGTAATACTACCATTGTGGGAGTGGTATATCAGCTCTTCTTTATCCATTCATCTGTCAATGGACATTTAGGTTATTTCCATGTCTTGGGTACTGTAAATAGTGTGCTATGATCCTTGGAGTGCATGTATCTTTTTCAGTTATGGTTCTCTCTGAGTATACGCCCAAGAGTGGGTTTCCAGGGTCATATGGTCAATCTATTTTTAGGATATTTAAGGAAGCTCCATACAGTTTTCCATAATAGTTGTACCAGTTCACATTTCCACCAACAGTGTAGGAGGATTCCCTTTTCTCCACACCCTCTCCAGCACTTATTGTTTGTATTAATAGATGTTTTGATGATGGCCATTCTGATTAACATGAGGTAATAACTCATTGTAGTTTTTATTTACATTTCTGCAATAACTAGTGATGCTGAACAGATTTTCGCATGCCTTTGGCCATCTCTATGTCTTCTTTGGAGGAATGTCTATTTAGATCTTCTGCCCATTTTTTGATTGGGTTGTTCATTTTTCTCGTACTGAGTTGTATCAGCTGTTGGTATATTTTGGAGATTAATTCCTTGTTGGTTGCCTCATTTGCAAATATTTTCTCCCACTCTGTAGGTTGTTGTTTCATTTTGTTTATGTCTTCCTTTGCTATGAAAAAGCTTTAAGATTGACTGAAAAAAGACACAAGGAATTTGCCAGCATATAGTTGAAATATGCAACATGAGAGAGATTACTTATATATAGAAGAAAGTTGTGTACACAAAAAAAACAGCAGGACTGTGTTCTCATATAATAATATATAAAATGAAGGAGAAGAAGCCAGAGAAACTAAATTTGACTGAAGAAAGTTGAAGAAAGAAATTAAACCTATAAATAAATTCTACATCCTTTAAAGAGTGGGTAAATACCTCAGTAAAAATTTTTAAGATAATTAACACAAAAGCTTCATAGCATATTTTTTGTATCATACAAGGTATATCTTTTGAATAATAAGTTCTAATTGTTTCAGTAATTATACAATTTTCAGAGATTATGTTTAAATGAAAAGAATAAAAATGTGTTTTTATTGGGGCTATAATAGCATAACTTGAGCTCTTCTTTAAAATTATGGTAGTGTTCATTGGCTCTGATACAATATCTCAGATCACATCTAATCACCGAGCAAAAGCAGATTTTAATTTAAAAGATTACAAGTATGGCATTCAAAATAGAGCTCTTTTGGAAACTATATCCCATAGGAATGTGAAATGACCATATTACATTGATTATTTCTGTAAAGTTATATAAAGAACACTTTACTGGCCAAGATACCAGGGAAGCCCAAAGAACGTATGCATATCTTAAATGTAGTTAATTTTTTCCTTGGAGATAACATTTAAAATGGCCAAAGGGAGCTTCATGTTAGTAAGTTCCAAGACATATATAAAATGTTATATCTGTGGCAATTTACTTACATCAAATATACGCTTGATTTTTCCCATTCTTCACACCCTGTTTGAAATTATCTTGCCTTGTCATTGTGGTTTTCCATTAAAGGGACTGTTAAAGGATAAAGAATTACCATTTTATCAGTAGTACTTAAGCTCAGCTACTACATGATCTCAATTGATGAGTGTTGTTTACAGTGGCCCATAAACTTCTGCAGGTCTGCAACTGTTCTCACGTGGTATAGACTTAAAATGTGTGATTGAGACTTCTATTTCTGCAGAATATTATTAAGTTTAGATTATTAAGTTTTCACCAACACATTCCAAACACAACCTCCCATTTCTTCCAGTTTTTTACTATATTATTGCCACTAAATCTTTTAGTCAAAATTCTCAGAACCATTTCTGGTTTTTATTGTTAAGCCATGTCCATCTCTTTGCAACCCCATGGATGGCAATACACAAGGCTTCTACACTGTACTACACTATTTCCTGGGAGTTTTCAAACTCATGTCCTCTGAGTTGATGATGCCATCTAACCATCTCGTCCTCTGTCATCCCCTTCTCCCCCTGCCCTCAATCTTTCCCAGCATCAGAGTCTTTTCCAATGAGTTAGCTCTTCATATCAGGTGGCCAAAGTATTGGAACTTTATCTTCAGCATCAGTCCTTCCAATGAATATTCAGGGTTGATTTCCTCTACGATTGTTAGCCTAGGCAAAGCCCTCTCCTTGTCTCCTTGCTGTCCAAGGGACTCTGAAGAGTCTTCTCCAACACCACAGTCCAAAAGCATCAATTCTTTGGTGCTCAGCCTTCTTTATGGTCCAACTCTCACATCGTTCATGATGACTGGAAAAACCACCAATTCAGTCAGTTCAGTTCAGTCGCTCAGTCATGTCTGACTCTTTGCAACATCATGAATTGCAGCACACCAGGCCTCCCTGTCCATCACCAACTCCTGGAATTCACCCAAAATCATGCCCATCGAGTCAGTGATGCCATCCAGCCATCTCATCCTCTGTCGGCTCCTTCTCCTCCTGCCCCCAATCCTTTCCAGCATCAGAGGCTTTTCCAATGAGTCAACTCTTCGCATGAGGTTGCCAAAGTATTGGAGTTTCAGCTTTAGCATCAGTCCTTCCAAAGAACACCCAGGACTGATCTCCTTTAGAATGGACTGGTTGGATCTCCTTGCAGTCCAAGGGACTCTCAAGAATCCTCTCCAACACCACAGTTGAAATGCATCAATTCTTCAGCACTCAGCTCTCTTCACAGCCCAACTCTCACATCCATACATGACCACTGGAAAAACCATAGCCTTGACTAGATGGACCTTTGTTGACAAAGTAATGTCTCTGCTTTTGAATATGCTATCTAGATTGATCATAATTTTCCTTCCAAGGAGTAAGCGTCTTTTAATTCCTGGCTGCAGTCACCATCTGCAGTGTTTTTGGAGCCCCCAAAAATAAAGTCTGACACTGTTTCCACTGTTTCCCCATCTATTTCCCATAAAGTGATGGGACCAGATGCCATGATCTTCGTTGTCTGAATTTTGAGCTTTAAGCCAACTTTTTCACTCTCCTCTTTCACTTTCATCAAGAGGCTTTTTAGTTCCTCTTCACTTTCTGCCATAAGGGTGGTGTCATCTGCATATCTGAGGTTATTGATATTTCTCCTGGAAATCTTGATTTCAGCTTGTGCTTCTTTCAGCCCAGCTTTTCTCCTGATATACCCTGCATATAAGTTAAATAAGCAGGGTGACAATATCCAGCCCTGAAATACTCCTTTTCCTATTTGGAACCAGTCTGTTGTTCCCTTTCCAGTTCTAACTGTTGCTTCCTGACCTGTACATAGGTTTCTCAAGAGGCAGGTCAGGTGGGTGGTATTCCCATCTCTTTCAGAATTTTCCACAGTCCACTGTGATCCACACAGTCAAAGGCTTTGGCATAGTCAATAAAGCAGAAATAGATGCTTTTCTGGAACTCTTTTGCATGTTCCATGATCCAGCAGATGTTGGCAATTTGATCTCTGGTTCCTCTGCCTTTTCTAAAACCAGCTTGAACAGCAGGAAGTTCACTGTTCACATATTGCTGAAGCCTGGCTTGGAGAATTTTGAGCATTACTTTACTAGCGTGTGAGACGAGTGCAATTATGTGGCAGTTTGAGCATTCTTTGGCATTGCCTTTCTTTGGGATCAGAATGAAAACTGACCTTTTTCAGTCCTGTGGCCACTGCTGAGTTTTCCAAATTTGCTGGCATATTGAGTGCAACACTTTCACAGCATCATCTTTCAGGATTTGAAATAGCTCAACTGGGATTCCATCACCTCCACTAGCTTTGTTCATAGTGATGCTTTCTAAGGCCCACTTGACTTCACATTCCAGGATGTCTGGCTCTAGGTGAGTGATCACACCATCATGATTATCTTGGTTGTGAAGATCTTTTTTTACAGTTCTTCTGTGTATTCTGGCCACCTCTTCTTAATATCTTCTGTTTCTGTTAGGTCCATACCATTTCTGTCCTTTATTGTGCCCGTATTTACATGAAATACTCCCTTGGTATCTCTAATTTTCTTGAAGAGATCTCTAGTCTTTCCCATTCTGTTGTTTTCCTCTGTTTCTTTTCTTGATTGCTGAGGAAAACTTTCTTATCTCTCCTTTCTTCTTTGGAACTCTGCATTCAGATGCTTATATCTTTCTTTTTCTCCTTTGCTTTTCACTTCTCTTCTCTTCACAGCTATTTGTAAGGCCTCCTCAGACAGCAATTTTCCTTTTTTGCATATCTTTTCCATGGGGATGGTCCTGATTCCTGTCTTCTGTACAATGTCAAGAATCTCCATCCATAGGTCATCAAGCACTCTGTCTATCAGATCTAGCCCCTTAAATCTATTTCTCACTTACACTGTATAACTGTAAGGAATTTGATTTAGGTCATACCTGAATGGTCTGGTGGTTTTCCCTACTTTCTTCATTTTAAGTCTGAATTTGGCAATAAGGTGTTCATGATCTGAGCCACAGTCAGCTCCCAGTCTTGTTTTTGCTGACTGTATAGAGCTTCTCCATCTTTGGCTGCAAAGAATATAATCAATCTGATTTCAGTGTTGACCATCTGGTGATGTCCATATGTAGAGTCTTTGACTATATGGACCTTTGTAAGCAAAGTGATGTCTGTAGTTTTTAATATGCTGAAAGACATCTGAACCCCTATGTCATTAATTTATTTCCTTTTCCCCAATGAATTGGGTGTCATGTATCATGGGGCTTTTTTGTCAACACTTTAAATATTTTATTCCACTCTGTTCTTACTGGCACAGTTCCTGAAGAAAAGCTGATAAGTAATTTTTACCCTTATTACTCTCTAGGTAAGGTGTTTCTCCCTTCCACTACTAAATCCAGACTCCTGGATTCTTTTAGTATTCTTTTTTCTTGATCTTTGATTTTCTGTAATTAGGAAATATATGCTTAGGTAGGGGGGCTTCCCAGGTGGCTCACGGGTAAAGAACCCAACTGCTAGTGCAGGAGACATAAGAGATGTGTTATCAATACCTGGGTGGGGAAGATCTCTTGAATGAGGAAATGGCACCCCACTCCAGTATTTTTACTTGGGAAATCCCATGGACAGAGGATCCTGGTGGGCAAAAGTCCATGGATTTGCAAGAGTCAAACGTGCCTGAGCGACTTGAACACGCACGCAAGCATTCATGCTTAAATATAGCTCAGGGAGATTTATCCTCCTATATATTTTTCTCTTTACCAGGCATAAATTTCTCGAATCACCTTTTGAAATAAACCTTTATCAAACCACCAGCGTAGTATGTCCTTTAGTCTCTCGGTGTATCGCTTCAACAAATCCTCAGTTCAGGTCAGTTCAGTCGCTCAGTAATGTTTGACGCACTGAGACAAATGGACTGCAGCACACCAGGCCTCCCTGTCCATCAACAACTCCCAGAGTTTACTCAAACTCATGTCCATTGAGTCGGTGATGCCATCCAACCATCTCATCCTCTGTCATCCCCTTCTCCTCCTGCCATCAATCTTTCCGAGCATCAGGGTCTTTTCAAATGTGTCAGTTCTTCGCATCAGGTGGCCAAAGTATTGGAGTTTCAGTTTCAGCATCAGTCCTTCCAATGAACACTTAGGACTGATCTCCTTCAGGATGGACTGGTTGGATCTCCTTGCAGTCCAAGGGACTCTCAAGAGTCTTCTCCAACACCACAGTTCAAAAGCATCAATTCTTCAGTGCTCAGCTTTCTTTATAGGCCAATTCTCACATCCATACATGACTCCTGGAACTCAAAGATTTGACTAGATGGACATATGTTAGCAAAGTAATGTCTCTACTTTTTAATATGCTAAATGGCACCCCACTCCAGTACTCCTGCCTGGAAAATCCCATGGATGGAGGAGCCTGGAAGGCTGCAGTCCATGGAGCCGCTGAGGGTCAGACATGACTGAGCGACTTCACTTTCACTTTTCACTTTCATGCATTGGAGAAGGAAATGGCAACCCACTCCAGTGTTCTTGCCTGGAGAGTCCCATGGACGGGGGAGCCTGGTGGGCTGCCGTCTATGGGGTCACGGAGTCGGACACGACTGAGGTGACTTAGCAGCAGCAGATTGGTCATGACTTTTCTTTCAAGAGCAATCGTCTTTTAATTTCATGGCCACAGTCAACATCTACAGTGATTTTGGAGCCCCCAAAAATAAAGTCAGCCACTGTTCCCACTGCTTCCCCATCTATTTGCTATGAAGTAATGGGACCAGATGCCATGATCTTAGTTTTCTGAATGCTTACCTTTAAGCCAACTGTTTCACTCTCCTCTTTCACTTTCATCAAGAGGTACTTTAGTTCTTCTTCGTTTTTTGCTGAAAAGGTGGTGTCATCTGCATATCTGAGGTTATTGATATTTCTCTTAGCAATATTGATTTCAACTTGTGCTTCACCAGCCCAGCGTTTCTCATGATGTACTCTGCATATAGGTTAAATAAGCAGGGTGACAATATACAGCCTTGACATACTCCTTTCCCGATTTGGAACCAGTCTGTTGTTCCCTTTCCACTTCTAACTGTTGCTTCCTGACCTGCATACAGAGTTCTCAGGAGGCAAGTCAGGTGGTCTGGTATTCCCATCTCTTTCAGAATTTTCCACAGTTTGTTTTGATCCACATAATCAAAGGTTTTGGCATAGTTGATAAAGCAGAAGTATATGGTTTTCTGGAACTCTCTCACTTTTTCAATGATCTAATGGATGTTGACAATGGGATCTCTGGTTCCTCTGCCTTTTCTAAATCCAGCTTGAAAATCTGGAAGTTCACAGCTCATGTACCATTGAGGCCTGGCTTGGAGAATTTTGAGTATTACTTTACTAGTGTGTGAGATGAGTGCAATTGTGCAATAGTTTGAGCATTCCTTGACATTGCCTTTCTTTGGGATTGGAATGAAAACTGACCTTTTCCAATCCTGTGGCCACTGCTGAGTTTTCCAAATTTGCTGGCATATTGAGTGCCACACTTTCACAGCATCATCTTTTAGGATTTGAAATAGCTCAACTGGAATTGTATCACCTCCACTAGCTTTGCTCATAGTGATAGTTCCTTAGGCCCAGACATTCCCAGATGTTTGGCCTAGGTGAGTGATCACACCCTCGTGAATATCTGGGTCATGAAGATCTTTTTTGTATAGTTTTTATGTGTATTCTTACCACCTCTTCTTAATATTTGTTTCTGTTAGGTCCATACCACTTCTGTCCTTTATTGTGCCCATCTTTGTATGAAATGTTCCCTTGGTATCTCTAATTTCCTGAAGAGATCTCTAGTCTTTCCCATTCTATTGTTTTCCTCTATTTCTTTGCACTGATCATTGAGGAAGGCTTTCTTATCTCTCCTTGCTATTCTTTGGAACTCTGCATTCAGATGCTTGTATTTTTCCTTTTCTCCTTTGCCTTTTGCTTCTCCTCTTTTCACAACTATTTGTAAGGCCTCCTCAGACAACCATTTTGCCTTTATCCATTTATTTTTCTTGGGAATGAACTTGATCACCGCCTCCTGTACAATGTCACAAACCTCTATCCATAGTTTTTTAGGCACTCTCTCTATCAGATCTAATCCCTGGAATCTATTTGTCACTTCCACTATATACTTGTAAGTAATTTGATTCAGGTCATACATGAATGGTCTAGTGTTTTCCCCTGTGTTCTTCAATTTAAGTCTAAATTGTCAATAAGGAGTTCATGATCTGAGCCATAGTCAGCTCCCAGTCTTGCTTTCCTGACTGTATAGAGCTTTTCCATCTTTGGCTGCAAAGACTTTATTAATCTGATTTCAGTATTGACCATCTGGTGATGTCCATGTGTAGCATCTTATCTTGTGTTGTTGGAAGAAGGTGTTTGCTATAATCTGCGCATTCTTTTGGCAAAACTATTAGTCTTTGCCCTGCTTCATTCTGTACTTCAAGACCAAATTTTCCTGTTACTCTAGATATTTCTTGACTTCCTACTTTTTCATTCCAGTCCCCTGTGATGAAAAGGACATCTTTTTTGAATGTTAGTTCTACAAGGTCTTCATAGAATCTTTCAACTTCAGCTGCTTTGGCATTAGTGGTTGAGGCATAGACTTGGATTACTCTGATATTGAATTATTTGCCTTGGACACGAACAGAGATCATTCTGTCATTTTTGAGATTGCATCCAAGTACAGCATTTTGGACTCTTTTGTTGACTATGATGGCTACTCCATTTCTTCTAAGGGATTCTTCAACACAGTAGTAGATACACTGGTCATCTGAGTTAAATTCACCCATTCCAGTCCATTTTAGTTCATTGAATCCTAAAATGTTGACATTCACTCTTGCCATCTCCTGTTTGATCACTTCCAATTTGCTTGATTCATGGACCTAACATTCCATGTTCCTATGCAATATTGCTCTCTACATCACTGGACTATACTTCCATCACCAGTCACATCTGCTTTGTCTCCATCTCTTCATTCTTTCTGGAGTTATATCTTCACTGATTTCCAGTAGAATATTGGGCACCTACCAATGTGAGGAGTTCATGTTTCAGTGTCAAATCTTTTTGCCTTTTCATACTGTTCATTCGGATCTCAAGGCAAAGATACTGAAGTGGTTTCCCATTATCTTCTCCATTTTCAACCATGGATAATCACCATTAGTCTATTCACCCTTAGACCTGATGGTTACCATTAACAGTTAAAAAAAATTACAGAACCAAAATATTTCTTTCACCAAAAATCCCCAGACAATACCATCAACCTAAACTGCAGTATTACAGAGTTGTTGTGTTTCTGTTTTTTTCATCAACTCGTGCTCACTCTTGATAGCTTACAGTGAACAATGTCAGAATCGTGATCTCCAAAGAAAAAGATTTAGCTTTGGAAACAAGAAACAGGCCTCAGACACTCAGAATTTCACATGGCAGACATTTTATTACAGTGAAAAAGGACAGAGAAATATTCTGACATAGACATCAGAAAGGGGACAGAAAGTGCCCTGCTCTCTAGTCTTATCAAGGCCTTATCTACTTTTTCAGTTGGTAACTAACAATAGAAAGGTCTTACCAGACCCACTCCCACAACATGTATCTTAAGATAGAAAGATTAGTCAGAAGGTTCTTGTTAACCTCAAGGAAGGTACATTGTTTTTATCTAATCATTAGTACAGAGCTTTAGGAAAAACATACCCTTGAGCAAGATGAGTTGTTTTGTTGTGTAATCATTAGCTCTGGGCTTAAAGTTAGTCTTAAGGATTGTTGTCAAAACAACTCAGAGTTTAAGTAAAAATGTCTCATGTGACTAAGACAAAGCAATGTAGAAAAAAAATTGGTCCTTTTCTCCTCCTTGAAGGCCCTGGAGTCCTGATCAACCCACCTAAGAATTAATTTTCTCATTCTCTATAAAGCTATTTCCACTCCTACCTTCTTCAAACTTCTTCAGTTTTTCAGAGAAAAATTATACTTATAATGGTAAAAAATAAATAAAATTTTAAATTAAAGAAGAAATATGGTATTTGTTCTTTCTAGTAGAATATATATCTGATGCTAATAAATGTTATTAATTTAATTTCCTTATTATTAAAAGTTAATTAATTTACTTTATTAACTAATTAATTTCCATTTAACTTATTTCCTTATATTATTGTATTGCTCAGAGTATCAGAAATGTGCTGGCACCTAATGACATGTGGCAGTTATGTACACATAATTTTATATTCAAATATGTATTTAATATTGCCAACAGCCTTTTCCTTATAGCAGATGGTATTCACAATATCTATTTTATCTTTTAATTATTAAAAATGTTTTCTTACAGTTTTATTGTTGTGTAATTGTTATAGAACACAGTATAAATTTAAGGTGTATTGCCTAATGATCTGAATACCTACAACATGAATGATCACAGCAAGTTTAGTGAATTTCCACTATCTCATATAGATACAAGATCCATGTGTTCAATTGTGATCTGGAGATCTGTAAAATAATAAACTTGTATTGTTTCAAGTTACTAAGTGGTATCTTTCAGTAGTTTACTATGGGTCAATAGAAAACTGACACTTTGATAAATGTGCTTAAAATTCTCAGTGTTCTTAGAAACCTCCCTCCAGTCACATCATACAGATATCACCTAATGCTTTATAGTGTGCTATACATGTGAACATTGTATTTGTTGTTATTGCTGTTGTTTCAGTTTTTAAACTTTATTGCCCCTTTTATCTATCTATCTATTTATTTATTTTGGCCACACCTTGTGGCATACTGGATCTTAATTCCCAACCAGGGATTGAACCTATGCCCCTACCAGCAGAGATGTGAAATCCTAACTACTAGACAGCTAAGGAATATCCTAAACATTTCTTAATTACCTTTACTATATTCTCTTCATCCTAAGGGTTTACAAAATTTTATATTTTCAGGCATATTATTCCCACAAGGCAAGGATAATTATTTGTAGAAGCATTATGCTTCCATTAGCATCTTCCCAGGTGGTTCAGTGGTAAAGAATTCTCCTGCCAATACAGGAGATGCAGGAGACTTGGATTCAATCCCTGAGTCAGGAAGATCCCCTAGAGGAGGAACTGACAACTGAAATCCAGTATTTTTGCCTGGAAAATCCCATGGACAGAGGAGTTTGGCAGGATACAGTCCATTCGGGGTCACAAAAAAGTCAGCTAGGATGTAACAACCAAGCATGCACACAGGCACCATGCTTCCCTTGCAAGTCACTTTGTCCTCATGCTCTACAATTCAACAATATAGGATGCTCACAAGTTAACTATGAAGTTTCCATAGTTTTTTCTGAAAATTTCTGCCTCACCTACAAGAATGAACCACTTTCAAATTTCCCAAGAGTTTCCCAAAGTGTTCAAGAAGGAAGCCAGCTGTCAATATTAGCTTACCCTGGTTTTGTTGTTGTTTAGTCTCTATGTATGTCTGACTCTTTTATGATCCTGTGGACTCTAGCCTGCAAGGCTCCTCTGTCCATGGGATTTCCCAGGCAAGAATACTGGAGTAGGTTGCCATTTCCTATTACAGAAGATTGTCCTAAACAAAGGAACAAACCCAAGCCTCCTGAATTGGCATGTGGATTCTTTACTGCTGAGACACCAGGGAAGCCTGGTTTAGGGGTATGGAAATTCACTATATTGCTATGAATTTTAAACCAAACTACATATCTTCTATATTTATAGAATAAATGCAAAGAAAGCAGAATAGTTATTCTAACAAAATTTCTACGAATGCTTTTTGCTTAATCATCCTTGTAATAATTTAAACAATTTTTTTCTTGAAGAAAAAACAGATATTTTAATAAAAGTTCTGGGTGAATGCTTCATACATTTAAGAGATATTTAAATTTTTATTTTTAAAGGTTATTAAAAAATATCACCACCATATCATTATATAATTACAAAATAGAACATTTATTGGAAGTTTTCAAGTACTATTAAAAAGGAAGATTGAAATGAAGTTTTCTGGCATGGTCTGTTGTGGTGGCCTTAGTTTGATGGCCTTGGTTTACATGCTGTAGAGTATGTAATTTAGTCTGACATTTTGCTTCTTAATGAAATAGATTCTGAAAACAGCCTCTCTGATGTTCAGACCATTATATACATTAACCCTCAGATAATAGGTGATTTTATCCTGAATTTTAGTCATCCACATTCGACAGTTAATGAGAGGAAATGATGGTTTTCAAAAGATTGAGTTTTTTAAAAAAAGAGTTTTATAGTTACATGTTGAAAAAACACTTGTGATATATAATCTTTTTAATATATGAGACTCATAACCATCTCCCTACTAAGTAAAATTTTTTCAGTGTGTTTTTTGGTCTAAATTTGTTTGGTTGTGAAAACCCTGATACTTTTACTAAGGGATAGAGTAGACATCGGAGAAGGCAATGGCACCCCACTCCATTACTCTTGCCTGGAAAATCCCATGGATGGAGGAACCTGGTGGGCTGCAGTCCATGGGGTCGCTAACAGTCAGATATGACTGAGAGACTTCACTTTCACTTTTTACTTTCATGCATTGGAGAAGGAAATGGCAACCCACTCCAGTGTTCTTGCCTGGAGAATCTCAGGGACGGTGGAGCCTGGTGGTCTGCTGTCTCTGGGGTCGCACAGAGTTGGACACGACTGAAGCGCTTAACAACAGAGTAGACATTAATCCTAGTTAAAGACAACTGCATATAGGCAAGTATACAAAAAGCTGGAAACACATCACTTAGACAACCACCATCCAATACAACAGAAGTTTCTCTGATGATGAAAGTATGCTGTAATCTGTACTGTCTAATATGGTAGCTATTGACCACATATGGCTGTTGAGCACTTGGAATGCTGCTAATTTAGCTGAGGAAATAATTTCTAGTTTAATTTAATTCAATTTGAATTTATCAAATCACATTGCACAACAAAAGATTTAAACTAAAAAATTAGTTTTAGTTTTTAAAGAATTTTTTGTTCACTGATATATGCCAATTGCCTAAAAGAGTATCTGGAACATTGTAAACATTCACAAATAATTATCTCATTAGTGAATGCAAGCTCATATTCCAATATATATTACCTTTTAGCATTCAACCTACTACAGGTGTGGACCAAGAGGCATTTACTGGTAAAAAAAAATAAAACCTGGTACTATGAGTAGTGATGCAGGTGAATTAAACACACAACTAAAATTTGGAAGTTGCCCTGAATGGCGTTACATTTTGGCTAACATATGAAAGAAGAAATAAAATGTAAAAATATATATAAAGAGAAAATGAACAATGCAAAGAAATAGAGGAAAACAATAGAATGGTAAGACTAGAGATCTCTTCAAGAAAATTGGAGTTATCAAGGGAACATTTCATGCAAGATGAGCACCATGAAGGACAGAAATGGTAAGGATCTAACAGAAGTGGAAGTGATTAAGAAGAGGTGGCAAGAACACACTGAAGAACTATACCAAAAAGATGTTCAATTCAGTTCAGTCACTCAGTTGTGTCCGACTCTTTGTGACCCCATGGACTGCAGCACACCAGGCCTCCCTGTCCATCACCAACTGGGAAGCCTGGCATGTTGCAGTCCATGGAGTTGCAAAGAGTGGGACTCGACTGAGTGACTGAACTCAGATGTTAAACAAGATGTTAATGATCTGGATAACCACGATGGTGTGGTCACTCACCTAGAGCCAGACATCCTGGAGTGTGAAGTCAAGTGGGCCTTAGGAAGCTTTACTAAGAACAAAGCTAGTGGAGATGATAGATTTCCAGCTGATCTATTTCAAGTCCTAAGATGATGATGTTAAAGTGCTTTACTTAATATATCAGCAAATTTGGAAAACTCAGCAGTGGCCATATGACTGGAAAAGGTCAGTTTTCATTCCAATCCTAAAGAATTGCCATGACAAAGAATGCTTAAACTACTGTACTATTGCACTCATTTCACATGATAGCAAGGTAAGGATCAAAATTCTTCAAGCTAGACTTCAGGAGTATGGGAATTACTTCCTGGTGTACAAGCTGGGTCTGGAAAAGGCAAGGGAACTTTGCCAGCATTTGTTGGATCATGGAGAAAGCAAGAGTTCTAGAAAAAGGATCTACTTCTGCATCATTGACTGTGCTCAAGCCTATGACATTGTGAATCACAGCAAACTGGAAAATTCTTAGAGATAGGAGTACCACACCACCTTACCTGCCTCCTGAGAAATCTGCATGCAGGTCAAGAAGCAACAGTTAGAACTTGATATGGAACAACTGACTGGTTCCAAATTGGGAAAGGAGTGTGAAAAGGCTATATATTGTCCCTTTGCTTATATAACATCTATGCAGAGTGCATCATGCAATAGTCTGGGCTGTGTGAATCACAAGCTGGAATCGAGATCACTGGGAGTAATATTAATATCAATAATGTCAAGATATGCAGAGGATACCACTCAAAAGGCAGAAAATTAAGAGGTACTAAAGAGCCTCTTGATGAAGGTGAAAGAGGAGAGTGAAAAAATCTGGTTTAAATCTCAACATTTAGAAAACTAAAGTCATGGTATCTGATCCCATCACTTCATGGCAGATAAAATGGGAAAAATTGGAAACAGTGGAAGATTTTATTTTCTTGGGCTCCAGAATCACTGTGGATAGTGACTGCAGCCATGAAATTAAAAATGCTCGCTCCTTGGAAGGAGAGTTGTGATAAACCTAGACAGTATGTGAAAAAGCTGAGACTTTTCGGACAAAGTTCCTGTATAGTCAAGCTGTGGTTTTTCCTGGAGTCATATGTAGATGTGAGAGTTGGACCATAAAGAAGGCTGAGCACCAAAGAACTGATGCTTTCAAACTGTGGTACTGGAAAAGACTCTTGAGAGTCCCTTGGACTTCAAGGAGATCAAAACAGGCAATCCTAAAGGAAGTCAACCTTGAATATTCATTGGAAGGACTGATGTTAAAACTGAAGCGCCAATATTTTGGCCACCTGATGCAAGGAGCTGACTCACTGGCTCCTCGTTATGGTGGGAAAAATTGAGAGCAAGAGAAGAGGGCGGTGGAGGATGAGATGGTTAGATAGCATCACTGACTCAATGGACATGAGTTTGAGCAAACTCTGGGAGATAGTAGAGGACAAGAAATCCAGGTGTGTTAATGTCAATGGGGTTGCAAAGAGTTGGACATGATTTAGCAACTGAAAAACAGCAAATATAGAAATACTTATGTGCATACGATTTCTCCTGTAACCTGGTATTTTACTGTGTTTCATGTGAAATAACTTTATATTTACAAATGATGGTAACCACCCTACTTTAAGGCAATTACTTTTAAATAAATTTTACTCATTGTAGACATGAACTACCTCTACTTTTATATCTCCCATGCCCCCTTCTGCAACCCAAGGTGGTGGTTACTAGCAGAGGAAAGTCTTTTCTGCATTGAGGTGTGGGACAAAGCAAGTGGTTCTACTGACACTGGCCCTAATTACGGTCCACTCCTGTGAGGTTATCCTGCTCTGAAAACCAGTCATCCATATAATACCTCTTTAAGTCTGAGGTCATTTTTTAAATTATTGAATTGCAGTTAATTTACTATGTTGTGTTAATTTCTGCTGTACAGCAAAGTGATTCACTTATACACATATTGACATTATTTTTTTATATTCTTTTCATTATGGCTTATTCAAGAACATTGAATATAGTTCCCTCTGCTACACACTAGAGCTTGTTGTCCATCCATCCTATATGTAAGAGTCTATAATCTTTGAAAAAAAATCCCAGTGTCTGGATATGGCCTATGGGGAATTCTGAATCTGCTGAAACCTGAAAGAGCAGTGAAGAAACAGTAGAGTCATCCTGGACCTAACCAGGCTTCAGGAGGCTTTTCTTCAGAGTTCCCAGCAGGTAGTGGGCAAAAAGGCCTTCAGCTGCTGTCTCAGCCTATTAATTCTGCATTGATTATTAGGGATGAAGTGCCACCTATTAGGGAGAAGGAAATGGCAACCCATTCCAGTATTCTTGACTAAAGAATCCTGTGGACAAAGGAGCTTGGTAGGCTGCTGTCCATGGGGTCACACACAGTCAGACATGACTGAAGCAACTTAGCAGCAGCAGCAGCCACCTATTAACTTAACTTTTTAATTTTTTTATTTCATGTTACATATTCTGATTTTTCATACATATTTTGATTTTTCCACATTTATGTTTTTAATGACCTTGTAATAATCTTTTAATTTGTGTATCATTCACAGCAATGCACATCAAATATTCCATTTATCACTTATATTTACAAAACATCTTGCATCTCTGAAGAGTTTATATAAGATTGCCATATTGTTTCTTCACACATTTAGTAGAACTTCTTGGTAAAATCATTTGTGCAATGATTGTTTTTCTTGAACTGTATTTGAAATGTATTATTTCTTTAGTAATTATAAGACCTAAAGTTTAATTTTATGTTCTCTGCCTTCAGGTTCATTAAGATTTTCTTTTCAAAAGTGCCTACTTTTGTTTAAAAGATCAAATTTATTTTCAAAATGTACGTAATCTCACCTTAATATTTCTTAAGCATTTGCATAACTGTAGTTTCAACTATTTGTTGTGACTGAAATCACAATTTTTTAATCCCTTAATTTTTGTGATTACCATAATAGATTATTGGTAAAATTTAGAGTTGTTTTCAAAAAATAAACTTTTGGTTTTGTGGACCCACACTATTACATTTGTTTTTGTGTTAATATTTTCTTGCATGTTTATTTTTAATTATTATAATTTTAATTATTAATTTTTAATGATTTCATGTTAAGTCATCCTTATGTATTCTTTGGCTTTGTTTTTGCTGCTACTCTCCTAATTCCTGGGATACATTTCTAACTAATTATCAGCTTTTTAAAAATTATTTGGATTTTCTTTGCACATTGTTGTTGTTTAGTTGTTAAGTTGTATCCAACTCTTTGTGACCCCATGGACTGTAGCTTGCCAGGCTCCTCTGTCCATAGGATGTACCAGGCAAGAATACTAAAGCGGGTTTCCATTTCCTTCTCCAGGGATCTTCCTGACCTAGGAATTAAACCTGTGCTTCCTGCATTGACAGGTGGATTCTTTACCACTGAGCCACCAGAGAAGCCCCCTCTTTGTACATTATATCAATACAGATAAAGACAGATTTACTTCTGTTTTTCTATACTCTACTATTTTGTTTTATAATTTTTCCTTTTTCTTTCTTATTGTACTGGCCATGTTCTCCATTGTAATATAGAGTTAAAGTGGTGAGGATGGATATCTTAGTTCAGTTCAGTTGCTTAGTCCTGTCTGACTCTTTGTGACCCCATGGCCTGCAGCACGCTGGCTTCCCTGTCCATCACCAACTCCAGGGATATCTTAGCTATTTCCTTTACTTTGAAAGTGTGTGAAATTTTATCAGAAATGTTTTTCTTTAAACAACAACAACTTTACGGTGGTAGAATTGACATACAATAAGCTGCATCTGTTTCAAGTATGCCATTTGGTGAGCTTAGCCTATGTGTACATCTTTGAATCACTCTCACAATAAGATGGTGAACATATTCATCATCCTTATTTTCTCACAGCCTTTTAGCCATTCCAACTCACTCCAAGAATCCATGATCTATGCTCTGTCAGTATAAAGTAGTTTGCATTTTACAGCTTTTTTTTTTTTTTTTTTGTAAATGAAACCATATAGCATGTATTATTTGATGTCTAGATTCTGTCAGTCAACATAATTATTTTGAAATACATCCATCCCTGGTGTTGAGGTCAATAGTTCACTCTTTTTCAGTCCTGGGTAGAATTGCATTGTATGGATACACCTCCAAACAGTGCTGACAGACACATGCACTGTTTCTAGTTTTTGCTTTGTTGTAAATAAAGCTACACCTAGGAACAGAAGTTTAAGTGTCTTTTTATGTTTTCATTTCTCTAGGAGGTGAATGACCAGATCTTATGTCCTATATATATTGAAGGTTTTAAGAAACTGTCAGTTAAGCTCTTCCTTCACATTCTAAAAAATTCACAGCACATATCATTGGGTATAACACGTAACAGGTGTGATAAATAGAGATTCAAAGAAAGAAAGAATAAACGTGTGCGTGTTGTTTTTGAAGGCAAGTTTAAACCGTTCTAACAGTGGCCCCTTAGCCTCGTCATCCTCCCCTAAACTTAATAGCTTTTACTTCTTGTTTTTTTTTTTTTGTTTTTAAATCTCACTTTTAAAACTATTGCATGTTCAAAGGTAACTGATTAAAGCAAATAAATACATAAGTGAATGAATTGATGATTTCCAAACAAGTTTTATCAAAAAGTAATGGCCATAAAACTTGATAGCAATTGTCACTGGTGATAGATAGAACAGGGAAGAGAAAGTCAAAGCAGTTAGAATTTGGCATTACAAAAAGTGCACTTAGATATCTGTTGAGTGTAGTGCTACAACTCAGGTCCTGAATTTTCCTTTGGTTTAAAAGATATTTTTTAATAAAGGAGATACTCTGCTAGGTACCCTGAGGGGGGCATATATTTGGGATGTTTTCAGTTCAGCCCTTTTTCTCTTTAGGACTGAAACAGGAAGGCAAGGACCAGGGCACAACCTTTAAAAGAATGACAATGCCTGAGGACATGACATAAACTGATTGGAACCAAAAAGGTCCAAGATGGTGGAAGATTCAACTTCCAGTGGATGTTGAGCTTCATTATACGCTCATTGTAATATATTGGCATCTAAATGACTCACCAACCAGCGCCGTGACAGTTGTGAGGTCAGCCATGAAAGGTCAAAAGTAGGTGGTGACCTAATTCTTAGAAACCCCTGCGCCTTCCCTAAAATAACTGGTAATAATCCTCCCACTCTTATGAAATTACACGGCCTATAAAAACTAACCACACCATATTTCGAAGATTTGTTGCCTTCTGAGATGGGCCACACTCACTGTCTGTAGAATGTGGTTCTCTCTAAAGGAATCCACTTCTTACTATTGCTTTGTCTCTGAATTCTTTTGCAACAAAGCAAGAACCTAAAATTTACTGGGAACAGGAATCATGCTACTTGCAGTAAATACACATTCTACTTTGCTCTTTCATGTGAGGAACTGTCTCCATTCTGTGAAGTAATTAAGTATTTTAAGACACTTTGGCATTGAATATGCATTCTGTGGGTTTATCTACAGGAAAACTGTTAGCTATGATTTCCAGTTCACATTAAGCAATATTATAATTTGTATTTCTATTGTGCATATGAGTTCATTCGTTGTTTTACTTGAGTGATTAAGGGACAAAACAAGAATATTTTATACTGGACCTCTATCATATTCACTGGGCTTCTTTGATGGCTTAGTGGTAAAGAATCTGCCTGCCAATTCAGGAGAAACAGATTCAATCCCTGGCTCAGCGAGATCCCCTGGAGAAGGAAATGGCAACCCATTTCATTATTCTTGCCTGGGAAATCCCATAATAGAGGAGACAGTCAGGCTGCAGTTCATGGGGTTGCAAAGAGTCAGACACAAATGAGCACGCATGCACTATATTCATTGGTTCCTTCAAATTTTACAATAAAACAGAGAAAATATTAAAAGAATAAGTCAACCTCTTTAGTAGATAAGAATCAAGCATTCTCGAAGCTACCTATTTGGATAATAATAAAGGCTAGGTGGAATAAATTAGATTCCTTTAATTAAAAACATTCACTGTAAAACTGTTGATCATCACCTATAAAAATCTTGGCCTTTTCATCAGATCTTGGTTTAACTTGTAAACATCTTTAAATATCATTACTTTTTTTTTAAGTTTTTGATAATTCAAATATATTGCCATTATTTTTCTAGATGAAGGTGTTTCTATTTTATACTTGTCCTTTCTTGAAATTACAAACCTGGTGGAGATTAAACAAAGAGAGACAGAAATGTGGCAGTGGTAAAAATGCAGGACAAATATTTTAGCGTGTCAGTTTTACATCTGGCTGATATTATGATGGCAAAAGTTCTGTTAAGGCAAATGATTTCCTGACAAGCTATTTAATTAGAATTACAATCATCTTCCCAGAAATGATCCTTAAGATAAATTGTCTACTGTAAATGGATGAAAATAAATAGTTTGTATCTCCCCAGATCTCCTGAAATAAAAGAGCCAAAGACAAAGAGTCTTATAAATACTGCAATTTTCAAAATGAAAATGTGGAGGGAGCAGTTAACTTTAGATGACAGTAAGCCTTGCTGTGATTGCAAGTGCTGTGTGTGTGTGTGCTTTCTTTTACACTGTTTTGTTTTTCAGTGACTGATGTGGCTGTTAAAGTGATAGTTTGTCACAAACATTAAGCAGGTACTCTACATTCAAAGCCTCTACTTTAGTGAAAAATAAAGGTGACTAGAATTTTTTTAAATCAATGGCTTGGATTGTAAAGACTTCTCCTGCAATGCAGGAGATGTGGGTTTGTTCCTTGGGTTGGGAAGATCCCGTGGAGAAGGGAATGGCAACCCACTCCACGGACAGAGGAGCCTGCAGAGCAGTGCATATGGTCGCAAAGAGTCAGACACAGCTGAGCAATTAAAATATACTTGAGTGAAAAATACAAGTGACTAGAATTATTTTTAAGTCAAATGTAATGTAGCACAATGTAAGGCCCTGTAAGGAACCCTAAATGGTTTTAAATCCTGATACCTGTGTTTGCTATAAAGGTAACTTTGGAAAGCTCTTTAATCTTGTTGCTGAACACCTGACTTCAGTTCACCGGTGCCAAGCAGAAACCTGGAGACAGAGCTTTGGAGGAGGAGAAAAAAGAAGCTTTATCACTTTGCCTGTCTAAGGGGGCCATAGCAGGCTAATGCCCTCAAGACTATGCCCTACTTCCTGGGAAATAGGAAGGGGTCTTATAGGTTCAGGGTGGAGAATGGGGCTGTAAATAAGGATTGGGGCTGGTGTCGTGTTGCATTCTTCTTTCCTCCTGGCGACACAGATCATTAGAGCTGCTGTCAGCTGGTTCTGGAAAGGGTTCTGGTTTTCTCTGAGGTTATTGTTCAGTGAACTTCTTCCTGGAATGCAGAATGCCTTCAAAGGGAAGGAGTGATAGGTAGTGCTGTCTTGGAGACATAGTGCAGCTTTAACTGGCAGTTAAGCAAGAATGAGAAGGGGGAAAACATCTATAGAAAACCAGTTGAATGGGCAGAAAGAATAAGGACTGAATGAGTGCTAATCTAATGGGGTACCTCATCTAGTTTCTGCTACAGCAGTCTCTTTCAAGGCTATTTCCAGGTCTCTAAATTATAGACAAGATTTTTTTTCTAAGATATTTGTGAGAATCATAAAATGTAACCCTATTTAAAATAACATCTACAGAAGTATGGGGCTTCCCTCATAGCTTAGTTGGTAAAGAATCTGACTGCAGTGCAGGGGACCTGGGTCAGAAAGATCCCCTGGAGAAGGAAATGGCAACCCACTCCAGTATTTTTGCCCAGAGAATCCCATGGACAGAGGAGCCTGGCGGCCTACAGTCCATGGAATCACAAGAGTTGGACATGACTTAGCAATTAAACCACTACCAGAGAAGTATGGAATATAAATAAAGAAAATATGTATTTAAACACAATGTAGAGCCCTGGATTTTGTTTTCATGAAAAAAAAAAAAATTAATGTGACTGGTCAAGGGCCATAAAGTTTGCAGGTTAAAGGAGATTCAATGATACTCACTAAATAAGAATATCCATGGTGTAAAGTATCATGGAATCGCAGAGTTCCAAAGGACAATATGTGCCATCTTTGCCCAAATACTGATATGATTATAATATTATTTTAATAATACAACTGCCAAGGAAAAACTAACTTTTATGGCTCAAGTTTTTATATATCATATCCAAGATATTTTTGAGAATCATAGCATTTTAGATAGAAAGGAAATTTTATTTATAAATCATTTGTATATTTCTCTATTTTATGATAATACGTAAGTATTGTGTATACCATAAAATAATTAAAACACAAAAATCATTAGTGAAAAAATAAAACATGCCATAATATTTCATTTCCACATGTCAATGAATCAGTTTATTATGCAAATTGTCTACTAGGTGGTCTGGGTATTTTCAGTGTATTTCTTTGGCGTAATGACAGAGACCTAAATAGAGTGTATAACTTAGCTCAGATTATACATGAGAATGCTTGAAGATAAATTTTAAGAAAACTCCATCTCCTGGAGTTTGCCAAAGTTCATTGTATCGGTAATGCCATCCAGCCATCTCATCCTCTGATGCCCTCTTCTTTTGCCCTCGACCTTTGCCAGCATCAGAGACCTTTCCAATGAGTCATCTGTTTGCATGAGATGAATGCAAATGTAAATATATGGTGGTGTAATTTCTAAGAATTTCTTACAGGAATTTTGTTCTGTTTTTCTTGCTTTGGTTTAGCAACATAATTTAACATATCTTTTCCTTTTCTGATGTACTTAGTTTTGTCTCATCTTTACTTTAAAAAAGAAGTTAGGCTTCCCAGTAGTTTTTCATCTGTAAATGATGCAGCTTGAAAGAAGCAAAGGTGTTCACCTGCTGTACAGACTAACTCACCAGAGGCCTTCCATCAGATCTAGGGAGGCATTCTTCTTTGCATAAAAAATACAAACGGTGGTTTCCTAGTATCATGTATACTCTCAGATTTGAAATGCTGTGGCTATCATAGACCAAATTAAAAAATGTTAATTCATAAAAAATTTAGATTCACATTTTAAATGAGATTTGTTCATTCTTAACCAACTTTTATCTGATATACTTACAGCAAAGCCTGAGTTTTTGCCAAGGATATTTGAATATAATAACAGAGGAGAAAACATAGCTTGTTCATTTAGAGAAGCATGTTTTCTAAACTTAAAATTGTAGATAAGCTAGCCAAATTTTATTTAGAGTAAAGCATGTGGTAAAAGAAAATGCTTCATTTCAGTCAGTAGGAAAATCTGTGCAACAATTTAATCCTAAGTTTCAACACTTCTTATTTTTAAATGTATGGGACTTTGTATATATTCATGTACTATCTGCAATGAACATGAGGGGTGTGGCAGGCAGTTTATTAACCATTTTCATCCCTATTCCAATTGGAGAAGGAATAACAACCCACTCCAGTATTCTTGCCTGGGAAATCCCAGGGACAGAGGAGCCCGGCAGCTACAGTCTGTGAGGTCACAAAGCATAGGACACAAATGCGTGACTAACACACACATACACTCATATACACATACACATCCGCTATTCCATACATTAGAGCTATGTGCGTGAGTACTCAGTTACTCAGTCATGTCCCACTCCTTGCAACCCCATAGGACTGTAGCTGCCCAGATACCTCTGTCCATAGAATTTTCTAGGCAAGAATACTGGAGTGGGTTGCCATTTTCTGCTCCAGAACCTCAGAGCTGAGGGACTGTCATTTTGTGCATGAAAAAGTCTAATTCTGCTGTAGAGTTTTTGTTTTTGTTTTTTTTTAAGTACCATGGGTATGTGGTAACTGTACACCATCTTTGATATAATGAAAGGTTAATATAACCAGAGAAACTCAAAAACTGAGGATGCAAAATATTAATGCAGAAACAGAAAGCTTAAGACACATTTCTTTGCTGTGGGAAACTGAAGGCACAGAGTTGAGAAGCAGCGCATTGACAAGAAAATCTTTTGAATGCTTCTGAATTTGAGAATTAAAGAGAAAAAAGCAGGAGATGCAAACTTTTAAAAATGTAGAACAGTATCAATTGCAAAGTTTGACCACTTTTCACCCTGGTAACTGTTCTAGAAATCTGTAGTACTGCAAGGGAATTTCTTTCCATATCAATAGTAGAACTGTCCCTATAATGAGCAAGGGAGATGCAATTTTAAATACATGCAACAGTAGATTTCACTGTGCATTGTCTAAATCAGATGAAATACGTAGACACAGAACATGCTGTACAAGGATGGTACAGCATATCTGACCTACATACAGACATTTATGCCTTAAGAAGTTACAATACGCTTTGAAGAAATCACTGGAAATTTTATGTATGTGAGCTTCTTGGTGGTAGACTTCTGTTATAGTGAAAAAGAGCTTTTTCCTTCTTTCTGGCTCTTGATTCCAAAAGTAATTTGTAATAAGCCTATGCATTTAAGGGAAAAACTGTAACTCCTTATTGTTTTAGGGGAACAAGCAATAAATGTTCGGAAATGTTGAATATTTTACTCACAAAAGACAGGAGAGATTTTGGACCAAGTGAAAAATCATGTTGCATTTATCACTGAGATGTCAGAATTAAGGGCCATTTGGGAAAATAAAAATAAGAAACTGTAAATATAAAGAGTACATTCTAGATATAGGTACCAAATAAGTAACCCAAACTTTATCCATGAAAAATGAATGAAGTGCTTATGTATAAAATTTTAACCATAGAAAGAGGAGAGACATTGTATACCTTTTGAAATTTAAGTTACCTAAAGGACACAGAAGGAGTTATTTTCTTTAAGGAATTATATGTGACTGACTCATTTTTAAGTAGGAGAAGGTAAAACTTTTATATTTAAAATATTAATTGATATAAAGGGTGGCAACAAGTTAAACATTTCTATTTTATATTTCATATTACAGTTGGCTCTCCATATTCATGGGTTCTGCATCTGCTAATTCAACCAATGGAGGATTGGAAATACTTTTTAAAAATTCCAGAGATTTCCAAAAAGTAAAATTTAAATTTGCTGTGAGCAGGCAACTATTTACATATGTTTGCATTATGTTTACAACTATTTACATAGCATTTACATTATTTCCATTGTATTAGGAATTATCAGTAATCTAGAGATTATTTAAAGTTAAGAATATGGGACAATGTGTGTAGATTATATGTATATACTACACTACTTTCTATAATATTTTGGTATCTGGGGAGGTGAAGTTGGGACACTTGGAACCAAAACTCCTGGGGAAATTATAGGACTACTATATTCCACTTCTGTTAGTTTCTGGTTCAGATTTTATAATCCTGTCTGTTGCTAATTGAGTACCAGTATAGCTTGATTTATTGCAGAAGCCTCTTTGACTATAAAAATATTTCTAATGATAACAAAAAGGAATGCCATCTCATACCTTAAGGCCTCGAGTGGAGTTTCCATCTCACTGAGATGACAGGAGTGTTTATGGGTGCAGGTCTTGATTCAAATACTGCAAGATACAGAGAACCATTGAGAGATAATGAGAATAATACTGGATTGTGATGAATTATTTATTTACAATGGTTGTATTTTATGTTATATCAATTAAATCTCAATAATGTTAAAAAGTCAATTTTGCAATATTTCAGTACTCTATAGAAATAGATTTTATGAACCAAACAACCCAAAATAGGAAAATAACCACTGGCAATCTTCTAAGTAGTTTTTAAGAAAGGAGTTTGGCATTGTGCTCTTTTTCTTTCCTCAAAAGGGATTTTACAGATTTAACACAAAAACCCTGAATCCCCAAATGAAAAAGCATTACAGATAAAATCCACTCTGTAGTCTCTCTTACTGTTCTTTCATTCCCATATATCAGGTTTAATAAACTAAAATTTTCAAGGAAAATAGAAAGCATGAAATTCCATTCCTTAAAAGTTTCAGTTCAGTTCAGTCACTCAGTAGTGTCCGACTCTTTGCGACACCATGAATCGCAGCATGCCAGGCCTCCCTGTCCATCACCAACTCCCGGAGTTCACTCAGACTCACGTCCATCGAGTCCGTGATGCCATCCAGCCATCTAATCCTCTGCCGTCCCCTTCTCCTCCTGCCCCCAATCCCTCCCAGCATCAGAGTCTTTTCCAATGAGTCAACTCTTCGCATGACGTGGCCAAAGTACTGGAGTTTCAGCTTTAGCATCATTCCTTCCAAAGAAATCCCAGGGCTGATCTCCTTCAGAATGGACTGGTTGGATCTCCTTGCAGTCCAAGGGACTCTCAAGAGTCTTCTCCAACACCAGAGTTCAAAAGCATCAATTCTTCGGCACTCAGCCTTCTTCACAGTCCAACTCTCACATCCATACATGACCACTGGAAAAACCATAGCCTTGACTAGACTGACCTTTGTTGACAAAGTAATGTCGCTCCTTTTCAATATGCTATCTAGGTTGGACATAACTTTCCTTCCAAGGAGTAAACGTCTTTTAATTTCATGGCTGCAGTCACCATCTGCAGTGACTTTGGAGCCCAACAAAAATAAAGTCTGACACTGTTTCCACTGTTTCCCCATCTATTTCTCATGAAGTGATGGGACCGGATGCCATGATCTTTGTTTTCTGAATGTTGAGCTTTAAGCCAACTTGTTCACTCTCCACTTTCACTTTCATCAAGAGGCTTTTTAGTTCCTTTTCACTTTCTGCCATAAGGGTGGTGTCATCTGCATATCTGAGGTTATTGATGTTTCTCCTGGAAATCTTGATTCCAGCTTGTGTTTCTTCCAGCCCAGCATTTCTCTTGATGTACCCTGCATATGAGTTAAATAAGCATGGTGATAATATACAGCCTTGACATACTCCTTTTCCTATTTGGAACCAGTCTGTTGTTCCATGTCCAGTTCTAGCTGTTGCTTCCTGACCTGCATACAGATTTCTCAAGAGGCAGGTCAAGTGGTCTGGTATTCCCATCTCTTTCAGAATTTTCCACAGTTCATTGTGATCCACACAGTCAAAGGCTTTGGCATAGTCAATAAAACAGAAATAGATGTTTTTCTGGAACTCTCTTGCTTTTTCCATGATCCAGCGCATGTTGGCAATTTGATCTCTGGTTCCTCTGCCTTTTCTAAAACCAGCTTGAACAGCAGGAAGTTCATGGTTCACATATTGCTGAAGCCTGGCTTGTTGAATTTTGAGCATTACTTTACTAGCGTGTGAGATGAGTGCAATTGTGCGGTAGTATGAGCATTCTTTGCCATTGCCTTTCTTTGGGATCAGAATGAAAACTAACCTTTTCCAGTCCTGTGGCTGAGTTTTCCAAATTTGCTGGCATCTTGAGTGTAGCACTTTCACAGCATCATCCTTCAGGATTTGAAATAGCTCAACTGGAATTGCATCACCTCTACTAGCTTTGTTCGTAGTGATGCTTTCTAAGGCCCACTTGACATCACATTCCAGGATGTCTGGCTCTAGGTCTGTGATCACACCCTCATGCTTATCTGCGTAGTGAAGATCTTTTTTGTACAGTTCTTCTGTGTATTCTTGCCACCTCTTCTTAATATCTTCTGTTTCTGTTAGGTCCATACCATTTCTGTCCTTGATCAAGCCCATCTTTGCATGAAATGTTCCCTTGATATCTCTAATTTTCTTGAAGGGATCTTTAGTCTTTCCCATTCTGTTGTTTTCCTCTATTTCTTTGCATTGATCGCTGAGGAAGGCTTTCTTATCTCTCCTTGCTATTCTTTGGAACTCTGCATTCAGATGCTTATATCTTTCCTTTTCTCCTTTGCTTTTTGCTTTTCTTCTTTTCACAGCTATTTGTAAGGCCTCCCCAGACAGCCATTTTGCTTTTTTGCATTTCTTTTCCATGGGGATGGTCTTGATGCCTGTCTCCTGTACAATGTCACGAACCTCATTCCATAGTTCATCAGGCCCTCTATCTATCATATCTAGGCCCTTAAATCTATTTCTCACTTCCACTGTATAATCATAAAGGATTTGATTTAGGTCGTACCTGAATGGTCTAGTGGATTTCCCTACTTTCTTCAATTTAAGTCTGAATTCGATAATAAGGAGTTCATGATCTGAGCCACAGTCAGCTCCTGGTCTTGTTCTTGTTGACTGTATAGAGCTTCTCCATATTTGGCTGCAAAGAAGATAATCAAGCTGATTTCGGTGTTGACCATCTGGTGATGTCCATCTGTAGAGTCCTCTCTTTTGTTGTTGGAAGAGGGTGTTTGCTATGACCAGTGCATTTTCTTGGCAACTCTATTAGTCTTTGCCCTGCTTCATTCCGTAGTCCAAGACCAAATTTGCCTGTTACTCCAGGTGTTTCTTGACTTCCTACTTTTGCATTCCAATCCCCTATAATGAAAAGGACATCTTTTTTGGGTGTTAGTTCTAAAAGGTCTTGTAGGTCTTCATAGAACCGTTCAACTTCAGCTTCTTCAGCATTACTGGTTGGGGCATAGACTTGGATTACTGTGATATTGAATGGTTTGCCTTGGAAACGAACAGAGATCATTCTGTCGTTTTTGAGATTGTATGCAAGTACTGCATTTTGGACTTTTTTGTTGACCATGATGGCCACTCCATTTCTTCTGAGGGATTCCTGCCCGCAGTAGTAGATATAATGGTCATCTGAGTTTAATTCACCCATTCCAGTCCATTTCAGTTCACTGATTCCTAGAATGTCGACATTCATTCTTGCCATCTCCTGTTTGACCGCTACCAATTTGCCTTGATTCATGGACCTGACATTCCATGTTCCTATGCAATATTGCTCTTTACAGCATCATACCTTGCTTCTATCACCAGTCACATCCACAGCTGGGTATTGTTTTTGCTTTGGCTCCATCCCTTCATTCTTTCTGGAGTTATTTCTCCACTGATCTCCAGTAGCATATTGGGCACTTACTGACCTGGGGAGTTTCTCTTTCAGTATCCTATCATTTTGCCTTTTCATACTGTTCATGGGGTTCTCAAGGCAAGAATACTGAAGTGGTTTGCTATTCCCTTCTCCAGTGGACCACATTCTGTCAGATCTCTCCACCATGACCTGCCCATCTTGGGTTGCCCCACAGGCATGGCTTAGTTTCATTGAGTTAGACAAGGCTGTGGTCTTAGTGTGATTAGATGGATATTAGTTCCTTTTGTGATGACTAAATGAGATATTAATATATCTGGCTGAATATCTTGAAAATGGTAATTATTCAATAAATAAGCTTTCTTTGGTTTGCTTTTTTGTCTGAAGGTTCTAGTTGTATCTAGAAAAATAACCCTTCCTTATAGAATATGCTCTTTTAATAGTATGTCTGAGGTTGAGTATTTTAAAATAGGTGCACTTTGAGGTTGAGTTGAATTATCAAAATATTCCTCTGCCCTTATTATTAAGAGTTTAACCAAGGACAATGTGGATCAGTCTACAGTATAGAGAATGGACCACTTGAAAGTAATCTATGCCTGGATCCAAGAAGAGAGCATTTCCTTTCACCACTCGTATAGGTGCCAGAAATAAATGAACCAATAATGAAATTGGGTCAAAATCCACAGGTAATATGGAACAAATATTTTAGGACTATCACCATACTGTGAGAAAATGAGGTGATACACTTTGATAAAAATATTTTTGTGGTGTGTGTTATGTTATAAACAAGTGACACCACTGAATTTCATGGGCTAGACTCATTTTCCAGACTCATGCTGAGATCAATAATTTTCCAAATTACCTTTGCTGATTAATTTGCTTTGTCTTCTATTTCTAGTCATCCTGTTCCACAAAGCAAGATCCTCTGAAATGAAGACTTCCTTCACCAAGTAAGCCTTCACCTACAAGTGAGTTCTGTACCTATACTTTGCCCAACACTCCCAAATTTGGAGCTCTTACTATCTCTTACCTAAATAATTATAATATTCTTCTTCTTATTCTATTTCTAGTTTCTTCCTCATCTATCTTTTCCCACATGAAACAATGTTATAATATCTGGAAATGACATTAAAATACCCCAATATTTACAGTGATAGGTGTACATATTTTTGTGCAGCAAATCAAACTATA
Organism: Bos indicus; assembly: GCF_029378745.1. Lineage (NCBI taxonomy): Eukaryota > Metazoa > Chordata > Mammalia > Artiodactyla > Bovidae > Bos > Bos indicus. Next base: position 17,681,091 of record NC_091775.1, on the reverse strand, counting down.
ACTACCAAAACATATTCAGAAGCCCTTGTTCTGGAGTTTGATAAGGCAGTATTCTTATCTAAATCTTGACTAGAGGGACTTTTACTTAGCATAAGTCACATTAAAAATGATTTGTCATTGGATTGAATAGTGGCATACACATTTTGCTATTGGTTAAAAATAATTTTCATCCTGTGCACTTAGGTGAGTGGAGGGTATAGTCTTCAGACTGTCCATTAGATTTGATCTCCCTTGAAGCCTCTGAAGGTTTTGTCACCTTTCTGACTAGAAATGTAGTTAATTCTGCGGTCAGAACATGTTGCATTTGTCTCACAATAAAGCCTTCAAGTAAAATTTGGAAAAAAGAGAAAAGAGACACAAAAATCTTTATAGGAGATAAAAAAAAAAAAACAGCCTCTATGACTTTTCATGGCAGAATTGGATACTTAACACTTTTACTATAATATTCTGACAACTGTTGAAGTCCCATAGTGGCTTAAGTCGATGCAAGTTTGTAAATGACAATTATTATCTGTGATCATTGATCAAGAATATAAATGATATTTTTTACATGAATTCCTTTTTACTCATCATAATATTCAAAGCTTTCTACATCTTTAATTGTTAAAAGTTGTTTGCTTCTTACCTCTTTGTTCATTCATAGAAAAACCCTTGGATACATTTATTAATTATATTTATCACAATTTAATTTAGAGTAAAAGCTTAATGTCTTGAAAGCATTTGACTTCATCCACAAAACTCAATATTTAAAGTATGACTCCTCTAAAGAAGTTTCAAACCTAATTACAGCAAAATTCAGCTAGACACTTGAACTGTGTGCATTCTCCTCAAACATATATGTGTCTCTTCATTCCTAACAAATAAATTAAAAAAAATAAAAAACAACTAATGTATTAATGAGGTTCAAGTAACTTAGTATCAACTTCATCATTTCTACTAAAAATTATTTTAAAACACTGTATCCTGCTGTTTATTTAATTTTCTGTGTCTCTTTCCAAACACAACTTAACACTTGTTTTTTAAACAAGCAAAACCTCTCTTGTCTCTAGGAGTCTGACTTTACTGTTTTGTTTACTAAAATGATGGTGATAAAAATGGTGATATGATGGTGATAGTCATAATTACTAATTACTTAGGTAGTATTTAATTTTTATGAATATAGTAACTAATTTGATTCATCAATACTCTATTTTGTAGATAATAAAGCAAAGTGGTATCAAGTTACTTGGTAAAGATTACACAGGAGAGAGGATTTAGAATTACCTACTCTGGCTTCACAGACTGTAATAACCCAAATAACACCATAGAATCAACTTCATAGAGTTTTATATGACCTGGTTATAAAATTTCTAGCTCAGAACTTTTGTCATCCTATCTTCCCTTAATTAGATATAACTTCTTCTACCTTTGAATGCCCATAAAAAATTTTTATCTCTCTTGTAATACTTGATATATTACTTTAAAAATTTTGTTCATCATTCACATTCTTGGCACCATCATAGTATTTTCACCTCTTTAACATATGTACTTGAAACATAATTAGTTCCCTTGGGTCAGTAACTCTAAGAAGTGCCCTTGGGAGTTTGGCCATAATTACAAATCAGAACAAGAAAGGAGCAGACATGGGGAATAGAAAATTGAAGCAGGCACAGATGTCCTCTTGCCTAAGAGGAAATCGTACTTTCAAGACTGGATGATGAGAGATTTTTACTCTATATAGATAGTATCAGGAAGGTTCTAGAAGAGAACTATGGGTGTCAGTGCAGACATGTAGGGTATTATTTGATAAAATACAATAGACAGTGCAAAAGCACCCAGACAGATAGATTCAGACTTAACATCACAGGCATTTGTCTACTAGATGGGAGGACTCATCGTGTCATTAGTTCTGAGGCCAGCGTTTTCTAAGAGACAGTCAGGAACACAGTTCAGGTTAGAAAGTGTTTCTGGGCAAACTTTAAGAGTAATAATTTAAACGCGGTTTCTCTCACACAATAAATGACTAATAATAAAACAAAGCCCAAGACCAAGTACCAAAATTCAAGGTACAAAGACACCTTAAACATATGCAAGGATGACTTAGTATTTCACCTGGGGGAGGAACCTGGGTCTTCTTAATTCCTTCTGACTTAAGTCAGCCTTGAGTCAAGACAGCCTTCTGGAATCTAGGGGATGGAATGACCCAGGGGTACCTAATAAAGCCTCAACTGGTAACACAGAAGAGCTTTCAGAGACAGTCTGTAAGGTGCCTTAATTTTTTTTTTTTTTTTAATTTCTGTAATGCTTTAAAATGGCACCTGGGATACCCACAAAGACTTTTTTTCAGGTTGAATTGCATTAACCTGAACCTTAAAAAAGTAGATATTATTGAGGATAAGCTTGCAAGACTATCTTCCCTTTTATTACAATTCCTTTCTACTGCATTTTTCTTTCACATTTTATTAAATATGAGCCTCCAGTAAAATACTTTTTGATCTTCACTTCCTATGCTTTTGAACACCTCAATGCTACTTCTTCCCCCTAAGGTTCCAGCCTCAATTTTTCTCACATATTAAGCTAAGTGAAATTGACATTAAAGCCAGGGAAACACATCCTGCTTCTTTCATACTTAGTATTTCTGTGCTTAAAGTCATAAAAAAAGTAATGTACATGAAGAAGAGCATCTTCTTTTACTCTTTATAATGCACTCACTGAAGTTATTGCTATATCCTTTTTTTAAAAACCTATTGAGCAAGCCTACAGGAAGTTTTAATTTAAAACTCTTTTTTTTTTTTTTTTTAATCCACTGTTGATTGAATCTGCAAATGTGGAACACAATGATGTGGGAGGGCTACTGCACATAATTCTCCAGCTTTATATATTTTCTCCATATTTAAGTTTCCAATCTACTCATTTACTTATGTCACGCGAGTGTATGTTCCTCGGTTCTTTGTCTCGTCACAACAAAGATTTGGAGCAACGGACATTAAAGCCCTTGGCGCATCACAGCTCTCGGATCTTGGACAAACCGTGTTACAGCTCTTAGGCAAATCAGTGTTACAGCTCCATTTTATTTAGAAGATAGCAGGAGAATCCAAGACTCGAAGAGAAGAGAGTGGAGGAGTGCGTGGGGAGGGAGGGAGGGAGAGAGAGAGAAATAGAGAGAGAGAGCGTGTGCGCGCAGGCACGCGGGAGATAGAGTCTGAGAGAAAGCGCTTTGGCTCCTCCTTTTATATGTTTTTTCCTCCACCTGGGCCTGCCCTATGCAAATTGGGCTTAGCCAGGAATGCTGTTTGTTCTGTTTGTTCTGCCTGAAGTCTTCACTCTGGTCCTCAGACCTTCCTTGTCTTTAGTCACCGCCATTTTGGATTCCTTTTCCCTATTCTACCTGCCTAACACTTACAAAGATTATATTTCTTTTGATTTTTCTCCTAAAAAAATTAAAAAAAACAAATAAGCTAAATTAATCTTGAAGTTTTTCTTAAAACAAAGAAAAACCACATCATGGCACATCGCTTAGAATTACTAGTCCAAAGTGAAGATCAGTAGAAATTGAATTTAAACTCCTATCTGGAACAAAGTTGAATCTTATATTTAAAGATTGTCTGAAAGCAAAATAAATAAATAAATAAATAAAAGATGAAAATCATGCTTCAGAATTCAGAATTTTGTTAAGGTCTTTTTTGTTTTTGACTGCAGGAGATGCTGGGCTGAATGAATCACAAGCTGGAATGAAGATTTCTGGGAGAAACATCAACAACCTAAGATATGCAGATGATACCACTCTAAGGGCAGGAAGTGAAGAGGAACTAAAGAGTCTCTTGATAAGGGTGAAAGAGGAGAGTGAAAAAGCTGGCTTGAAACACAACATAATAAAAACTAAGATCAATCCCATTACTTCATAGCAAATAAAAGGGGAAAAAGTGGAAGCAGTTACAGCTTTTATTTTCTTGGGCTCCAAAATCACTGCAGATGGTGACTGCATCCATGAAATTGAAAGACACTTGCTCCTTGGAAGGAAAGCTATGGAAATCTAGATAGTGTATCAAAAAGCAGAGATGTCACTTTGCCAACAAAGTGACAGTCAAAGCTATGGTTTTTCCAGTAGTCATATGAAGGTGTGAGAGATGGAGCCTAACAAAGGCTAAGTACCAAATAATTCGAACTGTGGTACTGGAGAAGACTCTTGAGAGTCCCTTGGACTGCAAGGAAATCAAACTGATCCATCCTAAAGGAAATCAACACTGAATATTCACTGGAAGAACTGATGCTGAAGCTAAAGCTCCAATACTTGGGCACCCAATGTGAAGAGGTGACTCACTGGAAAAGACCCTGATGCTGGGAAAGATTGAAGGCAAAAGGATGGGGTGGCAAAAGATGAGATGGTTGGATGGCATCACTGACTCAATGGACATGAATTTGAGCAAACTCTGGAAGATAATGGAGAATAGAGGGGTCTGGCAGGCAGCAGGCCATGGGGGTCACAAAGAGTCAGACATGAGTTAGCGATTGAACAACAACAAGATCTGTTACCAGATAGTTGAATTTATTGCTATCTCATATAAGAAAAGTATTTAAATAAGAAAAGTAATAAATATATGAACACTTGTTTCAAAGATTTACTGAAACTCAGTGATACTTATCACAAACCTAAAACCAAAATCTGCATTTCCCCTGGGGAGACATGCAGATAAAAACAGAAGACCTAATTCTTGTATTAGTTTCCAGTTGCTGCAGTAACAATGACCCCAGTCTTGGTGGTTTAGAAGTGATTTGCACACATTCAGTATCGTGGAGTTTGGGAGATGAGGAATACAAAATCAGTTTCAGCGAGCTGTAGTCAAGCTGTCAGTCAAGCTGTCAGCAGGAGCTGTTGACTTTCAAAGACTCAGAGAGAATTTATTTCTTTACCTTTTCTAGCAACTAGATCCACTTGCATTCCTTGGTCCATAATTACTTCCTAAGTCTTCAGCGTGCATCACTCCATTTGCTTCCATCATCACTTCTCTGTGCTTGTGAACCTTTTGCCTCCCTCTTACAAGAATGCTCGTGGTTTTTACCAAAACCACGTAGATGATCCACAGTGACCTTCCTGTGTCAAAGTCCTTATTTTAATTACATTTGTAAAATCTCTTTTGCTTTGAAAGGTAACACATTTGTCGGTTCTGGAGGTTAAGATGTGGACATCTTTGAGTGAGATTATTCTGTCTGCTGAAATTCTGTACGTTTATTTTCTGATCAGTCTGGAAATTGACTCAAAGTTTCTATGCAAACAATAATTGTATTATCTTTGCCATTATCTGTTAGGTTAAGAAGGAGTCTAAGAATAGATAACAAATAATTAAAAATAAGTCAAGATCAATCACTAAAAGCATGATAAGAGGGTTTCTTATATTAACATAATTTTTAGGAAATTATCATGAAATTTCTCAGAAACAAAAATGCTTCTAAATGTTTGACTCCACTGAGACTTGAAACCAATCACATGAATATGGAAACCAAAAACACCTTCAAATAAACTCAAATAGCTTTACCAACTTCCTATCCATTTTTTTAATGTACTTGAAAATTTAAGGCATGTTCTATGAATGTGCAATCTCTGGCTCCTAAGTCTGAAAAATAGTTGGAAAAATGAAGTGTCAGATCAAAGAGGAAATAATGTGGCAAAGCTAGGGGACAGTGTATTGGAACCAGTAAACTCAAGTGAGTCTAACATACTTCATGAACCAACCTTTTCAAATAGAATTGAACTCTACTGGGCTTCTAAAATAGCAATTCATGACTCACCTGTAACCTATATGATACCAGAAAAGCTGTAAAAGTGGCACATAGATGGAAACTACATCCTAAGGGAAGCCTTGAGCATCTCTAAATGAATTCAATATTACTGTCTTGCACTATGGGTTATGAGAATGCATCGATGAAAACACAGTTATTTTCCCTATAAGTAGAAACAATGCCTATTTAAAAAGTCACAACACCCACAGTACCTTAAACAACTATAAAAATGGCTGGACCATTCGAGTTTACTTATTTAGTATTAAAGAAATTCATTTCTCTTTCCAGAAAAGTTAGCTAAATGACATAAGGCATTGCCCCTTACACAGGAACCTGACCATATTGCTTATGCCCAAGAATATGGTAAAGAGGAAAGTATGAAATACTAAAACATAAATAAGCTTGAACTACCAAACAGCATTGCAACCTCATGTTTTAAAGGACTTTCCTTAACTGTCATGGAGCTACATTCTTACCTCTGATGAAGTCATAGCTTGCCTCTCTCAGAACTGCTTTCTGTACTCGTAACTGATTTCACTGTTGTACATTTTAATCTCTCTAAAATGTTGTCAGAAACGTAAGATGTATAATCATCCCTATCATTCTTATTAATAGCTACATGTTACCTTTACTCTCCAACTATCATCCCCTACATGACTATGATGTATCCTTGATCAAAGATAGATTGTTCTTGATCTTCAATGTAAAATAGCTCATAGGGCTCTCTTTATTAACAGTTAAGCAACATTTATTTTTGGATGTACTCCTAGCAAGTGAAATGACATCAGCCCTCCTCAAACAATAAAAATTAATAAGATACCATAGTTAAGTATCTTGATTAGAAAACCTCCAGAAGGAGCTATCACATGAAAGTTCCAAGAAGCAAATGGCTTAATAGAGTAGGTAACTTTCCCTCAAGGACAACAGAAAATGATTTTTCTCTGGATATCTGGAAACAGTGATTATCCCTTTCTCTTTGTAATGCTGCTGCTGATGTTAGGTCAGTAAGTCGGTGTCCAACTCTGTGACCCCCATGGACTGTAGCCCACCAGGCTCCTCTGTCTGCAGAAGTTCCCAGGCAAGAATACTAGAGTGCGTTGCCATTTCCTACTCCAGGGGATCTTCCTGACCCAGGGATTGAACCTACATCTCCTGCATTAGCAGGTATATTCTTTACCACTGAGCCACCTGGAAAGCCTTACTTTTGTTGTTTATCCTTTTGGCTGTATTTTTCCTCTTTACTGATTTATTGAAGAAAATACTATATATTGTTACTAAAAATTTCCTGTTAGTTTTTACCTTTTTTTTTTTTCCTCTCAGTATCCCATCTTAGGGCACAGCATTGTACTAAGTTAAATGTTTCCTTAGGCATCTCCTGATTGACAATTTCTCACATGTTCCTTATTTTGGATGACCTGGACAGTTTTGAGTGTTAATGCCCCTCATTTGGAATTTATAGAATATTTTTTTCATGATTACACTGGGATTGAGTTTGGAGGGGAATAAGTTCACAGAGGTAAAGTGGTTTTCTCATCATATCCTATCCAAGGTACTTATTAGCAGCCTAATTTATCATTGTTGATGTTCATATTGATCACCTGGCTGAGCCAGTGTTTAGCAGGTTTTTAAAGTTGCATGTTTCCCCCTACCCATACTGTAAATTTTGGAAGGAAATGACAGTGTTCAGCTGGCACTTAAAGAGTGGGAGTTATGCTCCATTTCTTGAGGAAAGAGAATCTACCCAGATTATTTGGAATTCTACTGAATGTGAGATTTTTCTGTTCTCTGACATGTATTTATTTATTTATAAAAAGTGTGTATCGGCATGGACCATTTATATTAATTTTAAAATTGGAATATGAATCAGTGCCACTTTATTTATTTTTTGTTCAAACCATTCCAACTTCTGCCATTGGGTCCTCCTGAAGTTCAGTCCTGAAAACTATTACAAAGTCTTTGTTGGTGTCATTTTTAAATACTTCACCGCTTTCTGATGCTACAAGTTGCTTCAAACTAATCCTGTGTATTTTTTGTTCCAGTCCTGGAATCCGCTATTTCTCCAAGGAGATCTGATTCCTTTTATTGGCAAAAGGGTATTGAAAACTAGAATCTGGGCGCTGAATGTGCTCACTTGGATGGCAGTGCTTCTAGAACTTCTCAGCTAACAGAACAGGGGAGTATATGCCTTTGTACCAACCTTTGTTTACTCACAGATCTATAAATATTTCTCCATGTAAACATTGTGTCTTTGTAGAGATAAACATGAGTTCACACTATGTCTCCAACTCTAACTAATATGTGATTCATTATAGTCTTCCTTCCTTGCTTATCTATAAACTTCCACACTAAGAGTAGAACTGTTGGTTCCTAGCATCTGACATCCATTTGTTAATTATTCAATTCTTGTATGCAATATAGCTGTTACTAGAATTTTTAATCTATACCTCTGTAGGATGCAGCTCTGTCAATAAGAATACAGTGCTGATGTAAAGATTTTACCTTTATTTTTATTTTTTAAATTGTATTCATTTATTGTTTGGCTGCACTGAGGCTTCATGCCTGCACAGGCTTTTCTCTAGTTGCGGCCAACAGGGCTACTCTCTATTAATAGTTGCAGTGCATGGGATTCTCATTGCAAAGGCTTTGCATGTAGACCACAGGTTCTAGGGTGCAGACCCGTAACTGAGGCACATGGGCTCAGTGTTTGTGGTGAACGGGCTTACTTGCTCTGAGGTATGTGGGATCCTCCCAGACCAGGGATTGAACCCGTGTCTCCTGCATTGGCAGGTGTATTTTTTACCACCAAGTCACCAGGGAAGCCCATGTTTAGTTTTATGGAGTCCTCTCATCTCAATAGTTAATTTTGAGAAAAGTAGTTACTTTTAGGTCACCAACTTTTCTCTCACCTTGTTCAATGAGAAAGTTCCCAACATTAACTCATTAATGTCTTTTGTTACTGTCTGATTGCCATCATGAGATCCCATAGCCTCTTAAATGAATTTGCAGAAACTGCCTACTGTCAGTATTCTGTGTTGTCTTTAAAAAATTAACTATTCTATTTGGTGTAATATGGCATATCATTGTGAATTTAATTTGTATTTCCATGATGACTAATGATGTTAACAATAATTTCAAATGTTTATTAGCTATGCTTGTTAACTTCTTTAATGAATGGTTTATTTAAGCCTTTTGCCATTTTTTTCCCATTGGATTGTTTGTCTGCTTTTTATTGAAGTACAAGAATTGTTTTATAATCTGTATGGACAGATGCTTTGTCTCACACACATATATGACATAGGTATATATCTAAATATATCAGTAATGTATATTACCTGGTACACACACACACACACACACACACACACACATATATATATATATATATATATATATATATACACTAAATATTTCATCCAGCTTGTTTGTATTTTCATTGAAAGAACTGATGTTTGGTTTTTAAATGATGTCCAAATTATTATTTCTTTATGATTACTATTTCTTGTGCTCCATATACAATCTTTGCTTACCATGAGACTGCAAAGTTTTCCTAAAGTTTCTTCTAATAGTTTTATGGTTTTATTCTTACTTCTATTACAAATTCCACACTATGTTTTATATATACTATGAGGTGCAGAATTAACATTGTTGAAATACTCATATATACAAAGTGATCTGCATCTACAATTTCTATCAAAATCCCAAACAGGTTGTTCACAAAAATAGGAAAAAAAAAAAAAAACTATCCTAAAATTTCTGTGGAATCACAAAAGATCCTTAATATCTAAAGTAATCTTGAGCAAGAATAAAGGTAGAGTTATCACAAATTATGTAACAAATTATGTTACAAGGCCATAGTAAAATAAAGTATGGAACCACCATAAAAACAGACATATAAATCAATGGAACAAAACAGAGAGGCTAAAAAAGAACCCACACAGCTAGAATCAACTATTTTTTAATGAAGGTACAATAGGGAAAGGATAATCTCTTCAGTAGACGGTGTTGGGAAAACTTGAGCCACATCTAAAAGACTGAAATTAGACCCTTACATTACATCTTTACTTTATGCATACAAATCAACTCAAAATATTTTCAACACTTAAATACAAGGCCTGAAACCCTAGAACTTCTAGAAAAACAACATAGGGGAAAAGCTCCATGAAACTGATCTTGACAGTGACTTTTTAGATATGACACAAAAAAGCACAGACAACAAAAGCAAAAAAGAATTAAATCATCAAAAGCAAAAGTACACAAATGGAGCCACATTAAGCTAAAACACTTCTATACCACAAAGGAGATCATCAACAGAATGAAAACAAAACATACGAAATGAAAAAACTTATTTTCAAGCTATATTTCTGATAAGGAGTTAATATGCAAAAAATATAAAGAGCTTTTATATGTGATCATATTGTATTTAAACTATGCCAAATTGGCAAACATAGAACAGGAAGAGAAGGAAACTCCTAGTAAATTCCCAGACAGACTTAAAGAAGCCCTTCACAGATGCACTGAGATTGATCCCGAAAGTGAAGAGGGAAGAGGGATCTTAAAAGATAGATTTCTCTCTCAGTTGGCTCCAGATATCTGCTGTAAGCTATTAAAACAGGCATATGGACCAACTCAGTCTTTAGATAATCTGTTGCAACTGGCTCAGACAGTCTGTTATGGCAGGGAGTATGAAGAAAAGAAAGAAAGGCAGAGAAAGACAAAGGAACAGGCAGAAGCCCTTGTAATGACTGTCAGAACCATTCTTAAAGAGCTTGAGAAAAATGCCCCGAGTGACCTAGGTGAAAAGGGTTGGGCTTGCTATTACTGTGGAAAGGAGGGGCACCTCAAGCGGGATTGCCCTCAGGCATCTAAGCCGCCCCTGCCCCCTGGCTCCCTATCCAATCCGCAAGGGACCACACTGGAGGAGAGACTGCCCTCAGAAGCCTAGGTTTTAGGGGCCAGACTCCAGATAATCAGGACTGAAGGTGCCTGGGGCACCCCACATAAGCTTCGCGTCCTAATTACACCTGAGGAACTCTGAGTATTAATAACCGTGGGGGACCAATCCGTTGATTTCCTTTTAGACACTGGGGCAACTTTCTCTGTGCTTACTAAGCAAGGTCCATGCCTTTGTTTTCATGAATATGGAGCCCTACCTTTCTCTCTCTTTAATTGAACAAAATGTAAATTCTAGGGAGTGGGCTGATGGAAAATCTGTGGGTCAAGCACAAAATGCTATTCCTGTAGTTGTCAAGCTCAAAGATCCACAGTTATTTCCAAGTTAGAAGCAGTATCCACTGAAACCTGAGGTTAAGGAAGGGTCAAAACCCATAATTGAGAATTTAAAGGAGCAGGGACTATTCCCTGTAAAAGTTCCTGCTTTTTGCTTGGCTATAAACAAATCAAATGGTAAATAGACTAGTTCAAGATTTATGAATAATAAATGAGGCTGAGCATATTTGCTCAATATGCCACCAAATTTGGAAAACTCAGCAGTGGCCAAGGACTGGAAAATGTCAGTTTTCATTCCAATACCAAAGAAAGACAATGTCCAAGAATGCTCAAACTACCACACAATTGCACTCATCTCACACGCTAGTAAAGTAATGCCCAAAATTGTCCAAGCCAGGTTTCAACAATATGTGAACCATGAACTTCCAGATGTTCAAGCTGGTTTTAGAAAACACAGAGGAACCAGAGATCAAATTGCCAAAATCTGCTGGATCATCGAAAAAGCAAGAGAGTTCCAGAAAAATATCTGTTTCTGCTTTATTGACTATGCCAAAGCCTTTGACTGGGTGGATGACAATAAACTGTGGAAAATTCTGAAAGAGATGGGAATACCAGACCACCTGATCTGCCTCTTGAGAAATTTGTATGCAGGTCAGGAAGCAACAGTTAGAACTGGACATGGAACAACAGACTGGTTCCAAATAGGAAAAGGAGTACGTCAAGGCTGTATATTGTCACCCTGCTTATTTAACTTATATGCAGAGTACATCGTGAGAAATGCTGGGCTGGAAGAAGCACAAGCTGGAATCAAGATTGCCGAGAGAAATATCAACAAACTCAGATATGCAGATGACACCACCCTTATGGCAGAAAGTGAAGAGGAACTAAAAAGGCTCTTGATGAAAGTGAAAGAGGAGAGTGAAAAATTTGGCTTAAAGCTCAACATTCAGAAAACGAAGGTTATGGCATCCGGTCCCATCACTTCATGGGAAATAGATGGGGAAACAGTGGAAACAGTGTCAGACTTTATTTTTTTCACTGCAAAATACTGCAGATGGTGATTGCAGCCATGAAATTAAAAGACACTTACTCCTTGGAAGGAAAGTTATGACCAACCTAGATAGCATATTGAAAAGCAGAGACATTACTTTGCCAACAAAGGTCCTTCTAGTCAAGGCTATGGTTTTTCCAGTGGTCATGTATGGATGTGAGAGTTGGATTGTGAAGAAAGTTGAGCACTGAAAAATTGATGCTTTTGACCTGTGGTGTTGGAGAAGACTCTTGAGAGTCCCTTGGACTGCAAGGAGATCCAACGAGTTCATCCTAAAAGAGAACAGTCCTAGGTGTTCATTGCAAAGACCGATGCTGAGGCTGAAACTCCAATACTTTGGCCACCTGATGCGAAGAGTTGACTCATTGGAAAAGACCCTGATGCTGGGAGGGATTGGGTCAGGAGGAGAAAGGGACGACAGAGGATGAGATGGCTGGATGGCATCACTGACTCGATACACATAAGTTTAGGTGAACTCCAGGAGTTGGTGATGGACAGGGATGCCTGTCATGCTGCGATTCATGGGGTCACAAAGAGGTAGACACGATTGAGTGACTGCACTGAACTGAACTGAAATGAGACTGTAGTTCCTTTACACCCCGTGGTGCCGAATCCTCATACTCTATTGTCTGAAATTCCTGAATGAGCCAAATATTTCTCAGTAATTGATTTAAAAGATGCCTTCTATTCTGTTCCTTTGGTGGAGGAAAGTTGGTTCCTATTTGCCTTTGAAGAACCTACTTAGCCAGCTTTACAGTTAACCTGGACAATTTTGCCTCAGAGATTTCATGACACCCCCACTTATATGGGCAAAATTTGTCATGGGATCTACAAAACTTTAATAGCTCCGAAGCAGTATTGCTACAATATGTAGATGATAATCTGCTTTGTACTGAGACAGAGGAAGCTTGCTCACAAGGCTCAGATTTCTTAAACTTTCTGGCAGGCTGACATTAGAAGCCCATCTTTGCATGAAATGTTCCCTTTGTATCCCTAATTTTCTTGAAGAGATCTCTAGTCTTTCCCATTCTATTGATTTTCTCTATTTCTTTGCATGGATTGTTGAGGAAGGCTTTCTTATCTCTTCTTGCTATTCTTTGGAACTCTGCATTCAGATGCTTATATCTTTCTTTTTCTCCTTTGCTTTTCGCTTCTTTTCCTTTCACAGCTATTTGTAAGGCCTCCCCAGACAGCCATTTTGCTTTTTTTGCATTTCTTTTCCATGGGGATGGTCTTGTTCCCTGTCTCCTGTACAATGTCATGAACCTCCATCCATATTTAATCAGGCACTCTATCAGATCTAGGCCCTTAAATCTATTTCTCACTTCCACTGTATAATCATAAGAGATTTGATTTAGGTCATACCTGAACGGTCTAGTGGTTTTCCCTACTTTCTTCAATTTAAGTTCGAATTTGGCAATAAGGAGTTCATGATCTGAGCCACAGTCAGCTCCTGGTCTTGTTTTTGCTGACTGTATAGAACTTCTCCATCTTTGATTGCAAAGAGTATAATCAATCTGATTTTGGTGTTGACCATCTGGTGATGTCCATATGTAGAGTCTTCTCTTGTGTTGCTGGAAGAGGGTGTTTGTTATGACCAGTGCGTTCTCTTGGAAAAACTCGATTAGCCTTTGCCCTGCTTCATTCTGTATTCCAAGGCCAAATTTACCTGTTATTCCAGGTGTTTCTTGATTTCCTACTTTTCACTCTAGTCCCCTATAATGAAAAGGACATCTTTTTTGGGTGTTACTTCTAAAAGGTCTTGTAAGTCTTCATAGAACCGTTCAACTTCAGCTTCTTCAGCATTACTGGTTGGGGCATAGACTTGGATTACTGTGATAGTGAATGGTTTGCCTTGGAAATGAACAGAGATCATTCTGTCATTTTTGAGAGTGCATCCAAGTACTGCATTTTGGATTATTTTGTTGACCATGATGGCTACTGCATTTCTTCTAAGGAAGCAGAAGATATTGAGAAGAGGTGGCAAAAATACACAGAAGAACTACGAAAAGGATCTTCACGACCCAGATAATCATATTGGTGTGATCACTCAGGTAGAACCCAATATCCTGGAATGGGAAGTCTAGTGGTCCTTAGGAAGCTTCACTATGAACAAAGCTAGTGGAGGTGATGGAATTGCAGTTGAGCTATTTCAAATCCTGAAAGATGATGCTGTGAAATTGTTGTACTCAAGATGCCAGCAAATTTGGAAAACTCAGCAGTGGCCACAGGACTGGAAAATATCAATTTTCATTCCAATCCCACAGAAAGGCAATACCAAATAGTGCTCAAACTACAGCGCAGTTGCACTCATCTCACAAAGTAATGCTCAAAATTCTCCAAGCCAGGCTTCAGCAATACATGAACCGTGAACTTCAAGATTCAAGCTGGTTTTAGAAAAAGCAGTGGAACCAGAAATCAAATTGTCAACATCTGCTGGATCATCGAAAAAGCAAGAGAGTTCCAGAAAAACATCTATTTCTGCTTTATTGACTATGCCAAAGCCTTTGACTGGGTGGATGACAATAAACTGTGGAAAATTCTGAAAGAGATGGGAATACCAGACCACCTGACCTGCCTCTTGAGAAACCTATATGCAGGTCAGGAAGCAACAGTTAGAACTGGACATGGAACAACAGACTGGTTCCAAATAGGGAAAGGAATACATCAAGGCTGTGTATTGTCACCCTTCTTATTTAACTTCTATGCAGAGTACATCATGAGAAATGCTGGGCTGGAAGAAGCACAAGCTGGAATCAAGATTGCTGGGGGAAATATCAACAAACTCAGATATGCAGATGACACCACCCTTATGGCAGAAAGTGAAGAGGAACTAAAAAGGCTCTTGATGAAAGTGAAAGAGGAGAGTGAAAAAGTTGGCTTAAAGCTCAACATTCAGAAAACGAAGATTATGGCATTTGGTCCCATCACTTCATGGGAAATAGATGGGGAAACAGTGGAAACAGTGTCAGACTATATTTTTGGGGACTCCAAAATCACTGCAGATGGTGACTGCAGCCATGAAATTAAAAGACGCTTACTCCTTGGTAGGAAAGTTATGACTAACCTAGATAGCATATTCAAAAGCAGAGACACTACTTTGCCAACAAAAGTTGTCTAGTCAAGGCTATGATTTTTCCAGTGGTCACGTATGGATGTGAGAGTTGCACTGTGAAGAAAGCTGAGTGCTGAAGAACTGATGCTTTTGATCTGTGGTGTTGGAGAAGACTCTTGAGAGTCCCTTAGACTGCAAGGAGATCCAACCAGTCCATTCTAAAGGAGATCAGTTCTGGGTATTCTTTGGAAGGAATGATGCTGAAGCTGAAACTCCTGTACTTTGGCCACCTCATGCAAAGAGTTGACTCATTGGAAAAGACTCTGATGCTGGGAGGGTTTAGGGGCAGAGGAGAAGGGGACGACTTAGGATGAGATGGCTGGAAGACATCACCGAATCAATGGAGGTGAGTTTGGGTGAATTCCTGGGAGTCGGTGATGGACAGGGAGGCCTGGCATGCTGCAGTTTATGGGGTCGCAAGGAGTCGGACACGACTGAGCAACTGAAGTAATCTGAACTGAGGTTATAAGCCCTCAAGTGAAAAGGCTCAGTTTTGTCAACAATCTGTTAGATATCTGGGCCTAATCATATCAGAAGGGACTAGGGTCATAGGCCCTGAGAGAATTAAACCTATACTAAATCATCCCCTACCTATGATTTTAAGACAATTGAGAGAATTTTTAGGAATCACAAGCTATGGCCCCCCACTCCAGTACTCTTTCCTGGAAAATCCCATGGACAGAGGAGCCTGGAAGGCTACAGTCCTTGGGGTTGCTGAGGGTTGGACATGACTTAGTGACTTCACTTTCACTTTTCACTTTCATGCATTGGAGAAGGAAATGGCAACCCACTGCTGTGTTCGTGCCTGGAGAACCCCAGGGACGGGGGAGCCTGGTGGGCTGCTGTCTATGGGGTCGCATAGAGTCGGACACCGACTGAAGTGACTTAGCAGCATATTGTGTTTAAAAATGTTTAGCTGCACATAAGCCACAATGATAAAGACTTTTAAATGTACTGTGATCTGTATAAGCCTAAATAGACGCCTATATTTAGGAGCACAGAATGAAAAATGATGCTTTTTTTTTTTAGTTCAAATATAAATGGTGTTTAATATACTTAATTCTCTAGAAAGTTATTCTAGTGAAAAAGACATTGTTTCCTTTTTATTTATTTGGTACAGTGAACAACAGAAAATCTTTTTGTGTGTGTGGATGCTATAGAGTCTGTCACATCTCAAAGACAGGAGTTCTGTGGTCTCCTTTGTGTGTTTTTACACCACTCTGATTCTTCAAACTGCTTAGATATGTTTTTAAAACAAACCATTAGTTATTGGTATGAAGAAACACTGTTTCTCTTCTTTTTTTCTAATTCATAACCAGCTTCCATCACACAATCGATTTTTGTGGAATAAGTTTACTGCTGAGTAAGCCTACTTTGATATAGTGGAACAGTTTGAACACTATTCTCCATTTCAATCCTATTTGCAAAACATATATTTCCCACTGCTAGGGAAATTCTAGTTTTTACATTCACTTTTTAAGCAGTAAAGGGGTTGTGACATTTAAAACATTCTAGATATGAATCTAAATAATTACTTTAAGTTGAATAATAAATTGAAGCAATCCCACATTTTCTGCAGCGTTGACTAATCATATGGAGTGATGTGAAATACAAATGATTTGCAAACCACTCTATTAAAAGCTTGCTTCTTAACAAATATTCTTAAAGCTTCTTAAAAAAACAACTCAGTCTAACATCCTTTGCATTTGGAACAATGGGTTGAAAACGTCATATGACACAATTATTTTCTCAGGTAATTAATCTTTTAAATTATTCTTATTGCTTACAACTGTAGAATAGAACTCATATAAGGAAATAATATTTGAGGTTTAAGCACATTTTAAAATATAGATACCAAACAAAATTGATCTATAATGTGTATAGTAGCAGTTATATTTTAAATTGTGAATAGAACATATTTAAGTATTTTGTCTGTAGAGTGAAAAACGAAAACTATCGTGAACAACCACATTAGACATGGCTGAAACAAAACTAGACTGCAAAATTAAGATTTTTGAAAAGCATATCTCATGAATATGAGCAAATGCAAATATGTTGTAAATAGTTTTGTTCATTTATTGTAAATAACACATAAATCTTCATTTAAATAATTAACTTTAAATGAATTGTGTATATATACACTATATATATACACTATGCTGCTGCTGCTGCTGCTAAGTCGCTTCAGTCGTGTCCGACTCTGTGCGACCCCATAGACGGCAGCCCATCAGGCTCCCCCGTCCCTGGGATTCTCCAGGCAAGAACACTGGAGTGGGTTGCCATTTCCTTCTCCAATGCATGAAAGTAAAAAGTGAAAGTGAAGTCTCTCAGTCATATCTGACTGTTAGCGATCCCATGGACTGCAGCCCACCAGGTTCCTCCATCCATGGGATTTTCCAGGCAAGAGTACTGGAGTGGGGTGCCGTTGCCTTCTCCATATACAGTATACACATACACATTTCTGTTAAAGTCAAGGAGCAAAAATTATGAGTAAAAAGAAGAAAAGTGATGGAAATTACTCATTAATCTGAGTTTGTTTTTTAAATATTAATACATTTAACTAATTTTTGAGCTCCCTATCCTCCTATTTTTGTTATTCCAGTTGCAAGCATACTTCTCTTTATTTTTAATGTGCACTTCTAATATCAAGCCTATTTTGTAATACATATGTCAAGTAGTTGGACTTCCCTGGTAGCTTAGACAATAAAGCATCTCCCTACAAGGCAGGAGACTGGGGTTCGATCCCTGGGTTGGGGAGATCCTCTGGAGAAAGAAATGGCAACCCATTCCAGTTTTCTTGCCTGAAGAATCCCATGGATGGAGGAACCTGGTGGGCTACAGCCCATGGGATCGCACAGAATTGGACATGACTGAGTGACTTTCACTTCACTTCAAATAGTTAAGTTTTTAAAATTTATTCTACTTTATATCATTTTAAGCCTTTTTCATATCATATACAGTCATTCCCCTTAATTCACTATCATATTAACTCTTCTCCTAATCAGATATTTTAAAATTATGTCACTAAAATTCTCAAAACTTTAGGGGTCCTCTTGCAGATGTCATCATCTTATCAAGATGTGACACACAATTCGCATTGAGGGAAAATGTGAAATTTATTGTAATAAAATATACTAATCACTACCACATTCCAGATCAATTATGTTTTCTTGGTTAAATTCAATAGTTATTATTTTTGAAAGTGATCATTATTGGCAATATATCAAGGAACTAAGAATTTGGAGTTTTAGTGTTAAGATTAGAAAGGGCTTTCCTGATGTGTAAGTATCAAGAACAGAACGGGTAACTTTGCAATGATACAATTTGGTCATTTCATTCTACTGTAATGAATGACCTACATTTCTCATTTATGTCCTTATGTTACTTTCACAAGTTATGAAGTCCTAGGAGACAGTCTGCTTAGTCAAGCAAATATTGGTCAGTTCAGCTCACCTGTACTGGGGATTCTGGAGGGAGGAAAAATGAACCCCATAAACCAGTTATTTTCCTACCAATATTGTATACAATAGAGTAGAGAAAACTCCCCAAAAAGAAATTAGCAAATGCATAATATGCAAACTAAATATGCCACAATTAGAAACTCAAATAGTTGAATAAAATTCAATCACATTTTCAAATATGCAGTTTTTAGAACACTGAAAAAATATCTTTAAAAGGTGTCAATATATCATTCAAGGCAGAGCATGTGTAAACATTAAATCTGCATTCAGGTATTTCTCAAATGGAATAGTTTTATTCAATAAAATGGAAGAAAGGAATAACTGAGAATTCGAAAGAGAAATAAAGTTAAAATATTCTTGGTAGGCTAATTTTGCAGCTGTTTTTACAACTACACCAAGATTTGCTGTATCAAAATATTGCCTGAATTTGATTTTAACTTCATGTTACAAGAGGATGAACTGCATGACTAGAATTACTAGGTCCCTACTGAGTGGTGCTGTCATGTAGAAAAAAAGATTATTCTGCCCTATCCAATTCTGATGTGCTTGAATAGGTCTGGTCTTCTTTATCCAGATGAGATTGGGACTTGATAGACTAAGTGAAGTGGAGAGTTGAAATGTTATCTTGAAAATTCCTACTGAAGTAGAATGCTGAATTAAATTAGGAACTAAAACCTAATTTAGAACTGAAAAAATAGAATTGAAAATCTATTTTGTTCAGTTTATCAGATAATTACAGAAAGTTTCTTTCACTTAAAGCTACACTCATTTTTTTTCTTGAGAATTCAGCGACAGCTGAATTGGCAGAATGCCAATGGTCAATGGTGGCAGAAATGCAATTAGTTTTTTGATGAAGTATCTTAGAGTGGACTAGTTTACAAGCATTTACTGTATATTGTGTGAAGAACCTTGCAAGTAGGTCCTTGGAGAAGGTGTTCTAGAAAGGGAAAATGCAAAAAGAAAAGCTAGACATAGTAATAGTTTCTTTACAGTTAAAGATTAGTTATTAGATTGTTTCCAACCAGAAATATTAGTTTGTTCATATCCAGTTTTATTTTGCTGTCACCTAAAAGTTTATTTTGTAGAATATTTATGAAAGAAATATTTTGGATGATATTGCCTACTGATAACTGTGTATATATTCTCATTTATGGAACATTTTCTATGTTAAAGCACACTGCTATTAGGAGTTGTGAAGTAATAGAAATGTAAAATTTAGGGTGCTGCCTTCCAGAATCAACAAATTGTGCCACCATGGAAATAAACTAATAGTATTCACATATATCATGTATTGTAAGCTCATTTAAAAATCTACAAAGACAAAAATGTCTGAAACAATTTAATGGTGAGCCAAATATATAATCATGGGAGTATGTAGGCTTGTTAGTTCATTCACCAAATATTCAACAAATATATTTGATCATCTATACTTTTCTTCCAAACTGTTGATAGTATTATGGGTAAGCCCAAGACAGATAAGATGGCTTCAAAGGCTCCATATAGAAGAAAATACCCAGGTTTATACCTCTCTGTATGTAATTTCGAAACATATTACAGATGTTGTACATTGTGTAATGGTTGTGTTTCTTTTTTTTTAAATTTCCTTCTAAGAACCTATTGTAAAGAAGTTTTATTAAGCAAAAGGAGATTACTAGATGTAGCTAATGAAAAACTGCCCTGTTTGAAGCAAAACATTCTCATATATCTGATTCTACCTTTTTTATGATATTTTTAATTTAGTTGGTAAATGAAAATACTTTTTTTAAAAGAACTTTCATATCCTTAGATTTCAAATCCTTCGATTTTTAAAAAATAATTTTGTTTATTTATTTTTGGCTGTGCTGGGTCTTTGTTGATGCACAAACTTTTCTCTAGTAGTAGCGAGTGGGAGTTACTCTCAAGCTGTGGTGCTCAAGCTTCTCATCGTGGTGGCTTCTGTTGTGGAGCAAAGGCTTCAGGGCACCCAGGCTTCAGCAGTTGCAGCACATGGGCTCTGCTGTTGCAGACCCTAGGCTCTAGAGCCCAGGATCAACAATTCTGCTGCATTGGCTTAGTTGCTCAGCAGCATATGGGATCTCCTCTGATCTGATCACAGGGATCGAACCTGTGTTTTGTGCATTGGCAGGTGGATTCTTTACCTTTGAGTCACCAGGAAAGCTCCCCTAACTGAGATGTTTTTAATACAACTATTTCTGCTTTGGATTTCTCTGAGATTTCATAGATATTAAACTAGGAAGATAAGATAATAAACAGGCTTCAATGAGACCTACTAGCTCTGTTGACTTCAGCACTTGCTTCACTTAACACCATGATTGTTAAATGATCTGAAACCGTTGTTATGTATGCCTGCTTTATATTTTTCATATTAGCATGTATTTTTCATTTGGTTTTGTCACACATGATTTTATTTGTTTTATGTTTTGCTTATTTTCTCATGACCAAGTGGTCACTTTGCAGGTTTTCATATACTGTTTCTCAAGAATGCCAGAACACTAGTTGTCATGTATATTATTATCTATTGTTATATGAAATTACCTCAAAAGTCAGTGGCTTAAAACCAGACGCATTTATTTTCTCACAGCTTCTGTGGGTCAGTGACAGCTGAGTGTCTCTGTCTCGGGGTTCACACCAGGCTGCAGTCATCGAGAGACTCAATCTGGAAAGTTTCCAGTTTCACTGAAGTGACGGTTGACAGACCTCAGGTCAGTTCTCGCTTTTTGACCAGATTCAGCTCCATCCTTGTCTCTGTATAACTCTATAAAACTACCCACAACAGTGCAGTTTGCTTCCCCCAGAGTGAGCGGAGGGAGAGAGGGCAAAAAAGACAGAGAGACAGGCTGAGAGGTGGGTGAAGCAAAAGGAAAGCAGTAGTCTTTTAAAATTTAATTTGAGTGACATTTCATTACTTTTGCCATATTCTCTTGATTAGAAGTAAAGAGCCAGCTTCAGTTCATAATCATGAAGAGACAATCACACAAGTTCTCGAATAGCAGGAGGCAGGGTCATTGTGAGCGGTTTCAGAGACTGTCCATCACAGCATGATAGCAACAAAAACAATAAATGTATACTTTTTAAAGAATGACATGAACTAACATTGTACATGTGGATGAATTTTAAGCATCAACATCTCATACCTAAATCTGCTGGCCAACAACAGGAACGGCTTAACAGGCCATAAAGAAAGTAAGTTGTGTAAAGTTAATGACTCATCCACTATCCTCTTCCCTGTGAAGAGTGTCTTATTATTGAAGATAAATAGGTTGGGTTTTAGGTCTTCTGCCATTAGTTTTTTTTTTTTTTTTTTGCCATAAGTTTACATCCATCTCAAGAAAGAGATTCTTTATTACCTGGAATCTTGAGGGTTAAAAGAGATGGTGAGAAGTGTTCTAAATATAAAACTGATGGTTGGACAAAGTGTAGTAATATCAAGAACAGTGGGTTGATTTACCAGACTGGTAACAGAATTCTGCTTTATTATCTCAGTATTACCTCTTTACTAATTCCTAATTACTGTGCCCACAGATTTGCCATATTCTGAGAATATTTTAGAATTTGTCTCTTGAGCTTCCTCTAAGACAAACCATCTAAATACTCTGACATTTAAATGTCTTTATTATTGAATTTGGTGTATCATGGTATTATTCTCTATGTATTTCATTTTGAAGATTTACAGAATACAGTTTAAAAAGTTGTATTTAGGAAGTGAATATATCAATGTATGTGTGTCCAGTGAACGCAAGAGTGTCTGTGTACTGACTTGAAATCGTTTCCTAGATAAATTTTTTCACAGGAGATAACTAAGGTCAGAGCTGCTTTTTAAGTATTATTTCATAATTTTATGTACAAGAATACTTATACATGTAAATATTGTATATGTTTAAATCTACAGAATAATATGGAAGTAATTTCTTTGTAGACAAGTGCATCAAGTTTCAAGCAGAGGTTTATTTTCCACTGAATATTCTTTTTTTTTCCTGATGAATATTCTTGCACTTTTTAATTTTTATCACTCTCTTGTATGAAAATATCAAAGTAAAACAGGAAAAATAAATCTAGGTAAGTGAATAAGTGGTTATATGATTATCACAGAAAAAAATGTTAGCTATATGGTTTGGTAAAATTTACTATTTTTATTAAACATTGACAGTTATAACACCTGTTAAAGAAATCGGTCAGTTATTTTATAAATTTAAGAAACAGCTTTTTCTACAAGCATTTGATATAATAAACTATGACTACACTGAAAATATTTTTTTAAATTACTTAGTGACTGAAAAATATTTTCACTTTTGTACATATTCATAAAAAGTAACCATTGAAAGTAATGCTTGTCTAATATGCAAACCTACATAAGTAAAGAATTGATTCTTTTTTAACATTCATTTAAATATTATATATCATTAATATATTTTGCTTATAGCAATTTTAATATATCCTCTGATCTTTAACAAATATTTTGTTACAAAGAATTCCAGAGCATTACATTTCATGGCCTCATAACATAACCTGATTAGAAGATATTCATTCTTTATATGAATTTATATCTTTATATTCTTTATATCCTATCGGTAGACATAACTGAGAGATTTCTCTTTCTTGGCTACTTATTAACATATTTTTCCTTTAAAAATTCAAAAAGCATAACCATGGGATGTCTCCAAGGATTTATATTTAAGTAATAATTTAACATCCTCAGTTCAGTGAGGTTTGACCTCTTATAATATTTTAGATTATGGCTTTGTTTTCTTATTATTTAAAATTGTATTCTTTTACTATCTGTATGCAAT
Organism: Bos indicus; assembly: GCF_029378745.1. Lineage (NCBI taxonomy): Eukaryota > Metazoa > Chordata > Mammalia > Artiodactyla > Bovidae > Bos > Bos indicus. The sequence goes on along the minus strand of NC_091775.1, from coordinate 17,657,694 downwards.
TTTATTAAAGATAATCACTTTTTCACTTAACAGAACTAAGATAAGATAGCAGTTTTAGGGAAATTTGGAATAAATCCATTTTATTTTGTGCAGTGAATTTCTTTAATCTGTCTCTCATGCTGAGTAGTAGATGACATTCATGGCCCCGTGTCTTCAACACTTTGCTATGCTTTTTTAATGTCTCTCTATTTTGACTTTGGGCTAAGTAATGTAATTTGATTTGATTTGGCCTGTAAAGTGAGAAGGAAATGTCAGTCCTATGCCAGGGCCCCCACAGTGGCATTGTTTCTGTTTTCCTTCTCATCCTTTGATCAGCTTCAAGAGAAGTGCAAATGCAGACTGGCCAGGTTGTCTTAGGAGAAAGGTGAGAGGCTCAGTAGGGCCTCAGCTAAGCTCCCTTATCCCAGCCTAGGCTCAAGAAAGCATGGCTAAGATCAGCAAGGCCACCACAGAAAATCTGCAAATGCACAAAAGTAAATGCTTATCGTTATACACTGCTGAGTATTGAGACTTTCTTTTCTAAAATAGAACTTAATTTTTAGAGCTGTTTTAGGCTCTCAGCAAAACTGAATGGAAAGCACAGAGAGTCCCATGTGTCCCACCTCCCACCAATGCAACCTCCCCACTGTCAGCATCCTACGGAACTAAGCCGTGTAAGTGTTACTGTCTATGAACCTACATGGAAGCTTCATTATTACCTAAAGGTTAGTTTTCAGCAGAGTTCACTCTTGGTTTTGTATATTCTATGGGTTTTGCTAAATATATAATGACACAGACCTGAAGGAGGGTATGGCAACCCACTCCAGTATTCTTGCCTGGAGAATCCCCATGGACAGAGGAACCTGGTGGGCTACAGTCCATGGGGTCGCAAAGAGTCGGACACGACTGAGCAACTTAACTGAATTGAATGCAGATATCCAGTGATTCCAGCACCATTTATTGAAAAGACTGTTGTTCATATGTTGGCAATAACTTCAGAATAACTATTTGGAGAAAATTATTTTTTTAATTAGGAAATTTTTAAAATATAAATTCTCCTTCTCATGAACCTGATAGAGATGATAATTGAATAGGATGAAATCAAAGAGATTATGCAGAAAATGTAACAGAAATTAATAATGATAAAAATGTTCACCCAAGAAAATCTTTACAAAAGAAATTATGAAAAATTTGAGCAAGTGTGTCAAGTTAAATGTTGGATATTTGTAATTTTTTTTTTTTTAATGACATGATAGCAAAAGATCTTAAAGAGTTAAAATGTCAGTGAAGTTATGTGTGGACTAACTCCCCAGACACTGAAGATAAGCAACGCAAGTCACTCAGGTGTTTTATTCTGCCATCATCATTTCAAAGATTTTTGATCTTAATCCAAAAATTAGTAGGAACTAATATTAGTGTCCTGAGAGGACACTGGTAGAAGCCAAGTGCCACATTGTGGGTTTACTCATCCAGTCTGTGAAAACACCTAATTGATGAGAATCTAAGGCCTGCCAGTAGCCACATGCATGAGCTTAGAAGTGGGTTATTCAGTCCCAATGAAGATTCAGTGAAGATTCCCAGTGAAGATATAAAGCCAGCCCCCAACTGAAAACTTAAGTGCTACCTACTGAAAGCCCTGGGTCTTGAACCACCCAGAGAAATTGATAATGGATTCCTGACCAGCCAAAATCTATAATATAAAAATGTTCTTTTTTTTCAGTTACTAAATGTTGTGGTGACTTGTTATTTAACAATGGTAATGAATATGCTGATAATTAGAAATTTAGCTCAAATCTTAACTTTTTTGCTAATCTATCATTTACTTGACATAACTGTTCAAAATGTTCAGAATTATAATCCAAAAGTATGGACAATTATTTTTGAGTCATAAATTAATTGATCAAACACTGTTTTCAATATTCATTAAAGAAAAAAAGAATATGCTTTTTCTATCTTGTATGCAATTTTCCACCTGGTATATCAACATCGGTGAAGAAGGCCTTTTGCAAACCTTCTCAAAACCGAATGAATAAAATATACCTGAAAGAAAACAGGACAAATATGACACTTATTGAATAAGTAAGTAGCTATTAAAACATCAATCTCATTATTGTATTCCAAACATCACAATGATTATCTATGTTGAACAGAAAATGCATTTCTTTTGTCTGAAACACTTTACATTTTATAATAGAGAATTTTTTGCTCTAGAAACACTGAATACTTCATTGTGGTTGTAGTATTTTCAAAAGATAAAAGATGAGAAAAAAATCTTTAAAGAAATGAGATTTAAATATAAATGGCACCATAAAGGAATCCCATACCATAAAATACACAGAAAAAAAGGGGATGAAGTTGCTGTTTGCAGGAATAAAATAGCAGTGTTTTATGGGTTGGGGAAGTTTTATGATACTACCTAATGATTTTCTTTCTTTGGCCAGTGTACAAAGACGCTTCAGCGTCAAGAGTTTTCCATGTCTAAATTGCTAGTGTGCTCTTATGTGTGTCTTTTCTCCAGTTATTTTATGAAGCTCAGGCTTATTAGATTTCATTGTTGAAAATGCAGTTTCCTCAGATTTAAGGTGGCCTGCATTCACCTCAGTGCAGATCATGTCTTTCGTGTTGTGCTTGTATTTAATGACTGAGTCTATACATCACCAACTAAAGTGGTGACTTGGCAACTACATATTTTGTCTCTTTAATGTATGGCTCAAGAAGGAATCTTGAATATCTAACCCCACTACAACCAAAGTCACTTAAAGATAAGGAACTGAGAGTAGGGGGATTTAAAGTGTTTCTCCAAGTCTCTTTGATGTCCAATAAATGTGGTTTGCTTTACTCCAAGTTATATTGGACAAATTCACAACTAAAATTAATATATATACAACTCCCAAATTATCTACATTGACTATATTTTAAAAAATGCATAAAATGTAAAAATTTTATCTTTAAAGATCCTCAAATTAATTGAGATGGGAAGACAATGTAGAAAAAATTACTTCAAAAAGCTTAATTTAATACTTACATCTGAAAACAGTGCCCCAGAGGTAGGAAGTGATTGTCCAGGATTATGCAGCTGATAGAAATTCTAGAATTATAATCTTAATACATTCACTTAAGTTTAAGCATAGCAGGACTTTTTAATTAATGCCTTGACTTTCTAAATTTTTCTACTAGTCTCTCTGTCATCAATATATATCTAAGTATAAGGGAAAGTAATAACCTATTATTCCATTACAAATCTACTTTTTCAAAGAAAAATAGAAGATAGCCAATATTTTGATTATAATGAATGTTTGGCATTCTTTATAAGGCTCTTTTTCCAAACAGAAAAATCAGAAAATGTACCAACAAATTCTTTTAAAGTAAATACTAACTTTAAAAATATTTTCAATTATTTGTTATTAGCTTATGGCTTTCCTGGTGGCTCAGAGGTTAAAGCATCTGCCTCCAATGTGCGAGACCTGGGTTTGGTCCCTGAGTCAGGAAGATCCCTTGGAGAAGGAAATGGCAACCCACTCCAGTATTCTTGCCTGGAGAATCCCGTGGACGGAGGAGCCTGGTAAGCTACAGTCTATGGGGTTGCAAAAAGTCAGACACAACTGAACGACTTCACTTTCACTTTTCACTTAAAGTATTTGTTCTGTGCTTGAAATTAGCAGGGTATGAAGCACTCAGTGCATTTCAGAATAAGTTTTTTGTGTGTGTGATCTGAATCTGTAAAGAAAAGTACTTTTAGCAAGTTTCACAAGAGGTGAAGGAGATGATCTCAATATGATTATATAAAAAATTGTTCAACACATCTTTTGCTTTAAGTAGAAAAGCATTGGGTAGGTAATCATCTAAGACCTCAGGATGAGACCCAAGGACACAAGAAACATATAAACATATCCCCAATTCCTTTCGAAGGTGGGATTTGATGTGTTCCAAATAATGATGCAGAAGTAACATACTGTAACAAGGAAAGACATTAATTGAAATAATAAGCACTAATGGTGAGTTAGGCTTCCCTCATAGCTCAATTGGTAAAGAATCTACCTGCAATGCAGAAGACCCCAGTTCAATTCCTGGGTCAGGAAGATCCCCTGGAGAAGGGACAGGCTACCCACTCTAGTATTCTTGGGCTTCTCTTGTGGTTCAACTGGTAAAGAATCCACCTGCAAAGCAGGATACCTGGGTTCAATATCTGGGTTGAGAAAATCTGCTGGAGAAGGGAAAGAAAGGCAACCCACTTCAGTATTCTGGCCTGGAGAATTCCATGGACTGTATAGTCCATGGGGTTGTAAAGAGTCAGACATGACTGAGCGACTTTCACACACAGAACCATAAAGAAGGCTGAGGGCGGAAGAATTGGCACTTTTGAACTGTATGTCCTGGATAAAACTCTTGAAAGTTCCTTGGACTACAAGGAGCTCAAACCAGGCAATCCTAAAGGGAATCAACCCTGAATATTCATTGGAAGGACTGATGCTGAAGCTGAAACTCTAATATGTTGGCCACCTGATGGGAAGAACTGACTCATTGGAAAAGACCCGGATGCTGGAAAAGATTGAAGGCAAGAGGAGAAGGGGACGATAGAGGATGAGATGGTTGGATGGCATCACTGACTCGATGGACATGAGTCTGAGCAAACTCAAGGAGACAGTGTAGAACAGGGAAGTTTGGCATGGAGTCGCAAAAGTTGGACATGACTTAGCAACTTAACAACAACAACAAATGTTGAGAGATATGGGAGGAACATAATTGTGAGTTTTGATTAATTTTCAGTTTATGAATAGACCAAATCTTTTCAGATTTATAATTTATTAGACACAAGGGATTAGAGGGCTAATAGTATTATTTCTAAGTGTCAGTACTAGTTGCATTTTTAATGTTTGTTTTCAATGATACTCTTAATTATCACTTTAGTCTCTTTTCATTCTCTTTTATTTTCATACTTTCTCCCCTCCTCCCTTCCTCCTTCTTTCCTTCTTCCCATTTCTTTCTTTCTTCTTCCTCTCTCTGTGTATTCCTGCCATGATTTCTTCTCTTATTCTTCTGTTTGTTTCATGCACCCTTTTTGAAGAAGATACAGTAATTTCCACAAAAGAAGAGGATTTGGCACTGGGTTAGGAAGAGCCCTTGGAGTAGGAAATAGCAAAGCAATCCAGTATTCTTGCCTGGAAAATTCCATGAGCAGAGGATTCTGGCAGACTTTAGTCCATGGGGCTCGCAAAAAGTCAGGCACAACTGAGCACACAGGAACACACACACACAAATCTTCATACACTGAAAACATTCGACAATGCATATTCCTCACATTCTGAGCATGACTATTTATTGTTACTTATCTTATGGTTGCTAAATAAACTATAGGATGCTAGTTAGTTTTGAATTTGATATATAGAACAAATATATATGTATTTATTCTTTTTATTTATTTTTTGCCCACACTGCATTGCTGGTGGGATCTTAGCTCCCTGACAAGGGATCAAACTGAGATCCAAACCGAGGCAGTGAAAACACCAAGTCCTAACCACTGGACAACCATGGAATTCCCAAAACAAATCAATTTTAGTACAAATATATTCCATGCAATATAAATTGGCATTCTGTATTTTCTCATTTGCTCTTCTGGCTAATCTACTAACATCTTATGAAATAATAGTAATAGTAATAAAAATCCACAAATCCAGTCACATATGTTTTGTCCTCATACATCTGAGTTTTCTGAAATAGTGTAAATTAAGGAAATGAGCATCAAATAAGATGATTCTGAGTTTGAATCATTGTGCAATTCTGATCAAATCACCTCACCTCTCAAGCTTTTTTTTTTCTTTTCCCTTATTTAAATACAGCAGGAATGATTGTAAAAGCATCAAAAGCTTGGTGTGAAAATTAGATGGTATTATATAAAGTAACCAGCATAGGGAATTCTTATATACACCAATTTATTTCAAATTCAGAGGATATAATGTAGAACCATACATTAAACGATGTATACTTTGTTTATATACAAAGTATGTCTGTCACTTAAAGAGGAAGTCACATACTGAGCTTGCCAAACCGCAAGTCAGAACTTGGAAAGCTGAGAGACAGTTTGAAAATACTCTGTGGCAAAAGAGACCAACCTGAGCCAAGATTAAGTTGGTCATTAAGTACTGATCTGTCAGTCAGGACAAGTAGCAAGAGTGAAAAAATATACAAAAATACTGCTTGTCAAGGACAGTAGAGAAGAACAGTTTATTTACAAAGCATTCACCCACAGTCTACTGCAAACCCAAGGTTTACTCTCATCAGACCAGGAAAGGTCCTGATTTCAAGAAATTGATCAAGGATTCAGTCTTAAAGAAAAGAAACCTAAACAACCATTATAAAACAATGTAATAAAGATAGAAGTGGCATTATTCTCAATTACAAGCATAAGTTCTGAAAAAAAGCGATCACTGACTTTAGCCTTAAAATTTAGCAGACTTGAATGAGAGAGAGGAGGATAAAGAAAACATATGAGGAGAACATGAGTAAAGCATCAGTTGTGTGGGTACATGTTACTGCTGCTGCTGCTGCTAAGTCACTTCAGTCATGTCCGACTCTGTGCGACCCCATGGACAGCAGCCCACCGGGCTCCTCTGTCCCTGGGATTCTCCAGGCAAGAGTATGGGAGTAGGTTGCCATTTCCTTCTCTGTACATGTTACTATAAGCAGTTAAATACTTTAATCCTAAAATGTGATGGAAAAAGCATCACGAGATAAAGAAAGAATCTAGTATGTTCAAAGCAAATTAGCAACAGTATATGTACTTTTTAAGAAATCATTAACATCTGGAGATACATCATAATTTTGTCATTTAGGGCAGTTTTCCAGCCATTGAAGACTCCCTGTAGGAAAAGATGAAGGATGAGAATAGAAGGCATGTAAAATGAGAGGCACGTTGTGCTCTAGGAATGGGGCTAGATGATGCCACACATGTCCACCGTGACTCACAGAATCACAGGCTATAACATTGAAATTTGCCTAGGATATCAAGAGAATATATATATTTGAAACTTATGTTCAGATTCAAAATCTGAGAGTTAAGGAATAAAATCTTACCTAACAACTTAGTTTCGAGAAAAATTAGTAAATTAAGAGGTTGTTGAAATACTGAAAGTAGATGAGAATTATTCTAACCCCTTCTCTCAGGGAAAGATGTAAAGGAAAAGGGAGAAATTCAATACATTGAAAAGGAACTTCTGGGAAACTCTTTAAACAGTGCTAAACTCTTTCTCTTCCTGTTTTCCCTTCTCTCCTCTGTAAGAAACGTCAATCTTTTATGTAGGGAAAAGCATGTATGCAACTTGGGGAGGAGGGAAGGAGTTGGGGAAGGCCTGAGCAGGGTGAATGAGATCTAGCCTGGCATGGAGTACAGAACCTGAGCCATGATGAGTGGTGGAGAAGGGCAACTGTCTGGGCAGAGGTGGGGATGACCTGGTAGGGAGTTTAGATCCAAACAGGATGAAGGAGGGCATCTCCTTGATGGGTGCCCTTGTTCATTGTGTCAGAGTGTAATCAAGATGTAGGGCATGTGGGATGGCATGGGGCAGCCCAGCACCAGATGGCAGAGTTTGGATGGGTTGGATTGAACAATCCTGGAGGGGAGGGTTTTTGAAGTGACATTTCAAAGAAGTTGTCAGTGAGGTGAGATGCATGCACATCTCACCTTGTCAGAAGGCAAGTGTGTGAGGGGAGGGTGACGGCACGAGAGCAGCTTGCCCCTGCTTCTCATGCCCTGACTGTAGGGAAGGGGGCTTCAGATGCAGAGGCTGCCTAGAAGGTGTGTCAGAACCCAGGGGCTGGGGAGAGCAGCTAAAAGAGAGTGTGACAGAGCGTGGCATCCTGCAGCTGGAGTGAGGCCAGGTGTCCATAGTGCGGAGGAACTGGCTGTGCTGATGGATGATTAATGTTATGTGGATGAGGTGGTTTAAAAAAAAATTTAATGTACTAACAATTCAATATATGAAAATAAATAACATAAGAATGGATATCATTTTATTGCAAATTTGATAGTGGCTAAGAAAATAAATCTTAAAAGTTATCATGAGAAAAAATAGTTCTTGTATCAATAGCTTCATATGGTGACAGATGGAAACGACTTATTGTGGTGCTCATTGCACATTGTGTACAACTGTTGAATCTTAATGATGTTCATCTGAATGCTGTACATCAATTATGTACAATTGAATGTTGTGTGTCACTTATGAAAAGAAAAGAGAAAGTGAAAATGTTAGTTGCTCAGTCATGTCCAACTCTTTGCGACCCCACCAGGCTCATCTGCCAGTGGAATTCTCCAGGCAAGCATACTGGAGTAGGCAGTCATTCCCCTTCTCCAGGAGATCTTCCTAATCCAGGGATCAAATTCAGGTCTCCTGCACTACAGGTAGATTCTTTACCATCTGAGTCACCAGGGAAGCCCAATTATGCTGCTGCTGCTAAGTCGCTTCAGTCATGTCTGACTCTGTGCGACTCCATAGACGGCAGCCCACCAGGCTCCCCCATCCCTGGGATTCTCCAGGCAAGAACACTGGAGTGGGTTGCCATTTCCTTCTCCAATGCAGGAAAGTGAAAAGTGAAAGTGAAGTCGCTCAGTCGTGTCCGACCCTCAGCGACCCCATGGACTGCAGCCTTCCAGGCTTCTCCATCCATGGGATTTTCCAGGCAAGAGTACTGGAGTGGGGTGCCATTGCCTTCTCCGAGCCCAATTATACTTCAGTTCAAAGAATTAATGAGAGCTGTACTTCTCACTGTCAGAGAAAGGGATTACAAATATACGTGTGTGTGTGTATATATATATATATATTTTTTTTTTTTTTTTCAGAGAAGCAACTTAAGGTGAACACTGAAGATCTGGGTGGGAATTAGAAGTATTGTTGTTAACACTTGTCTTCAGTATAAAGAAATACATAAAAATAACTCAGTTGTAAATGTGTATAGTTTCTGTATAACTACCGATATATCTATGTAAACTGCATATATACATACACACACACACACACACACATATATACATATATGTATACGTATATAACCTGTGTGTATATCTACATTCTGTAGCTCTGTTTGCAGAGAGGTCCTGGTAGCATAGACACACCGATAGTAATGAGCTTGGCTTGCACCCACTTTTGGGTTTCCCCTGTGGTTCAGTGTAAAGAATCTGCCTGCAGTGCAGGAGAAGCTGGTTCTATCCTTGGGTCACCAAGATCCCCTGAAGGCAGGCATGACAACCCATCCCAGTATTCTTGCCTGGAGAATCCCATGTGCAGAGGGGCCTGCAAGGCCATAGTCCATAGGGTCACCAAGAGTCAGACATGACTGAAGTGACTGAACACGTACACACAGCATCCACTTGTATCCTCTAAAGAACATTCTCCAACAAAAGAAATTAGGGTTCTTATGGAGGGGGCTGGTTTGATTCCAGTGCATGAAGCATGGAAAGAACAAGCAAGTAGCGGTGTGTGTGTGTGTGTGTGTGTGTGTGTGTATCTTATCAGAAACAAGGAAGTGCTCAAAAAGTGATGGGTAAAAGGAGGGTGTTCCTACTGGGCAACTCTGAGACAATTGGAGAATCAAATAATTAATAATAAGAAGAAACTGTACTCACTTGTCAAAACTCTTCAGAGAAGACTCTCATAGATTTCTACAAGTGCCTACCATGCAATGAATATGATTTATTGATCTGTGCCTATAGGTGGATATTGATACTTGGCAGTAGCAATCATTTTCAGGCATTTTCAAAGATAAATTGTGTAAAATATTACAGATAAGCATGAAGAGTACTAACAATCCATCTTGAAGATAAGGAATACCAACTTTGAACTGCAACCAAGTAAAATACTATTCCTGAAAAAGAATTTCTTTCTTTTCAGTGGATCTGTGTTTCAAAGAATAGTAATTTTTAAAATTTTCATTAATAAGAGTTGTGGAAACCTGTTTTTCCAGAACATTTAGCTAAGATAATCAATACAGGTGGCTACAGTAAACAACAGATTTTCAATATAGACCAAAGAGCCTTATGTTGGAAGAAGATGTCATCCAGAACCTTCACATCTAGAGAGAAATCAATGTCAGGCTTCAGAGCTTCAAAGGACAGGCTGACTCTCTTGTTAGGGGCTAATGCAGTTGGTGACTTTAAGTTGAAGCCAAGGCTCATTTACCATTCTGAAAATCCTAGGGCCCTTCAGGATTACACTAGATTTTGTTTCCCTGTGTTCTATAAATGGAAGAGCAAAGCCTGAATGACAGCACATCTGTTTATACAACATGGTTTACTGAATATTTTAAGTCCCTTGTTGAGAGCTAGTGCTCAGAAGAAAAACTTCCTTTCAAAATATTACTGCTCTTTGACAATACACCTGGTCATTCAAGAACTCTGTTGGAAATGTACAATGAGATTAATATTGTTTTGATTGCCTGATAATACAACATCCACTCTGCAACCCATGGATCAAAGAGAAAATTTGACTTTAAAGTCTTTTTATTTAAGAAATATATTTTGTAAGGCCATTGCTGCCATTGACAGTGAGTCCTCTTATAGGTCTAGCAAAGGAAATTGAAAACCTGCTGGAAAGGATTCACCATTCTAGCTGCCATGATGAACATTCATGGAAAGAGGTCAAAATACTAACATTAACACAGTTTGAAGAAGTTGATTCCAACCTTCATGACTTTGAGGCTTCAAGACTTCAGTGGAAGCAGTAACTGAAGATCTGGTAGAATTTGGAAGAGTACTAGAGTTAGTCCTGAAGGGGAGCCTGAAGATGTGACTGAATTGCTGCAATCTCATGATAACACTTGAATGGATAAGTTGCTTCTCATGGGTACGCAAAGACAGTGGTTTCTTGAGATGGAATCTACTCCTGATGAAGATGTTCTGAAGATAGTTGAAATGTGAACGAAGGATTTAGATTATTCCATAAACTTAGTTGCTCAAAGTAGAGGCAGGATTTGAGAGGATTGACTCCAGTTTTGAAAGCAGTTCTGTGGATAAATTCTATCAAATAGCATTGCATGCTACAGAGAAATCCTGTCCATGAAAGGATGTGGCAAACTTCACTGTTGTATTATTTTAATAAATTACACAGCCACCCCAAATTTTAGCAACCACTACCCTGATAAGTCAGCTGCCAACAACACTGAGGCAATACCCTTCACCAGAAAAAAGATTATGGCTTGTTGAAGTCTCAGATGATAGTTAGCATTTTTCAGCAACAAAATCTCTTAAATTAAGTACCAATTCACTTCAGTTGTTGTCATGTCTGACTCTTTGCGACCCCATGGTCTGCAGCACACCAAGCTTCTCTGCCCATCACCAACTCCCAGAGCTTGCTCAAGCTTATGTCCATTGAGTGGGTGATGCCATCCAACCATCTCATCCTCTGTCATCCCCTTCTCCTCCTGCCTTCAATCTTTCCCAGCACAAAGGTCATTTCCAAAGAGTTAGTTCTTCACATCAGCTGGCCAAACTATTGGTGCTTCAGCTTTAAAGAGTGTACATCGTATTTTTAGATGTAATGCTGTTGTAGACTTCATATACTACAGTACAATTTAAGCATAAATCTAATATGCAATGGGAAACCAAGAAAATTGTGATCGGTTTTATTGAGATGTTCTTTTCATTGTGGTCTGGAACCAGAGCTGCACTTTTTTCCTGGATAGCTCTGTATCTATATCAGATCAGATCAGATCAGATCAGTCGCTCAGTCATGTCCAACTCTTTGTGACCCCATGAATTGCAGCACGCCAGGCCTCCCTGTCCATCACCAACTCCTGGAGTTCACTCAGACTCACATCCATCGAGTCAGTGATGCCATCCAGCCATCTCATCCTCTGTCGTCCCCTTCTCCTCTTGCCCCCAATCCCTCCCAGCATCAGAGTCTTTTCCAATGAGTCAACTCTTTGCATGAGGTGGCCAAAGTACTGGAGTTTCAGCTTTAGCATCATTCCTTCCAAAGAAATCCCAGGGCTGATCTCCTTCAGAATGGACTGGTTGGATCTCCTTGCAGTCTAAGGGACTCTCAAGAGTCTTCTCCAACATCACAGTTCAAAAGCATCAATTCTTTGGTGCTCAGCCTTCTTCATAGCCCAACTCTCACATCCATACATGACCAAAGGAAAAACCATAGTCTTGACTAGATGGACCTTGTTGGCAAAGTAATGTCTCTGCTTTTGAATATGCTATCTAGGTTGGTCATAACTTTCCTTCCAAGGAGTAAGCGTCTTTTAATTTCATGGCTGCAGTCACCATCTGTATTGATTTTGGAGCACAGAAAAATAAAGTCTGACACTGTTTCCACTGTTCCCCCATCCATTTCCCATGAAGTGGTGGGACCGGATGCCATGATCTTCGTTTCTATATAGTATCCCCATTTCCATTAATCTATATTTAGCCATCAAATATTTGCCAGTGCTCATACCAGGTCAGTTATATATTTCAGGAGGCATTAATCGTTTTAAAATACTGAATGGAATTGTGCAAATGCAGATTACAGACATTTCCTAAACTATACACTTATTTTTTTATTTTTTTAATATAAATGTATTTATTTTAATTGGAGGTTAATTACTTTACAATATTGTATTGGTTTTGTCATAAATCAAAAAGATGATAATCTGATGGTGTTGAAGTTTAATGAAATAATTGTAAATCAGCATGCTCTACTGGAGTTAGGATCATTTACTTAATCTATTGTGGATCACAACAAACTGTGGGAAATTATTAAAGATATGGGAATATCATATCTTTATGATATGAGCATCTGACATGCCTCCTGAGAAATCTGTATGCAAGTCAGGAAACAACAGTTAAAACTGGACATGGAACAACAGATTGGTTCCAAATCAGAAAAGGAGAACATCAAAGCTGTATATTGTCACCTTGCTTATTTAACTTATGTGCAGAGTAATTCATGAGAAACGCTGGGCTGGATGAAGCACAAGCTGGAATCAAGATTTCTAGGAGAGATATCAATAACTCAGATATATAGATGACACCACCCTTATGGCAGAAAGGGAAGAAGAACTAAGGAGCCTCTTGATGAAAGTGAAAGAGGAGAGTGAAAAAGTTGGCTTAAAATTCAACATCCAGAAAACTGAGATCATGGCATCTGGTCCCATCACTTCATAGCAAATATATGGGGAAACAATAGAAACAGTGACAGACTTTATTTGGGGTCTCCAAAATCACTGCAGATGGTGACTGAAGCCATGAAGTTAAAAGTTGCTTGCTCCTTGGAAGAAAAGTTATGACCAACCTAGACAGCATATTAAAAAGGAGGGACATCACTTCACTAACAACAGTCTGTCTAGTCAAGGCTATGGTTTTTCCAGTAGTCATGTATGGATGTAAGAGTTGGACTCTAAAGAAAGCTGAGTGCCAAAGAATTGATGCTCTTGAATTGTGGTGTTGGAGGAGACTCTTGAGAGTCCCTTGGACTGCAAGGAGATCAAACCAGTCCATCCTGAAGGAAATCAGTCCTGAATATTCATTGGAGGGACTGATGCTGAAGTTGAAACTCCAACACTTTAGCCACCTGATGCGAACAACTGACTCTTTTGAAAAGACCCTGATGCTGGGAAAGATTATGGCGAGAGGAGAAGGGGACAGAGGATGAGATGGTTGGATGGCATCACTGACTCAATGGACATGAGTTTGAGTAAACTCTGGGAGTGAACGATGGGGAGGGAGTACTGGTGTGTTTTAGTCCATGGGACTGTAAAGAGTTGCACACGACTGAGTGACAGAACTGAACTGAAGTTAATCTATTACAATTATGTCCCCATAAAATAATATTTTCTGTTTGTCAGGGGATCTTTGCAGATGAGTAAGGAAGAAAAAAGGGAATAGGAGTAACTGAATGGGACTAGTGATGATGGTGACTGTCTACATCAAAGATTTAAATCAATCAGTAAAATACCTACTGCAAACCTAGTGCAAGGATTGTTGTCAGAAAGACTCATCAGGATCATGCTGTGTGAATGGGTGTTTGTACTGACCTTGCTCATCACTTGTTCCTGACCATAAAATTAGAGGATTGGCTACTCTATTTCCAATTTTCATTCTCTTCAATATTGTTGTTGTTTAGTCACTAAGTCATATCCAACTTTTTTTGACCCCATGGATGGTAGCTCACCAGACTTCTCTGTCCATGGGATTTCCAAGGCAAAAATACTGAAGTGGGTTGCCATGTCCTTCTCCAGGAGATCTTCCCAACCCATGGATCAAACCTGTTTCTCCTGCATTGCAGACAGATTCTTTACCCATAAGCCACCAGGGCATCTCCATTTCCTTCATTAAATTTTGAAAAAATATAGAACTAACTTGGATTTACAGAAAATTGATAAAATAACTTCATATTTAGTTAATTCATATTAACTTAAAATATTTAAAAGTTTTAGACTGACTTTCCTAAATGTTGTATATCTGAGAGATAGAAATGTGGACACTCTGTAAAGATTGAACTCAAGTGTACTGGGTTTAATTCCTGCTTATTAATTAAGTACTTAATAAGATCTGTGAGTTTGTCTTTACTTAAAAAATGACTTCTTTATGATACTGTATGTATGAAAAGGCAGAGGAACCAGAGATCAAATTGCCAACATCCTTTGGATCATAGGGGCTTCCCTTATGGCTCAATGGTAAAGAGTCTGTTTGCAATGTGGAGACTGGGTTTGATCCCTGGATTGGGAAGATCCCCTAGAGAAGGAAATGTCAACCCACTCTAATATTCTTGCCTGAAGAATTTCATGGGTAGAGGAGCCTGGTGGGCTACGGTCAATGGGATAAAAAAGAGTCAGACACAACTGAGCAACTAACACTTTCACTTTCACATCATAGAAAAAGAAAGATAATTCCAGAATAACACCTACTTCTGCTTCATTGACTACACTTTAAAGACTTTGACTGTGTGGATCAAAATAAACTTGGGAAAATTCTTCAAGAGATGGGAATAGCAGACCACATTACCTTCCTCCTGAGAAACCTGTATACAGGTCAAGAAGCAACAGTTAGAACTGGACATGGAACAACAGACTGGTTCAAAATTGGGAAAGGAGTACATCAAAGCTATATATTGTTACCCTGCTTATTTAACTTATATGCAGAGGACATTATACAAAATACCAGGCTGGATGAACCACAAGCTAAAGTCAAGATTTTCAGGAGAAATATCAACAACTTCATTATATAGATGAAACAATCCTAATAGCAGAAAGTGAAGAGGAACTAAAGAGCTTTTTGATGATAGTGAAAGAAGAGAGTGAAAAAGTTGACTAAAACATCAACATTCAAAATACTAAAATCATTACATCTTGCCAGTCACTTCATGGCAGATAGATGGGAAAACAATGGAAATAGTGACAGACTTCATTTTATTGTGCTCCAAAATCACAGCCATGAAATTAAAAGACACTTCATTCTTTGAAGAAATAACCCAAAAGAAAATTAGTTCTGAATATTCATTGGAAGGATTGATGCTGAAAGGTATTCAGCTTTAATACTTTGACCGCCTGATGCAAAGAGGCAACTCATTGCAAAAGACCCTGATGTTGAGAAAAATTGAAGAGGAGAAGGGGACAACAGAGGATGAGATGGTGGGATGGCATCACCAACTCAAAGGACATGAGTTTGAGTAAGCTTCAGGAGTTGGTGATGGACAGGCAAGTTTGGCGTGCTGTAGGCTATGAGGTCGCAAAGAGTCAGACACGACTTAG
Source organism: Bos indicus (assembly GCF_029378745.1). NCBI lineage: Eukaryota > Metazoa > Chordata > Mammalia > Artiodactyla > Bovidae > Bos > Bos indicus. The sequence continues at coordinate 17,641,992 of NC_091775.1, read as the reverse complement.
AGACTGAGCAGCAGGAACAATGTATGGTTATATGGAATAATATATTTTAAAAGATCTAGTTTTTCAATTAATTTTTAATTTTTATTTAGAGGATAATTACTTTACAATATTGTGGTGGTTTTTGCCATACATAGCAGTGAATTAGCCATGGGTGCACATGATCTAGCATGATGATAGTAACACTGTCACTCATTTCTGACAGATATTTTTCTTCATTTTGTACTTATTATGGTTGTTTTTTAAAAGTGAACAATGCAAAGAAATGGGAAAAACTAGAGAGCTCTTCAAGAGAATTAGAGATATCAAGGGAATATTTCAGGCAAAGATGGGCACAATGAACAGATAAGGCATGGATTTAATAGAAGCAGAAGATATTAAGAAGAGGTGGCAAGAATACACAGAAGAACTATACAAAAAATAAAAGATCTTCATGACCCAGATAACCACAATGGTGTGATCACTCACCTAGAGCCTGACATCCTAGAATGCAAAGTCAGTGGGCCATAGGAAGCATCACTAGGGACAAAACTAGTGGAGGTGATGGAATTCCAGTTGAGCTATTTCAAATCTTACAAGATGATCTGTTAAAGTGCTGCACTGAATATGCCAGCAAATCTGGAAAACTCAGCAGTGGCCACAGGACTGGAAACATTCAGTTTTCATTCCAATTCCAAAGAGCGGCAATGTCAAATAAGGTTCAAACTATCTCACAGTTGCACTAATTTCACATGCTAGCAAAGTAATGCTCAAAATCCTTCAAGGTAGGTTTCAACAGTATGTGAACAGAGAACTTTTGGATGTACAAGCCAGATTTAGAAAACGCAGAAAACCAGAGATCAAATTACCCATGTCCATTGGATCATAGAAAAAGCTAGAGAATTCCAGAAAAATATCTACTTTTGATTCATTGACTATGCTACAGCCTTTGACTCTATGGATCACAACAAACTGTGGAAAATTCTTTAAGAGATGGAAATACCAAACCACCTTAGCCGCTTCCTGAGAAACCTGTATGTAGGTCAACAATCAACAGTTAGAATTGAACATGGAACAACAGACAGGTAGAAAATTGAGAAACAAGTACTTCAAGGCTATATTGTCACCCTGCTTATTTAACTTACATGCAGAGTACATCATGCAAAATGCCAGGCTGGATGAAGCACAAGCTTGAATCAAGATTGCCAAGAGAAATATCAGCAACCTCAGATATGCAGATTACATCACCCTTATGGCAGAAAGCAAGTTATAGAGTCTCTTGGACTTTAATTAAAGAGGAATTAAAGAGCCTCTTGATGAATGTGAAATAGGAGAATGAAAAAGCTGGCTTAAAACTCAACATTCAAAAAACTTCAGATCATGGCATCCAGTCCCATCACTTCAAGGCATATATATGGGGAAACAATGGAAACAGTGACAGACTTCATTTTCTTGGGCTCCAAAATCACTGTAGATGGTGACTGCAGGCATGAAATTAAAAGACGCTTGCTCCTTGGAAGTAAAGCAATGATAAACCTAGATAGTGTATTAAAAAGCAGAGACATTACTTTGCCTACAAAGGTTTGTATAGTCAAAGCTATTGTTTTTTTAGTAGTCATATATGAATGTGAGACCTGGATAAGAAAAAAGACTGAGCACCAAAGAACTGATGCCTTCAACTATGCTGCTGGAGACGACTATTGGGAGAGTCCTTTGGACAGCAAGGCAATCAAACCAATATATCCTAGAGGAAATCAACTCTGAATATTCATTGGGAAGACTGATGCTGAAGCTAAAGCTCCAATACAGGCCACCTGATGCAGAGAGCCCACTCATTGGAAAAGACCCTGATGCTGGAAAAGATGAAGGCAGGAAGAGAAGGGGATGACAGAGGATAAGATGGTTGGATGGCATCACCAACTCAATGGACATGAATTTGAGCATACTCCAGGAGATGGTGAAGCACAGCAAACCCTGGTGAGCTGCAGCTCATGTGGTCACAAAGAGCTGGACATGACTGAGTGACAGAACAACAAATGCCTTGATTTTTATAATACTTGTGTCCACCTTACTTCTTCCTTTTTAAGCCATTTCCTTTTCATGTCTTGTATAATTTTAGTTTTATAGCTGCTTCTCTACATTTGTGATCCATAGAGAATATTTTCAGTGTAAACACTGATACATTTAACAGTCAAAATGTATAATATGAGATATGAACTCCTGGAAGAAAACATGTAAATACTGCCTTTTACCTTAGCCTGATGAGAAAGTTTAAGTATGAACAATTGATCTTTAAAATGAGAAGTCAATGAATAAACTGCCTAAGACAAAGAAAAGAAATTTTATAAGAAATTTACTGTTTTTATAAACAAAGTCCCTGTAACAATTATGCTTATATAGATACCTTGATTACATCAATTTAAAATATTGTATTGCTGTCATAGGTTTTAAATATAATATGAAAGAAAAATCAACACCATAGACAATGTGGAGTGAAAAAACCTCAGGAAACGTTCCCTAATGTTGAAAAATGGATGAATTGGAGGTCAGAAATGAGGCAAGAAAAATGTTATTTCTTACAGCATAATCTATCACAATACATGTTAATCAGTTCAGTCGCTCAGTTGTGTCCAACTCTTTGCAACCCCATGAACCACAGCATGCCAGGCCTACCTGTCCATCACCAAATCACAGAGTCCACCCAAACCCATGTACATTGAGTCTGTGATGCCAACCAACCATCTCATCCTCTGTCATCCCCTTCTTCTCCTGCCCTCAATCTTTCCCAGCATCAGGGTTTTTTCAACTGAGTCAGCTCTTCACATCAGGTGGCCAAAGTACTGGAGTTTCAGCTTCAACATCAGTCCTACCAATGAACACCCAGGATTGATCTCCTTTAGGATGGTCTGGTTGGATCTCCTTGCAGTCCAAGGGACTCTCAATAGTCTTTTTCAACACCACAATTCAAAAGCATCAGTTCTTCGGAAAGCTCAGCTTTCTTTATACTCCAACTCTCACATCCATACATGACCACTGGAAAAACCATAGCCTTGACTAGATGGACCTTTGTTGACAAAGTAATGTCACTCCTTTTCAATATGCTATCTAGGTTGGTCATAACTTTCCTTCCAAGGAGTAAGTGTGTTTTAATTTCATGGCTGCAGTCACCATCTACAGTGATTTTGGAGCCCCCCCAAAATAAAGTCTGATACTCTTTTCCCATCTATTTGCCAGGAAATGATGGGACCAGATGCCATGATCTTAGCTTTCTGAATGTTGAGCTTTAGGCCAACTTTTTCACTCTCCTCTTTCACTTTCATCAATAGGCTCTTTAGTTCTTCCTCACTTTCTGCCATAAGGATGGTATCATCTGCATATCTGAGGTTACTGATATTTCTCCCGGCAATCTTGAATCCAGCTTACGTTTCCTCCAGCCCAGTATTTCTCATTATGCACTCTGTATATAAGGTAAATAATCAGGGTGACAATATACAGCTTTGACATACTCCTTTTCCTATTTGGAACAAGTCTGTTGTTCCATGTCCAGTTCTGACTATAGCTTCCTGACCTGCATACAGATTTCTCAAGAGGCAGGTCAGGTGGTCTGGTATTCCCATCTCTTTCACAATTTTCCACAGTTTATTGTGATCCACACAGTCAAAGGCTATGGCATAGTCAATAAAGCAGAAATAGATGTTTTTCTGGCACTCTCTTGCTTTTCCCTGATCCATCAGATTTTGGCATTTGATCTCTGGTTCCTATGCTTTTTCTAAAACCAGCTTGAACATCTGGAAGTTCATGATTTGCATATTGCTGAAGCCTGGCTTGGAGAATTTTAAGCATTACTTTACTAGTGTGTGAGATGAATGCAATTGTGTGGTAATTTGAGCATTCTTTGGCATTGCCTTTCTTTGGGATTGGAATGAAAACTGACCTTTTCCAGTCCTTTGGCCACTGCTGAGTTTTCCAAATTTGCTCCCATATTGAGTTCAGCACTTTCACAGCATCATCTTTCAGGATTTGAAATAGCTCAACTGCAATTCCATCACCTCCACTAGCTTTGTTCATAGTGATGCTTCCTAATGCCCACTTGACTTCACATTCCAGGATGTCTGGCTCTAGGTCAGTGATCACACCATTGTGATTATCTGGGTCATGAATAACTTTTCTGTACAGTTCTTCTGTGTATTCTTGCCACCTCTTCTTAATATCTTCTGCTTCTGTAAGGTCCCTACCATTCCTATCATTCATTGAGCCCATCTTTGCATGAACTGTTCCCTTGGTATCTCTAATTTTCTTGAAGAGATCTCTAGTCTTTCCCAGTCTATTGTTTTCCTCTATTTCTTTGCGCTGATCATTGAGGAAGGCTTTCTTATCTCTCCTTGCTATTCTTTGGAACTCTGCATTCAAATTGGTATGTCCTTCCTTTTCTCCTTTGCTTTTCCCTTCCCTTATTTTCACAGCTATTTTTCAGGCCTCCTCGCACAGCCATTTTGCTTTTATGCATTTCTTTGCCTTGGGGAAGGTCTTGCTCCCTGTCTCCTGTGCAATGTCACGAACCTCCATCCATAGTTCATCAGGCACTCTATCAGATCTAGTCCCTTTAATCTCTTTCTCACTTCCACTGTATAGTCACAAGGGGTTTGATTTAGGTTATACCTGAATGGTCTAGTGGTTTTCTCCAATTTCTTCAATTTCAGTCTGAATTTGGCAGTAAGGAGATCATGATCTGAGCCACAGTCAGCTCCCGGTCTTGTTTTGCTAACTGTATAGAGCTTCCCTATCTTTGGCTGCAAAGAATATAATCAATTTGATTTTGGTGTCGACCATCTTGTGATGTCCATGTGTAGAGTCTTCTCTTGTGTTGTTGGAGGAGGGTGTTTGTTATGACCAGTTCATTCTCTTGGCAGAACTCTATTAGCCTTTGCCCTGCTTCATTCTGTACTCCAAGGCCAAATTTGCCTGTTACTCCAGGTGTTTCTTGACTTCCTACTTTTGCATTTCAGTCTGCTATAATGGAAAGGACATCTTTTTTTGGATGTTAGTTCTAGAATGTCTTGTAGGTCTTCATAGAACTGTTCAACTTCAGCTTCTTCAGTGTTACCAGTAGGGGCATAGACTTGGATTACTGTGATTTTGAATGATTTGCCTTGGAAACAAACGTAGATCATTCTGTCATTTTTGAGATTGCATCCAAGTACTGCATTTTGGACTCTTTGTTGACTATGCTGCCTACTCCATTTCTTCTAAGGGATTCCTGCCCACAGTAGTAGATATAATGGTCATCTGAATTAAATTCACCCATTCCAGTCTATCTTAGTTCGCTGATTCTTAGAATGTTGATGTTCACACTTGTCAGCTCCTGTTTGACCACTCCAATTTGCCTGATTCATGGACCTAATATTCCAGGTTTCTATGCAATATTGCTCTTTACAGCAACGAACCTTGCTTTTATCATCAGTCCCATCCACAACTGGGTGTTGTTTTTGCTTTGGCTCCAGAATTATTATTATTAAATAAAATAAGAAGAGCAAATTATTACGTTTAACAGTGTTTGTTTTTCCAGACTTAACTTCTAAAATATAATAAGCAACAAGAGAAGCATTACTGCTGGGCAAGGATTATTGAACTATACAACTCAATGGCCAAGCTACAGGAGTTTTAACTGGTTGAAAAAAATGAATAAGAGTAAACAAAATAGATGCAGCTGCAAGAGAGACTGTATACAATTTCTAAAGCCTAAAATATTTACTATTAACCCTTTAAAATTGTTTATTTATTTTAATTGGAGGCTAATTACTTTACAACATAGTAATGGTTTTAGCCATACATTGACGTGAATCAGCCATGGTTGTACATGTGTCCCCCATCCTGAACCCCCCTCCCACCTCCCTCCCCATCCCATCCCTCAGGCTCATCCCAGTGCACCAGCCCTGAGCACCCTGTCTCATGCATCAAACCTGGACTCGCAATCTATTTCACATATGGTAATATACATGTTTCAATGCTATTCTCTCAATTCATCCCACCCTTCCTTCTCCCACAGTCCAAAAGACTGTTCTTTACATCTGTGTCTCTGTTGCTGTCTTGCATATAGGGTCATCATTACCATCTCTAATTTCCATATATATGCATTAGTATACTGTATTTGGTGTTTTTCCTTCTGACTTACTTCACTTTGTATCATAGGCTCCAGTTTCATCCACCTCATACTATTAACTCATTACAAAAGAAGTTTGCAGATCTCTAATAGAAGACATATATTTTAATTAATTTGTTGTTTTTATTTCAAGTGAATTTTATAAATAAGGTCTTATAACTCATTTTCTTTTTGATTAAGTGTGGAAATGGGTAATAGTAACTGTTTTAGTGTGTTTAAGTGTCACTATTATTTTAATCATTTAGCAAAATAGGAGATAATTATCAATTTAAGCTTCTGACAGAAGAGATACTTTAAAGGCAAGAAACAAGATGACGTGGCCGTAAGAAGATGAGTAGTGGAACTTGACATTGGGTAAAAAATACAAAAGGAAACCAAAGTTTCATCATTTTCTAGATGTCTGGGCAACAAGTTAGCAAAATTGCATGTGTGTACACAGATACAGTCAGAATCAATCATAGTAAGTGCTTATACGAGTAGTTCTTAAACAAATGTCACCATTTTATATAGTGCAGTTTAGAGGACATTGAAGTAGATAGTTTAGGTTTGGGCTCAGTTAAAGCCAATGAGGTATATAACTTGCTATAATAAGAAAATATATTGATGTTGCATGAATGTTAACTCATATGCTTACAGTTGTTACCTGAATTATATTTATTATTGGTCTCTAAATTGTTAGGAAATGAATTTTGTGAAATGAATTATGTAGCATGAATTATTTGCAAGATAGAAACCAATAACCTGAGAGTTTGTACTCAGGCACCTCTTGAGATACAGTTTCACTTAGGATGAGTCTGGTGCCATGAAGCATTAAGAATACTGCCTATTCCCGATGCCTTTCCAACACAACAATAAGAACAACATAGACAAAAGCTCCTGAGTGTTCATTATGAGCTAGGCAACTAGTAAAAATTATACATAGATCGCCTAAGAGCTTTTGTATAAGTTATCATTGGTCAGACAGAAGACAGCTTTAATGATTGATACTGCAAGGGACAGACTATGGTTGCAGAAGTTGTTAGACTGGAAGATTATTATAACAATACAGCCAAAAGACTATTTGTTAGCATTCTAGTGTTGGCCAATGCCTATTTTGGAGAGTATTTAGCCTTAAAGATGCTTTATTTTTCATGGGTGTGCTTCCCAACTGGCTCAGTGGTAAGGAGTCTGCCTGGTGTTTCAGGAGACACGGGTTGGATCCCTGGGTTGGGAAGATCCACTGGAAGGGGAAATGGCTCCAGGAACCCACTCCAGTGTTCTTGTTTAGGAAATCCCAAGGACAGAGGAACCTGGTGGGCTACAGTCCACAGGAAGGCAAAAGAGTTGGACATAACTTTGCGACTGAGCACTCAAAAATGTTAAATAGCAGTTTTCTTTTAGACCTTTTTCTCTTAAAAGTATTGTGACAAATGAGCTTTAAAAGAGTGAATTACTTTTAACTTGTTGGCATCACTTTCCCAAACTATGCCACTCAAATTTGACCTGAGGCTCTTATGTCAATGACAACTCTGAAAGATGTTTTACAAATATAAGCACTTGTGCCAGGTATTACAGTAATGTTTCCCATAAACAGTTTATTCTCAAAAGAATTATAAAATATTGATAAAATATAAATATTTCAGATCTAGGAAAGATTAATTCCAATCATATTTTAGTATAAATACTTTTAAGATCAACTCATTCTAAATATACTTTGCCATTTATGGTTTCCCTTGAGTCAGATATATTTCATAATGTCATAAATCCATAGGAAATTTTATGTGATTGCCTGTATTCTTATATCAAACAGGAAGGACATATTATTTTTGAAGTACTTCTCACTATGGTGCTTTTAAATAGCCCTTAGTCTTCAGAATCATGGCATTTGTAGTCTGGTAGTGCAGAAAATTCACTAGGAAGTGTCCTCAAAGAAACTCAGGTCCTTTTGACATATTTGATAAACAAATGAAATACTTTTTGCTCACTCATATGGTGAAAACTTAGGGAAAAAGAGTTAAAATAAGGGCATAGTTTGGAAACACTATTAATAAATTAGCTGTCGGTGCTAGTTATGCATGTTCAATTGCTGTCATGTCCGACTCTTGGCAGCCCCATGGACTGTAGCCCACCAGGCTCCACTCTGCATGGAATTGTCCAGGCAAGAATACTGGAGTGGATTGCCATTTCCTTCTCCAGGGGATCTTCCTCAAACAGAGATGGAACCCAAGTCTCCTGAACTGTAGGCAGATTCTTTACCACTGAGCCACCAGAAAAGCCCACCTTTTAAACCTTTTAAACTTTGCTTTGTGATGTTGGGCTTCAGACTCCATCCCACTGCAGCCCCCATGTGTCAGTGAAGTGAGTGTGTAAGGGTCCATCTAGAGAAGTGTTCTGGAAATCTGGAAGAAAGAAGAAGAGGTTTTGTCCTTTTTTGGTGTCATCTGGTCCTGCCTGCATGAATTCAGCAAAGGCTTGTTGTTTTGGTAGAGGCATTCAGGTCCAGGACCCAGTTTTTTCCTTTGTATTTTCCCCATAACCAGCTCTAACGTGTTACCTCAGAAGTGGAAGCACCAGCCCCACAATGCTCTGTTCTCAGGGGTCCCAGTATAGCCGCCCCCCTCTCTCTGCTGGCAGCATTCCCACATTGGAGATCTTAGTGTCAGCTCCACAGAAACTCTCCTCCAAGCTTCCAGGTTCTAACGATCCAGATCTTCCCTTTGTTCACTGAATAATTTCTAGAATCAGTATCCACATGTCCCCTGGATTCCTGATCTTGCTTTGCCATTGTTGACTCACAGCTTGGTAATGAGTGCTCTGTATTCATGTTGGTTTAATAAAATAAATGGGTAGCCTCTATTTTCCTTTCTGAATCGTCATTTAAATCATCTTTAAAGAAAAACTTGGCTTTTCTTTTTAAAGTTGAAGAAATCCTTTTTAACGCTAAACAAGAATTAAAGCAGAATAAACGTCTTATTTAAGAAAGCCCCTGTCCTCATATATACTGAAATGAATTTAAAATGATGAATAAATAGAAAAAAAGCAAAATGTGACCCGAGGATGCACTTTTCATCTGCCTGTTTCTCAGTCCTTAATGTACGATTGTGTTAAGTAGTTATATATTAATATTCTGCCTTAGAAATTAAATTATGAATATACTAATTAACGTTAGTCAAATACTAAGTGACCACTATTTATTGATGCATGAATATTTTACCTTTATGTACAGAAAGACAGAAAAAATGAAATGGTACAAGTAAAAATATAATGACAGAATGTTTTGTTTAGGAGCAATATATATATGATAAAAAACATTTAGGAAGTAAACATTTAAAAAGAAAAAATCTCAGTAAGTCACAATGCATAAACAAAATTGTTTGTCTATCACTCTAATTGGTTTAGGAAAAGAACAGAAAAAATAATGTATTTTTGTGTGATGTATTGTTTGTCAAGGTGATTAGTGCTAGGAGTATAAGGTCCGTTCAAAAAAAAATATTGGAGTATAGTTGATTCACAATGCTGTGTTAGTTTCAGCTGAATAGCAAAGTGATTCAGTTATACATACATATATCCTCTCTTTTTAAAATTATTTTTCCTTCTGAGCCATTGTAGAGTATTGAGTAGAGTTCCCTGAGCTATATAGTAGGTTCTTATTAGTTATCTATATTAGATATAATAGTGTATGTGACATGTGAGTATAGTCAGTCATGTCCGACTCTTTGCAACCCCCTGGACTGTAGCCCACCAGGCTCCTCTGTCCATGGGATTTCCCAAAGAAGAATATTGGATTGGATTGCCATTTCCTACTCCAAGGGATCTTCCTGACCCAGGGATTGAGTAGCATGTGTTTTCTGCATTGGCAGGCAGATTTTTTTTATCAATGTGCCACCTGAGAAGCCCCTAGTAGTGTGTATATGTTAATCCCAATCTCCCAATCTGTCCTTTCCCCCTTATCTCCTGGTAGCCATACATTTGTTTTTCTACACCCATAACTCTACTTCTGCTTTGTAACCTTTTTTTATATTCTACCTATAAGTGATATCATATGATATTTGTCATTCTCTGTCTGATATCACTCAGTACAACAGTCTCTGGGGTCATCCATGTTGTTGCAAAGGCATTATTTTGTTCTTTTTTATGGCTGAGTAGTACTCCATTGTATATATGTACCACATCTTCTTTATCCATTCATCTGTTGATGGACATGTATGTTGTTTCTATGTCTTGGCTATTGCAAACAGAGCTGCAATGAACATTGGGGTGCGTGTGTCTTTTTGAATTATGGTTTTCTCCAGGTATATGTGTGCCTAAGAGTGGGATTGCTAGTAGATCTATTTTTAGTTTTTTAAGGAACTTCCATATTGATCTCTATAATAGTTGTACCAATTTCCATTCCCACCAACAGTATGTGAGTGTTATCTTTTATCCACACCCTCTCTGGGGAGGGAGTCTTAAGGTCTTTATATAGAAAATCATGTGGGTGGAGGCTTTTCATCTCCCAAAGATAGTGGATAAAAATTGATTCCACTCTTTCAGGTTCTGCTTAACTAGTAATTTTCAGGGAAATAATTGTTCAGACATCTCTTGGTAGAATAAAAATAAATTCCAGCATATATTTCCTCCATCTATGTGGCTTCAGATAAATACTATATCTTTAATAGAAAAGGATGGGGGGGGTGTAAAGAAGAATTTGCCATTTTTCTTATTTTTGATGATTGTACCTCTATGCTTTATTATTGTGGACAAAAATTCCATTTGATCAGTCTCATAAAAATTGGAAAGGAAATTAAGTATCTGTACTGTGGTGTAGAGTCTAAGTGATGTTTCTGTAATTCAGATCCATCTGTGATTATTTGTCACAGCAACTATAAACTTATTTCTATTTGAAGTCATTAAAGAATTGTTTAAAAAGTGAGTTAATAAGTTTTGGCCAAACTTAATTAACAACTCAACCAATTAATTAATCAAGATACTCTCTTCTCTATATTGTCCATCACATTTTCAGATGAAAAAGAATTATCTTTCTACTTCAGATGAAAATGAATTGTCTAACAATGTATGAGTCAAGTAGCTAAATTTAATCTCAGAGGAGTTTACACTTAGATTATTTATTTGTATTTTGCTTAAGAATTTTATTTTGCATAAAATTTCTATATTCACTATTGACAAAAGAAGAATTAAATTTATTCTCTTTCCTTTGAACTTGATTTTTAGCCAAGAATCACAAAATTCATGAATAAGAGTAAACAATTGTGATTTAGGGGGAATTCATCAAAAACACTGCCTACTTCAGATAATAAAAGATTGTCTAAAAATACGTGCATCAACTAGCTAATCCAACCTAAAGCATAAAAAGCAAGAAAGTGTACGTGGCTCCATCAATTACTTTCTCTAATTGAGAAAAACCCACAAAAGTTTATAAAGGTCAAATATAATTTATTTAGTAATAATATTTTAAAGTGTAAGCATTTGGAAATGAAACATAATTTTAATGATTTTTCTATTTTATTTTAATTTCATGTTTTCTCAGTGATTTTCAGAAAAACATCTTAACTGTTTCTCTTTAAAGCTTAAAACATTTCTTAGTTCACAAATTTCTCTTTGATTTTTAAATATAAATTTGCATAAAATGTACATACCATAGTTGGCTATAAGGTATAAAATTTTAATATGCTGCCTAAAAGTACATAGATCATTGTTTAAACTAGTCCCCTTTAGCCCTTTGGGGAAAGTAAATGCCTTCCTTCCACTTTACTCTATTTGGCTCAAATTCTAGTAGACCCCCCCCTGACAATCCTACCAATAATTTCTACTGCAAACTGGGTATGTAACAATAGCTTACAACTGACAATCTTAGTTATCCTAACTGGCTTTCTGTTTGTTTCTTTCTATGAATAAAATCATCAGTCTTTCACATAAGGGTTCTGGACACTGTCCACTGCTGTGCTTTTCTGGTGGCCCAGCTGAACTTTCTTACTTGTGACATGATAAAGACAGAAAGAAGGAATATGCCTTGGATGGTTTCTCTCGGTTAAGATTGTTAGTTTTCTTCAAATTAAAAAGTGAGTAACATGTCCTTGTCTCTGATTATTTGTCTTTTAATTAAAAGCATTTGGGTTAATTTTTCTCTATTTTCTTGGAATTCTTACATACAATTGAAAGTAGCTTTTGGTAAAAGTTAATTGTGTTTAATTGAGATAAATTTTGGTCAGGGATCCTGCTCTTTTTTTTTCCTCTTTAATCTTTACCTTTTTTATTTCAGGAGAGTAACAATTTGAGCAGAGCAGTATTATAACAGGCAAACACATTGAAGATATTAGAATATTTGTTTTCTGACACTTTGTTGGTGATAGTTGTACTATTAGGATAGTGTGAATTTAAGATCCAGAAAAGCAACATCGGAATTTCAGTGTTGAGAATTTCAGTTGAGAGGGAGTAGGTTAATTAAATGATCTAAAGATTGTGAAGACTAGATAATAATACACGCCAGTTGATGATTATAGCTACAGTCATTCAGTAGATGAGGAGACTCTGGACTGAAATGCAGAATGAAATCTGCATTTATCATGGCACAATGAAACTAGGATATTGGAGTGAAGCAGAGAGAAGCAGCACTGCAAAATCTAATAGGATTTTCAAGTTGAAGTGGCAAATGGCAGAAATAGGGAATTGATGAGGGAAACTATTTTGAAAACACAGGTAATAATGTGGCCATTGGAATATGTTGAGATGAGGATGAGAAAACCAGATGAGATAGCTGAGTTTAGAAATGGGATTTAGCCTCCTGCACATGTAGATGCAGGCACTTGCCATTCTCCAATTTCCTGCTAGATTTCTTTATATGCTCAAGTTTTTCAAAGACAATGACTAGAAATTTAAGAAATGAGATGCTTGCTTTTTAAGGTGTAGGTGTTTGTGTAAATGCTAACAATATAACTGATAGTTAGAGAGATTAATTCCAAAAGATTAGGAAAATATTTGAGAAACTTTTTAGACCAGTTCTATACCTCATGCCATTCATAGATGAATCCCATTTACACATTTAAGCTTCACTTAAAAATAACTACATGCCACATAATTTCAAATGGCCTTTCTCATCACAGTATGGTTATTTTTAAAATTCAATTTGCATTTGCATAATTCTAACTGACATTTAAACTGTTGGGCTTTACATTTCTCACCGAGTGTTAATTTTATCTGAAAATGATAAAGCGTATATCACCATTAAGTCAATGATCAGATATGGAAATAAATTCAGTTAAATTTCCAAACAAAATACCAGTCAGATATCAAGATAATTAAATTGAAATGTGGTAGGCTTGAGCTTAAGGTATCTGTTATTTAAAATGATTTGAATACTCAACTAAACTCAAAGTTACATGTATAAATGGGGCTTTTCTCATGACAAGTCCAATTTGGCAAATATGTTATATACACAGATATATCAAATCAAAATTAGGTATACATAGTCAAGCTAATCTGAAATTTTCTAATAAAATCAATTAGTCTAGTCAATCAAAAAATTGATTTGATTTGTGATCAGAATACACATGAAGTCTGAAAAATATAATTTTATAGCATATAATGCATGCTAAGTCACATTAGTCATATCCAACTCTTTGCAACCCCATGGACTGTATTCTGTCAGATTCTTCTGTCCATGGGATTCTCCAGGCAAGAATACTGGAGTGGGTTGCCATGCCCTCCTCCAGGGGATCTTCCTGACCCAGGGAATGAACCTGAATCTCTCATGTCTCCTGCATTTGCAAGTGGGTTCTTTACTGTTAGTGCCACCTGAGAAATCCATAACATATAGTATTTGGATTTAAACATGAAAAACAAATCAATTGATGTGTTAATGTTTAAAGATTTTGAAATAGGGATGAATGAATTTAACAATGTAAGGTGCTATCGATGTACTTTTTTTATTTCCCTCAAACAATGTGTGAGTAATAAATACAGTTTTAAATAACACATGATAAAAATAATTCATATTATAAAGCCCTTTGTGTTGTGATCCACCTTTCCGTGTTTCAGCAACTTGTTCTGCTGTGCTTCTCAACAAGTAATGAACAAAATAAAAAAAGACAGGGACTTCCCTGGCAGTCCAAGCTCCCAATGCAGGAGGTGTGTGTTCAATCCCTGGTCAGGGAACAAAGATCCTGCATGTACTGGCTGCAGCCAAAAACAAAAAAAGACAAAAAAAGAATAGTTGAAACAATCCTAAAAAGAAAGCATCTTGATATCTGTTCTTTGAAACCCTTAAATTATCAACTCTCAGTCCTGGAATATCAACTCTCTGTCTCTGGAATAAGGACGGCAGTGTAGGCATACTGGGAGGGTCTGCAGTGCATGTCTGAGTCACGGAGTGTACTTAGACTTGGAAATTTCATTTCAGTATTCACCAAGAGAGAACCCTGTGAGCAAGATAGACCAACAGAAAGTCAGTCTCCTCCATAAAATGATGTAACAGAGAATGTTTGTCTGATATATTAGATTAAACTCTTTGGAACCGCATCCTCTGCTTTATTCAATCACAAATCCTTCCAATTCCATTATTTATATTATCTGGTTTTCATATAAAACAAATGAATGCAGATTTGATTGGACTTTATAATTCATATCTGATATTCCTAAAAATCACTTAAGTTTCAATTGAGAGGTGCTCAAGTAGTAATCCTCATAATTTCAATATTTAACATTTTTATAAGCACAGTATACAATGCAGTATTATTAATGATAGACACTATGCTGTACAGTAGATCTATAGGACTTATTCATCCTGCATGACTGAAATTTTATACTTGTGACTAATACCTCCCATCTCCCCAGCTCCTGGGAACCACCATTCAATTCTGCTTCTTTGAGTTTACTATTTCATCTGTTGTTTTTTTTTTTGGTGACACGTCATGTGGGATCTTAGTTCCCTATGTGCTAAGTCACTTCAGTCATGTCTGATTCAATGGGATCATCATTCATGTCAATGGGATTCACCAGGCAAGAATACTGGAGTGGGTTGCCGTGTCCTCTGCCATGGTATCCTCCCAACCCAAGTATTGAACTAGCATCTCTTATGTCTCCTGCCACCAAGCTTCCCAATCAGGAATCAAACCAGTGTGTCTTGCATTGGAAGTACAGAGTCTTAACCACAGGCCCGCCAGAGAAGTCCCTGAGTTTACTATTTTAGAGTTTTCATATAAGTGGGATCACATAGAAGATCACTTTGTAGGTCTGGGCTTATTTCATTTAGCATAATTTAATGTTTATAAAATGTTCAACATTGTGGTATTTCATTGTTATGTTTTTGGAATTATTTTTTCCTGCCTTAAGAAGGTGGAGAGCTTTGTTCTGACAAGAATTTGCATTACTTCCTTATTAATCTTTGTGAGGCTTCTTCTTAAGCTTTGCTAATTAGGTTCTAGAGTAACTTTCCCTGCATGTAAGTTCAGTTCAGTTCAGTTCAGTACAGCTGCTCAGTCTTGTCCGACTCTTTGCGGCCCCATAAACCATAGCACGTCAGACTTCCCTGTCCATTACCAAATCCCAGACTCCACCCAAACTCATGTCCATTGAGTCAGTGATGCCATCCAACCATCTCTTCCTCTGTCGTCCCCTTCTCCTCCTGCCCCCAATCCCTCCCAGCATCAGGGTCTTTTCAATTGAGTTATCTCTTCACATCAGATGGCCAAAGTATTGGAGTTTCAGCTTCAGTATCAGTCCTTCCAATGAATATTCAGGACTGAATTCCTTTAGGATGGACTGATTGGATCTCCTTGCAGTTCAAGGGACTCTCAAGAGTCTTCTCCAATACCACAGTTCAAAAGCATCAATTCTTCAGCGCTTAGCTTTCTTCACAGTCCAGCTCTCACATCCATACATGACTACTGGAAAAATCATAGCCTTGACTAGATGGACCTTTCTTGGCAAAGTAATGTCTCTGCTTTTGAATATGCTATCTAGGTTGGTCATAACTTTCCTTCCAAGGAGTAAGCGTCTTTTAATTTCATGGCTGTAATCACCATCTGCAGTGATTTTGGAGCCCAGAAAAATAAAGTCAGCCACTATTTGCACTGTTTCCTCATCTATTTGCCATGAAGTGGTGGGACCAGATGCCATGATCTTCGTTTTCTGAATGTTGAGCTTTAAGCCAACTTTTTTACTCTCCTCTTTCACTTTCATCAAGAGGCTCTTTAGTTCTTCTTCACTTTCTGCCATAAGGGTGGTGTCATCTGCTTATCTGAGGTTATTGAAATCTTTCCCGGCAACCTTGATTCCAGCCCAGCATTTCTCATGATGTACTCTTCATAAAAGTTAAATAAGCAGGGTGACAATATACAGCCTTGAAGTACTCCTTTTCCTATTTGGAAAATTCATCTCTGATGTTTCCCCTAAGTATACTTGCTGATCATTTAGTGCTATTGACTCTGACTTATTGTAGCTCCAAAATGTCTCCTCTCGTTACTGAACTCTGGAAATTACTGAGTCTATATTTATATAACTATTGAGCTTACTCCTTCCCCCATCCAGTTTGGTTGTGTGTTTGTGTGTGTGTGTATGTGTGTGTGTATGAATTTGTGGAGTTTCACTCTCTGCACACACAGCCTAGTAACCAGGAAACACTAAGTGGAAAAGCCTCATCAAATGTCTGCAGCTCTCTGGGTCTCATCCTGGTTTCATCAGTGAGGCCACGTTCTCTGTGGTTCTCCTAATTCTGTCTGGCATCACCTCCAGACTGAAGATGGGGACAATTACAGTGCTCACCTGATCACTTCTTTTCGCTCATGGATCCTGTCCTTTGCTGACTTGCCCTGAAGTGTTTGAAAGCAGTTGATTCACATCTTTTGTTGTTCTTTTTAGTTTTATACCATTGGCAGTTAAGTTCAGTTTTTGTTACTTCTTCATGTCTGAAAATGAAACTCCAGGTGTTATCATTTTAACTGTTTGCACATTGACAGAAAAACAGTATTCTACCCTGTATACATATTTATCATTTAAATCCTTCCATTTTCATATTGTCTGTTAATAGTATTTGCATTGTCATGGCCTATTGATTTATATGATTTTTTCTGCATATTCTTTTTCCAGATTTGGAAAATATTATATTCCTTTTTAATTTGCTTTCAATGCCATTCATGGAGTTTTGTCCTGTTTCATACGCATAGCTTTAAAAAATTTATTTGTTCAAATTGATAAGTTTTTCCTTTAAGGTTTACCTTTTGAATTCTTTTGTAAATCTTACTATAGATTCATTATATATAAATATAACTCTTTTAAATTTCATATTTAAATGTTCAATTTATGTTATTTATTTTGGGGCATAACAAATGAGATTGATAAAGCCAACTATCCATTTATGATCCATGTTTCTCACCCTCTATTTTCCACCAGGAATTTTGTATTACACCCAGGTTTTCCATCAGGTTGAATTATGTGACTACTCCTCATCAATGGAATATGAGTCAAAATACTGCATCATTCTTGCAAGCCACAGTTTTGGGGGTTTTACTTTCACTCTTCTCTATTTATTTGCTGATATAAAAATCTTCAAAGTCTTTGTGTGTAGCAGAGATTAGGATAGAACCAGGAAGAAAGCTGCTCTCTGATGAGGAAATATTGTATGAGCTATTACATAGGTCATTATACTTTTATTGTATGTTTATTATAGCAGTTAGCAAAGCTAATAATGAGATTAATTAAAATGAGGTTATCATTATATTTTTCCAAACAATTAATCACTTGTTTCAATATCATTTATTGAATGATTCATCCATCCACTTAAGTAATAATGAGTTTATCATTTTTTCAATTAACTACTTGTCACATAACAATTATTGAATGATTCATCTATCCCTTATTTTGAAATACCACCTTTCTACATAATATATTGCATTTCCTAACAGAGTTTATCTCATTAAATTTTTATATATTCTATTTGTCTATCAGTTTCTATGTCAGATACACACTGTATTTAGCACCATGATTACTAATGACCTTTAATACTTGTTAGGAAAAATTTAAGAGTTAAAACTTCTTCTGGGATATTCTTATTCCTCTATTCTTCTAATGGTCTAAGAATTTTTAGCAATTAAAAACAGTATGTATCAATTGAAATTGTGTTCATAAATTAATTGGGTATAATTTTTTTTTCTTTCAAATACTGTATTTCTTTCCAGGAATATATTATGTTTTGTACTTATTTAGGTCTCTTTTTAATTCCCTTAGTGGCACACCCTCATTTCTAAAACCTCTGCAAAAGAATTGCAGATGACAACCCTGAGATTTAGAAAGAACACAGAGAGTGATATTAATGGCAGAGTAATAATGAACTTGTTTTTCATTAGAGTCTTTTTTGAGGTTAACACAACTGAACAAAGAGCATCAGACCTCACATGTCTGTTGGGCACATGCTGTCTTCATAAGTTCACACTCCTGTGCTTTGTGGGAGTAGATTGGAAGTAATTCCTGGATCAGTGGGGGTAACTGGTCTTGATGCCTTCCATGTGGACAGAAACCAAAATGCCTTGTTTCCATTTTGCTGGTAATATTTATTCAGTGATTTTATCATAACAAAAGGTGTTGGTATAAAGTTTTAGAATCCTTGATTTTAGTTATACTCACTCATCGTACTCTATCCAAGGGTATTGTCCTTGACTTTTCTTTCCTTTCCAATATTAAAGTTGCATTCCTTTCAGCTCAAACCTTATATATTCTCAAATTTTATGTGTCAAATATTGGCCCAAAATATTTAAGGATGTGAAATGTTTCTATATTTGTTATTATCATATTTATAATTTAGGCTAATAATTATAGTTATCTCTTCTCCACTGATAACTAGAATATGTTCTCTTTTTAGTTATTGAATGTAGAATCATAATTTTATTATACTGGTAAAAAGATGATTCTAGTGAAGAAAATTTTATTATCTTCCTCTTGACCACAAAGGACTCTATTTTTACAGTTTCCCATGCAACTTTGAACCCTGTGTCTGGGTCCAAACAATACAAGGATGGACTGAGATAAAGTAGCTCATTTCTAGGTGTGGTGTAAAGACAATATGGCAATCATCCATTCCTGCTGTGCTCTGCCACATGAACTTGAATATCACTTACTATAGCTGCCATTGCTACAAAATAGAGGAAGTTAGCCTTCCCCTCATTTTTGTAAACAGAAGTAAACCTTAACCTTATTTAAAAAAAAAAAATATATATGTATGAGCATATTTTCCTTTATTTGCTATGCTTAGAGATTCCTACAATTTCAGACTAGTGATTCACTTAGAAAGACTCTTGTGTTTAGAAAAGCCCGAATTATTTACTGTATTATTTTTGCCACTCTTTAAATTTTTGTTATTTATTTATTGAAGTTTATGTTTTTAAATTGTATGCAATTTTTAAAGGTTACTTTCATTTGCAGTTACTGTAAAATGTTGGCTCCATCCTCTGTGTTGTACAGGATATCCTTAAGCCTGTCTTACACTCAGTGTTTGTAGCTCCCACCTTACCAACCCCTGCATTGCTTCATCCCAATAGTAACCAATGATTTGTTATCTGCATCCGTGAGCCTGCTTCATTTTTATTATGTTTACTAGTTTATTGTATTTTTCAGATTCCACATACTAATTTTTAAAATAATTTGACACAATTTTAAAAGATTTTATGTACAAAGTATTTGAAACTTCATTGGAAACAATGACTTACCTAATGTTTAAAAATATCTTTCGTGCACCAACTCTGGTATTTTTAAAATAACATTTTCCCATCTCTAATAGAGGTCTACATCAGAACGTGTTATTAGAAGTTTTATCTCAGGACCAGTGTTGCATAAAGTGCCCTTCAGTTATGCATTTTTGCATCAGTATCTCCTCTCATCAATTATGTGTTCCACTCCTCTAAGTTAAGCTTGGCATTGACCTAGAAATATTTATCTTTAGATAACTTTCCTGTTGATAACTTTCAGGTAGTTTCTAGTGAAAATGTTGATAAAGACAATATCTTGCCATGTGTAGCCTCCAAATGTTATAGCCTCATTTTGGGGCAGCATAAATGAAAATACATTTATTTTGCTATATATAGTTACTCATCAAATGTTTCAAAAAATGTTGAATGTTAAATATTCTGAAATATTCCATTTTTACTTAATTTTCTATATTGTAATTTAGGTAAAAAAAAAACTCAGGACATAATTTTCTTAATAGCTTTGTTCCTAGTGGATAATGTCTCATTTCATTGCAAAAAAGATTCATACATGAGACAGGGAGGTCGAGTTAGTGACGTGAAGATTTATTTAAGTGATAGAGCACTCTCAAGGGGAGAGCATGCAATCTCAGGTGAGTAGCTGCCCTGAGGATTTTTTTGGCGAGCTGGTTAAGTGGGGTAAAGAAATCACCGTACATCACCCCAGATTCACTGTAGACTGTCACTGGCTGAAATTAAAAGACATTTGCTCCTTGGAAGGAAAGCTATGATAAACGTAGACAGCATATTAAAAAGTAGAGATGTCACTTTGTCAACAAAAGTCCATAGAGTCAAAGCTATGGTTTTTCCAGTAGCCAGGTACAGATGTAAGAGTTGGACCATAAAGAAGGCTGAATACCAAAGAACTGATGCTTTTGAACTGAGGTGATGGAGAAAACTCTTGAGAGTCCCTTGGACTGCAAGGAGATCAAACCAGTCCATCCTAATGGAAATCAACCCTGAATATTCATTAGAAGGACTCATGCTGAAGCCAAAGCTCCAATACTTTGATCATCTGATGCGAAGAGTCGACTCATTGGAAAAGACCTTGATGCTGGGAAAGATTGAGAGCAGGAGGAAAAGGGGGAGACAGAGGAAAAAATGGTTGGATAGCATCACTGACTCAAAGGTTATGAGTTTGAGCAAACTCTAGGAGATAGTGAAGGACAAGGAAGCCTGGCATGCTGCAGTCAGACACAACTTAGCAACTGAACAACAACAAGAAATGAGTTTATTAAAAAAAAAAAAAAAACTAATTGAGACAAGAAGTGCAGGGAAATCTCTTACTTTATTTTCAAGAGGAAGAATAAAGCCTTTCCTTTTAAATTTTTATTTCTCCTTTTGTTACAGCAGGCAGGTAGGTAGATATGAGAGGAGAATGGGGTCAGGGGCCAGGTGGCAGAATATCAGGCATCTTGTAAACAGTGAGTGTCCATAGGCAGACAAAGGAAAGCAGGAACCTTCAGAATGACAGGAAATCATACTTTTTGGATGATAAGTATCCTATAAGCAGACAAAGAAAGGTGGGGAAAGGCAGCAATCTCCTGAATCCAAAAAGCCTTTTGTTCATTGTGCTATCATTACAGTAAATTTAACTTTAGAGATGAGAAATATCCATCACGTACAGATGCCATGACACTAATGATCTAAGCTTAATAGGGACAGAAATCCCTTCTCCCCTGGGGAAAATGGAGCCAGGAAGAAAACCAGGGAAGACAACCCCCAAACCCTTCCTTCCCCAGGGAATATTCCACCCCTTTACATATGTTCCTCATAACTGGCTTGCCAAAGAAACCCAGGGCAACAGCTCCCATGTCCCATATCTCAATCCATAAATTACACCTGGTGCAAAGTTAAACATCAGCTGTCCTGTGAAAGATACCCTTTTACTCAAACTATATTCCTTCATCTTTTCAGATTAATTTTCTTTTGATAGAGAAAATACTCCAATACCCTCCTAAGAATGGATTATAGGAAGTAAACAATATCATGAGTATTTTCAATGTCATTTATATTCATACTTGATTTTTAATTTGAGTGTAGGGTTTGAAAGTGAAAGTGAAAATGAAATCGCTCAGTTGTGTCTGACTCTTTGCAACCCCGTGGACCGTAGCCTACCAGGCTCCTCCGTCCATGGGATTTTCCAGGCAAAAGTACTGGAGTGGATTGTCATTTCCTTATCCAGGGGATCTACCTGACCCAGGGATCTAACCTGGGTCTGCCCCATTGCAGACAGACGCTTTACCATCTGAGCCACCAGGGCTTCGTATAGGGTTTAAAATTATATATTTTTCTTTTCTTCGAACATTGATGCATTGAGTCAAGAGTAGATGGGCCCCCTCCAAAGGGAAACCAATTGGAGATTCATTTCCTGTGGACTGAAACTCCAAGAGGAGAACAGCAGGACAATAAGGGAAAAGGCTGAGCCCTGCCCACAGCACATTTCTCATGCCCAAAATCAGGAGACCTCCCCAACCACCCATGGGCAGAAAGGCTCCTTGCAGATCAAATGGGGCACAATGTCAAGAGATGCTCTACCCGTATGCTTTTTCAATAGAATCCGTCTTGACTAAGAGATGCGTGTGTACACAGGAAAGGATCCTGAGGTACACTAAATATGGATTGTGAACCAGGCAAATCAAAATGATTGACCAAAGGAAAAGCAGAAGGAGTGTCCCCATAAAAGTGATGTAAACTGCCATTAACCCTCAGCTCTGGGACTTTCTCAAGAATATGGCCTTGTGTCTGTTCACACGTATTGTACTCTCTTTCCTCTTAATAAATACTTCACTTGCTTCACTACTTACTGTCTTTGTGGAAATAGTTTTCTGCAAAGACAAAGGGTCAGGGCTCTTGTCACTGACCACTGGTCTAGTGGCTAGGATCTGATGCTTTCATCACTATGACCCAGCCCAATTTTCTGGTGAGAAAACCCAAGCCCCGTTCCAAGCTGTTGCCGGCTGAGGCCACCTGAAACCAGCATTATTTCACTGACGCAGGTTTAATTATTTCTTTTAAGAAGTCAAATGCCTCTTGGGTTTCTGAACATTTGCTTATGAGACTTTTTTTTCTTCCTTTCCAGATGCCATGGTAATGGGTCTCTTTCCCAGAGTTCTGAATTTTGACAGTAATGTGCTTTGGTGGAAATTTCTTTTCATCCATTGCTCTAGGCATTGTGTAGGGCTCTCAATTTGCTGCTTCAAGTTTATCAGTTCTATGAGCTATTCTGGATGAAATATTTGATACTTTACTTCTCCATTTTATCTTTTATCACTGGTACAAAAGTTCAGAAATTGGAATTTTCTGAAATTATTTCCTTATTCCATAACTAAATTCTCCTTTGCTCAGTTGTTTGGCATATAAGAGAATCTGAAAGTGAAGTGAAGCCGCTCAGTTGTGTCCGACTCTTTGTGACCCTGTGGACTGTCTCCATGGGATTTTCCAGGCAAGGTTACTGGAGTGGGTTGCCATTTCCATCTGAGAATAATCCTTAACCTTATTTCTACCATTGGAGCTTTCATTTATGAAATCTTTATGTACCTTTCTCTGTAGCTGTGTCTATATTTCCAAAGCGTCTTTCTTTGTGGTTTCCTATTAAAGATTCTTTCTTTCCCATGTGTAAAATGTCCTCTCTGAGGCTATTACTCACAGATACCTGGAGATGTTATACTTTTTCTGTCCTGTCCTGTTTCTTCTGGTTTCTGTGAATTTCTTTTTTTTTTTCTTTCTTTCTTTTTCCTAATTGTCATTTGGCTTCTGTTTTCTGGTGAGTAACTATTCTCAAAGTTCTGATAAGTCTTAGCAATTCGATCACATGTAGTTGTGGGGAATAAAAAGTTGAATGACTGTTCCCTGGCTCTGGTTGTGTGCATGTTAAGTCTCTTCAGATGTGTCTCATTCTTTGAGACCCTTTGGACTGTGGCCTGCCAGGCTCCTCTGTCCATGGGATTTCCCAGGCTAGAATACTGGAGTGAGTTGCCATGCCTGCCTCCCAGGGATCGTCTCAACCCAGGGATCGAACCTGCATCTCTTGGGTCTCCTATATTAGCAAGCAGGCTCTTTACCACTAGTGCCACCTCGGAGGCCCGTAGTTCTGTTTAAAACATAACCAACTAATGAGCTTCTATCCACACTGATGTGTCTAGTCTGTGTACTTGGGCAATGCTACCTAAGAAGGTCTGTCTATTTCAGGTACTCACACTTCCCCTGGAGGAATTCTCCAGTGCCCCACTTTGGAAGGATGAATTCTAGTTGTCATTTTTGTCAGAGCTAATTAGAGATGAAAGGGGCTGCCCTCACTTCAGGATAGAGCATCTCATTCAACTAACATCCTTTTGTCAGTATGACCCCTTCATCATGCTGGTATCAGACTCTCAGGCTCCCTGGTTGGTACAACCCCTCCAGAGGATAAATCAAAGCTAATGCTTTGGCAAAATAGACACTTGCTCTCGTTTTTGCTGAGGGAGAGGGGTGTGAAGCAACTCTGAAAATATAAACCCATTTAAATATACTTTCAAATATTGTTTTGATCTGTAGATTATATTCAGTTTCTGCTTTCAGTGGTAGTTGGTGCCCTCAAGGCTGAGTTGTGTGGGGACTTTGTGACATAAATTCATCTGCTTCAGCCTAAGCCAGGAGAGGAGTAAAGACCCTTTTTATCAACAACATCTTGTCCATTTTCTGTCTGTCTTTCAAATTTTGCTGCTGATGCTTATTCTTCCATTTCCATTGTCTGCATGTATTCATTACATATTTCTTTATAATTATAGTGGGATTCTGTGGGAGGCAGATTGTTTTTATTATCTTGTGTGTTAACTAGAAGTACATAAACTCCTTCAAAAGAATTGTTAGGAAAGTAAAAGAAAAGAAACTGCAAATGTTGGAAATGCACTTAGAACACAGAGAACTGCCTTTTAATATGTATATATATATATATATATATTTTTTTTTTCCCTTTAGCCCCTGGAATTATATATTTCCTTAAAGAAATCACTGTGTCTATGATATTAGATATTCCACAGTCAATTGGAGAATTCTCTAATTTGTGTTTGTTGTGTACATTACAGTAAAAATAAGTTCAAAATATATAATATATAATTATCAATCAAATGTGGGAATTTTAGTAAGTTACTCTTGTCTTTTTGTGCTCCTGTGGATTTGAACCCAGAATGTTCACAAAAGGAATTCTGAAGATGATGACCTTGTGATGTCCAAAAAAGGTTTAAAATTGTGACACAAGCATTAAGTAAAAACAAATGTTTTATTTGAAAAGCATCTCACTTTTATTATTTCTTATTTATAATGTAAAGGCATCTATGCATGTTGACTTCATTTTTTTTGAAAGGAAAGTGTATCTTTGACATAACCCTCATCTAGTTTTTCTACCTATGTGCTATTTGTTAAAACTCGTTGATGATTTAATTTCTCTTAGAAATTAAATTTAATTAAATCTGTAGGTAGGATAACTGATATCTGATATGGTTAGGGTGAGTAATCAAGAGGTGTACAATTTTTACAATTTGGAAATGATGATAGTACCTGTACTATACTAAATATATAGTGAAAATAAGAAGTGAAACTGTATTGTTATTACTACTAAACAATGCAAAATGATTTTTACACATCTGATTCAATATGATTCACCTGGAATAGGCTCACTATGACAGTGATTCTTATCTGTGCATTTATAATTTGATACATCATCTCTTTTCTTCTTAGATGGTCTGAAAAGTGCATTTACAAGTATTACTGACCTAAATGGAATTGTTTAGTTCAGACCTGGAGAACGTTAAATATGCTACAGTTTGAAAATATACTATTTTTAATTGATTTAATCCTAAAATTGCAAACTACCAAAAGCAGTTTTCCAATTAATTTAATATTTTCTAAAAGAGTTTCTCTCAATCATGGTGAATTTCAAGCTAATTCAATTATAATTATGTAAAGAATTTCACAAATTTTCATTGTGTGTGAACAACCAAACGACACCATTTTTAATTTATAGATGATTCCAAAAAAAATTGTATATTATGCCTGAAAAGTGTTAGAAACTGATCATAGAACTCATGAGTTAATTTTCAGTTGAGGGTCCAGATCCCACAAGTAATTACACTTGTCTGAGCAGGTGCTTACTCTCTCACCTTCCACATCCAAATCAAGTGTAGACAACATCGAATTACCTGAGAAATTTCAATCTACTTGCTAAACTTAATAAACGATTTTCTCATTACACTTACCTATATAAGTATGCTCTTATTTTTACATGTTAACAATGTTTTATCTGGGAAGAAAAATAAATTGATTTATAAAGCTTTGGAGAGGAAGAGTTGTAAAGGAAAAGTTCATTTTGGTTTTGCAAATATTATTTTTTAAAATGCAGAGCATGTTACATTTAAGAAAAGCACCATTTCAAAGTATGTTTTACAAAATTTTATTTTAAGCTTGACAGATTTAAATTATGGGTTAATTTTTTGCAGCTTTATTTAAAATTATACATGGTTGTCCATTCTGGGTCAGAGAAGGAAAGGGTTAATATTAGAGTGAAGCATATTTTGGTCTTTATATTTACCCTGTAATATATTTCATTTAATCATCATAAAATTCCTATCAAATATTTCTTTTCACATATAGGCAAATAGAATTCAGAAAATTTTCTAAGTTGATTCATGTTTTTCAGCCAATATTTGGTCCTAAAAATATTTGTTTCCAAAGCCTGGCTTCCCTATATTTCTATAGGCTGCCATGTATACTTAAAGCATAAAAATGGCAGATAATACAATCCCCCCCAAATATATTTAGTTCCCATTGCTAATAAACCATTTTTTAAATAAAAGAAGATATAATCTCTTCTTTTTTCCAATTATTCAGCAGCATTGCTGAGATATTATTTTTGGCCTGGCAGTCTTCTAGGTGCTGCTGTTACAATAATATAAGATGAGAGGAGTGGATATGGAGGTCTCATTTGAGTAATCAGAAGCTGATAATTGAGCTAAGAACTAAATAATGAATATATGTATATATGTATATATATATATATATACATATATATATATATTTATATATGTAAAATCCAAACTAGATCAAGTTCATGTGAAAATCTGGTGGTTACACTTCAGATAGAAGGACTTTCAAAAAAAAAAAAAAAAAGAAGGACTTTCAATGTACAGATCTTAAGGTGAAAACCAGCTGGGGTGGTAGAAGCAAAAATAACCAGAAAATCACTGTGGCTGGATTGTAGGGAAATGAGATAGATAAAAGTTGTTGGTGTTCTTTGGAAGGAATGATACTAAAGCTGAAACTCCAGTACTTTGGCCACCTCATGCGAAGAGTTGACTCATTGGAAAAGACTCTGATGCTGGGAAGGATTGGGGGCAAGAGGAGAAGGGGACAACAAAGGATGAGATGGCTGGATGGCATCGCTGACTCAATGGACATGAGTCTGAGTGAACTCCGGGAGTTGGTGATGGACTGGGAGGCCTGGCATGCTGCGATTCATAGGGTCGCAAAGAGTCCGACACAACTGAGCAACTGAACTGAACTGAACTGAGAGAGTACTTCTCATCCTTCTTCTGTCCAAGGGTTGACACCAGAGCTCTGGGCGTTTCTGAAGATAAGCATAGAGCTACCATGAGTCTACTCACAAGTTGATGCTATCCTTTCACACAGTTTTGTTGTTTAGTCACTAAGTCACGTCTGACTCTTTTGCCACCCCATGGATGGTAGCTCACCAGGCTCCTCTGTCCATGGGATTTCACAGGCAAGAATGCTGGGGTGGGTTGTCATTTCCTTCTCCAGGGGATATTCCAAAGCATGGGACTGAACCCACATCTGCATTGGCAAGGGGGTTCTTTATCACTAAGCCACCTGAGAAGCCCTGTTACACACATTAGCACAATACAATTTCCAGCAATTTCTTAGATTAATGCTTCTTGATTTGCTGGGGATCTGGTTTTGATTTTTATGTTATTTCAATGTTTGATCTAGTTTTAGGGGCTTCCCTGGTGGCTCAGCTGGTAAAGAATCCACCTGCAATGTGGGAGACCTGGATTCGATCTTTGTATTGGGAAAACCTCCTGGAAAGGGAATGGCTACCCACTCCAGTATTCTGGCCAGGATAATTCCATGGACTGAGGAGAATTCCATAGAGTCTCAAAGAGTTGGACATGACAGAGCAACTTTCACTTCACACATATTTTATTTGCCCCATGTCTTCCTTCTATCCCCACCTGAAACTGTAGCTAAGCTTGAGTGTCTTTGTTTCCTTTTGAGCTCCTACTAGATGCAGAGTCAATACTAGATATTGGGAGGATTAGTAAATGTCTACCCAGTTATAATATTATGTATTTCTAAATTACTTCCCTGAGTAGTAATTTTGAGGAAAGAGAACTACTGTCTGGGATAAGTAGAGTGTAAGAAGACTTGTTAAAACCTATTTTCTGTACTAATTAGATATGAATTTATATTATGAAGCTCTAATGAAAATAGTACAATGGAAGGCTGAAGTTGTTAACTCCAGCCAGTTCTTCAAATAAATGTTTTGAGACATTTTAATGGCAGGATGTCAATAAATTAAAATGTAGACAAGGGAGGATGAAACCTATCAATCTAAAGCAAAAACATGTGAACAGTGAGCATCATTGTCCTGTTGTCTGGCTGGCACTCTTCTTGGTGGTGGTTTAGTTGCTAAGTCGTGTCCGACTCTTGCGACCCCGTGGACTGTAGCTTGCCAGCCTCCTCTGTGCATGGGGATTCTCTAGGCAAGAATACTGGAGTGGGTTGCCATTCCTTCTCCAGGGGATCTTCCCAACCCAGGGAATCGAACCCCAGTCTCCTGCATTGCAGGCAGATTCTTTACCAACCGAGCTATGAGGGAAGCTTCTTACCGCTTTTTAATTTACTGAATCATTGCAACATCCCAGTGAGAGAGCTAATTCTTAGGTAGGTTGATAAGGAGTCTGGAGCCTTGAAGGAGAAAGGGACAAACTTTTTTTTTTTTTCTACATTCTTTCATCTTAGTCACAAAAGACATTATTTTCATTATGCCCAGAGCTAATGATTACACAACAAAACAATTCATCTTACCCAAGGGTATGTTTTCCCTTAAACTCTGTACTAGTGATTATATAATAATGTATCCTACTTGATGACATGTTTCTCCTTAAGAACCTTCTGACTAATCCTGTTATCTTAAAATGTATGTTGTGGGAGTGGGTCTGGTAAGATCTTTCTATTGTTAGTTCTAATCCTGTTATCTTAAAATGTATGTTGTTGGAGTGGACTTGGTAAGACCTTTACAACCTTGAGATACTCTTTTAATCTATTTTTAGTAACCAGTTGACAAAATATATAGATCCTTTGTTAAGACTAGTGAAGGGGCACTCTCTGCTCCACTTCTGATGTCTATGTCAGGAGCTTTCTCTAGCCCTCTTTCACTGTAATAAAACTTTTGCAAAAGGCAGCTCTGAGTGACTGAAACTGTTTCTGGTACAGAAACGAAATTCTCACGAATCCGACATTGTTCACCATAGACTGTCACTTATTAAGTAGATATTATCTATCAGTCCGGGTTACAGAGGCAGAAACTGAGATACAGACTCCACAGTTATTACACAGTAGGCCTGAGATATAATCAAGGTCATCATCAGGCTCTACTTGTCTGCCTTCTTAACCACAAGACAACAGTTCCTCTCATAGTCAGAGCTGATGGTGAGGATGAATGCGAGTAAAAGTGGAGATGCATTTTGTCAGAATTAGTTTTGTAAAGCCCGTTTTTTTTTTTAAGACATATAACTGAAAGGTACAAGTTACTATTTGGAAATTTAATGTCAGTAATCGATAACTTAATCACTGGTATTCGACCCATCTTGAAATTTAGAATCTTATTTTGAATTAAAAAAAATATATAAATACCCATGTTTACACACTTAAAAAGATCTGATGAATCTGATGAATAGCCTTAGATTAGATTGACTCATTAAAAGACATTTATCTGAGACTCCAATACAGAGCAGAGCTGAAACAAACTTGCAAACAATCATCAGACATCACTTTTGCCTTTGTAAAAAGCAAGATTAAATTTGTTCTGAAGCAATTTTCTACTAAATAAAGCGTTTGAACCTTACTATATGGACTCAGGGGCTTCCCAGGTGGCACAGTGGTAAAGAATCCACTTGCCAATGCAGGAGACACAGGAGATATACGTTCAATCCCTGAGTTGGGAAGATCCCCTGGAGAAGAAATAGCAATGCACTCCAGTATTCTTGCCTGAAAAATCCCATGGACAGAGGAGTCACCAGGCTAGAGCCCTTGGAGTCACAAAGAGTCAGATGTGACTGATCACGCACAGACACACACACACTTGTGGACTTAACAGAATTTAATATGATTTTCATATACGCTAAAATTTCTTGGTTTTTACACGTATTTAACATGACTTTTGGGGGACCTTAATTTATGTTGTTTGTGGTGGTGGTGGTTTATTCGATAAGTCATGTCTGACTGATCAACTTAAAATTGTTGAGATTTTTGGATACTTAAAGTTTAGAAAAGGATGCACATTGTTCCTCAATCTTTGCATTCACAATATACTTACATTTTCAATGCTTTTAATAGTTAAATAATTGTGTCATTTAAAATATTTGGGGTTTATCCTTTCGTTATTTATAGCATCTTCAAATTATTTTCTAGTTACTACAAAGAACCTAAATGTTGATACTTTTTATATGTGCAAATAAGTGTGAAAGTGAAAGTTTGTCACTCAGTCTTGTCTGACTCTTTGTTACCCCGTGAACTGTAGCCTGCCAGGTTCCTTTGTCCATGGAATTCTCCAGGCAAGATTACTGGAGTGGGTAGACATTCCTTTCTCCATGGGATCTTCCTGACCCAGGGATTAAACACAGATCTCCAACATTGCAGGTATATTCTTAACTGTCTGAGCCACAACTTAGCACAGCACACACAAGTTGTTATAAATAAAATATTTGTTAAAATAAATTACTTGTCTTCAGAAAGGTATGCCAAGCTAGCTACAATGTTAGTATATCCATAGCATGTGGTTTTTTGACAGTCAAATATTAATACATATTAATTTCAGATAAGCACATTGCTTCCTCCAGAATATATGATAAAGTGAGAAGTTGTATTGTTACATAGTTTTATAGGGAAATACTCCCTGAATTGTATACTTGTCTGCATCACAAGAGAAATAGTTATGGGCTAAATCATGTTTTCTTACTTGTGTATTATTTTTGACTCTGGTGAAAAATTTTTATAACTTCATAGAATTCTAAGTTAATCACTATTAGCAAAAAGAGTGAATCTAGAAAATCTAATCTAAAGATAGCATTTACTTTCAAAGGGGAAAACTTTAAAAATAGAAGTAAATAATTTACTTTAGGTCCATAAATTAAAAAAAAAATCTTAATAACTTCATTGATTAATAAACTAGGACATTTTCTGTTGAAAGTGATAGTGCATCAGACAAATTATCTGCAATAAAGCAGAGTATATCGAGTCTAATAAGAAGAAAAATTTAAGAATAACATTACTTAGCTCTAGGGTCCAAATGGTATTAGGATTTTGTTACTTTCCCTCACTTTCCTGTCTCCTTGTGCTGAGTTCATTTCCCAATGCCATGTGCTAAAAAGATGATACTGTTACTTCAGGGATCTTATGCATTTGAACTTTAAATCCAGCAATTACAAGTTTGAGTATTTTCCCACACACTCTATTAAACCTTTCAGATACATTATTTAGTTTAAGTCTAAGTTACATGTTTTTCTCCTAGAGTGAAACTAATTGTTGTATCAAACTCTACTGAGACTCAGTGGAAATGGGTGTTTCCTCAGAAGAAAGTTGCCATAGGATTACCATAAGGAGCAAGAATAGAGGATAAGTAACAGAAAAATAATGGAAGGTCATTACTTTATCATTGGCATAACACATATTTGCTCATACACAGACAGATTTCCCCTACATAAGTGCATGTAAAATCTGCATTCTCATAGAATGAAACAATTTGCAAAAAAAAGAACAACTAGGAAAACTGGATAAATGACTACCTTCCAATTTTAAAGTATGAAAGCTATAAAAGTAGCACTAGAGGGACTGAAAAACAGGGAAGAAAGCATTTCTGTATCTTTAAGAAGTGAAGGGAGTATTTGCAGCTAAATTTCTTCCTTTCAGATACTTATAAATTGTAGTCATGGCAAAGAGACTGAAAATGAGAACTTGGCCTAGCAAAAGACATAATGCTTCCAAAGAAACGAAATTATGATCAATGGCTTGTGTAGCAGAAATGGTGGAAAGTTGAAATCAATGGAATTATATAATTAAATTGATAAAATGCTCATGAGTTTAAATTATATGCTCAACAAAATGTACTCTAGACATAAACATGGAACACAAACTTTTAATAATTATTTATTTTTGAGTGAGATACAATTAAAACATTCTTAGACCAAGCTGAGTGAATCTGTCCTCTGTCCTACTGCAATAAAAGAAACATTTAAGTAGCATTTAAAAACAATGAAATGATACTAGGAAGGAACATGGGAATACTTGAAGTAGTGATGAACATCAGAAAGATAGATTAACTTAAATAGATATTGATTTTTCAAAAGCTGTTGTGTTTGGTAGATGAAGTTATATGTAGAATTAAAATAGATATGTACTAAATTATTCAAAGCAGTATTGTTCACAATAACCCCAAATAGGAAACAAACCAAATGTGAATCTGTCACACAAATGGAATAGAGTTTTGCAATGAGAATGAAAAGTACACAAATACATGCAACTATATAAATGTAGCACACAAATTTAATAGTAAGAAACAGAAGGAGACCTTATATGTCCCTTTTATATAAAGTACAAGAATTTGAAATAATAGGACATTTTGGTTTGAAATGGAGCCAAATGGGGATTTCTGGAATTTTAATAATTTTAAGTTATTAAGTGTATTTCTTGATGAATGTTCATTGTATTGATATATGTAATTTGTGAAAATTCAGTTAGCTGTTCATTTATTACATGAACGGATTTTATCTATCTATGTTTAATTTTAGTGAGAAGTTAATGAGAAAGAGAGAGAGTGAATGTTCTCTGTTTGCTTATATATAAAGAGGTGATCTGAGCTAAATTAACTTTTAAAACTTACTTTACTGTGAATTCTCAAGTTTCCATTAGTTATTATAATAATTAAAAGATTTGGCATTTGTAAAAATAACCTGAAAAAAAAATAAAGCATAATGAGACGGTGTTATATTAGAAACTAACCATTAATTTATTCATAAATATTGCTAATATATTCAATTATTGATAAATGAATAATATATTTAATGATGATTATAGCAAAGGCAAATTTTTCAAAGATTTGAATGCATTGGGCTGGTTGCAATGAAATTGATAATATTCTTATGATAATGACTTAATAGTATTTCAGATAACCAAAGTGCCAGAGTTAAATCTAGCTATATTTTCATTCACTCAAAATATATTCATTAGAAGATTTTGTTGAACAGTCATGAAAGTTTTAAATAATTAATAAACCAAACTAAATGTAAAAAAATACCTTAATTGTACAATGTCTCATGAATTTATTTAAATGAAAATTATCAGTAGACTACAGCTTTAATTTTTTTTTTTTTTTTTGGAAAGAAGATGACAAGTACAATTACTACTGAGAAATACTTCAGAAGATGACTTTCTACACAGAAAGTAATGTAACATAATGACAGTGATATTGTACTTCTAATTTGCATCACAGTCTGTTGTGCACTTTCCCTTACATTCCCTGTAAGTTTCACAACATTGTTGAGAGTCCTATTACGACTCCTTTTTGTAGAAATAGGAAATTGAGAATAACACTCAGTGACTCAAAATTAGTTCTGACCCTAACATCTGTGCTCTCAACTGAATGAGTCTCAGTACTAATTGTTCATCTGAATTTTATATGAAATCTTAAAAGAATTGGATCTTTACTGCAATCCATTGAAACTAACACTTATGGAGTGAATCCTAGACACCTGTATTTTCATAAAGTTCCACACGTTCTGAGTTTTACCTCTCCTCTCTGACACTCTTCTACTCCAGTCCATGTAGGCATTTCTCAATATATTTGTTTCTTTCCTCTGATTCAGACCTATTGTTGTTGCTGTTGTTAGTTTATTCTCAGAATTTTTCACTTCTTTTACAGAGTTCTGTTGAGAAACCAGATTGTTGACTCCAAATCTGTGTACCTGTGATTTTTTCCTTCCTTCATCTTACATATTTCTCTTCTTCATCTGGTGTCTTACTTGTGTGTGAAGGTTATGATATTATGCTTTGGCTACTATTCTTCTGTTTCTTAACTGACTGACAACCAAAGTGGATTGACTTACAAAATGACTGAGTTGGTTGACTATTTTCTTCTGTGGCTAGTGATAATCAATTTTAATTTAAACTGCAATTTTGTATGGGCTATTCCTTGAACAAATTGGTATTCATTGTATCAGTAACCCTAAATCACTATCCCATCCTTAAGAATGATATAGCTCTGCTGTTACATAGTCATCTCACTGAGTTAGAGGTAATTAATTTTTATCTTGGGGTAGCTGGCAAAATTCTATGTCTTAATAAAGATTGTGGATTATATGTGTGATTAATTTATAATAATTTCCTAAATTAAATGTGATTTTCTGTATCTATAGCTTTATTTTTAATTAAAAACATTTAACAATTAAAACAAAAGTAATAGATTAATTACTATTAGGTAACAGCAGGCCAAAATGGAATTGGGGACAACTTGGGAAGACTATTGTAAAAAGCGATGTAAAAGAAATTGGCTTGGAAGCAGGTACCAAGAGTAAAGATAAGTAGAATAATTTGGATTCTGGATGAGTGGTTTGACTCAGTTCTTGTGGTTATTTAGTCTATTTAGTCACTAAGTCATGTCTGACTCTTTTGTGACTCCTCTGTCCATGGAATTTCCGAGGCAAAAATACTATAGTGGGTTGCCATTTCCTTCTCCATGGAATCTTCCTGACCCAGGGGTTTAACCCATGTGTCTTGCATTAGCAGGCAAATTCTTCACCACTGAGACACCAGGGAAGCCCTTGAGCCAGTGGGAAGGGCTAATTGATGACATGTGGGTTGTTACCAGGTTGTCACTAGTGGCTTCATGATTTTTAGCCTCAGAAGTTAAAAGACCCTTTAGCTGGTGGAATAATGCAGTGGAAGGAAAAGACAAGCACATGTGCAAGGGAAAATGCAAGGTGGTAATTATACTGGCTGAGCATCAGATTTAATCAAGGAAAGGAGGAGATTGCTCAAGCAAATAGTAAAGAAAAGAGGGGTGGTCTTAAGATGGTGGAGGAATAGGATGGGGAGACCACTTTCTCCCCCACAAATTCATCAAAAGAACATTTGAACGCTGAACAAATTCCACAAAACAACTTCTAAATGCTGGCAGAAGACATCAGGCACCCAGTAAGGCAGCCCATTGTCTTAGAAAGGAGGTAGGACAAAATATGAAACATAAAAAGAGAGACAAAAGAGGTAGGGACAGAGATCCATCCCAGGAAGGGAGTCTTAAAAAAGAGAGAAGTTTCCAAACACCAGGAAACACTCTCTCTGGCGGGTCTGTGGCGAGTCTTGGAATCTCAGAGGGCAAAAACACCGGGAGGAAAAATAAATAAATAGTTGAAACCCACAGATTACGTGCCTAACAGCAGCTCCCAGTGTAGCAGCAGTACAGATGTTCACATCCCCCACTAGCAAGTGGGGGCTGGACAGGGAGGTGCGAATGCCCCGAGGGCAATCTGGGGGATCTAGCTTGAAATAGCAACCCAGACTATGGGATAGCTATCCTTCGAAAAGCCCTAACCTAAGACACCACCAGGACCTCTCACAGAACAAAGGACTGATTAGAGCTAGCCGGCTGCGGACCGGCCCATCCCCCACCGGAGACAGGCAGGCGGCAGCCAGAGCCAGAAGGGGGCAATCACAGTCCCAGAGAGGCATCTTCTACCAAACTGCAAGCAGACTTCATTGCTAACCAAGACTTCTTGGGATTCTGGATGGTTGACATCCGTCGGGAGGGTCGCAGCCAGAGATCAGCTCCCCAGAAGAGACACATGGCACACCTGAGAAGCTGAGCCCCTTGTACACCCAGGAAACCGAGTGGCTGGGACGGGGGAGGCAATAAGTCGCAGCCTTCAACTGGGGAGGACTCCGTTCGCCAAGCACCTGGTCACCTGAGCTGCTTGGACCTGGGACAGGCACAAAACACAGGCCCAACCAAGTCTGCACCTTTGTGGAATACCTGAAAACTTGAACCCGAGCGGCTTAGACCTGGGGAATGCATGCAACCCAGGGCCCACATCAGACAGTTTCAGCAGAGCAACCTAGAGCCTGAGCAGTGTAGACTGGGAAAGCACACATGCCGTGAGTGTGGGCAAATCCACTGTAGCTAAAACACTGTCAGCATTCCCCACACACACCAGTGATATTTGTTTGCAGTGTTCCTCCCTCCCCACAGCACTACTGAACAAGTGAGCCTAAAGAAAGTGATCACCACCACCCCCCTTGTGTCAGGGCAGAAATTAGACACTGAAGAGACCGGCAAACAGAAGAAGCTAAAATACAGGGAACTGCTTTGGAAGTGACAGGTGAAATAGATTAAAACCCTGTAGTTAGCACCAACTACATAGGAAGGGGCCTACAGACCTTGAGAAGTATAAGCCAGACCAAGGAACTATCTGAAAATGAACTGACCCCACACTGTCTGCAACAGCTCCAGAGAAAACCCTAGATATATTTTTACTATTATCATTTTTTAAATTATTTTTTTAATTTTTAAATCCCTTATTACTCCTTTAATTTTCATTTTTACAACCTATTACCTTGCAAACAAAAAAAAAGACCCTATTTTTAAAGCAAACTTCATATATATATAATATATATATATTATATTTTTTGTGCCTTTTTTTTTAATATTGTACTTTTGAGAATCTAACTTCTACTCTAGATTTTTAAACTTTGCTCTTTGGTATTTGTATCAACTTTGTACCTTTAAGAACCCAATCTTCAGTACCCATTTTTACTTGGCAGTGAGATCACTGGCCTGATTGGTTTCTCCCCCTTTTGACTCTCCTTTTTCTCCACCAGGTCGCCTCTATCTCTCCCCTCCCCCTTCTCTTCTCTACCCAACTCTGTGAATCTCTTTGTGTGTTCTGGGCTGTGGAGAACACTCAGGGAACAGATTACTGGCTGGATCTGTCTCTCTCCTTTTGATTCCCCCTTTTATCATCCTGGCCATCTCTGTCTCTTTCCTCCCTCTTCTCTTCTCTGTGTAACTCCATGAACATCTCTGAGGGATCCAGACTGTGGAGAGCACATAAGGAAGTGATTACTGGCTAGTTTGCTCTCTCCCCTTTTGATTTTCCCTCTTCTCCTCCTGGTCACCTTTATCTCCCTCTTCCCTCTTCTCTTCTCCTTGTAACTCTGTGTACCTCTCTGGGTGTCCCTCACTGTGGAAAAACTTTTCATCAGTAACCTAGATGTTTTATCATTGGTGCTGTATAGATGGAGAAGTCTTGAGGTTGTAAGAATAAGACTAAAAACCAGAGGCAGGAGGCTTAAGTCCAAATCCTGAGAACACCAGAGAACTCCTGACTCCAAGGAACATTGATCTATAGGAACTCATCAAATGCCTCCATACCTACACTGAAACCAAGCACCACCCAAGGACCAACAAGTTCCAGAGCAAGACATACCACATAAATTCTCAAGCAACACAGGAACATAGCCCTGAACTTCAATATACAGGCTGCCCAAAGTCACACCAAATCCATTGACATCTCAAAACTCATTACTGGACACTTCATTGAACTCCAGAGAGAAGAAATCCAGCTCCACCCACCAGAACACCAACACAAGCTTCCCTAACCAGGAAACCTTGAAAAGCCACTCGTCCAACCCCACCCGCAATAAGGAACCTCACAATAAAGAGAAACCGCAAACTGCCAGAATACAGAAAAGCCATCCCAAACACAGCAATATAAATGAGATGTAAAGGCAGAGAAATACCCAGCAGATAAAGGAACAGGATAAATGCCCATCAAACCAAACAAAAGAGGAAGAGATAAGGAATCTACCTGATAAAGATTTCCGAATAATGATAGTGAAAATGATAAAAAAAAAATTCTTGAAAACAAATTGGAGTTGCATTTAAATAGCCTGCAGACAAGGATTGAGAAGATGCAAGAAAGGTTTAGCAAGGACCTAGAAGAAATAAAAAAAAAAGAGTCAATATAAAATGAATAATGCAATAAATGAGATCAAAACCCTCTGGAGGGAACCAACAGTAGAATAATGGAGGCAGAAGATAGGAAAAGTGAGGTTGAAGATAGAATGGTAGAAATAAATGAAACAAAGAGGAAAAAAGAAAAACGAATTAAAAGAAATGAGGACAACCTCATAGACCTCTGGGACAATGTTAAACACCCCAACATTCTAATCATAGGAGTCCCAGAAGAAGAAGACAAAAAGAAAGACCATGAGAAAATACTTGAGATAATAGTTTAAAACTTTCCTAAAATGGGGAAGGAAATAATCACCCAAGTCCAAGAAACACAGAGAGTCCCACACAGGATGAACCCAAGGCGAAACACCCCTAGGCACATATTAATCAAATTAACAAAGATCAAACACAAAGAATAAATATTAAAAGCAGCAAGGGAAAAACAATGAATAACACACAAGGGGATTCCCATAAGGATAACAGCTGATCTTTCAATAGAAATTCTTTAAGCCAGAAGGGAATGGCAAGACATACTTAAAATGATGAAAGAAAATAACCTACATCCCAGATTACTGTACCCAGCAAGGATCTTATTCAAATATAAAGGAGAAATCAAAAGCTTTACAGACAAGCAAAAGCTGAGAGAATTCAGCACCACCAAACCAGCTCTCCAACAAGTGTTAAAGGATCTTGTCTAGACAGGAAACACAACAGGTGTGTATAAACTCGAACCCAAAACAATAAAGTAAATGGCAATGGGATCATACTACTACTAAGTCACTTCAGTTGTGTTCGACTCTGTGTGACCCCATAGACGGCAGCCCACCAGGCTCCCGCATTCCTGGGATTCTCCAGGCCAGAACAATGGCGTGGGTTGCCATTT
The DNA here is from genome assembly GCF_029378745.1 of Bos indicus. Taxonomy (NCBI): domain Eukaryota; kingdom Metazoa; phylum Chordata; class Mammalia; order Artiodactyla; family Bovidae; genus Bos; species Bos indicus. Next base: position 17,602,987 of record NC_091775.1, on the reverse strand, counting down.
CCTTCACCAGTGCATGAAAATGAAAAGTGAAAGTGAAGTTGCTCAGTCGTGCCCAACTCTTAGCGACCTCATGGACTGCAGCCTACCAGGCTCCTCCGTCCATGGGATTTTCCAGGCAAGAGGACTGGAGTGGGTTGCCATTGCCTTCTCCAATGGGATTATACTTATCAATAATTACCTTAAATGTAAATGGGTTGAATGCCCCAACCAAAAGACAAAGACTGGCTGAAAGGATACAAAACTAAGACCCCTATATATGTTGTCTACAAGAGACCCACCTCAAAACAGGGGACACATACATATGGAAAGTAAAGGGCTGGAAAAAGATATTCCATGCAAATAGAGACCAAAAGAAAGCAGGAGTAGTAACACTCATATCAGATAAAATAGACTTTATTTTTTTTAATTTTATTTTATTTTTAAACTTTACAATATTGTATTGGTTTTGCCAAATATCGAAATGAATCCACCACAGGTATACATGTGTTCCCCATCCTGAACCCTCCTCCCTCCTCCCTCCCCATACCATCCCTCTGGGTCGTCCCAGTGCACCAGCCCCAAGCATCCAGTATCGTGCATCGAACCTGGACTGGCGACTCATTTCATATATGATATTATATGTGTTTCAGTACCATTCTCCCAAATCATCCCACCCTCTCCCTCTCCCACAGAGTCCATAAGACTGTTCCATACATTAGTGTCTCTTTTGCTGTCTCGTATACAGGGTTATTGTTAACATCTTTCTAAATTCCATATATACGCGTTAGTATACTGTATTGGTGTTTTTCTTTCTGGCTTACTTCACTCTGTATAACAGGCTCCAGTTTCACCCACCTCATTAGAACTGATTCAAATGTATTCTTTTTAATGGCTGAGTAGTACTCCATTGTGTATATGTACCACTGCTTTCTTAGCCATTCAGCTGCTGATGGACATCTAGGTTGCTTCCATGTCCTGGCTATTATAAACAGTGCTGCAATGAACATTGGGGTACACGTGTCTCTTTCAATTCTGGTTTCCTCAGTGTGTATGCCCAGCAGTGGGATTGCTGGATCATAAGGCAGTTCTATTTCTAGTTTTTTAAGGAATCTCCACACTGTTCTCCATAGTGGCTGTACTAGTTTGCATTCCCACCAACAGTGTAAGAGGGTTCCCTTTTCTCCACACCCTCTCCAGCATTTATTGCTTGTAGACTTTTGGATCACAGCCATTCTGACTGGTGTGAAATGGTACCTCATAGTGGTTTTGATTTGCATTCTCTGGTAATGAGTGATATTGAGCATCTTTTCATGTGTTTGTTAGCCATCTGTATGTCTTCTTTGGAGAAATGTCTAAAATAGACTTTAAAACAAAGGCTGTGAAAAGAGACAAAGATGGACACTACATAATTATCAAAGGATCATTCCAAGAAGAAGACATAACAATTATAAATATGTATGTACCCAACCTGGGAGCACTGCAATATATAAGACAAATGCTAAAAAGTATGAAAGGGGAAATTAATAATAACACAATAATAGTGGAAGACTTTAATACCCCACTCACACTTATGGATAGATCAACTAAACAGAAAATTAACAAGGAAACACATACTTTAAATGATACAATAGACCAGTTAGACCTAATTGATGTCTGTAGAACATTTCACCCCAAAACAATGAACTTCACCTTTTTCTCAAGCACACACGGAACCTTTTCCGGGACAGATCACATCCTGGGCCATAAATCTAGCCTTGGTAAATTCAAAAAAATTGAAATCATTCCAAGCATCTTTTCTGACCACAATGCAGTGAGATTAGACGTCAATTACAGGAGAAAAAAATATTTAAATTTCCAACATATGGAGGCTGAACAGCATGCTGCTGAATAACCAACAAATCACAGAAGAAATTAAAAAGAAATCAAAATATGCATAGAAACAAATGAAAATGAAAACACAAGAACCAGAAACCTATGGGACACTGTAAAACAGTGCTAAGGGGAATGTTCATAGCAATACAGGCTTACCTCAAGAAACAAGAAAAAAGTCAAATAAATAACCTAACTCTACACGTAAAGCAACTAGAAAAGGAAAAAAATGAAGAACCCCAGGGTTAGTAGAAGGAAAGAAATCTTACAAATTAGGGCAGAAATAAATTCAAAAGAAACAAAAAAGACCTTAGCAAAAATCAACAAAGCCAAAAGCTGGTTATTTGAGAAGATAAGTAAGATTGACAAACCATTATCCAGAGTCATCAAGAAACAAAGGTAGAAAAATCAAATCAACAAAATTAGAAATGAAAATGGAGAGATCACAACAGACAATGCAGAAATACAACAGATCATAAGTGACTATTATTAGCAACTATATGCCAATAAAATGGACAAAGTGGAAGAAATGGACAAATTCTTAGAAAAGTTCACCTTTCCAAAACTGAGCCAAGAACAAATAGAAAATCTTAACAGACCCATCACAAGCACGGAAATTGAAACTGTAATCAGAAATCTTCCAGCAAACAAAAGCCCAGGACCAGATGGCTTCACAGCTGAATTCTACCAAAAATTTAGAGAAGAGCTAACACCTATCCTACTCAAACTCTTCCAGAAAATTGCAGAGGAAGGTAAACTTCCAAACTCATTTTATGAGGCCACCATCACCCTAATATCAAAACCTGACAAAGATCCCACAAAAAAATAAAACTACAGGCCAATATCACTGATGAACATAGATGCAAAAATCCTTACCAAAATTCTAGCAATCAGAATCCAACAACATATTAAAAAGATCATACATCATGATCAAGTGGGCTTTATCCCAGGGATGCAAGGATTCTTCAATATCCGCAAATCAATCAATGTAATACACCACATTAACAAATAGAAAAATAAAAGACATATGATTATCTCAAGAGATAAAGAGAAAGCCTTTGACAAAATTCAACATCCATTTATGATAAAAACCCTCCAGAAAGCAGGCATAGGAGGAACATACCTCAATATAATAAAAGCTATATATGACAAACCCACAGCAAACATTATCCTAAATGGTGAAAAATTGAAAGCATTTCCCCTAAAGTCAGGAACAAGACAAGGGTGCCCACTCTCACAACTACTATTCTACATAGTTTTGGAAGTTTTGGCCACAGTAATCAGAGCAGAAAAAGAGAAAAAAGTCTCCAGATTGGAAAGAAGAAGTAAAACTCTCACTGTTTGCAGATGACATGATCCTCTACATAGAAAACCCTAAATACTCCACCAGAAAAGTACTAGAGCTAATCAATGAATATAGTAAAGTTGCAGGATATAAAATCAGCATACAGAAATCTCTTGCATTCCTATACACTAACAATGAGAAAGCAGAGAGAGAATTTAAGGAAACTATTCCATTCACCATTGCAATGAAAAGAATAATATTCTTAGGAATACATCTACCTAAAGAAACAAAAGACCTATATATAGATAACTATAAAACACTGGTGAGAGAAATCAAGGAGGACACAAATAGATGGAGAAATATACCGTGTTCATGGATCGGAAGAATCAATATAGTGAAAATAAGTATACTACCCAAAGCAACCTATGAATTCAATGCAATCCCTATCCAGCTACGAATGGTATTTTTCAGAGAACTAGAACAAATAATTTCACAATTTGCATGGAAATACAAAAAACCTAGAATAGCCAAAGCAATTTTGAGAAAGAAGAACGGAACTGGAGGAATCAATCTGCCTGACTTCAGGCTCTACTACAAAGCCACAGTCATCAAGACAGTATGGTACTGGCCCAAAGACAGAAATATAGATCAATGGAACAAAATAGAAAGCCCAGAGATAAATCCATGCACCTATGGACACCTTATCTTTGACAAAGGAGGCAAGAGTATACAATGGAGAAAAGACAATCTCTTTAACAAGTGGTGCTGGGAAAACTGGTCAACCACTTGTAAAAGAATGAAACTAGAACACTTTCTAACACCATACACAAAAATAAACTCAAAATAGATTAAAGATCTAAATGTAAGACCAGAAACTATAAAACTCCTAGAGGGAAATATAGGCAAAACACTCTGACATAAATCACAGCAGGATCCTCTATGACCCACCTCCCAAAATATTGGAAATAAAAGCAAAAAGAAATAAATGAGACCTAATTAAAATTAAAAGCTTCTGCACAACAAAAGAAACTATAAGCAAGGAGAAAAGACAGCCTTCAGAATGGGAGAAAATAATAGCAAACGAAGCAATGGACAAAGAATTAGTCTCAAAAATATACATGCAACTCAATTCCAGAAAAATAAAAGACCCAGTCAAAAAGTGGGCCAAAGAACTAAACAGACATTTCTCCAAAGAAGACATACAGAAGGCTAACAAACGCATGAAAAGATGCTCAACATCACTCATTATCAGATAAATGGAATCCAAACCACAATGAGGTACCATCTCATGCCAATCAGAATGGCTGCTATCCAAAAGTCTACAAGCAATAAATGCTGGAGAGGGTGTGGAGAAAAGGGAATCAACCCTCTTACACAGTTGGTGGGAATGCAAACTAGTACCGCCACTATGGAGAACAGTGTGGAAGTTCCTTAAAAAAATGGAAATAGAACTGCCAAATGACCCAGCAATCCCACTGCTGAGCATACACATCAAGGAAACCAGAATTGAAAGAGACACGTGTACCCCAGTGTTCATAGCAGCACTGTTTATAATAGCCAGGACATGGAAGCAACCTAGACGTCCATTAAGAGACAAATGGATAAGAAAGCAGTGGTACATATACACAATGGAGTATTACTCAGCCATTAAAAAGAATACATTTGAATCAGTTCTAATGAGGTGGATGAAACTGGAGCCTATTATACAGAGTGAAGTAAGCCAGAAAGAAAAACACCAATACAGTATACTAACACATACATATGGAATTTAGAAAAATGATAACAGTAACCCTGTATGCGAGACAGCAAAAGAGACACAGATGTATAAAACAGTCTTTTGGACTCTGTGGGAGAGGGTGAAGATGGGGTGATATAGGAGAATGGCATTAAAACATGTGTATTATCATATGTGAAATGAATTACCAGTCCAGGTTCGATGCATGATACAGGGTGCTCAGGGCTGGTGCACTGGGATGACCCAAAGGGATGGCAGGAGGAGGGGGGTGGGAGTGGGTTCAGGATGGGGAATACATGTACACCCATGGTGGATTCATCTCAGTGTATGGCAAAACCAATACAATATTATAAAGTAAAAAAAGAAAGAAAGAAAGAAAGAAAATTGTGAATAGTGAAAAATTAGAGGGATCAATTGATTTCTGCTTTATTTCAGATTTTGTTTCTGAAAAAACAAATACTGTTTTTGTTTCTGTTTTATTTCAAATTTTGTGATTTAATCAATTGCTAAGTAGATATTAGATTTTAATACACTTTTTGAATAAATAATTTGAATAAATAAAAAAACACTATAATAATTTACACTTTAACATTTATTTAGGGTGATTCATTATGCACCAAGAAAAAATTAACATAAAATAAGAATAAATTCAGAATGTTAAAAAATTTCTAAAGAATTGTATTCAGTAAAAATAAATTTAGGAATCATAATGTCTTTGCAGAAATCTATAAATATCAGAAGTATCAGACACACTGTCATGTCGACAGCTTTGATATTTCTGACAAATTGTTATGGTTGGAACTCTTCCCAGACACTTTCTGCTTTGTTCATGTAAATTCAGTCTAAATTAGTGAAGGTCTAATATAGAGGAGGACCTTAGTTACATAAATGCAACTGGGTATGAATTAAGGCACACTGTTTCAGGGAAAGACTTGAAAATACATAGATTAAAGGGTAGCCTATTGCTAATGATCATTATTTATTCAGCACCATTCATTTCATACAGGAAGAAATGAATAATATTGCTGAAATGCATAGATTATCCAAGGGCTGTGCATAACTGTATCATCAGAAGTTTTCAGGACCTCATACTGAAATCTATAGAATGAAAATAACTTCTAGACTTTGGCGAGCGGGGTAGATTGGGGTAAGGGACATTTTTCTCCCTATAGAAAGACCAACTGATGATCACTTAATGATTTATCCCTTACTTTGAATTCTTCTGACTCCTTTACACATATTCCAAACATTTAAAGGGTAAATGAGAGCATTTTAATTAATTAGACAAATTATACATTAAACTTAAAATTGCAACATGATTCCACTTAAACTGTAAAATAAAAGTTTAAGAATAGATAATGTTTTATTAATGTACAAGATTACTTACAAAGTGATTCTAAAAGCTTTTAGTTTTTTCTGTAGTTTGTATAAAAATATAGTTTCATTTAAGTGTATCAAACTTAGACTATAGTTTACAGGAAGAAAAATGTCTTTGATATAAAGTTTATCATAAGAAGCCCTTTGAAAATATTTTAATTTAGTTCAATCACCAGTGATTTTTTTCCTTCCCCAAAGATCATTGTCTAGAATCATTTTTATTTTCTAAACAATTAATAATAATGTATTATATGCAAAGTAACAATCTGATGTTCTGTTTAGATATATTACCAGAAATTCCAGGGTTAACTTTTCTACTTTGAATCTGTATTCATTGAAGTGATACAAATTAATTTACTTTGAATGGAAACAAACCAAAAACCTGAGAATGTAAGTTGAATTATTTGATACTGATGTTAATTTCCTTCTACTACAGAAATATCTAAAGAGATTTCTGTTTTTGAAATATCTTATAGTTTACTATTTTTTATTTTAAAACTCTGTTTATGAAATGTTAGAATCCTGTGCCTTTTTTCCATTTAATATATAAAGTTGAAAAAAGATTTTACTATTTTGCAGCACAGTAATAGATGTTTCTGGGTACCTGCTTTGTGGACTTGCAAAATATAAAGCACGTTTGATTTCTCTAAGTTTCAGAAAGGTAGTTAAATATACAAGAGATTCTGGAATGTGTGTAGGTTACAATATAAGAATAAAATTAACTTATAAGTCAATTTAAATCTGTGTGACCACTGTATTATCAGTTAATATCATTGTCATTTCATTCATATGACACTTTTCCTGCTGGGAGTTATATTCTGTCTTTGAAATCTAATATGGTATAATAATTCAAAGCTACATATATGCTATAAAATATAACTACTGGGTAATGTATCAGGTATGTCATTTTCAAGATTAAAATGACTGCTTTATTGGATTCTGCCTTTTGAATCAGATTCACTATGGTATTAATTAGCTTAACCACTTTATAGTGAATATTGGTTAGAGGAAAATATTTCAGAAATTGTAACTTTCCGTGTTAGAAAATTATTTCAACTATATATAATTATAGTGTTTTCAGCATGGTTAATAATAGAAATAAAATGAACAGAGTCAAGCTCTTCCCTGCCAAGATTTTTTTGTTGTGTTGTCTAAACTTTTATTATAATGTAAACCACCAGTCAATCACTTTACTATGATTTCTAAATGTTTCCTTTTCCAACATCATATTAGTCAAGATAAATTACCAGATTACCCAAACTTTTTTAACCTGCATACTTTTTCATCTGCCTATAATGTCTCTTGCAGTTTTCTATAATGGTTATACTTTACACTAGAAATATGAAAGCATTTGATCTACATCTCTTAGGTTCATGTTATTCATACCTATTTCAATTAGCCTCAGCCATTATGCTAGTATATCAATATATGGTTAGGTTTTATTCATTAAAAAGAACTTGCTAATGATGTATTAGAATGTCATCCACATGTATATTTTAATAATTGGCCATGATTAGACCACCTTAAATGTACAAACAAAAATTTATAATGAAACCAGAGTTATATATGTTCACAATATGGAAATTAGATTAATAATTCAAAATTTAACTCAAAACACTTAAAAAATATTGGCACAAATATAAAATCAACAAAGATATTGGTATTGAAGATCCTGGAAAGTTGAATAATACTTCATTGTAAAATAATTTTGAGAAATATTAAAAATAAAGAAAAACTAAATGTGCACTTTATCAATGCAGGCACAAAAACAAAGTGTAAATATCACTGATTAATATGCTTGGTCATCTGGTGCAAAGCTCAACGGTATTATTGTAGAGCTAGAGCCAATTGAAATATAGGAAACTATGTTGTTGTCATTAAGTCACTAAGTCCTGTTTGACTCTTTGCAACCCCATGAACTGTAGCTCACCAGGCTCCTCTGTGCATGAGGTTCTCCAGGCAATAATACGGGAGTGGGTTGCCATTTCCTTCTCCAACAGGGAGCTATCTACACATACAAATAAATAAATCACAATAAGCATTATGGAGGTGCTTGGATCATCCATTAGAAGTGCTCTTTAAGAGGTATATTATAGAGTGCTGTGCCCTTTTGACTAAGACTTCCTAAAGATAGGAAAGCTATGTCCCAAATTATATTTCCATAATTCATTACCCTATTTTCCATGAGTGCAAAATAATGAAATTATTAGACTCATAAAAAAAACAGTGAATGCAATGCTTTAGTCTCAAAATAAGTCCCTATAGAATCTTGTTAGATGACTTGGGATTCCCTGCGGCTTGTAGTGAAGTATCCACCTGAAATGTAGGAGCTGCAGGTTTGATCCCCAGGTCCAGAAGATCCTCTGGAGAAGGAAATGGCAACACACTCTAGTATTCTTGACTGGAAATCCCATGGACAGAAGATCCAGGCAGCCTGGAGCCCACAGGGTCAGACAAGACTTAGCAACTAGCCAACAATAGGATAATTGGATAGATAAACAATAATTGAGCCTCATAGTCAGGAATAAATGTTTTCCTGTACTTAGATATTCAGTGATAATTTGTTGCTATCCATTAACAAGCATAAGCTGTGGCATGGTAAGATACAGTCACTTTATATAAAACCTATCCAGATGTACTAAAATGACTGTGTTAGAAAGTATATTTTGGGGGGAAAATGACATTTTGTGAAACCAATCTAATTTTTCCCAATGAAAAACATCTCATATGGATATGCATGTATCTTAAATACCACACACACACACACAAATAAATTATTTTTAAATAGTAAATTATACAAATTTTATTCAGTTTTTGCAAATGGAAGCTTCATATGATTTCTTAAAGATTCTTGTTAATGGATGTGATTTTTAAGAAATATTGTGAATGTAAAATAGAATATACCTTGGACAGTTTTCTATTTCCTTTTCCTAATTCATAATGCAACAGTTATAAAAGCTTACCACTTCTGTGCCCCTTCCTTGGGGAGAAATCGGTGGAAATTTCATAACGTCGGTTCTCATGAAGCTCTCCTGCCACAAGGAACAACTTCTAAGGCTTCAGGAAGGAGAAATGTTTATCACAAAGTAAAACATCTCCTGAGTCAGCCTGTTCAGGGAGATTTGCCGCCACTTTTATTGAATTCCTGAGAGTTTTATTCCTCCAGCTATTACTCTCAAATGAATGAGCAAGAAAAGGCCAAAGTCCTTTTAGGTTTTAATATGTCTCCTCATGTAAATGTTTACTAAAACTAAGAACAATGCAGTAAGTCAGAGCAGCACTGCCTGGTAGCATTTTTCTTTTGTTTTAGGTCAGTATCTCCTGGTGAGTAGGAAAGATGTGAGTTCAAATATTGTCTTGATACTTTTTATTAAACTTCATGTAATTTAATCTTTCTAAAGACATTTCCTATTGTGAAAGGGGGATAATGACATTGATTCAATAGTGTTGGCCTTGGGTTAAATGAGATTAATTATCCAAATAATTTATTAGGAAGCCTGACCCAATTCTAAGTTTTCAGCCAGTTCATCAGCATTCCTTCCAAATGATTCCTTTCTGTTCAACTTTCTATTTTGACGAGAGATTTATCTGAACTTTACTGGCTTCACTTAGTACACTTACTGTGGTGTTTATTATCTTTTGCTAGCGTCATTTTAAGATTAAACAAATAGTGTTTGGGGGAAGATCTAGGGCAAAGAAAACACTCTAATTTCCACAAAGTGTTTCCTGGTTTTGTGGTCTATGAGACAGAAGTTCTGTCTTAGTCACACTGCAAATTCTTTGCATCAGAATACTACATATAATTAAAGTAACTCTAACCTATAAATGTAGGTGAGATAGCTTAATTTGGATGAATTTTATATTATCACTGGGAAACCAAATAATTTATTAAAAACCAGCAAATATCTAGGCTAGATCAAATCTGGCTTGTTTTCACACTAGCATAAACCCTTCCTACAAACCTTTCTGTATCTCAAATAGCCAGAGATCTTTAGATGAACATGGGCATTATATCCGATTCGTACCAGTGGGGTGGGGGAGGGATATTTCAGGAGATGGAATTTTAATTATCAAATCAACTTCAGGACTGGACCAAAAGAGCAACACTCTTACACTGACATGTTGTGACAGGAGATTTCTGATAATGACAGGGTAGGGAACTCATTTTTATGTCTCAGTGAAATAGCTCACAGAAGAGCATGCTACTCCCATAATTATGATAAGCAATAATTACAGGATTGAGTTATTAAAGCCGGCTTGGTAAGAAGAAACCGACGCTAGGATAGAAAGTAATAGGTGATAAGGGTCTGAGAAAAGCTTCATTTTACATTTAACTTCATTATACACTTAACCCTGATGCAAGATTGAAGGTTTTTTTTAAGCTTGCAATGTTCTGTAGGTTAACAGAAGATGTGCTGTTGGCATAATTATGTCTCACCATCAATCCTAATACCATGACACTAACAGGTAAGTGAGAATGTTGCAGCATTCACATTTACTATAATTGTAGATTTTTGCTTTTAACACAGTAATGATGGCAAATGCCATTTCATAGAATTCAGCATTATCCCCACACTAATGCCACTGTCTTGAAAAGGCCAGGGGTAGAATTTATTAATAGCACAAAAAAATAATTGTTTCTTTCCTTTTATTAAAATGTGGTGTCACTTGGTTACAGTTAATTAATAATGTTAATAAAACTTGATTTGGAAAAGGAGCAAGAATCTATTTTTAATTCAATGGGAATTTATTGAGAAATTACTTTGTTTCAATTGTATCTAGGAATAAATTGACAGACATAAATAAACAGCATGTTCACACCAATCACCTTGAAGTCAAATATTTGCTCTGTGGGATAGGACAAGTTATTTAACCAATCTAAGTTTTAATTTCTCTACAAGTTAAATATTAAATTACTATGTACATTTCAAGTAATATGATAAGAGAAACTGTGCTGTTAGGACACATGATTTTTCTTCTGTTGTCCCACTCTTAGACCAACCTTTTCTTTTGTTTTCTATTCTTCTCTCTCTCTCTCTCTCTCTCTGTTTGCTATGATGTTTGCTTGGCACATAAGATACCCAGAATAGCCAAAAGACAGCTCTCACTTTCAATTCATTGGGCCTCTGGCTGAGATATCCTACCTCTGTTTCCTAGATGTTCTGAATCTACTAAGCCCAAGCATGAGGGCAATAAACACAATTCTTCAACTAGATATTGTGTGTATTGATAAGAATGGACCACACATTACTATTTTCCTTGATTCTTACACCTGTACAATTTGAGGTACAGGTACAATATTAGCTATTGTTATAAGACATGTTGATAAGGTGTCCAGTAGGTACCCCAACCCTCAGAATGTTGTCTCCAGGTAGGGAAGAAATTGAGTTTTCATCAGGACACTGAATCTTTCTATGAGGCTAGCTGCTGCTGGGCAATGGGACTCCTTATTAAATTGGTAGCTTCCATTTGCATGAATCCACTGTCACATTTTTTCATAATAAAATACATGTGGATTATCACACCCATAGATAAGGCATTGTTTAAGTTCAAATTGATGATCCTGGCAGGTCAGACAGAGACTAAATGACTCTGCCTAAACCCATGACTAAAAATGTGATTCTTCCCATGAGCTCAAAGCACTGCTCTTTCCAAGACCAAGGAATTTCATGTAATCTGCCAGGTGGTAATTTGCTGAAGCCCCTTGTGTACATTGATAAATGAACTCCCTGAGATGGGAAAAGATCCCAGATTTCTAGTTATTTCTAATTTCCATGGTGTTGCCATACTACCAATATGATATCATGAAAAATAAAGCTGAGAAGAAGTGTACTAATGACTGATGAGATCTGCTAGGAATTCCAGAACAACAGTGCTCTTTAAAGTTTGTATACCCAAGTTATGACTGTAACTGTATCAACCATAGTGAATAAAATATTACTTTTAGTCCATCCCTGTAATCCTTAAATACATAATCAACCAATTCCAGAATCTGTTTTGAGGATCACTTTCCTTATAACAATGAAAGTATCCAGAAGCATAAATAATGATGTTTAGGGCAAATAAGAGATACTAAGTGCATAGAGAAACCATAATTACCCTCAATATATTAATAGTAGTGATAGATTTAGTATCAGAATCTGAACATTACAACTCTAACTCATGTCATCTAAAGTGTCCTTTATGTTATCAATGCTCTAAAAAATTACTAGTAAATTAACAATCCTTGATATGTATATGAAGATATATATATATACACACATGGATTCATATATATATGGGCATATATATATATATATATTATATGCATATTATATATGTATTTAAAAGTGATATAACCGACTTGCAGACATTCCAGTTCACAGTCACATCTATGCTATATAAGCATGATGTTTCCATATTCTCAAAATATTTTACATCCTGTGTTAAGTGCTTGAATGCCAGATGGATAGGAACACATTTGTAGCTCTACTGATTATTCCAATGTTGCTTATTTGGAAACATGAAAAATGAATGTACTGTGGATATAATAGTAGAAAGGTTGCAAATGGATGACATAAGCTGGGAAATTAAAATAGTATTAACATATCTGGACCACAAAAAAGTGATATGCCCAGCAATTTAAACTGGCAAGTTGGTAACTCTAAGATTGTTTGCAAAATCTAGTATTGTTTCTGTAAAAATGAATTATTACAAAAAGTATCTATTTGTAAAGTTGTAGTCCTGACTGATAAATTTACCTAAATAAATATAAATATATATGTAACACCCTTAATTTGTTTTAAGCTCTGTACAAAATTATGGAATGCCCTTCTGTGGCCCACACTACATTTTTATTAATCATGTCTCATAAGATTAAAAAGAAAAAATAAGACCAAGAAAGACCCAAATTAATCTAGTAGGTTAATAGAGGCTCTTATTCCATTTTAAAGGCAAATTTTAAACAATACTTAAGAAGCAACTGTCTTTCTTTCTGCTCTCTCTGCATTGTGAAGTTTCAATTGAATAATCTGTCTTAAGTTGTAGGCTGTGAATTGCATGTTCATTTTAGAGACAGTTGACAGAGTCGAAGTGCCTGCAGCCAATAGCTGAAACTCCATAGGGAACTAAAAAGATAAAGGAGTGACCTGAGCTGTTAATTACTTTCATGGGGGCAGAGGACAGAGGGCAGAGTTTGCAGTTGATAACAGAAGCTTTTCCCAGACTTTCCAGAACTTAATCCCATTAGCTGAGACCTTGCCAAGGCAAATATTATTGGATCTAAGAAGGTAAAGACATTTCTCACAGTATTACAAGAGCAGACACAGAATAGGAAAAGACTGCAAATTATCTAAACAATGATACAGGATTTACATGTTTTCGGTTTCTCCTTAGTTCAAGAATTATGAATTTGAAAGTAGTGCTGACTTCCTGCACTTGAAAACATAAGTAACACATTTATTGTCAATTCTGTCTTAGTGAAACAAAAACAAACAAAAAACAGACAATATTTTGGGGTATTACTTGTGTAGCTGGAGTGCTATTTACAAGTTTAAGCTTTTCCATAACATAGGGTAAAATACAGTTTCCACTGTAATAAGTTTAAAATGTGTTTAGTCGCTGAGTCTTGTCTGACTCTTTTGTGACCCCATGGACTCCAGCACACCAGGCTTCTCTGTCCAGGCAAGAATACTGGAATGAGTTGCTATTTCCTTCTCCAGGGGATCTTCCCAACCCAGAGGTCAAACGCCCATCTCCTGCATTGGCAGGTGGATTCTTTACCATTGAGCCACCAGGGAAGATCAATTTTAAAATAGGGGGATGCAATTTTTTTATGTTAAAAGAAAAAAAAAAACAAAAAAAAACTCTGAAAATACAATTTTTTTACTATGTGATTTCTTGATTAGTTTTCATGAAATTTTATGTCACTATATTATATGTGGTAATTTCAAATGTGAATCACTTTGACAGAAGGAATAACTAACTTGATTAGCATTTATTTTGCTGGAAAAAAGGAATATAGAAGCAAGAACTGTGATGATTGACATGTGAACAATGTAGTTTCAAAAACATATGAATTTATGTTTGGAAAGAAAGAAAACTACCATTTTTTACTAGTATTTTTTAAAAGCAATGAGGATGAATCATGTAATTCATATATTCTGTATTTATAATTTGATACTGCTTTCAAGAAAGAGAAAGTTTTTTGGGAAATTCACATTTTGCTTTATACTTGAAGCCTGAGGTATAAATAGCAGGTTCATTTGAGCCATGAATGGGATATAAATGTTCTGTATATGTTCTATATGTGTGTCTATGTATATATGTTCACTTTTATTATTTCAGTGTTAGTGATGAGCAGAAATAGTTGCATAAGGCAGAGTATGAATATTCCAGTTTGATTTCCAACAGTAAATAATTTGTTGTTTAAAAATATATGCTACTGTTCCTGGAACTACAGGCTGTTTAAGAAATGAAAAGAAAATGAAACAAACCATCATTGCAATGGGTTTTCATGATAGCTGTGCTAATAAATTATTCTTTTATTCATGTGATGTTTTCCAGTTTCCATTTCCATGTCCTCTTCATTCATTTACATTCTTCTGTACTAAGAAAGCAATTGGACGAAAATGGTCAACAAATACCTATTGTACTTGCTCCCAATCATCTACTTAATGTGTTTCTTATTTTCTTATGTAACTCTTATGCTCAGAAACTCTGCTTTAAGCATTATGACTGTGTTTGCATTACTTTAAGACATTCTTCCTGATATTTATGACTCAGTATCACTTTTATATCATTTTAAGCTAGTCATTTGACATTATCAACCTAATGTTGAGCAACTTCAGTGAACATAACACTTTGCTAGGAGATGGAATGAACCAGTGATCTGGTTCAGTTAGATCAATGTTCTCACTGTTCCCAAGTGATTACAATATATTCCTTTTTATTTTGCCAACAAATACTCTGTTTCCTTCTTCCTTTACATCTGAAAGTCTCAAGTCCTCTTGTCACTATAGTTTTCCCTAACTTGAGCCCTAACTCTTTTCCTCCTCTTAGCATAATATTTATATTATACAACTTGACTCTTGCTCATATACATTTATCTGGTTCTTTTTTCCTATGCAAGCAATAAGTTTTCATTAACTAGTTTAATGAATCTACCAGCTCATATTCGTTATGGTGTAAATTCATTGCGTTAGTTAGCACTTTTTGATAAAAGAACACTATAGCTGACTAAACCAATAGATTATAATCTCTGAGATCAAGAAGCTTATAATTTAGGAGTGGATAATTAAACATTATTCTCCTTATTGCCAGAAAGCTGAAAAGTGAGCACATGGAAGGTATGAAGTAAATTGTAGTGATATTTTCATAATTAAAACAAAACAAGTAGAAAGGTTTACATTTGAGTGTTGTGATTGTTTTTCAGTCACTAAGTTGTATCCAACTTTTTGCAACCCCATGGACTGTAGCAAGCCAAGGACAGGCTTCCCTGTCCTTCACCATCTCCCAGAGTTTCCTCGAACTCATGTCCATTGTATAGGCAATGCCATCCACCCATCTCAGCCTCTGCTGCCCCCTTCTCCTTTTGCCTTCAGTCTTATCATCAGGGTCTTTTCCAACGAGTGGGCTCTTCACATCAGATGGCCAAAGTATTTGAATATAAAAGAATATAAAAACATACCACATGGGCAAAATATTTTGGTTCTTGGCATTAGAGATGTATTTAGTTATAAAAATAACATCTATGTGGTTTATATCTACAGTTTCTGAAACCCTCAGACAGAAATTTGATTTGGTTTGTAATGTTGTCTTTGGGCATCTCAGTACCAGGGTGTTAGAAAGGGCTTACGATAGGGTTTGAGTTGTGATAGGATTTGGGTTTTGGTTGGGTGATTTGGGGACTGGCCCAAGGAAGCAAGGGTTTTGCATTGAGTAGGCTGCTCTTAGGCCGCAAGGATAAGTCTAACGGAGTATCTCAATAAATCTTACCCCTAGAAAGGACAGACTAGACTGAAATTAAATTATAACTGATAAGGATGTATCAGTTAATCATTCATATTATCCCTGGGAGGAACCATTTCGTATTTTGTATCCTGGAAAATATTTATATTTTATTTGCATTCAGACATGATTACAGAGTGCTCTAGTTTTTGTCTTGATCCTTCATGGTCACAGAAAGGTTTTTTTTTAATGTTGATATTCTGTGGAATTGTTTTAGGAGAACAACAAAGCCTAGCTGAAGTTCCAGCTGGCTCCTGGATATAAGGGACTGCTTTTTTCTTTCTCAATAATGCAGTTTAAAAGAATAATCATTTTTATTGATAGAAAATTTTCTTGATAAATGCTGCACATGAAACTCCAGTATGCTCAGGAGTAAATTAGGCTTTATCTTTGAGGTAGAGATAGAAGGTAAATTTGGATGTGAGAAACAGAGGCATTTATTTGAATGTACAATGTATATATACAATATATATTCATATATAAAATTCACAAATAGTTGTTATGTAAATGTTTAAACTATAATTTTCTTTTGTTTTTGTTAAGCACTGGGTAAAAGTGAGAAATTCTTTATAATTTTAAAGACCTTATAATATAATTCTATATTCAAAAATCTTTCTTTCATGTAGCCTCTTAGATGAATTCATTCATGATATGAAAACAATCAGTGATTGATTCAACAGACAAAAATTTAACACTTTTGTTTTAGTGGTATCTTATAAATTAGCCATAGAAAATAAATTATTTCCTAAAGGCATCTTGTTATTTTGATGCTTGCAATTAAGCCTGGTATTGTGTTTGTGCAGTCTAGGTTATTATTCTGACATTTGGAATGAGAAAACTAAGGCAGAAAGCTGTTATATATTTTGCCTTAAGATGCAATGATCCAACAACAATCTATTATTGATTTGTTTTATATGCTCAGACCTTTTTTACAGTTTCAGTTATTAAAAGAGAAAGACATTTCCAAAACATCACCATCACAAACAACCAGCCCAATCGGTATGATAGAAAAATAACTCTGTACCCATAGAACCAAAAATAAATATAATTTTCTTGTTTAACATTCATATATGTACAAAAACACAATATACATATTTAAAATTTAATTATCAAAATTGCGTATTTCCTTTGAAAGGACATATATACTTTTACAACTTGATGCTGTTCATTATATATGTGTGTTGTACTTGAAATCTTAGAAATGATTGCATTTTTTGGACATAATGATTTGACAAATAATATTTTCACATTTTTTTCAGTACATGTAGAAATATATTTTGTTAATGACTCTTATGCAATACCATGTACCCTGTGTCCTCAAAAGGGTTGACTTTAAAATCAACAGTGTATTGTTTTAAAATAAAAGCATTTAGGATGAAAAGAATCATTTTAACTTTGGAAAAATTCTAGAATTTTAATCATTTATGTGTTTTCTAATTTCTAAAATTTTTCAATTAAGCATCCATGCTCTAAAATATGCCAATACTATTAACATTCTATGTGTTGTGTGGGCCAGAGAACTTTAACATAGCACATTTTGAATACTTCAGTAGTTTTGTTGATGTTGTTTGCTGGTTTGATTTTTGTTGTTATGTAGTTACAGTATGTCATTGCTCTTCAATAATAGTTTAGTATTCCATTTCTTTGGCAAATGATTGAAGGCAAAAAAAAAAAAAAGGGGTGGCAGAGAAAGAGATGATTAGATAGCATCACAGATTCAATGCACATGAATTTGAGCAGACTCTGGGATATAGTGCAAGTCAGGGGAGCCTGGTGCGTTGCAGTCTATGGGGTTGTGAAGAATTGGACATGGCTTAGTGACTGAAAAATGACAATAACAAATGCCTTTTCTTTGTGATGAGTCTTCTAGTTTCTGTCTTCCCAATATTTTTGCTAATGGCATTCAAGAAGTAGTAAAATTGCATTTCAGGATTTTGTTTTTTCTATATACACTTAGAAAAATTGGCTCTAGCAAACATTTTCAGATGTCCAATCCAGAAGAAGCTGTAGGCTTTTTAAGGCAGAGATGGTCTTTCAGACAGATTGGGTGGATTATTCTATATATGTCAACTTGATCCTGTTGGTTGAATAGATATTTCTGATTATTTATATCCTGATGATTCTTGGTGAAATGGTTACACTCTTTAACATAAGTCTTAGGAATTTTTTTTTTTTGGACCTGTATCCCTAGGCAAGGAAAACCAATGGCACTAATTAAACTTAAAAGATTTTTCATAGCAAAGGAAGCCATTGACAAAATGAAAAGACAGCTTACTGAATGGATGAAAATATTTGCAAATGATACTACTGATAAGGGGTTTAATGTCCAAACTATATAAACAGTTGATACAATCCACTCTCAGAAAAACCCCAACAACCTGGTTAAAAAATGTTCAAAGGACCTGAATTAACATTTTTCTGAAGAAAACACAGATAGCCAATGGGACATGTAAAGATGCTCAGCATTGCTAATTAGAGAAATGCAAATAAAAGTCACAAGAGATATCACCTAACATCTGTCAGAATGACCATCATTAAAAAAACACAAATAAACGTTGGCAAAGATGTGAAGAAAAGCGGACCCTATGGTACTGTCAGTGGGAATGAAATTGGTGCTGTTGCTGGGGAAAACAGTATGAAGGTATCTCAAAAAAAAAAACAAAAGAATTACCACGTGTCCCAGTCATTCCACTACTGGGTATATATCTGACGAAAATGAAAACATTCATTCAAAAAGATATGAGTAGTCTAATGCTCATAGCAGCATTATTTAATGTAACCAATATAAAAATCAACTTGTGTCTATCAACAGATGAATGGGTAATGATATGTGAGATAAACACACACACACTGCAAGTTAGACATAGAGGGATTAATTTTGTCATTTGTAACAACATGGATGGACCTGTAGGGGTATTATACTTAGTGAAGTAGGTCAGACAGAAAAAAGACAAATACTGTGTTGTCACTTGTATGTGAAATTTAAAAAATAAAACAAATGAATAAATATTACAAAACAGAAACAGACATAGATATGGAGAACAAACTAGATATGGTTACCAGTGGGGAGAGGTTTGGAAGACGAGGCCATATAAAAGAATGGGATTAAGAGGTATAAACTACTAGCTATAAAATAAATAAGATACAAGGATATAATGTGTAGCACAGGAATAGAACCAATACTTCATAATAAATTAATGGATTAGAATTTATAAAAATATCAATCATACTTCAAATTGATACAATATGTTGAATCTGCTATACAACATTAAAAGAAGTTTAGAAAGACACAAAAAAGTAGAATTAGAACTGTCATAATTCTGTTTAACAGAATTCTTACATAGTTATATACTCATTTTATTTTAGTTTTTTATCAAAAATAGTTTATTAAAATATTTAGAATATATATTATATTATATTCACTCTGGTGGCTCAGACGGTAAAGCGTCTGTCTGTAATGCAGAAGGCCCAGGTTCGATCCCTGGGTCGGGAAGATCCCCTGGAGAAGGAAATGGCAGCCCACTACAGTATTCTTGCCTGGAAAATCCCATGGATCTCGGAGCCTGGTAGGCTACCGTCCATGGGGTGGTAAAGAGTAAGACACGACTGAGTGACTTCACATTAGCATTGCTGCTGCTGCTGCTAAGTCGCTTCAGTCGTGTCCGACTCTGTGCGACCCCATAGATGGCAGCCCACCAGGCTCCGTCATCCCTGGGATTCTCCAAGCAAGAACACTGGAGTGGGTTGCCATTTCCTTCTCCAATGCAGGAAAGTGAAAAGTGAAAGTGAAGTTGCTCAGTCGTGTCGGACTCTTAGCGACCCCATAGAATTACATTATTACAATTAATGAAATATGTCTCAATTGCTATACATGATGGAGTGATTATAAAATCTTTACTACTTTCAAGAGAAGTCTTTTTGTTTTTCACTTCTCTCTTTTCTCCATCTTTTCCCCATCTTTTTTTCTGTCTAAGAGGGTTAGATTAATGAGCTTACATTAAGGATCCCAGCAGAATAGTACAATCTATTTCTTCTTCTTTTCTGAACAGCGAAAACATATGTCTGCTTTGCTAGTTTTATGCTGTAAGATTTACAGGGGCACAAACTTATCTGGTGGGAGATCCTGTAGAATTTTAATTTTGAGTGATATATTAAAATCATATGGGTATTAGGATCTGCATTCATTGGCCAGAAACCTTGAGAACAAGAGTAGGAATTGAATGACTAACATAGGAGTATAAAAATAAATGGTTTGTGATAAAGATGATAAATTTAGTAATAGTCATGTTGCATTTAGGTTACGAGTAGACTCAACCACTTTCCTGGTGGAGCAGATGGTAAAGTATCTGCCTACAATACAGGAGACCCAAGTGCAATCCCAGGGTTGGAAAGATCCCCCGGAGGAGGGAATGGCAACCCACTCCAGTATTCCTGCCCAGAGAAATCCATGGACAGTTGTGCTTGGTGGGCTATTGTCCATGGAATCACAAAGAGACAGACACAACTGAGCAACTAACACACACACATACTCATGTGGACATAGCCACGATGGTGATTTATGTCTAGATAAATGTTGAACGTTTTGAATCAGATAAGTTTGCTCAATTAGAGTAGAAAAAAAATTGCAGAAAAAAAAGTCAAGAGATACTATACCAGGTATTACTATTGGATACCTAGCTGGTTTCAGATAGATGAGGAACTGATTCATAAAAAAATACATAGGAAGTCAGTCACACATATGCATGGAAATATATTATACACAAATATAATACACAAAGAGTATGCATGTCTGGCCATGTGGACTCCAGACATTAATCTTAGGATAAGGGGAATTTAAAATGTAGGTTGATGTACTTTGACTTTAAACTTCAGAGCATAGCTTAACTTGGTATGTAAAAAGGACTAAGGTGAGAAAAGATCTTTGTATGTATGCATTTCTATGTGTATATTATTTTCTAAGAAAAGTTTCCCTTCAAATTCTTTAGAGTACAGCTGTGATCAGAAAACTAACGTGTGAGATTCTCACTTTCAGCTGTTAGCTGACAGGCACCAGATCAGCTGCCTCAAAATCTGTTCTTGTTTGATGTTATTTTGAGGTACATTCAGAGCCAAGTAATCTCTTGATTCTTGTATTTATACACAGGATCTCAGTGTCACTCCCCACAACACTCATTTCAGAATGGCTCTGGCCAGCACCTTAGACTCGTGGATTCAAACAAAAGATTCTCTGATAGAAAGGAAATGAAAAAAAAAAATCAAATTAATGAGATTTCTCAGTTTAAAAGGGATATAGTACAATATAAAAACAATGTCTTGGCCAGAAAAATATAATACAATGAATTTTGCATTGATTTTAGAAAATGCTACTTATACTCAAGTATGATAGAAAGGAAGCAAGTTAATCAGTAGACAAAATTCTAGTCTCTTGAAAGTTTTTGAACATCATAGGAAAACTATGTACCAGGATATATGCTGTTGCTAAAAAGGAAAAAAAAAAATAGAACAAATCAAATACAGGCGATAAACATGCTACTGCTGGCTTCCACAAGCCGAGAAAAGGGTTAAAGTGAAAGTGAAATCACTCAGTCCTGTCCGATTCTTTGTGACCCCATGGACTGTAGCCTACCAGGCTCCTCTGTCCATGTGATTTTCCAGACAACAGTACTGGAGTGGATTGCCATTTCCTTCTCCAGGGGATCTTCCTGACCCAGGGATCAAACCCTGGTCTCCCGCATTGTAGACAGACGCTTTACCGTCTGAGACACCAGGGAAGTATTTGGCAAAATAAATAGCTAGACTCTTAGAACACATACTTCAAAATCCACTATTATTGTCAATTTAGAAATTGGTTAAATTTGATTTTCCAGATGAAACAAAGTTGGAGTTTGTTTGCCATCACAGTTCATGGGTTTAGTGAATTTTATAGCCATTTATGTATCACTAAATACACAGTGTTCAGTAATACACCAGAGTACCAGCATTAAAAAACTGAAATGTAGATGTTCATTGAGGGTTTTTTAATATTCTGGAGAGAAAAGAATGATATGTTGAACATACTGTTATTGGGAACTATCACTATTTTATTATAGATTTCAGTACTTTGAAAGAACTTCGAATGCCTTAAACATATTTCTATATGTAGCTCTAAAATTCATAACAGAAGGTTTTTTCAAAGCCAGGAACTGAAAAACAAATATGTATAATTGCATATATAGAATATCATATATGCCATTATCTTTACATAATTCTATTCATTAAAAGAAAGTCATAGGTGCTCCTATGATCAGTGAGGGTTACACAGTCAGTGAACTCCAGGCCATGAGGAACATATGTACCACTTTATTCTCTGTCCACTCTATCTACTATACCTTTCTGGGATATAATTGCCTCCTCTTTATTTTCCCATTTAGATGTCATTACTGGACCTAAAATTTAAAAACTGCCAACTTTTGTACACGACATTTTTATCTGTATATCTTCATGAGTTAACTTATTGACAGATAACATAAATTTTATGCAAAAAAATTTGCTTAAGTAGAAAAAGCATAGAATCTTCAAAAAGATAATATTTGATCTTATGTAACTATGTGGAAAATGTGAAATATTCCATCCCATTTTAACTATAACTTTATATATAAGTACATATAAACATACATATCTTTATATCTTAAAAGATGCCATTATTTACTATTTCTTGAAAGTCATTTATATTTTTTACATAACAGATATTTAGAGCTCCACAGTACTCTAGTAGGAATAAAATTAAGTATGAAATTAAAGTGCTTACTGAAATATTTTTAAGGTGATTAAGTATTAATTAATACCTAAGTATTTAAGGTGATTTTAAGAATATATTTTTAGGTGCCCCTTTTAAAATCAGCACTTAAGACAGAATTGTTAGATATGTGAGATAAATTGTACTTCTTCTTTGATTCTTAAGAAAGAATAATCATACTTTCATACTTAAATTTATATGCAATTCAGTCCAAGTTTTCTTTGTCTGAAATAAAGTGTTAGTTGCTCAGTCATGTCCAAGTCTTTGTGACCCCATGGACTATAGCCCACAAAGTTCCCTTTGTAATCTGGTCTATATTTTGTTGCATTAGTATCCTTAGCAAAAATAAAATTTCTAGTAACTTTGTGAAAGAAATGTTGAATTAGAAGTAGACATGGAAAATTTTATTACAGCTAATTATACAAATGGAAAAGTCCAAAATGTTTTCTTTATATGCCTGCCTAATTTTCAAAATAATGCAGCTGTGTAAAAGCTGAAACACTTAATGCTTCATGAAAAATCAGCATATTATTTATATTAAAATTTAAAAATTGCTAAGTTAATGAGTTTAATTTTTTTTTTTTTTTTTTTGCTTTGGCTCCATCCCTTCATTCTTTCTGGAGTTATTTATCCACTGATCTCCAGTAGCATATTGGGCACTTACTGACCTAGAGAGTTCCTCTTTCAGTATCCTATCATTTTGCCTTTTCATACTGTTCATGGGGTTCTCAAGGCAAGAATACTGAAGTGGTTTGCCATTCCCTTCTCCAGTGAACCACATTCTGTCAGACTCTCCACCATGATCCATCTATCTTGGGTGGCCCCACACAGCATGGCTTAGTTTCACTGAGTTAGACAAGGCCGTGGTCTGTGTGATCAGATTGGCCAGCATTCTGTGATTACAGTTTCAGTGTGTCTACCCTGTGATGCCTTCTCGCAACACCTATCATCTTACTTGGGTTTATCTTACCTTGGATGTGGGGTATCTCTTCACGGCTGCTCCAGCAAAGCACAGCTGCTGCTCCTTACCTTGGACGAGTCGCCTCTCCTGACTTTGAATGTGGGATTGCTCCTCTTGTCCACTGCCCCTGCACTGGGCGTGAGGTAGTTCCTCTCGGCCACCACCCCTGACCTCGGACATGGGGTAGCTCCTCTGACATTGTACAGGAGTAGGGATCAAGACCATCCCCATGGGAAAAAAATGCAAAAAAGTAAAATGGCTCTCTGAGGAGGCCCTACAAATAGCTGTGAAAAGAAGAGAGGTGAAAAGGAAAGATACAAGCATCTGAATTCAGAGTTCCAAAGAAGAGCAAGGAGAGATAAGAAAGTCTTTCTCAGCGATCAATGAAAAGAAATAGAGGAAAACAACAGAATGGGAAAGACTAGAGAACTCTTCAAGAAAATTAGAGATACCAAGGAAACATTTCATGCAAAGATGGACTCGATAAAGGACAGAAATGGTAGGGACCTAACAGAAGCAGAAGATATTAAGAAGAGGTGGCAAAAATACACAGAAGAAATGTGCAAAAAAGATCTTCATGACCCAGATAATCATGATGGTGTGATCACTCACCTAGAGCCAGACATCCTGGAATGTGAAGTCAAGTGGGCCTTAGAAAGCATCACTACAAACAAAGCTAATGGAGGCAATGGGATTTCAGTTGAGCTATTTCAAATCCTGAAAGATGATGCTCTGAAAGTGCTGCACTCAAGATGCCAGCAAATTTGGAAAACTTAGCAGTGGCCACAGAACTGGAAAAGGTCAGTTTTCATTCCAATCCCAAAGAAAAGCAATGCCAAAGAATGCTCGAACTACCACACAATTGCACTCATCTCACATGCTAGTAAAGTAATGCTCAAAATTCCCCAAGGCAGGCATCAACAATACGTGAACTGTGAACTTCCAGATGTTAAAGCTGGTTTTAGAAAATACAGAGGAACCAGAGATCAAATTGCCAACAATCTCTGGATCATTGAAAAAGCAAGAGAGTTCCAGAAAAACATCTATTTCTACTTTATTCACTATGCCAAAGCCTTTGACTATGTGGATCACAATAAACTGTGGAGAATTCAGAAAGATGGGAATGCCAGACCACCTGACCTGCCTCTTGAGAAATCTGTATGCAGGTCAGTAGACAACAGTTAGAACTGGACATGGAACAACAGACTGGTTTCAAATAGGAAAAGGAGTACGTCAAGGCTGTATATTGTCACCCTGCTTATTTAACTTACATGCAGAGTACATCATGAGAAACAATGGGCTGGAATAAGCACATACTGGAATCAAGATTGATGGGAGAAATATCAGTAACCTCAGATACGCAGATGACACCACCCTTATGGCAGAAAGTGAAGAAGAACTAAAGAGGCTCTTGATGAAAGTGAAAGGTGAGAGTGAAAAAGTTGGCTTAAAGCTCAACATTCATAAAACTAAGATCATGGCATCTGGTCCCATCACTTCATAGCAAATAGATGGGGAAACATTGGAAACAGTGGCAGACTTTATTTTTTGGGATTCCAAGATCACTGCAGGTGGTGACTGCAACCATGAAATAAAAACACACTTATACCTTGAAAGAAAAGTTATGACCAACCTAGATAGCATATTAAAAAGTAGAGACATTAATTTGCCAACAAAGGTCCATCTAGTCAAGGCTATGGTTTTTCCAGTAGTCATGTATGGATGTGAGAGTTGGACTATAAACAAAATTGAGCATCGAAGAATTAATGCTTTTGAACTGTGGTGTTGGAGAAGACTCTTGAGAGTCCCTTGGAGTACAAGGAGATCTAACCAGTTCTTCCTAAAGTAAATCAGTCCTGAATATTCATTGGAAGGACTGATGTTGAAGCTGAAACTCCAATACTTTAGCCACTTGATTTGAGGAGCTGACTCGTTTAAAAAGACCCTGATGTTGGGGAAGATTGAAGGCAGGAGGAGAAGGGGACAACAGAGGATGAGAATATTTGATGGCATCACATACTCAATGGACATGAGTTTGAGTCAACTCCCAGAGTTGGTGATAGACATGGAGGCCTGACGTACTGCAGTCCATAGGGTCGCAAAGAGTCAGACACGATTGAGCGACTGAACTAAACTGAACTGATGCAATAGTTTTAAAGATTCAACTTAAAAAAAATTAGATTAGCAATAGATCTTGCATCAGTCACAAAAAATCATGATTAATGATAAAACTGAACATACACATAAAAACACACAATGAGAACTATGAACTTGAACTGCATAACCAGATTGAATATCATTAATTTTTCTAGGATCCTATAACTGCATAAACATTATAACAATGTATATGCACACATTTAATGATTATTCATTTTAGCAGGAATGTAAGTGAATACAGAAGAACAGCAAAGCAAAGACTTTGAGATTAACTAACAATATATGGGTCCTTGGGGCTCAGACCGTAAAGAGACTGCCTGCAATGCAAGAGGCCCCGTTTTGATCCCTGGGTTGGAAAGATCCCCTGGCAAAAGGAATGGCAACTCAGTCCGGCATTCTTGCCTGGAAATTCCTGTAAAGTCCTGAAAATTTCTGTAGTCTATGTGGTCGCAAAGAGTCAGACATCACTGAGCAACTAACAACACAATATATAGAATCAAGTGATCACCATGTCTAGGCTGAAGTCTTTACATTTGTAAATATCTCTGTGTTTCATACTGAAATTTATCAACTAATAAAGTAGTCCTGCCACTATAATGCCCTGACTGCAACTTCAATCTCTTACTTCAGTGTATGAGGCCAGAGTGATGAAAGAACTGAGAGTCCTATTCTCTGTCTATCCCTACCATGGTTCTAGGAATTTGTGAATCCTTCTTTTTTCTTTCACAGATACTATTTCCTTTTATTGGCATATGTAGACATAAATTCCAATTATCTTTTATCTCACAGTAAAATGTATCTATTAATTATAACGTGAGGTGATGAATTGACCTTGCCATTTTTCTCAATGCTATTGATGTTTAAATATTAACATTTAAAGGGAAGTTAGTTTTTAGTGGCCATAAAAAGGCTAATTTTAATGATTAAAAAATAGGTTTTAATATCCAAACACACTTAATATTTAACCCATAGTGGACAAGTAAATATATACTATACATTGCTTTGATAGTTACATAATTTATTTCACTATTGAAATCTTTAGACTGAATTAGGTGAGTAAATCTGACATGAAATTAGCAATTATAAACGCTTGTTGGTTATTATGAAATTAAACACTTGGAAACATTTGTTCACAATTACCTTTATCAACTAAACATATGCAATTTATTTATTTTAAAAAATGTGCAAAAGTTGACAATTAACCTGTTAAAAAATAAAGTCAGACATTTTGTTTATTTATGGCTAGAGGCATACTATCTACTTACTGACAACTTAATACATGACTCCTGCTGCTGCTGCTAAGTTGCTTCAGTTGTGTCCAACTTTGTGCGACTCTATAGACGGCAGCCCACCAGGCTCCCCAGTCCCTGGGATTCCCCAGGCATGAACACTGGAGTAGGGTGCCATTTCCTTCTCTAAAGCATGAAAGTGAAAAGTGAAAGTGAAGTCGCTCAGTCGTGTTTTCCTTTGTGTTTGATCTTTGTTAGTTTAATATGTGTGTTTCACCTTGGGTTTATCCTGTTTGGGACTCTGGGTTTCTTGGACTTGGGTGGCTATTTCCTTCCCCATTTTAGGGAAGTTTTCAACTATTATCTTATCAAGTATTTTCTCATGGCCTTTCTTTTTGTCTTCCTCATCTGGGACTCTTATAATTCGAATGTTGGGGTGTTTAACATTGTCCCAGAGTTCTCTGAGGTTTTCCTCATTTCTTTTAAGTCTTTTTTCCTCTCTGCTTCATTTATTTCCACCATTCTATCTTCCACCTCGGAGAAGATGATGGCACCCCACTCCAGTACTCTTGCTTGGAAAATCTCATGGGCAGAGGAGCCTGGTAGGCTGCAATCCATGGGGTTGCTAAGAGTCGGACACGACTGAGTGACTTCACTTTCACTTTTCACTTTCATGCATTGGAGAAGGAAATGGCAACCCACTCCAGTGTTCTTGCCTGGAGAATCCCAGGGATGGTGGAGCCCGATGGGCTGCTGTCTCAGGTCGCACAGAGTCGGACACGACTGAAGCGCCTTAGCAGCAGCAGCAGCAGCATCTTCCACCTCATTTATCCTATCTTCTGCCTCAGTTATTCTACTCTTGGTTCCATCCAGAGTGTTTTTGATCTCAGTTATCAGATTACTCATTATTGATTGACTCTTCTTTATTTCTTCTAGGTCCTTGTTAAACATTTCTTGCATCTTCTCAATCCTTGTCTCTAGTCTATTCATCTGTGACTCCATTTTGTTTTCAAGATATTGGATCATCTTTACTATCATTATTCTGAATTCTTTTTCAGGTAGACTCCATATCTCCTCCTCTTTTGCTTGATTTGGTGGGCATTTATTATGTTCCTTTACCTGATGAATATTTCTCTGCCTTTTCATTTTGTTTAGATTGTTGTGTTTGAGCCACCCTTTATGTAGGCTGGAAGTTCGTGGTTCCTTTTTATTGTGGAGCCTGCTCCCCATGGGTGGGGTTGGACTAGTGGCTTGTCAAAGTTTCTTGGTTAGGGTAGCTTGTGTCTGTGTTCTCGTGGGTTGAGCTGGATCTCTTCACTCTGAAGTGCAGTGAAGTGTCCAGTAGTGAGTTTTGGAGTGTCTATGGGTTTGGCATGGCTTTGGGCAGCCTGTCTTTTAATGCTCAGGGCTGTATTCCGGCTTTGCTAGAGAATTGACATTGTATGTCTTGCTCTGGATTTGTTGGCTCTTTGTTTGAGCTTGGTTTTGGTGTAGGTATGAAGGCTTTTGGGTGAGCTCTTGTCTATTAATGTTCCCTGGAATCAGGAGTTCTTTAATACTCTCAAGTTTTGAAGTTAAGCCTCCTGGCCCTGGCTTTCAGTCTTATTCTTACAGTAGACTCAAGACTTCTCCATCCATACTACACATGATAAAGCATCTAGGTTAATGGTGAAACAATTCTCAACAGTGAGGGACACCCAGAGAGGTTCACAGAGTTACATGGAGAAGAGAAGAGGGAGAAGGGAGATAGAGATGACCAAGAGGAGAAGAGGGGGGATCAAAAGGGGAGAGAGCAATCTAGTCAGTAATCAGTTCCCTAAGTGCTCTCCACGATCTGGAACACCCAGAGAAATTCACAGAGTTAAGTAGAGAAGAGAAGGGAGAGGGAGGAGATAGAGGTGACCTGGGGGAGAAAAGGGAGACTCAAAAGGGGAGAGAGCAATCAAGCAAGTAATCACACCCCTAAGTGAAAATGGATACTGAAGATTAAGTTCTTAAAGGTACAGAATTGATAACAAATACCAAAAATCATAAATTAAAAATCTAGAGTAGAGGTTAGACTCTCAAAAATAGAATATTAAAAATACAAAACAAAATCAATCACAAAAATTATTTTTAAAAATGTATATGGAACTTGATTTAAAAATAGAGTCTTTTTTTTTTTACAAGGTAGTAGGTTATAAAATGAAAATTAAAGAAATAATAAAGGACTTGATTTTTTTTTTAATTAAAAAGTGATAATAGTAAAAATATATGTAGGAATTCCTCAGGAGCTGTTGTGGGCAGTGTGAGGTCAGTTCAGTTTCAGATAGTTCCTTGTTCCAGCTTGTACTTGTTCTCAAGGTCTATAAGCACACCCACCCCCCTCACCAATGCTTAGTCAGTGTTAACTACGGAGTTTCAATTTGTTGCACCTGTCACTTCCAGAGCAGTTCCCTCTTCTTTGTTCATTTTGGCTTCCTCTGTTTGCAAGTCTCTTCAGTGTCTAATTTCTGCCCTGACAAGGTGGGGAAGGTGGTCACTTATTTAGGCTCACTTGTTCTGTCGTATTGTGGAGAGGGAGGGACACTGCAAACAAATATCGCTGGCATGTGTGGGGAGTGCTCGCAGTGAATGGACCACACTGGGTTTGCCCCAGCTCATGGCAGCGTGTGCTTCCTGGGTCTATGCTGCTCAGGCTCCAGAGTGCTCTGCAAGGGCACTGTCCAAAGCAGACCCTGCAGTTCATCCACTTCCCAGGTCTAAGCCACTCAGATTCTTGGGTACTCCGCAAAGGCACAGACTCAGTTGGACGTGCGTTTTGTGCACTTCCCAGGTCTGAATAGCTAAGGTGACCAGGTGCTTTGTGAGCACACTGTCCCAGATGGGCCGTGCGTCTGATTCACCTTCCTGGTCCAAGCCAGGTTTCCTGGGTATGCCATGAGAGCACAAGTCTCAGGTGTGCCATGTGTCTCCTCTGGGAAGTTGATCTTGGGCTGTGACCCTCCTGACAAATGTCAACTGTCCAGGATCCCAGGAAGACTTGGTTAGCAACTGGGAGCCTGCTCACAGTTTGGTGGAGGATGCAGGTCTTTGGGGCCAAGACTGCAGCAGCTCCTTGCCTTCTGGCTCTGGCTGTCGCCGGCCTGCCTCTCTGCCTCCGGTGAAGGGGAGGGGCCTGTATGCAGCCTAGCTCTCCTTTGGTATTCACTCAATCCTGTGTTCTGTGAGTAGGCCAGGCTGCAAGTCAGAGCCTTTGGCTGGAAAGTTCTCTCTTTTTTTTTTCTCCCTGGCGATCCCACACCTTGGGTTGCTTTCTCACATTAGCCCTCTCAGATTGTCCTCAGGGTATTTAGGCCCGGTCCTTACCCTAAGTACCAATTATGCAGTCCGCAGCTCCCTGTCCAGTCCCCACTCACTAGTGGTGGACGCGAGCGTCTGGGCTACTTCTCTGCTGGCAGTTTTGGTTAGGTGTGATTTTGTTGTTGTTGTTTCTCTGAGTTATGTTGCCCTCTGAGATTCCAAAACTCCCCACATCCCACCTGTGAGAGGGTTTCCTACGGTTTGGAAATTTCTCCTTCACGACTCCCTCCCCAGGATGGGTCTCTGTCCCTAACTCTCTTGTCTCCCTTTTTGTCTTTTATATTTTGTCCTACCTCCTTTCAAAGAGAATGGGCTGCCTTTCTGGGTGTCTGGTGTCCTCTGCCAGCATTCAGAAGTTGTTTTGTGGAAATTGCTCAGCATTCAAATGAATTTTTGATGAATTTGTGGGGGAAAAAGTGGTCTCCCTGTCTTATTCCCCCGCCATCTTGGGACTGAACCCTTCTCCAGTATTTTTGCCTGGAGAATCCCATGGACAGAGGAGTCCAGTGGGCTACAGTCCATAGAGCTGCAAAGAGTTGGACACAACTGAAGCGACTTAGCATGCCCACACACATGTGTCATATGTTATCTTGATTTTATATTTTATTTTTTCCATTCTTTTAAAACCAGGTTAATATGATTCATGCTTTTAAATCTTTTGCTGACCATTTTGTATTGTTTAAATTGGAATACATTTTTCCTAATTCTAATAATGCTTAAAAGTGACTAAAAATCACTATCAATTATAATTTTGAATACTCAGTGAATTTTTGTTATTATTGTGTACTCAGTATGGATAATGTATATATACATTATTGATTTTATTGTTTTGAATTGTCTTAAAATGTATTAATGATTTAATAATCATTAAACTAAGTAATCTGCATCTAAAAATAAGTCATATTCAGGCAAGTTTCTTTAAGAGTTACTACTGAATTCAGCACATGCAGAGTTGTCTATGATTGTTAGTGAATTATCAGTGATATTTTAGTATATGTTGAAGCCTTTTATTATTATATATTGAACTTAAATTTTTCCTTAGAAGTTATTACCAGTTTAATACATGTCTGAGTAAAGATGCAAGTCAAGTGTTCATGCAAGTTGGTTTATGAAAAATAAAGACAAAAAGGTTTTAACATTATAGAAATATTAATAATTATCTATAAACTTCTCCTTACTGTTCAGAACTGTCTTTTATGCAGAATATTGTGGAAATGCATTGTGTATTTTCTAGATAGTTTGGCCTATAGTCCTTCCCAAGAATGATTATAGTATTTTTATAATTTATATTCTAATTATAAATGTAATTAGACTGCTGAGTTATTCACCAGTAGGAGGACTTGCTGAGAAGCATTCAGATTTGTGTGCAAATACCTTCTCAGAGAGAAAAAGATTGTTTACCATAGAAGAAGACTGAAAAATACATTTTTAGCAACTCTGATAAAATTGCTAAGGACAAAAGTTATAACATCTTTCTGGGCAAGAATAGTGCCAGGTGGAAAAAATAAGTGAAATAGAAAATAGAACATTAAAATGTAGGTATAATTACATACCAGACTTGAAAAAGTAGCACAGTGATATGTGAAGTGAAACTGATCTTTCAGAGCCTGTGGCTATACATTGACTAAACATAATAACCCAAAATTCTGGTTTGATTAATGGAATAGATGCTAAAAACAAGTAGGGTGTATTTCACATAAGCTTCCTTCTTTCATGTATAAGGAAAACACTTGTTCAGCTGTTCCTCAAGGCTGTGCACAGCATAGGAGACAGATTCAGATATACATTAATTTGCAGCTGGCTGACAGTGTTTAAGCCATGGAGCTGTATATCAAATTGATAGATATCAAAGAATTGGGCATGTTTTTGGTTAAGAAAGTACTGTTTCCACAAGGTATTGGAATTCATGACCGTAGATGTTTATTTTCCTGAGAGACATTATTATGCTTCAGTAAGTATGTTGCTTCTAGACATGGTGACCAGAAATACAAAAGGAGAAAAATAAGCATCAGATTGCAACATAAAACTTTTAGGCTGCTATTCAGACTCAACATGGGCATATATGTATGTTTTCCACAAATTTCAGATGACCTATATGTTTCACATACAAAAAAATCAGTTTTATAATTTTGATGTTTATTGTTTTTACTAAATTCTTGCTATTTTTATTTCACAATAGCTTGGGAAATAAATATTTTAGAATGGAAGTGGAACAGCTACAGATTATATCTCAATTAAAATATTAGTGGCATTTTGGACAAGACAATTATTGGCTTTATGGCATTGTCTTTCTCACCAAAATAGTCTATGTTTTAAAACAACATAAAAAAAAGATTAATTTAAGGTGATGTGATAATCTGAGTCTTGGAAGTTCTGTAGTGATATACTTCTTGGGAGTTCAGTGATTGGTGTTTGCATTTGTTGTTTGGGGAAAAACTACTTACAGAATAGTATGTGTATTAGCTGGTGGAAGAAGTTCTTATACTTTTCTTTTTCCTTATATCAAAAATCACTTGCCTCAAAAATCATTTAATTGAATGAATTAACTCCACTCATATTTTTGTCTTTTTACATTTATAAAAAATAAAATATTAGGCTGTGTTTTGCATGCCTGTAGCCTGTTAAACTGATTTGGCAAGCATATTCCATCAACTGATACTGTCTGATGGAACTCTCATTAATGAAGAAAATATTGCTGATATTGTAGCTACTAGCCACTTGGTCATCAAGCACTTGCAAAGTGGTCAGTGCAACTGGGGACAGATGTTTAATTTTTTAATTTAAGTTTTCAAATAAGAAAGCCATGAGGGTCTGGTTGCTACCATTTTGAACCAGCATAGTTTTAGACTGAACACAAAATATTTGACATACGTGCTAAGTATACTCAAGAATGCCTAGCTATCAATGTATTAGGAATGGCACATATAATCTTATTAATGATCTGGATCATGGGAAAAACTATTAAGAATAGCATGAATGAGAACAGGATTATATTATACTTTTCATTATGCACCATGTTTTCTGAACATAACAAAACCATACTGTCATTAAATTATATGATATAATAGCAACATGTAACCAGCAACAATGACTGAATCCATGATGCCTGCTACAAGTACAATAAAATGCCATCTGCATCATTTTTAATAGAGTTTCTGTTTTAAATTATATTCTTTTTAGTCTATTCATGCATTGTGCATTTAATGACATTAGAATGATAGTCATTCCAAATATAATAAAGGCAATAATGTCTATTAACCTGAGAAAGAAAAAAATAATCTAGTTTCTATATTTAGGGAGATAACTGTTTGTCCTCACAAACATCCACATGCTTATTCTAGAGTGAAGTGAAGAAGAGAAGTCTCTCAGTCATGTCTGACTCTTTGTGACTCCATGGACTGTAGCCCACCAGGCTCCTCGGTCCATGGGATTTTCCAGGCATGAATACTGGAGTAGGTTGCCATTTCCTTTTCCAGGGGATCTTCCCGACCGAGGGATCGAACCCATGTCTCCCGCATTGTTGGCAGATGTTTTACCATCCAAGCTACTAAGGAAGCCCACATTCTATTTTCTTATTTGACAAATCATATTGGCATTCCAAATGCCGATCACATGACAGATTTAAAGCATGTGTTCACTAGACTAAGTGTTTTGACTGAGCTGACTAGTGACTAAGTAATTCAGTCCAATAATTGATTTGACTCACTTTAATTCAACTGATTCACTGAGTTAAATGACCAAATAGATCATATTGTTCTTCCTTACATAAGACAACCATTCTTTTATTTAAACACATTTGCATAATTAATTCCTCCCCAACGTGGAGAGTGGGGAATAAGATCAAATGATTCATAACTAACCAATAGCATTTCCAAAAAAACAGACTACAGAGAAAATAATCAGTGAAATAATATAAGAAAATTTCCCATAACTGATGAGACTCAAGTCTTTAAACTGGAACAAAAAATCTAGCAACTTCCAAGGAAAAGGAATGGAAAACAAAAATCCATTCCTAAACATATCATTTAAAAATTGCAGAAGAGAAAAGAACTTTCAGAGAAGAAAAAAATAACCAAAGCAATGAGAACCTAATTAAAACAAATGTTTCATCCCAAAACACAGAATTACAGAAAGCTATCTAGTAATGATGATGGAAAATTATTTGCAGTTTAAAATTCTATTAGCCAATCAAGAAAGTATCCGAACAAAACAAATAAATTTTAAACAACACAATGACTTAGAAAATTTACATCCTGTGAATCTCTTTCTCGGAAGTAACTTTATGATGTATTCCAACAAAATGAGGAGTAAACCAGGAAAGAATTGGGGATTCGGGATCCTGAAAAGCTTGACTACAAGCCAGTTGATGGCTCTGCAGTCTTGAGAATGACCTGTCCATATAGCAGATGGAGTACAGGTGATTCCTGAAAGGAAAAGGCCAGGATAAAGGAAGGCAACTCAAAACATACTACGATTCTGAAGCTGCAAAAATTTGAAAATAAAACAAGAAATCAGAATTACATAAGGGAAAAAAGAAAGTCATAGTCTAAAATTGAAGCCACTAGTCCAAATAAGAATATGAGTTCAAAATAGACTTCTTCAAAACTAAGAATGGAATGGATTCCAAAAAATAAAGAGAATGAGTAAAACACTGAAAATTAAGAATTAATAAATAAAACTCATAAATCTTCTAGAAGAAAAAAAGTTAACTGGAAAAAAGCTTTATAAAAAGTCCTGATCTAAATATATGGCACAATTTTAAGCAAATGCTGGACTTAATCCATTTGAAAGAAGGAAGATCCCTTTAACCTTGATTCTAGGAATATTCTCCATTGGGTGGCTTAGGAGTCATATTGAACAAAATATGATTCTAGGACTCTTCTTGGTTCTGTGATGAGTAATATTTACAAAGTTCTAAAAGCATTAATGCTGCTATTTATTGATTTTTCAACTTTTGGCCTAATCAATAGACAAAAATGAAAGACTGAATTACAAATATTAAACATAAATATCATCAAAAAAATAAATAAATAAAGCATGTGTTCATTTAATTATATTTGATAGTCTGTAAGTACCTTTATTTCTGGCATTTTCACTATAAAATTTTATGACAGATCTTTGTAAGTAAAATAACTAAGAAATGTTGAATGATTAAAAACACAAAAATATCTGTCAAACAGAATGGCTAACTGAGATTAAAATCCTGCATTTCCTTAGAGGAATGACTTGGTATTTTGAACTAGGTCAGGGATGTGGTAGGAGCACTTGGCAACTGTTTGCCTAAGACTACACTCATGGATGCACTCTGTAATACTTCAGTATTACTTAGGATGCATGTTTAAATCTCATCAGAGTTCACAATAGTGACTGATTAAGGCGATACTGAAAAGTGGTGCAAATATAACAGCATTAGATTATTTCCCAAATTTTATTGGTTTTCCTTTGTTGCATTTACAACAGAATCAGACCTGATAAAATTTTAGAAGACATAGTTGTTATATATTAAAATAGAATATGTAATATATAAATGTGGTCATAATTTAATTGTATAGTTCAGTACTGAGACTTTAGAATACTGATCATGATTGTTCCTATCAGCTTGAAATAGGGTTTTTTCCTCACTATGGAATACTGATCTGCCTTTTCTCAGAGGATTTACCCTAGAAAACTGTTCATTGTGAATTCTTTAAGGGCTCTTTGAAATATACGTATGTCTTCTCTCAGTCTCTTGTCAGTTTACAGCTCCGGAAATATCTTTGTCCAGTATGTGGGAACCATCTCTTTCACCTGGAAACATCTAAAGAGGAAGCATCCCTATTCTTCAGTATCTTTGGGAAGATAGGAGCCTAGCTGGATGGGTGCCAACTAGCAAACACAGGTGAACCTAATCAGGGAGAAAGACAATTGTAAACAAGGAAGTAACTCAGTGTGATCATTTGACGCACTGCAATGATCAACCTTCCCCTGACATCCTCCTAAACTTTCCGACTAATTCATTCAGTGCTTACAGCCCCTCCTGTCCTTGTTCGATTCCCTGGTGGCTCAGATGGTAAAGAATCTGCCTGCAATGTGGAAGACCCAGGTTCGATCCCTGGGTCAGGAAGGTCTTCTGGAGACGAGAATGGCAACCCACTCCAGTATTCTTGGATTCCAGAATTCCATAGACAAAGGAGCCTAACGGGCTACAGTTGATGGCATTGCAAAGAGTGGGACATGACTGAGCAAGTAACACTTTCATTTTCACATTGTCCTAGTTTATGAGGAAAGTTCAGTTTGTCCTCTATTGCACTACTCTTGCAAAATGGAATATTTTCTGCCATATCAGTAAATAAAGAATATCACAGTCATCAACCATTGCAGCCACCACCAATGAACTGGTGAGCCCTGAAGGGATTCAGGAAGAAAAGAATATCTGCCATTTAGCAGCCATCAGACTGCAGTCATGCCCTATAGTGAGCCCTGAGGAAGCTCAGGATGTGAAAACACAGGATACTGGTCCCAGTTAGCTGAGGGGCATATCAAAAGGATGACTTAAGTTAGCCCAGGCTCTTGCATTTCCCCCCACACAGAAAATGCTAAATTCCTTAACTTGAGCTATCTAGTTCTCCTTAATGAATAATAATCTTTTGAAGCTCAGACTACCTGTCTTTTGTTGCAAAACTTCTATGTAACCTGGTTCTTGCCCTTGCTTCCTCAAAGCAGTTCTCTCAGGGTTGTTTGAGATACTGCCTCCCAGCCTTGAAGTCCTAAAAATTCCCACTCAGTAACACATAACTCTCAACTTTCG
The DNA here is from genome assembly GCF_029378745.1 of Bos indicus. Taxonomy (NCBI): domain Eukaryota; kingdom Metazoa; phylum Chordata; class Mammalia; order Artiodactyla; family Bovidae; genus Bos; species Bos indicus. The sequence continues at coordinate 17,565,504 of NC_091775.1, read as the reverse complement.
GGTTGTGAATATTTTTTAAGTTGACAGTCTGAATAGTCTTCCTTGCTGAAATAGCTTTTCATGCTGCAATTTTTGCCTTGATAATACATTTTAAAATTTTGTTTCTCTTTTTGTTCTTCATCATTTAAAAACATGTTAAATGTATTTCTCATGAAGGAATACAGCATATTCAGTGATTTCTCTTCTGATATAATGCAGATTGTAGCTTAATGTTAAAGTCAGCATATATAAGTATCTTTGTGTATTCATTTAATATTGTATATACCTGTGTATTTGTATTTAAATCCTACCTTAATGAAATCCACAGCTGAGTTCTCAGAGAAGGCTGTGCTTCTTGCTAGAAGCTTTAGGAAAGAATTTGCTTGCAAGCTCGTCAGGTAGGAGGCTGAATTCAGTCCTGGGGTGGTGGTGGGGGGATTGTCGAACTGAGGTCCCTATTTTCTTTCTGGCTGTCACCAGGGGTCATTCTCATTTTCTAGGGGCTGTCTGCTTTCCTCAGTTTGTCATCCTTTTCTCCATTTCAAAACCAATAACAGTGTGTCAAGTCCTGATGGTTTAGATCTCTCTGATCTCCCCACGTGCCTCATCTTTCATTCGCTTTCTTCTTCCTCGTGTATCTGACTCATTTTTTTTTTTCTTTTAAGGGTGGAAGTAACTGTATCGGGCCAACCTGAAGTATCCTGTCTATACTTCTAGTTTAAATTCACCTAATGAGTAAACCTTAATTCCACGTGCAAAGTCCTTTCACATCAGTACCTACACTGGTATTGATTGAATATCCAAGGTATGAGAATACTGAGAGAACACCTTTAATTGCCTACTAAGTTAGTAATACCCATTCACCAGGAACAAGGGAGGCAATTTTGTGTAAAAGGTACTGATTATTGACTAGAATTTATTGCTTTGTACTTTAAAAACAGCATAGCTAATCATGGATATAATATAGAGATAGCATTTTATATAAAGTCAGCAAAGGCAACTACATTGTCATATCACAAAATCCTTGATATGAATAGGGAAGAGGATATTTTACTCACATTTGGAACCAGGTTAGAAGTTAGTAATCTGCTTGATAATAAATACCTGTAAGGTTGATTTTATAATTTGATTTGTGAACTTGATGACCACTCTGTGTATGGCAGTCTATTAGGGTCTACAGGTAAGTAATACACACCCTTTTTTTTTTAGGCATAGGCCAGTGACTTTATGTATAATTTTAAATGGTCATGTTTTATTGAATACAGGCACACCGATTTGTTGTGGATTGCTTTAAACCTGCATTCCATATACCAGTGGTTTCAAACATTCCAGCTGCCTGCTTTCCACAAAGCATTTCTAATCATCTACATATGGCAGGATTGGCCTTTTCTGTATGGTCAAACTACACATTCTCCCAGATTTAAATAAATGAAGTCTAAAATACCATTCCTTTATTCCACTGCATGTCTACAAAATTTGGAAATGTGATTTTTTTTAAAAACATGGCACAGCACATGAGTTTTTCTTGCCTCTTGAATCTCTAAGAGTGAGGAACCAGATCTGTGAAAAAATTTTTAAGTTGAATGTTCACACATAAGAGGATTATGTACTTGTGTGTGTGTATGTGTGTGTGTATAAGCTTTTATTGTCATGGCTTCTGGATATTTTCAGTTTTGTATGAGGTGCTTGGTTCAAACCTAAGAAAGGATAAAAATCACTCTTAACATGTTTCCTGAGATAGAGGAAACTGTTTATTGTAACATATTTTAAAAAAATCATTGAGTTCTAGTTAATATATGTATTACTTGATTTGATAACACTATAGACAGAAATATTACATAGTCAAAGTTAACTACATTGATAATTTTATATTTTTGTTCTACTGAATGAAATTGAGATAATGAATAGTTAATGCCAAGGGAATCATAAATCCTGATTAAAATGCGTTTTTTGTTCTTTACCCTTACCATGCTGTTTATTTTTATGTATCTGATTTTAAGCAGACTTGACATTAGTTAATCACTTACCATTAGATTATGCAAAAATGTTTTATGTGTTTTAGAAGCTGGAATAAAATCTGTGTATGATGGGATTGCTGTGTGCTGTATTTAGTAACTCAGTCATGTCCAATTCTTTGTGACCTCGTGGACTGTAGCCTACCAGGCTCCTTTGTCCATGGAGATTCTCCAGGCAAGAATACTGGAGTGGGTTGCCATGTCCCCCTTCAAGGGAATCTTCCCAACCCAAGAATTGAACCCAGGTCTCCCGCATTGCAGGAGGGTTCTTTTCTGTCTGAGACACCAGGGAAGTCATAATGGGATTACAATACTATTTTAAAAGTCATCATGCATTTAGTGCCAATTAGCTAGATTTGATAAGAATCTTTGGATAAATCACTTTTATAGAGTAGAACAAAACACAAAACTGAATTATTTTTCTTCCTCATTCTCATTCATTTTAAAATTTCTTATGAATATAAACTATACTGTATATAATATTGTAAAGTAAAAAATAATAAGAAGAAGAATTAAAAAAAATAAACTATACTGTATTATTTATAGTTGATGAAGACTGGACACTCTGAATGCTACCTTTTTCAAAGTACTCTGAGCATATTTCATAGATATTAAGAGAATAAAACCTAGGTATTTATTAAACAAACACATACATAAATAAATGGATAGCACTCCTTCTTATTCTTAATTACACAAGAATTAATTTTGCCAGGGTAGTTTCCTAAGGCATTCTAATTTTGGTGATCTGATAAGAATGGAGAAAGAAGAAAAAATAATAGGCCATACTGAATACAGCAATTGAGTGCTGAACTTCAAATCCTAATTCCGTATCCTTAAACTCCTAGATAATGTGCCAGATAAGAAAGCCTTTTCTTAAGGTGAAAAAGAGTCCTTGAGAGTCAGGGAGCTCAATATTGAAATAGTATTTAAATATTACTAACCAGGGCCGCATATGCCATGTGTGAGGTATCCCAGGTTGGAGACAAATGAATAGGTGGTACATTGGTAAAGAATCCATTTGCCAATGCAGGAGACACAAGAGATTCAGGTTCAATCCCTGGGTCAGGAAGATCCCCTGGAGTAGGAAATGACAATCCTCTCCAATATACTTGCTTGGAAAATTCCATGGATAGAAGAGTCTGGAGGGCTATGGTCCATGGGGTTGCAAAGAGTTGGACACAACTGAGCAACTGAGCACAACACAAATCTATAATGAATAATGAGTTGGAAATCAAAGAAAAGCAATTTTCAAAGTTTAATATTCAGTTCAGAATTCAGGCTTGTCTCTTCAATTGTATTCCTCTTTGCTAATAGATTTTTAAAATTTAAAATTATGTTAGATTATTTGCAATATATTGTTTAATTTGGAGTATTTTTTAAATTAAAATCCTCATCAATAAAGAAGTCCTTGACTGCTAATTGATATTTATCTTTTTACCATATGGTCTTAAAATTTGATAAAGTTCTTCCTTGATATGGATTCAAAGCTTGTGCTAGATTATTATTTGATTCCATTTCAATTATATTAGCACTGTTTTGAACTATATAAAGTTAGTAAAATTTAAGATTTAGAAATTTAAGTCAGAGAAAATCATCTTAAAGATCTAGAGACCAAAACCTTCAGCTGAGTGTTCCAAAATCAGATGCATTTTCATTTGAACTGAACAAAGTTTTGGTGCAGCCTGTACCCTCTTCCTTCTTCAGATTGCCATGCTGAGTTGAAACAGTAACAGTATTTCTAGAAACTCATTCCAGGATGAATGTGATGGAGTAGATTCATGTGAAAGTGTAGAGTCCTGGCAGGTACACATAGAGCTAGCCTTTGAAAGGAGAAATAAGGTATCATTCTGAACCCTTCTGGAGAAGGGAATGGCAATCCACTTCAGTATTCTTGCCTGGAGAATTCCATGGACAGAGGAGCCTGGCAGGCTACAGTTCTTGGGGTGGCAAAGAGTCAGATATGACTGAGCGACTAACACTACTTGAACCATTCACAATCAGTGTTTTATCAACTATCTAGAAGACGGAAGATCTTCTAGAAGATGTAATGGGCTTGCTGCCTCTGGTAGTTAGTGGCTGTAATCCTTTGTCATTTATTCTGTAGAAATAAAATAACATGGTCAGTCTTGATCTTGAGTTCTATAGAGCAAGCCACAGGTGATGCTTAACTAAGAAATGATTCTGGTACAGTATAGCTTGAAAATGAAAATGACTCTCACTGTATTTTACAGGTATGTATACTTTTAATATTCAAGACCTTGTTTTGTCTTGAAAAGCATGTCCATATCATGGAGTGAGTTTAGTACTGGCTGTAATGCTGTCTTCAATTTTTGATAATATATTTCACTGACTTGAACTCTACTTTGCTGAAAGCAAAATAGACTTTGAGTTGAATCTACCAACTTTGAGTTGAAAAGAGACTGTTATCTTACTTGCCCAATATTAACACAAGTTCTATAAAAACTCTGAGCATCATTTCCCTCACCTGAAAATAAATGAGACCATACACTTAGCTTTCAAATATTTCAGATATGCAGATGACAGATATACATTATTCTCATTAATATGTGTCCTCTAGTTGAGAGTCCCAAATGAGCCATATATATATATATATATTTTTTTTTTTTTTTTTTCCTGAATCTGTCTTTAAAGTGAATCCTCTAGTCTTGGGGATTTCAGCCTCAGCCATTCAGTTCTTCCTATGTGACTCATGGACTTCCTGCACATAAAAAAAATGGTTGTTTTATTGCCACTAAGATGTTACTAACTCATTTAGTTACTGTGAAAAATAACCAGTTTAAGTAAAAGTATTTAACACATAACTAAGTCACATTACAAATGTGTTATAAAATAACATTATATTAATTCACATAATATAGTGGACAAATAAATGTGTTTAAAAACATCTACATTATGTTCTTTAATGACCAATTGGACTATAAAATGTTATTTAAAAATTAGTTTATTTAGAAAATTCCCTGTTATTCTGAGCTTGATGTATTAGGAACATAATGGCACTAGTAAGCAAATTGAGAGGCACTATGTGTTGATATATGAGAAGGCAACGGCACCCCACTCCAGTACTCTTGCCTGGAAAATCCCATGGATGGAGGAGCCTGGAAGGCTGCTGTCCATGGGGTTGCTAAGAGTCGGACACGACTGAGCGACTTCACTTTCACTTTTCACTTTCATGCATTGGAGAAGGAAATGGCAACCCACTCCAGTGTTCTTGCCTGGAGAATCCCAGGGACTCAGGAGCCTGGTGGGCTGCCATCTATGGGGTGGCACAGAGTCAGACACGACTGAAGTGACTTAGCAGCAGCAGTAGCAGCAGCATATGTTGATGTGGGTAAATACATACATACTAATTGCTTATTAGTGCCATTATCAGAAACAAGCACTAGACTAAGTAGAGAATCAAGCAATGTGGAATATGTGGTAACTGTGAATTGAATTTCTCTTTTTATTCTGAATGTTATTTATTTGGTTATTGTGGAGGAGGGCGGGGGAAAAACTTAACTCTGGTATTGAAAATAGGCCAATATATTGAAAATAAAATCCAAGAACTAATGCTTAGGAACAAATTACATTCCATGATAAAGTAAGGAAGAATGTATGCCAACAAAGAGCGGGGATGCATATTATTGAAGTGTGCAAAATGACTTCTTCATGGGGATTTTGTAAGAGTTGAATACTAATTTGGCTAGACTACAACAGGCAAATTGTATGTTAGATGAGAAATAGACACTTTAGTTTCATGAGTCATTGGCTTGGAAAACTGTCTTAAAGATATTAAGGAAGGAAAAGAAAAAGAAGAAAAATCACAATAAAAAATAGAATATCTATCACAAACTATGTCAGCAGGGGTGAAAAAATAGCATGATGCATGGAATCAGAGAAACAGAAAATCCAATTTGTCAGGAAGAACGTCTTGCACCAGGCACTTTTTTGACACAAAAAATTGCAACAACAACATTTTGTCTCTGAGTTAAGATCCCAGAACCTATGAAAGATAACACAACAGTGAAACATTAGACAAGAAAGAGTTTATATGATTAAACTAATATTTTAAAGTCATTATAACTTTCTCACTAAAAGCTATTCATTATATGATTTATTTGTCAATTATGTTAAAGCAAAGTATTTAAATTTGAATAATTTTATCACTAGTGGTCAAATTAGGCAGTAAAATAACTGTACAATATAAAATAGAGTTCTTGAAATTTGGTATAGTGTTCTATGATTTAGATATAAAAAATATTAAAGTCACTCTAATAAAGTACAAATATATATCATATAAAAAGCCTACACATACATATGTATGTATCCATATCAACATACAGTGCTTTTCCATTTATTTTTATTTATGTTCAACTTCATTTAGTTATGATTAACAAATAAAAACTGTATGTATTTAAGGTACACAACAAAATGTTTTGAGGTATGCCTTGTATAATGAGTACAAAAGTCAAGCTAATTAACATATCAATAACCTCACAGTTAATATTTTTGTGTGCATATGGTGAAAAAACTTAAAATCTACTCTTGTAGCAAATTTTAAATGTACAGTACATTGTAGGATATCATGTAACTCAATAACAAAAAACAGTTTGATTAAAAAATGGGAAATGGACCTGAATAAACATTTGTCCAAAGAAAGCATAAACGGTCAAAAGGTATCTTATGAGATGCTCAGCATCACTAATCATTAGGAAGATGCAGACCAAAATCACTGCAAGATCACCTTACTCCTTTTAGGGTGACTATCGTTAAAAAAAAAGAAAACAAAGAAACGTAGGTTTTGGTGAGGATGTTGGGGAAAAGTGAACTTGTGGGCTGTTGGTGAGAATGAAAATTGGTTCTGCCATTAGGGAAAACAAGATACAAGTTTCTTAGATGAATAAAAATAGAACTATCATAAGATGCACAATCCCACTTCTGGTTATATATCTAAAGAAAATAAAATCAGTATCTTATAGGAGATATTTTGCTCTCCCGTCCACACTGAAGCATACTTACAATAGGCAAGGTGTGGAAATAACCTGAAGTGAAGTGAAATCTCTCAGTTGTGCCCAACTTTTTGCGGTCCTGTGGACTGCAGCCTACCAGGCTCCTCTGTCCATGGGATTCTTCAGGCAAGAATATTGGAGTGGGTAGCCTTTCCCTTCTCCAGGGAATCTTCCCAACACAGGGATCAAACTCAGGTCTCCCACATGGCAGGCAGATGCTTTACCAGCTGAGCAACAAGGAAAGCCCAAGAATACTGGAGTGAGGAGAGCAAAAAAGCTGGCCTAAACTCATCATTCAAAAAAATAAGATCATGTCATCCGGTCCCATCACTTCACGGCAAATACACAGGGAAACAATGGTAACAGTGACACACTTGATTTTCTTGGTCTCCAAAATCACTGCAGATGGTGACTGCAGCCTTGAACATAAAAGACATTTGCTCCTTGGAAGAAAAGCTATGAGAAACCTAGACAGCATTTTATAAAGCAGAGACATTACTTTGCCAACAAGGGTCTGTATATTCAAAGCTATGGTTTTATCCAGTAGTCATGTATGGATTTGAGAGCTGGCCCATAAAGAAGGCTGCGTGCTGAAGAATTGATGTTTTTGAACTGTGGTGTTGGGGAAGACTCTTAAGAGTCCCTTGGACTGCAAGCAGATCAAACCAGTCAACCCTAAAGCAAATTAATCCTGAAAATTCACTGGAAGGACTGATGGTGAGGCTGAAGCTGGAATATGTTGGCCACCTGATGTGAAGAGCTGACTCATTAGAAAATACCCTGATGCTGGAAAAGATTAAAGGCAGGAAGAGAAGATAATGACCTAGGATGAAATGTTTGGATGATATCACTGACTCATTGGGCACAAGTTTGAGCAAGCTCCAGGAGATGATGACGGACAGGGAAGTCTAGCATGCTGAAGTCCACAGGGTTGCAGAGTTGGACACAACTGAGCAACTGAACAACAAAAACACTCACCCGTATTTTTGGAATCTAAAAAACTGAACTTAGAAAAATAGGGAATAGAATGGTGGTTGCCAGGAGTTGGGGTAGGGAAATGGGCAGAGGTTTGTTAAAGGGTACATATTTCGAACTGTGGGGCTGGAGAAGACTCCTGAGAGCCTCTTGGACAGCACTGAGATCAAACCATTCAATCTTAAGGGAAATCAGCCTTGAATACTCATTAGATGGACTGATGCTCAAGCTGAAGATCCAGTATTTTGGTCAACCAACGCAAACAGCTGATTTTTTGAAAAGTCTCTTAAGTTGGGAAAAATTGAGGGCAGAAGGAGAAGAGGACATCAGAGGATGAGATGGCTGGATGGCATCACCAATGAAATGGAGAGAAACTTGGTCAAACTTTGGTAGATGGTGAGGGACAGAGAGGCCTAGCATGCTGCAGTCCATGGGGTCTCAAGAGTCAGTCACAACTAGGTGACTGAGCAACAACAACAAATTTACAAAGTAAATTCTTGTGATCTAAAGTACAGCATGGTAGCTATATTAATGCCAATGTGTTATGTACTTGAAATTCTGTAAGAGAGATCTTAAGAGTTCAAATTATTTTAGACACATGAACACAGAGGAAATAATAATAAAAAATAAGATGACTTAGTTATGTGACAAGAGGAAAGCCTTGAGCCATAAATTCAGAGTAAGCACATAAAATGCAGAACATTGAAACAGCCTTATTTTTATTGATATGTACACTGTGTGTCTTGAGAAAAGGGCAGGTAATTTTTGAAGCCAGGTCAAAGAAGTCTCAGTTTAATACTATAATGAATTCTGATACAAATCAAGCACTGCTCTGATGATATTTGCTTCTTAATGACATAAACCGAAACATTATTGTACTGCTGCTGCTGCTGCTGCTAAGTTGCTTCAGTCGTGTCCGACCCTGTGCAACCCCATAGACGGCAGCCCACCAGGCTTCCCGTCCCTGGGATTCTCCAGGCAAGAACACTGGAGTGGGTTGCCGTTTCCTTCTCCAATGCATGAAAGTGAAAAGTGAAAGTGAAGTCGCTCAGTCGTGTCCGACTCTTAGTGACCCCATGGACTGCAGCCTACCAGGCTACTCCGTCCATGGGATTTTCTAGGCAAAAGTACTGGAGTGGGGTGCCATTGCTTTCTCCAATAATTGTACTAAGAGAGGCTAAATGTAATATCTGTACAATTACTCTGTGTGTGTGAAAAAAATCATACAAAGAAAAAACATAGTTTCAGCTAATATAAGTGACTCGAAATGTTTAGATATTTAAAATATGCCTTATTCATTGAAACATGTATAATATTATATATGAAACCAGTTGCCAGTCCAGGTTCGATGCACGATACTGGATGCTTGGGGCTGGTGCACTGGGATAACCCAGAGGGATGGTATGGGGAGGGAGGAGGGAGGAGGGTTCAGGATGGGGAACAAGTGTATACCTGTGGCGGATTCATTTCGATACTTGGCAAAACTAATACAATATTGTAAAGTTTAAAAATAAAATAAAATAATTTTAAAAAATAAAATAAAATAAAATATGCCTTAGTTATTTGATTATGTTATAGTTATAGTAATTTGTAAAGACATTAATACTACCTTTTTTTTTTAACATTTATAAACAACCAAATATGCCCTTTATGCTAAGGGTAATCTCTTCCAGTGATCTAATCCAGGTCTTCTAAAAGTTATTGCATGCAGTTTGGGAAATAAAATAAGAAATCTGCTTTCTAGGCTTTAAAATTTGTTCTCTGTATTTTACTTATCAAACTTAAAGATTATAAAATAGTCAGCAGTCCCAAACCGAAACTTAGATTAGGGAGGTGGCCATTTTTCTGATAATTAGAAGGTTGTCATCTTCCCAGAATAAACTTAGTGAGAGTTTTAATATTAGATTGTTGGCAACAAAATGTCACCTAGTTGATAGGATATAAATATTGTGCTTAGCATCTTGCCTCAACATAAATCCATGAAAAGAAGAAGAGGAGAAATTTTAATTTGCTAAAAAATAAATATTATTTAGGCACTTTGCCTAGAAGGGAGAGGATACAAATAATAAATCAATAATTAAATTTCAGTGTTGTATATGTGAAAGATGCAGGATAGTGCTAAAGAAACTACATCACAGGCATTTAACTCACAACCAGGTTAAAGAGAATGTCTCTTAAAAATTTTTAAGATGCTTGAACAGTTTTTTCTGGTTGAGAAGTAGCTAGATAAAGTTTTTGGTACAGGAAGAGTTACTGGCAGAGCAAAGGGCATGTAAAGATAGAAAAACTGTAAGACTTTTTTGAAGAAATTACAAATAACTTGGTATATGGAAAGCTGGGGGATAAATTTCAGATAGGTCAGTGGAAAAAAACATGAAAATACTTTTTTAAAAAATCCATATATTGACACCATTATTTGCTAAGCTAAAGAGATTAAATGTTATGCTCAAAAGTACTGGAAAATCTTAAATTATTTAAGGAGATGAAAATTGTGTGATGACACTGATGTTTTTATAGTTCCCAGACAGAATTTAGAATAGTACTCACCATAGTGAATTATGCAAAGAAATCCATTAAGTGAGGAAAGATAACTATTGTTTACTTATATAAAAATAAAGGTAAAAATATTGCTTATTTTTAATATATTATCCATTCTAGTTCTCCTATGTGGCTTATGCAGGTTTATTTTTAGTTAAACAAAATATTTACAATATTATTTTTTAATCAAAAAGAAATAAAAACAATTTGGCATTTATCTAAATGAGTTGAAAACTCAGAGCTGCATAGAAACCTGCACATTAACATTTAAAGCAGCTTTATTCATGATTGTCAAAACATGGAAGTAGCCAAGATGTCCTTCATAGGCAAATGGATAAATAAACTTTGGCATATTGAGACAGTAGAGTATTATTCTGTGCTAAGAAATTAGCCACCAAGCCATGAAAAGACAGGGAGAGAATGTAAATGCATATTACTACATAAAAAGCCAATCTGAAAATGCTACTTACTGTATGATTCCAACCATGTGACATTCCGGAAAAGATAAAACTATGAAGACAGTAAAAAGATGAGTATTTGCCAAGTGCTAGGGGAGAGAGATGAATAGGCAAAGCACAAGAAATGTTCAGGACAGTGAAAAGGGAGTGGGGTTCAGGATGGGGAACACGTGTACACCCGTGGTGGATTCATGTTAATGTATGGCAAAACCAATACAATACTGTAAAGTAATTAGCCTCCAATTAAAATAAATAAATTTAAATTAAAAAAATGATGGTAATTGTCATTTATATTTGTCCAAATTTATGGAGTGTAAAACAGCAAGGTTGGAAAGATTCCCCCAGAGAAGGGAATGGCTACCCACTCCTTTATTCTTCCCCAGAGAATTCCATAAACAGAGGAGCCTGTTGGGCCACAGTCCATGGGATTGCAAAGACTTGGACATGACTAAGCATTGTGGAGATATCAAGGGAACATTTCATGCAAGGATGGGCATGATAAAGGACAGAAATGGTAAGTATCTAACAAAAGCAGAGCGATAAGTCACTCAGTCATGCCCAACTCTTTGTGACCCCATGGACTGTAGCCTACCAGGCACCTCTGGCCATGAGATTTTCCAGGCAAGAGTACTGGAGTGGGTTGCCATTTCTTTCTCCAGGGGATCATCCTAATCCAGGGATCGAACCCAGTTCTCCTTCATTGCAGGCAGATGCTTTACTGTCTGAGAAACCAGGGAATCCAAACAGAAGCAGACGAGATTAAGAAAAGGTGACAAGAGGACACAGAAGAACTATACAAAAAATGGTCTTAATGAACCAGATTACCACATTGTGTGGTCACACATCTAGAGCCGGACATCCTAGAGTGTGAAGTCAAGTGACCTTAGGAAGCATTACTATAAACAAAGCCAGTGGAGGTGATAGAATTCCAGCTGAACTATTTAAAATCCTAAAAGAAGCTGCTGCTAAAGTACTACACTCCATGGGTCACCAAATTTCGAAAACTCATCAGTGTCCACAGGTTGAAAAAGGTCAGTTTCATTCCAACCCCAAAGAAGGGCAATGCCAAAAAATGTTCAAACTGTTGTGCAATTGTGCTCATTTCACATGCTAGCAAAGTAATGCTCAAAATCCTTCAATCTAGACCTCAGCAGTATGTGAACCTAGAACTTCCATAAGTACAAACTGGGTTTAGAAAAGGCAGAGGAACTAGAGATCAAATTGCCGACTTTTTTGGATCATAGGGAAAGCAATAAAATTCTAGAAACATATCTCCTGCTTCATTGACTATGTTAAAGCCTTTGACTGTGTGGATCACAACAAACTGTAGAAAATTCTTAAAGAGATGGGAATACCAGACTACCTAGCCTGTGTCCTGAGAAATCCGTATGCAGGTCAAGAACCAACAGTTAGAACCAAACATGGAACAACTGACTGGTTCCAAACTGGGAAAGGAGTACAAAAAAAATGTATAATGTCACCCTGCTTATTTAATGTATATAGAGAGTACATCATGCAAAATTCTGGGCTGGATGAAGCACAAGCTGTAATCAAGATTTCTAGGAGAAATATCAACAACCTCAGATATGAAGGTGAAAGAGGAAAGTTAAAAGGCTAGCTTAAAACTCAACATTCAAAAAATTAAGATCATGGCATCCAGTACCATCACTTCATGGCAAATAGAAGGGGAAAAAGTGGAAACAGTGGCAGATTTTATTTTCTTGGGTCCAAAATCACCACAGATGGTGACTGCAGCCATGAAATTAAAAGACATTTGTTTCTTGGATGGAAAGCTATGACAAACCTAGACAGCATATTAAAAAGCAGAGACATCACTTTTCCGACAAAGTTCCATATAATCAAAGCATGGTTTTTTCAGTAGATGTGTCCGGATATGAGAGTTGGACCATAAAGAAGCCTGAGAGTCAAAGAATTGATGCTTTCAAATTGTGGTGTTGAAGACTTGAGAGTTCCTTGGACTGCAAGGAGATCAAACTAGTCAATCCTAAAGAAAATCAATCCTGAATATTCATTGGAAGGACTGATGCAGAAGCTGAAATTCCAATACTTTGGCCACCTGATGTGAAGAGCCAACTCATTAGAAAAGACCCAGATGCTGGGAAAGATTGAAGGCAGGAGGAGAAGGGGATGACACAGGGTTAGATGGTTAGAAAACATCACAAAATCAATGGACACGAATTTGAGTAAACTTGGAGAAGGTGATGGCACCCCACTCCAAAACTCTTGCCTGGAAAATCCCATGGACGGAGGAGCCTGGAAGGCTGCAGTCCATGGGGTCGCTGAGGGTCGGACACGACTGAGCGACTTCACTTTCACTTTTCACTTTCATGCATTGGAGAAGGAAATGGCAACCCACTCCAGTGTTCTTGCCTGGAGAATCCCAGGGATGGGCGAGCCTGGTGGGCTGCCGTCTATGGGGTCACACAGAGTCGGACATGACTGAAGCGACTTAGCAGCAGAAGCAGCAGTAGGAGATAGTGAAGGACAGAGAAGCCTAGTGTGCTTCAGTCCATGGGATTGCAAAGAGTTGGATATGACTTAGCAACTAAACAAAAACAACAATATTACACATTTGGAAATTCTTCATTCTGGTAAAATCTTACAGCTTCTGTAAGTCTAATCAGATGTCAGTTAAACCCTTTTAGCAAGAAAATTGCCTAGTATTGGAACGTTTCCAGACAATTATTTAAAAACAATATTCTTTACAGTGCACAGGTGTATGTGTGTATGTGTGTGTTTTATAAATATATTATCACCCATTATTTTTTTTTAATTTTATTTTATTTTTAAACTTTACATAATTGTATTAGTTTTGCCAAACATCAAAATGAATCCATCACAGGTATACATGTGCTCCCCCTCCTGAACCCTCCTCCCTCCTCCCTCCCCATACCATCCCTCCAGGTCGTCCCAGTGCACCAGCCCCAAGCATCCAGTATCGTGCATTGAACCTGGACTGGCATCTCGTTTCATACATGATATTTTACATGTTTCAATGCCATTCTCCCAAATCTTCCCACCCTCTCCCTCTCCCACAGAGTCCATAAGACTGTTCCATACATCAGCGTCACTTTTGCTGTCTTGTACACAGGGTTATTGTTAACATCTTTCTAAATTCCATATATATGCGTTAGTATACTGTATTGGTGTTTTTCCTTCTGGCTTACTTCGCTCTGTATAATAGGCTCCAGTTTCATCCACCTCATTAGAACTGATTCAAATGTATTCTTTTTAATGGCTGAGTAACACTCCATTGTGTATATGTACCACTGCTTTCTTAGCCATTCATCTGCTGATGGACATCTAGGTTGCTTCCATGTCCTGGCTATTATAAACAGTGCTGCGATGAACATTGGGGTACATGTGTCTCTTTCCCTTCTGGTTTCCTCAGTGTGTATGCCCAGCAGTGGGATTGCTGGATCATAAGGCAGTTCTATTTCCAGTTTTTTAAGGAATCTCCACACTGTTCTCCATAGTGGCTGTACTAGTTTGCATTCCCACCAACAGTGTAAGAGGGTTCCCTTTCCTCCACACCCTCTCCAACATTTATTATTTGTAGACTTTTGGATCGTAGCCATTCTGACTGGTGTGAAATGGTACCTCATAGTGGTCTTGATTTGCATTCTCTGATAATGAGTGATGTTGAGCATCTTTTCATGTGTTTGTTAGCCATCTGTATGTCTTCTTTGGAGAAATGTCTATTTAGTTCTTTGGCCCATTTTTTGATTGGGTCATTTATTTTTCTGGAGTTGAGCTGGAGGAGTTGCTTGTATATTTTTGAGATTAGTTGTTTGTCAGTTGCTTCATTTGCTATTATTTTCTCCCATTCTGAAGGCTGTCTTTTCACCTTGCTGATAGTTTCCTTTGATGTGCAGAAGCTTTTAAGTTTAATTAGGTCCCATTTGTTTATTTTTGCTTTTATTTCCGATATTCTGGGAGGTGGGTCATAGAGGATCCTGCTGTTATGTATGTCAGAGAGTGTTTTGCCTATGTTCTCCTCTAGGAGTTTTATAGTTTCTGGTCTTACGTTTAGATCTTTAATCCATTTTGAGTTTATTTTTGTGTATGGTGTTAGAAAGTGTTCTAGTTTCATTCTTTTACAAGTGGTTGACCAGTTTTCCCAGCACCACTTGTTAAAGAGATTGTCTTTAATCCATTGTATATTCCTGCCTCCTTTGTCAAAGATAAGGTGTCCATATGTGCGTGGATTTATCTCTGGGCTTTCTATTTTGTTCCATTGATCTATATTTCTGTCTTTGTGCCAGTACCATACTGTCTTGATAACTGTGGCTTTGTAGTAGAGCCTGAAGTCAGGTAGGTTGATTCCTCCAGTTCCATTCTTTTTTCTCAAGATCGCTTTGGCTATTCGAGGTTTTTTGTATTTCCATACAAATTGTGAAATTATTTGTTCTAGCTCTGTGAAGAATACTGTTGGTAGCTTGATAGGGATTGCATTGAATCTATAGATTGCTTTGGGTAGTATACTCATTTTCACTATATTGATTCTTCCAATCCATGAACATGGTATATTTCTCCATCTATTAGTGTCCTCTTTGATTTCTTTCACCAGTGTTTTATAGTTTTCTATATATAGGTCTTTAGTTTCTTTAGGTAGATATATTCCTAAGTATTTTATTCTTTCCGTTGCAATGGTGAATGGAATTGTTTCCTTAATTTCTCTTTCTGTTTTCTCATTATTAGTGTATAGGAATGCAAGGGATTTCTGTGTGTTGATTTTATATCCTGCAACTTTACTATAGTCATTGATTAGTTCTAGTAATTTTCTGGTGGAGTCTTTAGGGTTTTCTATGTAGAGGATCATGTCATCTGCAAATAGTGCAAAACTCGACCAGGAAGAAATAGAAAATCTTAACAGACCCATCACAAGCACGGAAATTGAAACTGTAATCAAAAATCTTCCAGCAAACAAAAGCCCAGGTCCAGATGGCTTCACAGCTGAATTCTACCAAAAATTTAGAGAAGAGCTAACACCTATCCTGCTCAAACTCTTCCAGAAAATTGCAGAGGAAGGTAAACTTCCAAACTCATTCTATGAGGCCACTATCACCCTAATACCAAAACCTGACAAAGATCCCACAAAAAAAGAAAACTACAGGCCAATATCACTGATGAACATAGATGCAAAAATCCTAAACAAAATTCTAGCAACCAGAATCCAACAACACATTAAAAAGATCATACACCATGACCAAGTGGGCTTTATCCCAGGGATGCAAGGATTCTTCAATATCCGCAAATCAATCAATGTAATACACCACATTAACAAATTGAAAAATAAAAACCATATGATTATCTCAATAGATGCAGAGAAAGCCTTTGACAAAATTCAACACCCATTTATGATAAAAACTCTCCAGAAAGCAGGAATAGAAGGAACATACCTCAACATAATAAAAGCTATATATGACAAACTCACAGCAAACATTATCCTCAATGGTGAAAAATTGAAAGCATTTCCTCTAAAGTCAGGAACAAGACAAGGGTGCCCACTTTCACCATTACTATTCAACATAGTTTTGGAAGTTTTGGCCACAGCAATCAGAGCAGAAAAAGAAATAAAAGGAATCCAAATTGGAAAATAAGAAGTAAAACTCTCACTATTTGCAGATGACATGATCCTCTACACCCATTATTTTTTAAAATATCTTTAAGAGAAAGTTTAGGTGAGTTTCTCTTTCCAAAAATTCTTGCAAGTTGCTGCAATACTGAGAGCTATTTGCTGACAAAAAAATGTAATGGCCAAAAAAATTAAAATAGTATATAGTTTTGTGAAAGAACACATGCATGACATTTTCAAGCTTAAAAATTCTTTGAAACATTCAACAAGAAAGTAATTAAGCCTCTGAACAATCAAAATATTTAATCACTTTTTCACCTTTTTAAAAGACTTTACGTTTTCCCTTTTATTAAAACAGCTTTATTGAGGCATAATTTCCAAACCATAAATTCACTCATTTTACGTGTCTTAATATAATTCGGAGATTTTTAATTTTTTTAGTAATTTCTCAAAGGAGTGAAGCCAATCACCACAATCCAGTTTTAGAACATTTTCATGACCCCTGAAAACATTTCCTCTGCCCTTTTGCATCCCCCATTTCTACTCCTCAGATGGTAAAAAAAAACTGCCTGCATTGAGACCAGGGTTCAGTCCCTGGGTTTGGAAGGTACCCTGGAGAAGGGAATGGGTGTCCACTCCAAGATTCTTGCCTGGATAATTCCATAGACAGAGAAGCCTGGCAGGCTACAGTCCATGGATTCGCAAAGAGCTGGACATGACTGAGTGACTATCACTCTAACATTCTACTCCCTGGACAAAAATTAATCTGCCTTCTGTCTAAAAGAAAATCAGAGCAGTTTTAGGTCCACAGCAGATTTGAGAGGAAGATACAGAGATTACCTCTAGACTCATGTCTCCACACATGCACGGCCTTCCACAGTTACCAAAATCCCATCCCAAGTGGTACATTTATTATAACTGATGAGCTAAGCCTGGGTGTCCTGCATTGCAGGCAGATTCTTTACCATCTGAGCCACCAAGGAAGCTTGATTCATATTAGAGGTGATACAACCAACCTGCTAAAGATATTATAACAATTTTTTAAAATATTTGAGAGTAAATAACTGATAGCAGAAGAAATGAGAAGTTCCTATTAAAAATATAACCAGTCTAATAAGTGCAGACTGTTTAGCATCCTAGCTGATATACTTTTTTTTTTTGCTGGTGGACTTTGAAGACAGAGACACTTTTTTGCAATATTTTCCACAATGTTGCCACCCCAAAGATGGTCGCACTTTGTAAAAAATAAATGCCTGTTAATAGTTAGCCATAAGAAAGTAGAGGTAATATAAAACTTGATGAACCAGACACATAAACAGCATAAGAATATCTAAAAACTGAAGATAGTTGTCTGAAATATTTAAGGGATGAATTGATGGCTTCCCCCTCAGCTCAGTGGTAAAGAATCTGGCTGCAGTGCAGGAGACACAGGAGATAAGCATTCAATCCCTGGTTCTAGGAAGATCCTTTGGAGGATGAATGGCAACCCACTGGAGTATTCTTACCAGGAAAATCCCATAGACTGAGGAACCTGGCAGGCTACAGTCCGTGGGGTCGCAGAGTTGGACATGACTGAGCGACTGGACATAGATGAATATGTGTAATAGAGGACCACATTATATGAAAGAATAAAACTGTTTGGAATTATTGCCACAGAAGAAACAGTATAGAGAAATTATATGAAGGATTGTTTAGTCATTATAAAAGATAGAGAAAATAAGATAAAGACTAGAAATGATCCATATATTTTGTTCAGATGTGGCTTATTGGTAGACAACTGTCTGTGTTGTCTTAATAATCCAGATTTCATAAAAATCAGCCTTTTTTTAAGAAATGAATTATAGATGAGAAATTGGAGCACAGAATGTAGATACATTTTTTCCAGAAATTTTGCTGAAAAGAAAGAGAGAGGATAGCAGTTCAAGTTTGTTTTCTCTTAACTTAACATTTAGGAAGAAAAACTCTAGTATAGAAGGAGTAGTTGAAGAATTATAGGTTAAGTAGATCATTGAGTTAGCAAGATATCATAGAAGATTGGCAGAGGGAGAATATGAACTCTGTTTGTGAAGACACATGCTTCTTCTAGAGAAACAGAAGGAAGATATAAAAAAGACAAATACAGTTTGTAAGTGATAGGCAATGCTGAATATTGGTGAGTCTTGGTATTTTCTGAATAGTGGGAGTTACAATAGCCTTTCCAAGAGTGAAGAGACAATATGTAAAACAAGTTTGTCTTCAGATTTGTGACTTTACTGACTCCCCTTTGTATGTTCAGAGACACTAATTAAAATATTGAGAAACAGCAATCACTCTATACATGTAATAGAGCGATTGGTGAGTTTGAAATGCATTTAAAGAGACAAGAAAGGTATTTAAACACAAGTGAGGTGTTGGAATAACCAACTAAGAAAACATGAGAAGAATTGAACTGTACCATGAGAAAGATTCCAGGACATTATTTCGCTTTCTCTAAGGGTGCTCAGCACTTGGGTATTGTATTATAATAGAGGGGTCATGATGTTGTGCTTATTGAACTTGGTTAAAGGAAGATTGCAGAGTAGGTGGATCAGAAGCAAACCCTGCCTTCTAAAACACTGCCTTCAATAAAATTGAAAGCTTTGAGGGCTGCAACCAAGAGCCTATTCAGAAAAACAAAGATGGATCTATTAAATTTTTGGTGGGGGGAAGTTTAGAAGAAACAATAGGTTGGATTTTGTTCGTATGAGTTCTACACCATTGGACAAAGGATATGCACAGTCTAGTTTTGTAAAGTTTTATGAAAGTATTATAGAAGTATAAATAAAATAATCACATTCTTTAGTTGATTCAGAGGTTTCCAAATATAATTTTAAAATGGTTAAGTTAACCTGGATTATCTTTTTAATGATATAAATAGTAATAAAATATTATGAACATTTTGTCTTCCTGCAAAGAATAAAAAATGGTAATACTATTTCTTAAGTATTCTGGGTATTTACCATTTGTAATACAATAAATTAATTTATGAACCTTTGACTCACCAATTGCTCCATTACGTGTATAGATTGACTGCTGTTTCTCAATAGTTGAATTAATGTCTTTGAACATATGAAGTGGAGTTTGCAAACTTGAAAATCTGAAGACAAACTTTTTACTGTGCTTCTGTTAAACCAGTAATAAAATATTATCATATAACCATACTACATCTATTAATAAGTTATACTAGGTTAAAAAATGAAAGAAAACTAGAGGATAGCAGGAAATAAACCTTTCTTCTTATTAAAGAATTATTTTACTAAAAATATTATTAGTGTAATAAATAGTTTATGTTTGAAGTCATTTCCCAGTTTAAAATAATATGTCATTGCCATAATAGAACAGGCCTCCACATGATTTATGGGCAATACAGCTTTTACTGTTCATTACTTGAGCTAGTTATAATTTAGCAAAACTCCAGTAGTTAGGCATAATATAAGGCTGTTATTTTTTCATACAAAATCTAAGACCAAGCTCCTGATGACTCTCCAGGGCAGCTGCTCTTCAGGTAGTCACACTGGAGTCCAGGGGCTTTTTACCTTTGCCATTCCAGCATCTTTACATCAAAACCACCTTATAATCACTGCTTCTTGAGAAGGGAAAAACTGTAGGATCACCAACAGCTCTTAAGTGTTTCCATCATAGAAGTGACATAAGGTTTCAGTTACTAAAACAAGTTACATAATCACTCCGAATTTCAGTGCAGTGAAAAAGTGATATCCTCTTTCATAAACTCAAGGGGAAGAGGACAAGAAACATCAGGGTACCAGAATGCCTATTCCTATGTTCTTGCCTGGAGAATCCCAGGGACGGGGAAGCCTCATGGGCTGCCGTCTATGGGGTCGCACAGACTCGGACACGACTGAAGTGACTTAGCAGCAGCAGCAGCAGCTCTCAATTAAGTTTGTCTCCTAATATTTCCATATGTTTTATGATGATAACATTGACATGAATCTTTTTAATATTAGTTCTCTCTACCCCCATTTTCTCCAAATTTCAAATGAACATGACTTGGTCATAAAACTTTACTGTCTTTTAAATTTTTTCTCCATATACCCAACTTTTATTTCTATCACTGTTCTGTCTTAAGTTAACTGTTGTGCTTTTCTCTTTGTTCCCTGAAAGTCACTCCTTTGATTTTCTTCCTTTTCTGAATCCTTTTGCATTACTGTTTTCTTTTCTGTTTATTTTTTCAATCTTTCAAGTTGGAAAAACTATAGAATTAATGGTTTAATAACATTTCATTGAGCTGTACAATCTTAAAATGTATTTCTAAATTATCACAAATGAAACATTTACTTTAGCTTGCTTTTATACTTTCTACAGTACAAATCTGTAGGAAGATTCTTTTGCTCAACTTTATGCCTGTGAAATTAATCCATGTTGTTGCATGTGGCTGTGGAGCAATCGTTATTATTGCTGGGCAGTATTTCATTCATAATAGATATTGTTGTTTAGTCTCAAGTCGTATCTGACTCTTTTAGGAAATCATGGACTGTAGCCTGCCAGGCTCCTCTGTCCATGGGATTTGCCAGACAAGAGTCCTGAATTGGGTTGCCATTTCCTTCTCTATTGTACTAGTTACATCCCAATTTATTTTGGTGTTCTACTGTTGATGGGCATTTGGATAGTTTCCAGTTTGGGGCTTTTGTGAATAATACTGCTATAGATATTCTAGCGAGACAAACAAACCACAACGAAAAAAGCAAAACCAAACAACAAAAACAAATGAAGTAGAGTTTTGCTTTGTTTTCAGTTTTTATATGTATCAACTCAACCAGTCCTCATAATGCCACCATACAATAAAATTGTTACTATTCTCAGTTATAGACAAGCACGTAGGTAATAAGTAGTTTCTACTAGGTTATTCAGAGTAAATGATAGAGGTGGAAAGAGGTGAAGAAGTGATATCTTGGCACAAGAAGACACATATAAGAATGGAAATATAATTTGCTTTCAAATTTATTGTAAAAGGTGATCTTTCAAAATAGAGGTAAAAACAGGCTTATTATATAATGTCAGGAATATTGTCACCCTGTGTTAATTGCAACAGTTTCAAGATGTATCTAAAATTGGAATTTATATTTAAAATATTATCATGAAATTATGTAAATATGTATGTTCAAAGACATTTTACATTGAGATTTAGATAAAAAATCAGTGATTGCATGTTACTAAAATTTTCAGATTGTTTATATTTGATATACTAATTCCATACAAAGGAAAATGCAGTAACTTGTATAAAGTATTAGATTTTTGGACTAACATAGTAAGTTATTTAAAATGTTAAACTATATTGAAAAATTGTTATTTTTTATGTATAAGTGTATATAATCAGACAATAAGTATGCATATCTACTATACATTTGTTAGTTATTATCTCATATTTATTACTCATTTTAATTTGCTTTCTAAGTGTTGTTCTGTGCTCTATAAACCATAGAATTCTTTTGCAATAAGTTTTTAAAAGAACAAATGAATTTTTAAATTATTGTATGAGCATTCCAGGACATAGGTTTCAATTTTCATTCCAATACTTACTTGTTCTGTTTATTTCTAGTAAAAAATGTTTGAAAGAGGGTGAAAAGTATTTTCTTATTATTTTGAAGCTTGTCACACTATAAAGATTAGAATTCCACAACTAAATCTTTTAAATAAAAAATAACATAAGTTAAACAGTATAAAATATATACAAGGACTAAAATGTAAAGGCTTCAGTTCAGTTCAGTTCAGTCAGTCAGTTGTGTGCAGCTCTTTGCTACTCCATGGACTGCAGCATGCCAGGCTTCCCTGTCCATCACCAACTCCTGGAGCTTACTCAAACTCATGTCCATTGAGTTGGTGATGCCATCCAACCATTTCATCATCTGTCATCCCTTCTCCTGCCCTCAGTCTTTCCCAGCATCAGAGTTTTTCCAAGGAGTCAGTTCTTCACATCAGGTGGCCAAAATATTGGAGTTTCAGCTTCAGCATCAGTCCTTCCAGTGAATATTCAGGACTGATTTCCTTTAGGATTGACCAGTGGATCTCCTTGCAGTCCAAGGGACTCTCAAGTGTCTTCTCCAACACCACAGTTCAAAAGCATCAATTCTTTGGCACTCAGCTTCCTTTATAGTCCAACTCTCACATCCATACATGACTACTGGATAAACCATAGCCTTGACTAGACAGACTTTTGCTGGTAAATTAATGTCTCTGCTTTTTGATATGCTGTCTAGGTTGGTCATAGATTTTCTTCAAAGGAGAATGTCTCTTTTATTTTCATGGCTGCAGTCACCATCTGCAGTGATTGTGAAGCCCCCCAAAACAAAGTCTCTCACTTTTCCATTGTTTCCCCATCTATTTGCCATGAAGTGATGGAACCAGATGCCATGATCTTAGTTTTCTAAATGTTGAGCTTTAAGTAAAAAATTTTAGTCTCCTCTTTCACTATCATCAAGAGGCCCTTTAGTTCTTCTTCACTTTCTGCCATAAGAGTAGTGTCATCTGCATATCTGAGGTTATTGATATTTCTCTCAGCAATCTTGATTCCAGCTTGTGCTTCATT
This sequence comes from Bos indicus, assembly GCF_029378745.1. Lineage (NCBI taxonomy): Eukaryota > Metazoa > Chordata > Mammalia > Artiodactyla > Bovidae > Bos > Bos indicus. Next base: position 17,542,369 of record NC_091775.1, on the reverse strand, counting down.
CAACCTGACATTTTGCATGATGTACTCTTCATATAAGTTAAATAAGCAGGGTGGCAATATACAGCCTTGATGTATTCCTTTCCTGATTTGGAACCAGTTTGTTGTTCCATGTCCAGTTCAAACTATTGCTTCTTGACCTGCATACAGATTTCTCTGTATGAAAGGTCAGGTGGTCTGGTATTCCCATCTCTTGAAGAATGTTCCACAGTTTGTTGTGGTCCACACAGTCAAAGGCTTTGGTATAGCCAATAAAGCAGAAGTAAATGTTTATCTGGAACTCTTTTGCTTTTTCTATGATCCAGTGGGTGTTTGCAATTTGATCTCTGCCTTTTCTAAATCCAGCTTGAACATCTGGAAGTTCACAGCTCATGTACTATTGAAGCCTGGCTTGGAGAATTTTAAGTATTATTTTGCTAGTGTGTGAGATGAGTGCAATTGTACAGTAGTTTGAACATTCATAAAGGCTTATATGTATTTTAAAATCCTAACTAAATTATGAATTGCAATTCATAATAAATAATTATATAAAACTTGGATATTGCTTTACTGAATTTAATGGGAAAATGAAGGAAAAGTTGCATTTCTGCATGTATATCTTTCCAATTTTTTTGTGTGCTCTGCATCTATTTTTACACATTTTAGGGAAACATTTTTCATCAAGTGAAGTTGAAATCAAGGATCACTGTGTTCCCTTGGTCTTGTACACTCAGTCCATAAACTTCCAGTCATTTCCTCATTTCCCTTTTTATTTTTAGGTACAACGTGTGTGTGCTTTGCTGCTCAGTCATGGCCAACACTTTGCCACCAAAGTGGCACCCACCAGGCTCCTCTGTCTCTGGAATTTTCCAAGCAAGAATACTGGACCAGATTGCCATTTCCTATTCCAGGAGATCTTCCCAGTCCAAGGATTGAATCAGTGTCTCCTGCATTAGCAGGCGAATTCTTTAGCACTGTGCCACCTGGGAAGTCCTTTATGTACATTATTGTGGTTTGTTTGCTAAGTTGTGTCTGACTTTTGCAACCCCCGTAGACTGTAGCCCAACAGGCTCCTCTGTCCATGGATTTTCTGAACAAGAATACTGGAGTGCATTGCCATTTCCTTCTCCAGGGCATCTTCCCAACCCAAGAATCAAACCTGGGTCTCCTTCATTGCAGGCAGATTCTTTACAGACCGAGCTATGAGGGAAGCCCCTTATGTAAATTACTTCTGTTTTAATTTCAATATCCCCATCTCAGTCCAGATATTCTCTACCTCTTATCTCAACTCATTCATGCTTACCCAGAAGTCTGTACAACCACCTCTCAATGCAAAGCGACCTTGCAAAAAACCCACCTCCAACCATATTTTCAACAAATAAAGCTGGAAATTCTCATGGATTTTTTCACTTGTTCTCCTTACAGGATTTATCTCTGATTCCAGGTCACAACTACTGTAGTCTTCTGCTACAACTACTGTAGTCAAAGCTTCTGCTGCAGCTTTATTTCCATGAAATGACATGTCTTTGCTAAACCGTAAATGGCAGTCCTACTGCTAATGCTGGTCAAAGTTTGGTGGCCCTAAAAAACCTTCAGTAGCATTGCTGCAGATCAAATCAGTTAATGTAAATTACATCTAACTAATCCCTCTTCTTCCTGACTCACTTGTAACAATCTAAATAAACATTCAAGACATGACCTAGTCAAAAATAAGAAAGTGGTATAAACCAGCACTTTCTAACCTTTCCCCAGCAAACTACATGTGACAAATGTTTATATTTATAGTGGAAAACATGTCCAATGGAAATAAATCAACAGAACTCTCATATCATCATGCCTGTTTGTAGGCCAGGGGAAAGCAATAACTCAGGAACATTGGTGGTCTGTTTACAGTCTTGCTGTACTGGTTGAAAGTATCAGATAAGGCAACAAAAAGTGAGAGAAATGAACTGCTCCCTTTACTCCACCCTTCCAAGATCACTGGCTGCTGCTGCTACTGCTGCTAAGTCGCTTCAGTCGTGCCTGATTCTGTGTGACCCCATAGACGGCAGCTCACCAGGCTCCCCCATCCCTGGGATTCTCCAGGCAAGAACACTGGAGTGGGTTGCCATTTCCTTCTCCAATGCATGAAAGTGAAAAGTGAAAGTGAAGTTGCTCAGTGGTGTCCGACTCTTCGCAACCCCATGGACTGCAGCCTACCAGGCTCCTCCATCCATGGGATTTTCCAGGCAAGAGTACTGGAGTGAGGTGCCATCACTGAACATACTAAAGAGATGTAGGCATTTCTTGCTTCTTTACTCTTTTTAAAATGAACATACATCTGTGCTCAATTGTGTCCAACTCTCAGCCCCATGGTCTGTAGCCCACAAGGCTCTCCTGTCCATGGAATTTTCCAGGCAAGAATATTGGAGTTGTCACTTCCTACTCCAAAGGATCTTCCTGACTCAGGAATCAAAACTGCGTCTCTTGCAGCTCCTGAATTGGCAGGTGGATTCTTTATCACTAGTGCCACCTGGAAAGCCCAAATAAAATTTAAAAATAAATAAAATGAACCTGACTATCAGTGGATGCCAAGTTTGTTTTTCTTTGATTTATGATTACAAGTGCATGCAGTGTGGTTTGTAAAATAGATGAATATTAACTGTACAGCAAAGTGAAATTTATATCCTGATGAAAACCACACAAATCATCAATCTATAGAACATGTCTAGAATTTTCTATTGTGCCCATAAAATTAATTTATTGATCCAATTATTGTAACCCCTGTTTTGACATTTAAAAACCGCAATTAGTTTTGCCTGTTGTCAAATTAACTAGCTAAAACCTTGTAATTAATAGCTGTTTTGTCTACTTTCTTTCACTTAATACAATGGCTCTGGGATTAACCTATGCTTTTTAATATATCAGCAGTCTGTTTTTTGTTATTGCTATTTGTATCCATTTTAACAGTACATCACAATTCATCCATTCTATTCAAAGACATTTAGACTGTTTTCAACATTGACTGTTAAGAATTAAACTTTTGAAATGATTTTTTATGTCTTACTGGTAAAAGTGTTTCCCTCATTTCTCTTAGATGTAGACTTAGGATCAGAATTGGTGGACATACGTTCAGCAAGTGCCACAAAACAAGATTTCAAAGGGATGAAAATGACATAATCTCACCGACAATGTAAGTGACTTTCCCTTGCTTCATATTCCATCATGTTCTTCGTATTGTCAGTCTTTAAGTTGTATCTATTCTCAGAGGTGGTTTCAAGGCAGGTTTGGTTTTCATGCACATCATGATTAACATCATGCACACCCAGTTAGTTCTTCATTCGTGTCTGACTTTGCAACCCCATGGACTTCAGTCCGCCACGCACCTCTGTCCATGGGATTCTCCAGGCAAGAATACTGGAGTGGATTGCCATGAAATCATAAAAGTTGACTATTTGAATACATAGTCAGCTCTCCATATACATAGATTCTGCATCCACAGATTCGACCAACTGCTGGTCAAAAATATTCAAAAATAAAAATTCTGAAAAGGTCCAAAAGGCCAAATTTGAGTTTTCCAGTCACTGGCCGCTGTTTACATAGCATTTAAATTGTATCATGTAGTATAAGTAATCTAGAGATGATTTAAGGTTAACTGGAGAATGTGACTAGGTTATATGCAAATGCAACACTACTTTCTATAAGAGATTTGAGCATCTGTAGGTTTTGATATCTTCAGGGGGTCCTGGGACCAATCTTCCAAGGATATTGAGGGACCACTGTATACTTTTTAGATATACCTGAACAAGGATCAGGCCCATTTAAAAAATCAAGATCTTTTTTCTTATTAATAAGAATTAAAAAATAATTTTTATATGAGCTGCTTTTCAGGTGTATGTGATGAAACATCTTAATGCTTTAATGCTATATCTTGATTAATATATATTATTAATATTAAGTAAGTGCAATCATCTTTTTATTTCTTTTATGTTTGGTGCCATTTTTATATTGTTTAAGTAACCTTTGTATGCCGCAAGGTCATGAAGATATTTCTACTATGTTTTCTTCTAGAAACTTATATTCTGTTTATTTTTGGCAATAAAACCTAATAGCATTATTATATGGAAATAAATCATAGAAACTATGCCTCACAAATATCAATGATCACAGCTCAAATATAGACAAATTATGTTCAGCAGTGATTTAAAATGATAATATAACCATGAAAAAAATATTTATCCCAGAAAAAATTTAAAATCAGAAATATAATCTATTGTATTCACAGAATAATGGAGAAAATGATGCAATCATTATGACTAAATGTACGAAAACTAGTATAATTCAAATTTTGTCTAATTAAATTTTCTATATCATTATCAGTAGTAAAAGTATTGTTAACAATATCACTGTGCTGTGCTTAGTTGCAGCAATAAAACCAGGAGGAGAGGTAACAGTAGAAATTGGCAGTAGCAGGCATAGCAGCAAGCATTCCAGGTGGCGCTAGTGGTAAAGAACCTGCCTGCCATGGCAGGAGATTTAAGAGATGCAGGTTCCATCCCTGGGTCAAGAAGATCTCCTGGAGGAGGGCATGGCAACCCACTCCAGTATTCTTGCCTGGAGAATCCCATGGACAGAGGAGCCTTGTGGGCTACAGTCCATAGGGTGGCAGAGTCGTACAGATCTAAAATGACTTAGCACTCACGCATGCAGGCCTAGCAGAACTTGTTTAAAACTATGATTTATATTTATATATATATATAAACTATGATTTAGTCAATCCTAAAGGAAATCATACATGACCACTGGAAAAACCATAGCCTTGACTAGACGGACCTTTGTTGGCAAAGTAATGTCTCTGCTTTTCAATATGCTATCTAGGTTGGTCACAACTTTCCTTCCAAGGGGTAAGCGTCTTTTAATTTCATGGCTGCAGCCACCATCTGCAGTGACTTTGGAGCCCCCAAAAATAAAGTCTGACACTGTTTCCACTGTTTCTCCATCTATTTCCCATGAAGTGATGGGACCAAATGCCATAATCTTCGTTTTCTGAATGTTGAGCTTTAAGCCAACTTTTTCACTCTCCTCTTTCACTTTCATCAAGAGGCTTTTTAGTTCCTCTTCACTTTCTGCCATAAGGGTGATGTCATCTGCATATCTGAGGTTATTGATATTTCTCCCGGCAATCTTGATTCCAGCTTGTGCTTCTTCCAGCCCAGCGTTTCTCATGATGTACTCTGCATATAAGTTAAATAAGCAGGGTGACAGTATACAGCCTTGACGTACTCCTTTTCCTATTTGGAACCCGTCTGTTGTGAAGAAAGCTGAGTGCCAAAGAATTGATACTTTTGAACTGTGGTGTTGGAGAAGACTCTTGAGAATCCCTTGGACTACAAGGAGATCCAACCAGTCCATTCTGAAGGAGATCAACCCTGGGATTTCTTTGGAAGGAATGATGCTAAAGCTGAAACTCCAGTACTTTGGCCACCTCACGCGAAGAGTTGACTCATTGGAAAAGACTCTGATGCTGGGAGGGATTGGGGGCAGGAGGAGAAGGGGATGACAGAGGATGAGATGGCTGGATGGCATCACCAACTAGATGGATGTGAGTTTGAGTGAACTCCGGGAGTTGGTGCTGGACAGGGAGGCCTGACGTGCTGCAATTCATGGAGTCGCAAAGAGTCGGACACGACTGAGCGACTGAACAGAACTGAACTGAAAGGAAATCAGTCCTGAATATTCATTGGAAGGACTGATCTTGAAACTGAAACTCTAATACTTTGGCCACCTAATGCGAAGAGCTGACTTATTAGAAAAGACCCTGATGCTGGGAAAGATTGAGAGTAGGAGGAGAAGGGGTTGATGGAGGATGAGATGGTTGGATGACATCACCGACTCAATGGACGTAAGTTTGAGTAAATTCAGGGAGAGGAAGTTGTTGATGGATGAGGAGGCCTGGCATGCTGCAGTCCATGAGGTCACAAAGAGTCGGACACAACTGAGGGACTGAGCAGATATATATAATACACACACACACACACACACACAGGCTTCCCCAGTGGTGCTAGTGGTAAAGAATCTACCTGCAGATGCAAGAGACCCAAGAGACGCTGGTTCTATTCCTGGATCACAAAGATTTCCCGGAGGAGGAAATGGGAACCCACTCCACTATTCTTACTTGGAAAATTCCATGGGCAGAGGAGCCTGGCAGGCTGTAGTCCATGGGACTGCAAAGAGTTGGACACCACTGAGCACCTATACATATATAAAATATACACATATTTCATTTCTTATTTTAAAAGATTATGGATCAATGTACAAAAATATTCATGTGTGATTGTATATGTTCTCAAATTTTAAAATCCATGAAAAATGAAAAAATAAAGGTGTAAAACCAGTACACCTAAAATAACATGAGAAATTCTTACTTACTTGTGATTGAATTTTCTTTACATTTTGATATGAGGAGTTATATTAAATGTAAGAAACAACATTATAAGCAATTATGAAACATAATGACATTACATATAATGATATCTCTTATTCCAGAGACATGAAAGTCTTGCTGACTTTATATGGAAGACACTAGTCTTTCAGCAACTATTCTGTGACCTAGGAGACAGTAACTAACAACATTTAGAATAAATTCAGTGACCTTTTCAAAAGGTGCCTCTTATGGTTTACTTAACTGGAAGACAATGCCCATCCTTTATCCCTGAGATATTGATGAAATAGGAATATCATAAATCTTTCTCCCACCCTTTCAGAAATTAGAGGAGGCTCTCTCCCAAAATCTGACCTGGCTGAAATACAAAGGAAAGAAAATCAATAAATTCAAAGCCACCTCTAGGGTTTTGTAGATAAAGGTGAGTTATTAATTCATGGGAGGGTTGTGTTACAATCAAAATTTCATTTCAGTTTATTGAATCCTGATGTATATACAGTAGTCATAGTTCCTTGAGAATGTCAGTCCTGCTCCATTTGCTGGCTTAAGGAAAGTTATTAAAGTTTCCAGTGAGATTCTTATTGCATTTTGCATATTTTGTATTGTTTTGAGGTCTTATTTTGTTTTGTATTGTTTTTGTTAGCTTTGTTAGTCTCTTCATCATGCAGTAATTAGTTTATCCAAATCTGTGTATAATATTGACCTGGAGAGAAAAAAAGAGAAAGGATATCAGAAAAGTCAATGTCGTATTTTTATGCTGCAAACATGCATTTTAAGAATAAATGTGAACAATGCATGAACATATATTATTAAAGGCTATTTATCAAGACATTTTAATTATAAGGAAAAATCAGAAAACTAAAATATGCAAGAAGACTAGGATTATTTAGAGGAAACTGATTGTCATTTGGTATTAAAAGTACATTTAATGGATTTGAAGCATTCAGTGTTTTCTGCAAGAAGGTAATTGTTCAAATATTATATTCTATAAATTATTCAGTAAACTTGCTAAAATACATATTCGTAGTGTTTATACAATGATAAACATATTTGGAGAAAGAGTATTTTTGTATGTTTAGTGGTTTACAATTTTTTATCTTCTTAAACTACTTGGCTTAAACAGGAGTACATTTTTGAGAGGGTTTAAAAAGAAATGGAAGATATCACAAAATTGTTATGCTTCTTTTTTGTCAACATGCATCCATATCAAATTTTTCTTCATTCTCCTTTCAGTTATTGAGTGAGGAATATCGTCTAAATCATTTTCAAAAGACGTAGATGTAGTTTATTTGAGGGAAATAAATTTTTATACCTGGATGGATTATAGAAGACTTTAATAAAGATTCTGCTGCTTTCTAGTCTCATGGAAATTAAAAATTTTCAAGAAGTTGAATAAAACATACGGGCCAATGCATAAAGCAAAATCAAGGGTTGGAAAGGCAATATTTACCTCCAAGGGGCTGGTGAATTTCCATCTTTGGTTCATATATGGTAGGAAAAGGAAAAAGGCATAAAGAAAATTTGATAAAACTGTCAAAGTTCAATCCACAGTAAATTGAAATCCATTGTCTGTGCTAGTGGTAAAAGATTCCTGGATATTTGCTATATATATTTATCCAGCATCTGTTTTCATTTTTTTCTGGAAATAGTGACTTGATTTGACCTACAGTAATATTATTCTATACCTCAATCTCAAAGGACACTATTACCTTTTATCACAGTGATTGGCTGAGGCATAAATACCTGATCTGAGTTACCCATTTGGAGCTATGACTTTCACTAAAGCTAAATGTTTTTTCCTATGGTTACTAGTTGTCAATGTTTCAGAAGTGTTTTCCTGAAAATACAATGGAAAACTGAAGGGCAGGAGTCGAGTGAGAGAGATACAGAAAGAGTCTATGTCCTGATTTACTAGTGAGTCAAAAAATGTACCCAGGTCAGTATATGCCTTGATATAACAGATGGTGATAAAATAAATTCATTTCTTTTAAAGCCAATCTGCATTGAATTTATGTACCTAGCAACCAGGAGAGCCCTAATTTAGAAGGGAATATAATATATCCATTTAAATTCTGAAAGGATTCAATGAGAAAGCAGCACATTTGACTTAGAGGCAGTGAGGTCTGAAAATGTGAGCAGCCTAGATGAAAGGAGAAAGAAGGCCATAAAGATACATAATCTGCCTCCTTCCTCTGTGCTTCTGAATTTAACTGACTTCAAAATGGATTCAGTCTCCAGTGTATAATCAACTGGCAGGTGTAGGTGACAGAAATAATGAAGTTGTTGCCAATGAGGTTAGCCCTGCTTCATGTCATTTACTCCTTTTTCTTGCCATGGTTGCACTACTCTGGCATTTTGCTATTTTATGGGAGAAAATGCTCCTCTTTCAAGTGAGAAAACCACATTTTTATTTAGCATAATATGAAGAATAACTGGGCTTCCTTAGTGGCTCAGTGGTAAAGAATCTGCCTGCCAGTGTAGGAGACACAGGTTTCGTCCCTGGGTCAGGAAAATCCCCTGGAGAAAGAAATGGCAACCTGCTCCAGTATTCTTGCTTGGGAAATCCCATGAACAGAGGAATCTGGTGGGCTACAGTTTATGGGGTTGCAGAGTCAGACACTACTTAGCAACTAAACAACGATAGCAAAACAGTAGCTAGGATTGGGTTAACCACCAAGAAAATATTAGAAATAGTCATTATTAATAATTGACATTTGTAATTATGCTAGAAATTGTACTAAATAGCTTATATAAATTATGTCAGCAAATCTTCAAAAAATTATAATTGTTTTCTAAATAAGTAAACCTAGTTTCAGAAAGATCAGGTCATCTTTCTTGGTTTGTGAGACTGCAGATTGCAGAACCAGTTTTTCCAGCAGACACTCCAGCAATGCTGTGCTCCACAACAGTCTTTACTAAATTGGGAAAAGAGTCACAGAGTCTTCCCATCCCAGAATATACCCTTTTTTGTCATGTGACTGCGCCACATGTCTCAAAAAGATGATGAATCCATTTGCCATATTCTTGAATCTGAACTGGACTTTGATCAGTGAGATGTGGTAGATAAAACATTTGCAAGCTTTGGTTTCAGGCCTGAAAAAGACTTGCCATTCCATTCTCACCCTTTGGGAATACTGCTGTCACCCAGAGAAGTATCTTTAATCTCTTGGATGATGAGAGACTGCTTAGAAAAAGATAGCTTGTTGGTTGTCTGAATCCCTGCAAAGCTTATGAGTGAAAAGAAAGTGAAGTAGTGCCCGACTCTTTGTGAACCCATGGATAGTAGCCTGCACCAAGCTCCTCCGTCCATGGGATTTTCAAGGCAAGAGTACTGGAATGGGTTGCCATTTCCTTCTCCAGGGAATCTTTCCAACCCAGGGAAGCCATTGTTAAACCAAGAAGTCTCAGTGAAGCTGCCTGGTGACTGTAGTTCATGAGTGACCACAGATGAGACTAATGGAAAAACTGTATAGTGGAGCCCAGCTCAATTTGCAAATAGAACCAGGAGCAAATAGGATTTTTTTAAAACCTTATATTTTGTAATGGTTTATTATTCAGCAATAAATAATTACTATAGACTCCATATCTTGATACAGTTAAACATGAATACTGTTTTGTGTAGGTATACTGGATCCCCACTAGGATGCTAGGCAAAATTCCCCAAAACAAATTTACTCAAGCAATATTAGAACATAATTATTAAGCTATCAAAGTAGCTTGAAAAGACCTAGAAGTTTGTAGAATAAAATAAAACATTTTATCAACATATTTTAGAGGAAATTAAATGAACAATATAATGAGTATGTAAAATGTGTTATGCTAACTGAATGTAATATTAAAATTACCTATTAGATATATCAGTGCATGTGTTAAAATATAGCAAGGTTTTCTTATTGCATGTAAGCTAAATTCATTCCAAAAATGTATTTCATGAAGCATATTAATAGTAGGAGAAAGCAATGACCTGTAAAGTCTTGGACTTAGAAAATATTTAATCACATATAATTTTCATTTGTCACAGACATTTTCAAATGTAATAATACAAATACACAGGATACTTTCCATGTCTGATTTGAGAAATCATTCATAAACAAAATAGGTATATATCTATATGTCCTCAGTCCATGAAAAAAGTAATACCTTATATTATTTGGTATATTAAATTAATAAGACCATTTTTAGAACATATGTATTCTGAGTTACAATACTGATGGTTAGTACAAAACTAAAGGTGAAATTTATAGAAAATTTACATAGATTTAGAAAGTAACTTGATTATACTGGTAGTAGCAGATCAATCTTTATAAAAGAATATATATTTATGTTTTGAAAAGTAAACAAAAATAAAAATGTGAATAAAATTTAAATAAAAAGTAAAAGACTAATAGTAAAAAATGGTAAAAAATACTGATAGACAATGGGATAATAGGTATTAGAACAATAGCAAAATAATTAAAGATCAACAAAAATAGTAGTGATTTATTAATTATTCACTTAGAAAACAGCTAAGGAAATTTAATTCAAAAATGTTATGGATTCTTACATTGATCAAAAGGAATTACTGAAAATAATAATTATAGTCACAATAGCAATACCTTGTACCCATAATACTGTACTCAAGTCAATGGCTAAAAACCTTGTATATTTCACCACTTATTTTATATTTACAACAATCCTCTGGTACAAGGTATGATGCTCTATGGAAAATAAAAATAAATATATAATAGTTATGCATAGAATATTTCAATAGAATTTATCATTTGTGGATGGATTTTTCAATTATAAATATTGAAAAATAAGTATGTTAAGCATTCTTTTCAAAGAGCTAGCTCTGCCAGTTATTTACAACCATTTTACATGTTAAATGTGTTTACAATAACATCTCTGCCCAAATTATTTAAATTCAAACAATATATTGATATATGATATACTTTAAATCTTGGACTACGAGCTGATAGCACAGACAGAAATATTCAGGGACTTATTTATTTTCAATCAAAAAAACTTAGTCTTATAATAAAATTACATGCAATTTTTATTGTGCTTATAGATAATTTATTTTATAAATATTTAACAAGGACCTATTTTATGCTAATCACTTCTAGGAAATACTGTGATTAAACACACACACAAATAAACATAACAAAAGTTGCTCAACTTCAGTTCTCATTAGGGAATTGAAAATTTAAGCAAATGAAACATTGTTATACAGTTAGAAAGGCTACACTGCTTAACCAGCTGAAGAAAAGCAAAAGAAACTGATTATTCCAACTGCTGCTGGTGAGGATATAGAGCAACAGATTCAAAATGGTAAAACCTCAGTGGGTTAGCAGTGTAGTGCTTCTTAAACACATCATCTTACACAATCAAATGATCGTGCTTCCAGGTATTTATGCAAAAGATTTAAAAACTTAAAGTCCATAGAAAACCCTTTACATGATTGTTTATAGCAGTTTTGTTCATAAATGCTGAAACTTGGAAACAACCTGAGATGCCTTTGGGAAGGTGAATCAGTGAACTGTGATACATCCACACAATGCTATGCTAAGTCGCTTCAGTCGTGTCCGACTCTGTGCGACCCCACAGACGGCAGCCCACCAGGCTCCCCCGTCCCTGGGATTCTCCAGGCAAGAACACTGGAGTGGGCTGCCCTTTCCTGTAAATAAAGGAGCAACCTTAGGGCCCAGATCTTAATTTCTAATACTATTCTCTGATAAAAAGGAACCGAGGTTCTTGGATAATTCTAGGACTAGTGTTAAGAATATAAGATGAGCTTGGAGATTATTTTATAGAAAATGAGGTTATAAAAAGTAAGGAAGTACTTTAAAAAAAAAAAAAAAAAACAATCCCTCAGTGATGAGGCTACATCAAAGAAACACAGGTGCTAACTGAAAAAGTTCCCAATGGCAGAAGCTGGAAAAAAATAAATAATGTAGTGCTCAGTTCAGTTCAGTCGCTCAGTCGTGTCCGACACTTTGTGACCCCATGAACCGCAGCACTCCAGGCTTCCTTGTCCATCACCAACTCCCAGAGTCCACCCAAACCCATGTCCTTTGAGTCTGTGATGCCATCCATCCAACCATCTCATCCTCTGTCGTCCCCTTCTCCTTCTGCTGTCAATCTTTCCCAGCATCAGGGTCTTTTCAATTGAGTCAGCTCTTCACATCAGGGGGCCAAAGTATTGGAGTTTCAGCTTCAACATCAATCCAATGAACACCCAGGACTGATGGATTATATTAAAAGACATAAAACAAATATCTAGGCACTTATTCCAACATTTAAAAAAATGACTGGATAAGCAAATAAATGAGGCAGAAGAATTCCAAATAATTTATGTAGAAACCCTACCATCTAGGAGATACCATGTAACTTCTTATGATTTCAGATTTCAGTGTAAATTAACACCGTACATATGACATCCCTCTAGAGCACAGATGGAAATAAAATAAATAAATAAATAATTTACAGTGGAAAAATTTGACAAACTGTCTCAGCCAACACTAACAGTATCAACAGTGTTAAGTTGATCCCATATACTATGATCAAAATGGCACTTTACTTCTGTCTCTTTCTCTTCAAATCATGTAACCCTTGTCTAACATGAGAAAGAAAATCAAGGCAAATGCCAGTTGAGGAACATTCTACAAAATAACTGACAAATGGTCCTCAAAATTGTCATCGAAACGAAGTCTGAGGAACTGTCAGAGTCAAGAGGAGCTTAGGGAGACTTAACTGATAAATGTAGTGTGACATCCTGTTTGGGATAAAACAGGATAAATTACATTAGGTAAAAACTAAGGAAATCTGGATATATAATGATATGAACTTAGTTAATAATAATGTATCAATATTGGCTCATTAATTATAATAAATGCATCATATATAATATTAATAATAAAGAAAACTGGGTATGAAGTATATGAGAATGCTGTACTATCTTTGAAATCTTTCTGCAAATTTAAAATTGTAATAAAATTTTATTTAAAAACAATTTGGACAAAAACATAAACAAAGGCACATTTGTCAAAACTTTGTATTATATTCTGGGAGATGAATTATAAACAGCTATATAATATATATATATATATTCATATACATTTGTGCAGTATAAGTTTTATGAGGTAAAATAAAGACAAAAGGACTAGAGGAGAATGACATGGGTGTTATTTTAGATATGTTGGTTAGAGCAGACACTGTAAGGAGGTGAAATCTAAATTAACCAAGATTGAAAATACTATCTCAGATATAAAGTGAAAAGGAAATCGTCATGATGAGAATGATCAATTCTGCCAAATACTACTGAGAACTTAGAAAGTTGAAAGTTATTACCAACATCAGATTTTTACATCATTGGGAAAAACAGTCACACCCAGGCTGCTGACCCTTGCATGGTAGCATAAGAGTGTGCCTCAGGCTTGGAACATTTCCTTACAGAGAGATAAAAGCTCTCAAGCCTATGCTGGGCATATCACTTTTAGGGTAAATATTCTCTTTTCTGGGTTTGATGGATACCTCTTTGTTCTACCTAAGGTTGTGTATCATATGGCCTCTGACCAGACTCAATGTCCTATATGCTTCTTGGGGGAGAGGGAGTGGGGTTCTTTCGCTTGCAGCTCAAAGGACGCAGGGCGCGGATGCCCACTGTTGAGCTGAGAGCTTGCTGTGTGCTCTCTGTGCAGTAAAGCCTTGCTCCGTCAAGTGCCCGTGAGTCCTGTCTTTCTTGGCAACCTGGGCATCTCCAAACCTTAGTGCAGGATGACATCTTGTAAGGGCTGTTCTTGGTGGTAGATATTGTTACCCTCTTTGCTATTTTTCATGAAGTGGGACTCCTCCACAGGGAATGTAACTGCTGTCGTTGATGCAACAGATGGAAGTTGTTTGTGTCTGAAAAGGCTGCTAAGGCAGAATGAAGGAGACAATGACCTGACTGGCAAGGATTCCAGGGAGAATCAGAGGTGAAATCTGTGAAGACAGTGATGTGATGAACTGAATTGTGTAAGTCCTAATCAGTGAGGCCATGGCTTCTACACATTAAGGTATTTATAAAAAGCGTGTCTGTGTACAGGGCTGATTCCCAAGACACCAATGGGAGAGTGCTGAAGCAGTTTTTCTGGGGGACTGTGCTAGGAATATGGGGATCTTCCTAAGTGCAATAGGAAGCCACTGCAGTTTTGTTTTCATTCGTTTCTTTAAGAGTAACATTTATGTTTTAATAACTCCCAAGAAATTTTATTTTATCAGAAAAAAAGTGGATGTTGCTGAACTGCTGGGAAGCTATTAGATTTGCCAAAGAGAGACATTATTAGTTCAGGCGATGGTGCTATCAGTTGGGATATAAAAATATGAATGGGACCATAGCCGTGTGAAAGCTAAAGTGGCTGATTAATGGAAATTTAGAAGTCAGAGAAATAAATAATGCCCCTATCATGGCTAGGTCACAGTAAGGTGGCTCCTTTAGCAAGACTGCTCTCTCAGGTGTCATTAAATGTAAAGGGGAAACTCTTGTTCCATCTAGGTGTTTACTATAAAGTTCTTTGTAACTTCGAAGTAGAAGAGGAGAGCAGGCAGCTGAATATATGGTTTTGCAATTCAGAAAAGAGATCTGCAGAGACATGTAGATCTTGGAATGTTCTACTTATTAACATACTGATAATTATGTTATTAGCACACTGTGAAATGAGTTGGACTTATAAAGACAGTACAGAGAGAACAGAAGATACTTTGATATGGAGACCCCCCATAAAATGAGCCTAAGAAGGATAAGCCAGATATTTTGGAAGAATACCTAAAAGAATAGGAGTCAAGTGGGGAGATTGTGAGAAAGGCAGGAAGGGGGCCTTTGTGAAAACTGCTTTTCAATGATCAAGAATTGTCAGTGTTAAAAACTATCCCCGTGATTTACAAGATAGTGTCTTTGGTGAGAACTCGTGTGCTCGTCTCTATCTATATCTTATATGTGTGCTCAGTTGCTCAGTCATGTTCGACTCTTTTGTGACCTCCTTGGACTGTGGCTCAACAGACTCCTCTGTCCATGGGATTATCCTGGCAAGAATACTGGAGTAGGTTGCCATTTCCTTCTCCATTATCTCTATCTACCTGTCTATTATTTATCATGTATCTATGTGCTATCTTCATCTATCATCTTTGCGCTTTGGTCACTGTAGGAAATGCAAGTAAGAATGACTTTCTCAGGGCTACAAATTATTACTTTTAATTGAAGTATAGTTGTTGTACAATATTATATAAATTATAGGTATGCAAAATTGTGATTCACATTTTTTAAAAGTTATGCTCCACTTATAGTTATTTAAATATGTTGGTTATATACCTTGTATTGTACAATGTATCCTTGTAGTTTATTTTATACCTAATCATTTGTACTGTTTAATCTCATCCCACTATATTACCCCTCTCCCCTTTCCTCTCCCCACTGGTAACCACTAGTTTATTCTTCTATATATGTGAGTCTTCACTACTAGAAGAACCTACCTGTTAATTCCTGTCTTCCTTTTTGCAATTGGATTAAAGTCTAGGAAAGGACATTGAATCTCTACTGAGTTGACACCTGCCCTCCTCCCCACAGCAACTTCATAGAGTTGACATTCACTACTCTGGCCTAGTTCTATTGCTATGTCTAGAAAGTTTAAAAACAGAGCAAAGTAAAGCCCTGATATTGTACGCAGCAGTTCACTTTATTCACTCGATTTAATAATTTTGTATTAACCAAATGATCTTCAGAACACCATGTGTACTGATATATGTGTTCAGATAAACTATTCATTGAAGAAGAAAATGAAAACAATTCATTTAAAACATATGGATCACAAATGTAATCACTTAGATTATCAACAAGAGAATCATAAACACTCATTTATTAATTTTCTTTTCATTTTGATATATTTATTGAATATTTGCTATGTACTTTTAACAGTAATTTAGAGTTAATTTGGAGAAGGCAATGGCACCCCACTCCAGTACTCTTGCCTGGAAAATCCCATGGATGGAGGAGCTTGGTGGGCTGCAGTCCATGGGGTCACTAAGAGTCAGACACGACTGAGCGACTTCACTTTCACTTTTCACTTTCATGCATTGGAGAAGGAAATGGCAACCCACTCCAGTGTTCTTGCCTGGAGAATCCCAGGGACGGGGGAGCCTGATGGGCTGCCGTCTATGGGGCCGCACAGAGTTGGACATGACTGAAGCGACTTAGCAGCAGCAGCAGCAGAGTTAATTATGTTTTAAACAGATTATTTAAATTCTCATGCAGACCCTATGATATAGCTGCTATTATTGATATTATGCAACATAAATGAAAAGAAACTGGAATAAGATTCAACCATATGCTCAGTCACAATTTTTTGTGTCTTCCATACAAATAACACTTTAAAAATCCCATTTTTTGGTTCATGCACTTTTAGTTATACCAAAATGCCCATTTTTGAACAGTTGAATTTTTGACTGTCTACATATATGCAGACAATTTACAAAAATAACATATTGATTGTCAAAGTGTACCTATAGCCTAAATAAGTGTATCCAAACAGAAAAATTATATGAGGTTCTGCTAACAAGATACTTTAAATGTGCTCTATATTATTTAAATAATCTTCCACAAGATAAATGGATTTAATAATTGTATACATAACCCTTCATTGTTTAAAAATCATAAAACCATGTGATAAATCTGAAATGGTCTGTTTGTCTCAGCTTTAGTTCTTTTATATTCAATTGCAGAAAAATAATTCTGTGCCATCTGGCTGCTCAAAGAAAGTGAAAACTTGAATTCTATTCTGTGTTCTCTTTTGATGGCAAGTTTTGCTTTTCAGTTTATGATACATATTGCACTTTCAAGTGATGGGTAGTTGCAAATTACTACTGGCAGGTGCACAGACTATTTACCAGTTTTGTAAGATAAAAATACATTAAGAAAATGGTTAATATTTTATCATACAGTTTTCCTTCATATGAGTACATTATCATTATATTTTACGAGATAGAGATTTTTATTTGCAGCTAATTTATCTAACAAGCTAAAGTATCTATGAGTTTTTCCAAGAATAAAAGGGATGACATATATGTATGTTGCCAGGGTCCAGCCCCAGCTGATCCAGGGTATTCGAAGGAGAGATGGCTTTGGCGACCTATTTATTTATTTATTTATCAAAGATATAAAGAGTAATAGAATGAGGATAGCTCAGTAGGAAAATTCAGTGGAGAAAAGAAGCTGAGTAGCTTGGTTTACGCGGAAAATCAATATAACCCGTGACGCCAGGTTATCTCTGACCACAGAGGCCTCAGGCACCCTCTCGAATAGCGGAAGGTGCCCCACCTTAGACACCTTCTCGAGTGGGTCTTAGAAGCCCAGGCAAATAAATGGTCGCAGAGGATATCCACGCTCCAGATGGAGACTCAGCTGGAAATTGAGGGGAAGAATGACATGGGGAGACCAAGCGTTGGTGAGCAAGGCCCGTAGCTTTATTTTCAACAGGGGCTTTTATACCCTAAGTTACACATAGAGGATAATAGGGGATGCAAAGTCAGCAGTCTTTGATTCTTATCAAAAACCAGGGTTTCTTTCCTGCAAATTTATCATATACAAATGATTTAGGTGATTTACATCATCTTCTGGCCAGAAGGCTTATTAACATTTTATGACTCTTGACAAAGACTTATCAACAAAGACTTATTTTCTCTAAGAGTAATTATTTTAAGGTTTGGCGCCATCTTCCGAAGATAAAATTGCATTCCTATAGGCGGATGTGTAATGGGTTTACAACAAAGGAAAGAATTTATTACCTTAAGGGTCTAAAGTTACTAACACCAAGGCCACTACTTATTTTTTCTACATACCAACTATATTAATTAATACACATTCAAGGATACAATTCAGTGGATGTGGAAACTTGGCAACAAGCATTGGCTCATCAATGAAATCTTTTACTAGGTTTTTTCTGACAGTTTCTAACTCTCTGAGAGGCTCTAAGCTATTTGAATATCTTAAGCTTCCCCTGCCTCTTGAGGCTGGGAGACTGTAAACAATCGTATGCATAGCTGTAGGAGTCCGGGTAAATTTGTCAGGCGAGTTAGAGAGCCATCTGAGGGGTTTGGATTTAAACACTCCTAATTGCCCAGGAACTTTTATTAATTGGAGCTGTAAGTTAACTCTTTGTCAGAGAGAGCGAGATGGTGGTGGGGGACAGCCCCCAGTAAAGTCAGAGGTGAGAGCACAAAGCAATAAAGTAGGCAGACTCTGGTTTTTTGGGGGTAGATGCTCGAGAATATCCAGGGGGACTCCTGAGGCTCGATCCTGTATGGGATAGGCGTATGCCGAGCCTCCTTCCTCATGACCTTTGTCACGAGTGGAATGTCTTTCGCCGGCTCCCGGCAGTATGTCATGCTTGACATAAAGCAAGGGCTTTAATGAATAGAACTTGCTATATTTATAGTTATAATTTAACAAATTATAGTAGATATTGACTAATAAACACATATACTGAAATATATGTTAAATACTTATTTTTGTTGGTATTATTTCCTCCTACCATCACCCAAACACATCAGAAAAGAACTTGTACCTTTCAGCTTTATTATACCTTCAAAACCATGATTGATGTTAAGTATAAAAGGAATATATCTTATTCTTCATCCGATACTTTGCTTTTATACCTTTTTTTCTTCATCATATATTTGAGAATTGCTTTGCCAATGACACAAGTGTGTTAGGACATTAAATGAAAATATAGGGCTCCCACAGTGGCTCAGTGGTAAAGAATCCACTAGCAATGCAAGAGACAGGGGTTCAATCCCTGGGTTGGAAAGATCTCCTGGAGAAGAAAATGGGCAACCCTCTCTAGTATTCTACATGGGAAATCCCATAGACAGAAGAGCTCAGCGGGTTACAGACCATGGGGTTGCAAAGAGCTAGACATGACTTAGAGACTAAACAGCAACAACAACAATGTTGAGTTTAATCAGTTCAGTTCAGTCGCTTAGTCGTGTCCAACTCTTTGTGAACCCATGAATCACAGCACCCCAGGTCTCCTTGGCCATCACCAACTCCCAGAGTTCACTCAGACTCACGTCCATCGACTCAGTGATGCCATCCAGCCATCTCATCCTCTGTCATCCCCTTCGCTTGCTGCCCCCAATCCCTCCCAGCATCAGAGTCTTTTCCAATGAGTCAACTCTTCACATGAGGTGGCCCAAGTACTGGAGTTTCAGCTTTAGCATCATTCCTTCCAAAGAAATCCCAGGGCTGATCTCCTTCAGAATGGACTGGTTTGATCTCCTTGCAGTCCAAGGGACTCTCAAGAGTCTTCTCCAATACTATAGTTCAGAAGCATCAATTCTTTGGTGCTTAGCTTTCTTCACAGTCCAACTCTCACATCCATACATGACCACTGGAAAACCATAGCCTTGACTAGAAGGACCTTTGTTGGCAAAGTAATGTCTCTGCTTTTGAATATGCTATCTAGGTTGGTCATAACTTTCCTTGCAAGGAGTAAGCGTCTTTTAATTTCATGGCTGCAGTCACCATCTGCAGTGATTTTGGAGCCCCCCAAAATAAAGTCTGACACTGTTTCCATTGTTTCTCCACCTATTTCCCATGAAGTGATGGGACCAGATGCCATAATCTTCGTTTTCTGAATGTTGAGCTTTAAGCCAACTTTTTCACTCTCCTCTTTCACCTTCACCAAGAGGCTTTTAAGTTCCTCTTCACTTTCTGCCATAAGCATGGTGTCATCTGCATATCTGAGGTTATTGATATTTCTCCCAGCAATCTTGATTCCAGCTTGTGCTTCTTCCAGTCCAGCATTTCTCATGATGTACTCTGCATATAAGTTAAATAAGCAGGGTGACAATATACAGCCTTGACGTACTCCTTTTCCTATTTGGAACCAGTCTGTCATTCCATGTCCAGTTCTAACTGTTGCTTCCTGACCTGCATACAAATTTCTCAAGAGGCAGATCAGGTGGTCTGGTATTCCCATCTCTGTCAGAATTTTCCACAGTTTATTGTGATCCACACAGTCAAAGGCTTTGGCATAGTCAATAAAGCAGAAATAGATGTTTTTCTGGAACTCTCTTCCTTTTCCCATGATCCATCAGATGTTGGCAATTTGATCTCTGGTTCCTCTGCCTTTTCTAAAACCAGCTTGAACATCTGGAAGTTCACAGTTCACATATTGCTGAAGCCTGGCTTGGAGAATTTTTAGCATTACTTTACTAGCGTGTGAGATGAGTGCAATTGTGTGGTAGTTTTAGCATTCTTTGGCATTGCCTTTCTTTGGGATTGGAATGAAAATTGACCTTTTCCAGTTCTGTGACCACTGCTGAGTTTTCCCAATTTGCTGGCATATTGAGTGCAGCACTTTCACAGCATCATCTTTCAGGATTTGAAATAGCTCAACTGGAATTCCTTCACCTCCACTAGCTTTGTTCGTAGTGATGCTTTCTAAGGCCCACTTGACTTCATATTCCAGGATGTCTGGCTCTAGCTGAGTGATCACACCATCGTGATTATCTGGGTCATGAAGGTCTTTTTTGTACAGTTCGTCTGTGTATTCCTGCCACCTCTTCTTAATATCTTCCGCTTCTGTTAGGTCCATACCATTTTTGTCCTTTATCAAGCCCATCTTTGCATGAAATATTCCCTTCGTGTCTGTAATTTTCTTGAAGAGATCTCTAGTCTTTCCCATTCTGTTGTTTTCCTCTATTTCTTTGCATTGATCGCTGAGGAAGGTTTTCTTATCTCTTCTTGCTATTTTTTGGAACTCTGCATTCACATGCTTATATTTTTCCTTTTCTCCTTTGCTTTTTGCTTCTCTTCTTTTCACAGCTGTTTGTAAGGCCTCTTCAGACAGCCATTTTGCTTTTTTGCATTTCTTTTTTCCATGGGGATGGTCTTGATCCCTGTCTCTTGTACAATGTCATGAACCTTGTTCCATAGTTCATCAGGCACTCTATTAGATCTAGGCCCTTAAATCTATTTCTCACTTCCACTGTATAGTCATAAGGGATTTGATTTAGGTCATACCTGAATGGTCTAGTGGTTTTCCCTACTTTCTTCAATTGCAGTCTGAAAATGGTAATAAGGTTCATGATCTGAGCCTCAGTCAGCTCCTGGTGCTGTTTTTGTTGACTGTATAGAGCTTCTCCATTTTTGGCTGCAAAGAATATAATCAATCTGATTTCGGTGTTGACCATCTGGTGATGTCCATGTGTAGAGTCTTCTCTTGTGCTGTTGGAAGAGGGTGCTTGCTATAACCAGTGCATTTTCTTGGCAAAACTCTATTAGTCTTTGCCCTGCTTCATTCCGTGTTCCAAGGCCAAATTTGCTTGTTACTCCAGGTGTTTCTTGACTTCCTACTTTTGCATTCCAGTCCCCTATAATGAAAAGGACATCTTTTTTGGGTGTTAGTTCTAAAAGGTCTTGTAAGTCTTCATAGAACCGTTCAACTTCAGCTTCTTCAGCGTTACTGGTTGGGGCATAGACTTGGATTACTGTGATATTGAATGGTTTGCCTTGGAAATGAACAGAGATCATTCTGTCGTTTTTGAGATTGCATCCATGTACTTACTGCATTTCAGACTCTTTTGTTGACCATGATGGCTGCTCCATTTCTTCTAAGAGATTCCTGCCTGCAGTAGTAGATATAATGGTCATCTGAGTTAAATTCATCCATTCCAGTCCATTTTAGTTCACTGATTCCTAGAATGTCGACATTCACTCTTGCCATCTCCTGTTTGACTACTTCCAATTTGCCTTGATTCATGAACCTGACCTTCCAGGTTCCTATGCAATATTGCTCTGTACAGCATCGGACCTTGCTTCTATCACCAATCCCAAAACTGGGTATTGTTTTTGCTTTGGCTCCATCCCTTCATTCTTTCTGGAGTTATTTCTCCACTGATCTCCAGTAGCATATTGGGCACCTACTGACCTGGGTAGTTCTTCTTTCAGTAGCCTATCATTTTACCTTTTCATACTGTTCATAGGGTTCTCAAGGCAAGAATACTAAAGTGGCTTGCCATTCCCTTCTCCAGTGGACCACATTCTGTTAGCCCTCTCCACCATGACCCACCCATCTTGGGTGGCCCCATGGGCCTGGCTTAGTTTCATTCAGACAGACAAGGCTGTGGTCCTAGTGTGATTAGATTGACTAATTTTCTGTGACTATGGTTTCAGTGTGTCTGCCCTCTGATGCTCTCTTGCAACACCTACCCTATTACTTGGGTTTCTCTTACCTTCGATGTTGGGTATCTCTTCACAGCTTCTCCAGCAAAGCGCAGCTGCTGCTCCTTACCTTGGACGAGGTGTGCCTCCCCTCCTGATCTTGAACGTGGAATAGCTCTTCTAGGCCCTCCAGTGCCCGCTCATCCACCGCTCCTTGGACCTGGGGTAGCTCCTCCCAGCTGCCGCCCTTGACCTTGGCCGTTCTTGCGCTGTCGCAGCCTGGAACTCTCGGCTGCTGCCCCTGACCTCGGATGTGGGGTAACTCCTCTTGGCTGCCGCCCCTCCGGCATAGAGTCCTCCCAGCTTCTGCCCCTGACCTTGGACATGGGGTAGCTCCTCTCAGCCCTCTCGTCCGCGTTCAGTTTATCAGTTCAGTCGCTCAGTCGCGTCCGACTCTTTGCAACCCCATGAATCGCAGCACGCCAGGCCTCCCTGTCCATCACCAACTCCCGGAGTTCACTCAGACTCACGTCCACGAGTCCGTGATGCCATCCAGCCATCTCATCCTCTGTCGTCCCCTTCTCCTCCTGCCCCCAATCCCTCCGAGCATCAAAGTCTTTTTCCAATGAGTCAACTCTTCGCATGAGGTGGCCAAAGTACTGGAGTTTCAGCTTTAGCATCATTCCTTCCAAAGAAATCCCAGGGCTGACCTCCTTCAGAATGGACTGGTTGAGTTTATAGATATTGCTAAAACCACAGGCCACCATCATTAGTTACTGTGAATCAGAACTAATACTTTGTTTCTTGTGTGTGTGTGTGTGTTTCTCCAGAGGCATCTCTTCTGTTCTAAAAAATAAAAAAAAAATTTAAAAAAAGGAAAATCCTTGCAATGGTCTCGACGGTGAAATGAGTTCCCAGTTCTGACTTTGTTTCCTGTTCTTCTCTCTCTTGCTCACTCACTCTCTTCCAGCCATTGTCTCTTTTAATGTTGCTTAAACCTGTCACTTCCCAAGAATATATCTCAGTATTTTTCTCATTTTTCCTTAGATGGTGACACTGAAGATGGTGTCACTGATGGTGACAGCAATAATTTTATTTAAAATTTCATGTATTCCTAACAGTGCATTTTTCACTATTCAGTTTTAGTTTCCTTCAGGTAACTTAGCAATGTCTAATAAAACATATTTTATTTTAGTTGCTTATAGGCTTACTGTCTCCTCTCACAAGAATAAAAGTTCCATGTGGGTAACATGTTTTATCTTTTTATTCATTACAAGATTTCCAGTGCTTTTAACTGTATCTGACATGTGTAAGCACTCTATATATGGTTGTTTAAATAAAGAATACATGAATTAATTAATGAAAAACATATGAATGAATGGATTTTGTCAGATTTTTAACATCACCCCACTCCATTACTCTTGCCTGGAAAATCCCATGGACAGAGGAGCCTAGTGGGCTGCAGTCCATGGGATCGCTAAGAGTCGGACACGACTGAGTGACTTCACTTTCACTTTTCACCTTCCTGCATTGGAGAAGGAAATGGCAACCCACTCCAGTGTTTTTGCCTGGAGAATCCCAGGGACGGCAGAGCATGGTGGGCTGCCATCTATGGGGTCGCACAGAGTCGGACACGACTGAAGCGACTTAGCAGCAGCAGCAGAGAACTTTTTAAAAATAAGACAATATTTTGTTTTGCTTAAAAGGACCTATAAAAGTGCTTTGAAAGATTCTTATTAAAATACTTTAAAAATAAAGTTTAATTTTTGATTAATTTGCAATATAGCAAGTATCAATGGGAATTTGAATTATCAAAAATTGCATTTTTTCAAAATGTATTAATATTTTAGTAGCATATATTCAATACATAATTATAGATTAAACCTAGAAGGTTAACCAATTTTTCTACATTAATATCGCCCTGAGGATTTGTGACCAATAAACAACACACACTCTCTCTCTGGTTTCCATCCTTTGAGATGCCCCCTTTATCCCGGGTCCTTGGTATATACAATATTCAAATCTTTGTGACATCCCCTCCCACATTGTGACATGTTTGGTCTGTGTAATCAATAGTGATGATATGTTTCCCCTGAGATTAGGTAACACAGGGCATGTGAATTCCTTCTCACTCTCTCTCATCACTTGAAGTTAATCACCATGTTCTTGGGAGAGGCCCTCTTGGGGTTCTCTCAGGTCTTCTATCAAGAGCCCCCAAAAGAATGAGAAATCAAAACCTTCAGTGAACAGCCTTAAGAATGAGTGGAAGGTAATCCGTCAGTCCCAGTCAAGCCTTCAGGTGGCTCATTAAAAGTCTTGCACTGGGACTTCCTTGGCAGTCCAGTGGTTAAGATTCTGTACTCCTGGTACAGAGGGCATGGGTTCCATTCCTGGTCAGGGAACTGGGATCCCACAGGTAGCATGGCATGGCCTTAAAAAAAAAAAAGAATAAAGCAACAACAAAAGCCATGAGAGAAAAAGGAGGCAGCAAATGAAAGTAGATTCTTAAATAAACATTAAAAAAAAAAAAATCTTGAACTAGAACTATCCAGCTATGCCAGTCTGCTTAAGGACTACAGAGACAAAATTTCTAAATCACTAAATTTTGGTAACATGTTATACAACAATGGATGACTAATATACAAAGTCATACATATAATCAGTAATACAATCCCTTTCTGTAATAGGCTAAAGTTGAAAATAAAAGCGTTCCAGTGTTGCATATACTTGAAATCCAGAGTCATTTTCAAAACAATCACACTCATGTTACCCCTATTCAGATCTTAGATGAAACTTTTAATTTATCAGTGAAGTAATACACCTTGTCAGATGGTTCTTATAGTAGTAATACTCTCCATAGATCTGGGAGGGACAGGTGACAATATTAAATCATATATAGGGTTAATCATTGGCTCCATATTTGTGAATTTACCTACTTATTAAAATGTATGTTTAACCTGAATTCAATACTCATGTGGTACTTTTGTGGTTATTTGAGGACACATTTAAAAGGGACACATTTTGGTCTCCCTGTGCTCAAATTACCAACTGAGTCAAACCAGGAGACATTCTGTCCTCTTGCTTCAACTCTCCTACTATGTAAAAATCTCTTTTTTTTGTGGTCTATTTTGTGCCACAGCTTTCACATTTTTTGCTTCGTGTTAGTTATTTCACTGTGTAAAATGGCCCTGGATGATAGTGTTGAAGTATTGTACAGGGTTTCTAAAAGTAGGAATGCTGAATGGTGCTTTACAGAGAAAACATATACCTTTAACCCAGGTATCTTTAAACAGAAACACACAAAATGCAAGCTTATATATTAACTAACTGATGAAAACGTTGCTCTGTATTTCTCTAGGAGCAAATGGTTTGGTATTCATAGCAATTTCATGAGATACAATAAATATGAAAAACAAAAACTGACTATTTAGCTTTAATGTAATATCAAATGTAGGCATGGCCTAAATTGTTCACACAGTCATCTCAGGAAACCCATTGACTTTTGCTAATCTATAAAGTATCTATAGGGTATGCATTAAGACCTTTTAACAGAAAAAAATATTAAAATATTACTTGAGATTATTACATCTAGAAAAAAACAAGTATTCTTGCCTGTATTTCTTAAATAAGATTTAAAAAATTGAAATTTCTTTCACTTAGATATAATAATTTTATTAAATTTAGGATATTACAAATTTATTTTAATTAAAATGACTTTCAACCTTGTTTATAGTAAGAATCCAGATCAAATGATTACATTTAAAGTTATTCCCTTGATATAAATATGAGTTACTTATTTCTAACTATATAAAATTTGTTTTTGTTGTTTATGGAAGTGTGTTTACATATGAGGGTTTCCCTGGTGGCTCAGTCAGTAAAGAGTCTGCCTGCAATATAGGGGACTACCTGTCATGCAGAAAACGCAGGTTTGATCCCTGGGTTGGAAAGATCCCTTGTCTCTTACTTCATTATCAATTTAGCATATGTTAAACATGAATTATTCAAAGAACTACCATGCATGCAAAGTATTATCACTTTTTAGAATAAATCACAAAAAGTAGAGTTTAGATAGTTGAAATTTTCTGTAAGAGACATTAAAATGAAAATAGTCATTTAAAACACAGTGACTATTACACAGTGTTAGTAAAAAAAAAAATAGCTTTGATTTAGCTACAATGACTATTAGAAAATCTGTTTCAAAGTCATTGTTCAGGAGTTTTGTTTGATTTGTTAATTGGGAGACTTTCAGATGTTTTGATGAAAGTTTGAGATTCTGAAACATTTCAAGATTGTAAATCTTTAAGAAGTTTAGTGAGAAGTAAGGTCCTTTTCTATAAGAGGAACATGTTTTTATATCATGCCTTTTCCCCTAAGCACATTTCACTGGTGCTGCTTTTGTTCTCCCCCCAACCCTGGCCCAAATCACCATAATCCCCTAATCCTTAGCCCAGAGAGCAATATAGCAAGGGCTTCAGCTCTTTTATCTTTTCATCATGACAGATCTTCAGGAAGTGTTTCCTTACATTTAAGTAAAAAAGTTTTACTCCTTAAGCTTTTCTCCTTCCTTCTTGAGTATGTTTCAGATTAATATTTTAGACCAAAATCTTTAGCTTTTCCCCATTTAGCCTCAAATTTAATAAGTAAACCAGTTGAATAGATTATAGTTAGGGAACTCAAATAAGAAATTTTTGTAGTAGCTGTTTTAAGAATTATGAACATCCAAAAATTGTCTGTGTTAATTTGCAAGTGTAATTTTATTTTATTTTAAATAAAATAAAATTTAATTTAATTTAGAAATGGTATAATAACATACATACACTTTTTAAATTAATGTGCTTAGTTTCTTTTTAAATTAATATAGTCAGTCACTGGGCCATTGACATATTTATATATAAATGGTCACCTCCAGGGATTTGTTTCTAAACTATAAATAAGTATATTTTTAAAGTTTTAGAATTCCATTATTTTACATGTCAAGTAACAAATGTGTATTACTTTATTGTTATGTCTATGATAGATAATCTTAAATAAAATGTAGTTAAACACTGCAATGCTAAATTTCAATGTTCTAAGGCTAGTATTTCAAAATATAATATGTTCCCTCTCATTTGACATCACTTAGTTATAACCATTTTTGCATCCTGGGAAATAAATTATCATTTATTCTTATCTTTCTTTTCCTTTTTTCCATTTCATTTCATTAATTTTCTTGGCTGAGCCATGCAGCTTGTGGGATCTTAGTTCTCTGACCTGGAGATGGAACCCAGTCCTCTAGCAGTGAAAATGCCAAGTCCTATAAAGCTGCACTCCGAAGAACTGATGCTTTTGAACTGTGGTGTTGGAGAAGACTCTTGAGAGTCCCTTGGACTGCAAGGAGTTCCAACCAGTCCATTCTAAAGGAAATCAGTCCTGAATATTCATTGGAAGGACTATTGCTGAAGCTGAAACTCTAATACTTTGGTCACCTGATGGGAAGAACTGACTCGGAAAAGACCCTGATGCTAGGCAAGATTGAAGGCGGTAGGAGGAGAAGGGGATGACAGAGGATGAGATGGTTGGATGGCATCACTGACTCAATGGACATGAGTTTGAGTAAACTCTGGAGCTGATGATGGACAGGGAGGCCTGGTGTGCTGCAGTCCATGGGGTCACAAAGAGTCAGACATGACTGAGTGACTAAACTGAACTGAACTGAGCCATTGGACTACTAGGGAATTCCCTTACATTTCTAGGAGTATATACTTAAACATGGGGCTTCCAGGTGGCTCAGTGGTAAAGAATCTACCTGCCAGTGCAGGAGATATAGGTTTGATCCCTGGATTGGGAAGAGGAGGAAATGGTAACTCACTCCAGTCTTTTTGCCAGTATAATTTCAGGCATGGACAGAGGAGCCTGGCAGACTACAGTTGCTGTGGTCACAGAGTCATACACAACTAAGCACATACTTAAAGATACCTTTGGAAGGTCCATTTATTTATGGTTAGTACAATGGACAGAGACCTTAAATCAGCCACCTATAATCTCTGCCTCCCCGTATTCACACCCTTAGTGGGGAAGGACTTGCTTCTAACCAACAGAATACAGCCAAGAAGATGGGGTTTGACTTCTGTGATTAGGTTACATCAGATGAGACTCTATCTTGTTGGCCAACTTGCTTAGAGGCTCTCCCTGCTGATGGATAAAGTATGTTTCCATGACAAGCAACTGCTTGCAGCCTCTAATTGCAGAGACAGGACCCTGGATTCCAGCCCGCAAGAAGCCAGGCTTCTCTGGCATTCGGCTGTAAGTCAGTGAGGTCTGCCAGTGGCCTGAATGAGCTTCAAAGTCCTTGCTTCTCTAGGAGAGCCTCCAGATGGGAACAGAGCCTGGCTGACACCTTGACTGCAACTTTATGAGACACTAAGCAGGGGATCTAGTTAAGCCACGCTTAGGCTTCTTACCACGAAACTGCAAGATAGGAAAGAGGTGCTATTTTAAGCTGCTAAGTCTATGCTAATAGAAAGCTAATATAGTTAAAAAAATAAACACATGGAAGCTTGAAATGAAATTGAGAAAGTTATCGCCAAGGCTTTAGTTGCCAGGTTTCATGACAACTAAAAATAAAATAAAATTTAATTTAATTTAGAAATGATGTAATAGACTTGATTAGGTTGAAATTTTCTCCACTCTGTGCCTTCATTCATTAAAGAAAAAAAAGGAAGCATTTTGACAGTTTTTTAAAACTCTTAATATTAAATTTAAAAGAGTATGTAGATCTACATAAACTGAAATACTGTTTCCACTTAAAAACAAAATCATTAACTAGAAAACACAGAAATGAAGAGAGTCGAATATGTCTTAAACATTTAAAACAAGGAAATAACAAATAACTCTAGGCTGTGTACAAATGATGCTTATTATGATACTTTTAAGATATTTTATTTTATTTTATTTGTTTTACTTTTAAGATATTTTAAAGAGGCAATTCCTTGTAGATAAAAATCAATATTTTCTCCATGAATTTTGAATTATGTTATAAATAAATTATCTCAAAATGTTTCTAATGACTTGATGTATACACGATCTATTTTTAATTTAAAAATTCACTCATATCTGATTTCATTTAATGAATCAATATTGAAGTTGTCTTTTTAAAGATAGTTTCACAAAGTGAGTAAATCTATTCTTTGAAAAATATAAAATAAAAAATTTGCAATTATTTTATCAACAACAGACATGGCAATAAGCATGGATTATAGGGTAAAATGGAGAAGGCAATGGCACCCCACTCTAATACTCTTGCCCGGAAAATCTCATGGACGGAGGAGCCTGGTAGGCTGCAGTCCATGAGGTCGCTAGGAGTCGACACGACTGAGCGACTTCACTTTCACTGTTCACTTTCACGCATTGGAGAAGGAAATGGCAACCCACTCCAGTGTTCTTGCCTGGAGAATTCCAGGGACGGGGGAGCCTGGTAGGCTGCCGTCTATGGGGTCGCACAGAGTCGGACACGACTGAAGCGACTTAGCAGCAGCAGCAGCAACATAGGGGAAAATAATGTCTCTATAGAACCACACAGCCGATTAAATTGCACAGTGAACACATTTAGTAGGAGATAAAAACAGGAGCTTAAATGCATGACTTTCTTCCAACACAAGACTGCAATAGTGTTCTTTTACTAGGATGTAGTATAACACTCATTCAGAGCAAGGGCTCTGAGCAAGATGGCTGAGTTTGGATATGGGTTTCCTATTTATCCTGTGAAATCCTGAATATATCACTTCTCTAGCAGCCTCAGTTTTCTTAGCAACACCCTGGGGTAATATCTAGAAGCTGGATTATTAGGAGTATTAAGTTAGACTTATGCATGCAAAATACTTGGCATAATTCCTGACATATAGTTCAATAAGTCAGTGTAGTTATTGTTGTAGATGTTAATATTATTATTATTATAATCTTCACTAAATTTATACTCTAACACTTTGGGTTATTCCAAATGACAATTAATCTGGTCAGATAAAGTATTCATTATTTTAGTATTTTAAAACAAATGAAAAAAACAAAACACAACAGAAGACAAAAGTAGTCTTCACTCCCCTCC
Organism: Bos indicus; assembly: GCF_029378745.1. Taxonomy (NCBI): domain Eukaryota; kingdom Metazoa; phylum Chordata; class Mammalia; order Artiodactyla; family Bovidae; genus Bos; species Bos indicus. The sequence continues at coordinate 17,511,715 of NC_091775.1, read as the reverse complement.
TCAGATAAAATTAATGTGACTCTTGCTTTTCAAAACACTTTAAAAATGTATAATTATCAGATTAAAGAAAATACAGTGTTAGTATTTGACAGAAAACTAAGGAAATTTTTGTATTATTTAAGTAGGTACCTACTATATAAACATAATTTTATAACTTCCACCCCTTGAATATTATATATTGCAAAACATACATTTCTCATAAAACTGATTGTATTGCACTTATATGTTCATTTGTTGATATTTCTCAGAGTAAAATTATTTTACCAAAATAAAGAAATTAAGGGAATCCATGTAGACTATAAATCATGGGCTCATAGATTTAAAAAGCATAAAAAGAACTTAGAAATTTAACTGATGAATGAAAACTAGAGGGTAAGTTGGCATTTCTTCAAAGAAACCGCATCCTTAATTGCTGAAGCCTTGTAATTTTTCATAGCACCTTCAGCCAGAGTTTCTTATAAAGACATTTCAATTTAATTTAAATTGGTTGAAACAATCAGATAGCTTTTTCTCTCCTAAATGACTTGCTTTTGCAATGGATGCAAAAGCCATTAGCTTAAAAAAAAACAAAACAGGTATGTGGTATGAAGATTTGTCTCTTGTGATACACTCTGATTATTAATAAAGAGGTTGTGAAAATTGAACATGACTTTCAGCCAACACAGTAACACAGACTCTGCTAAGTGACAAGTGACATTAAGAGCCCTTGAGAGACAGGTCTCTGTCAGAAGAAGGAGAGCCATGTGGATGTAAAGGGAATAAAATATTTCCATGAGATAGAAACTTAATTTCATTTTTTACCTGAAGATTATAGCAAATTAAAGAGACCTTGTTGTTCAAGAGATGGTTATGAAATCTGATTTTGTTCAACTCTTGCCTGCCTCATGAGTTATCTAAAGAACTTCATTATTGTTTTCCATTTTCTTCAAATTCTTCGGAAGCTTCTTGTTCAGGTTTTAGCTCTAGTCTGCCTCCTAATGATGACATAAATATCTCCTTGCTGATTATCAGTCTATTTTCTTTAATTACAGTGCCACAAAACCCTTAAACTTTACAATAACTTGATTATGCATTCAAGGGTCACACCTTGGATCTGCCATTGTTCCAAACTGCTTCAGCTCGCAAATCCCCTGTTGAATCATGAACTCCTATCTTTCAGTCTTTCTTATAACAGATCCCTTCTCAAATGCTTCTGCCCTTTATACCAGATTTCATGATGATATAATCTACAACTCAATTAAGATAATAAACCAGGCTTTTTTGGGATGCATTTGCCCCTCGGACCCTTTCAGCACACCCGCAGTTGCTGAATTGTGTCTGACTCTTTGGTTCTCCAAAGACTGTAGCCTGCCAGGCTCCTCTGTCCATGGGATTCTCCAGGCAAGAATACTGCAGTGGGTTGCCATGTCTTCCTCCAGGGGATCTGCCCAACCCAGGGACTGAACCAGAGTTTCCTGCATCTCCTGTATTGGCAGGCAAATTCTTTACCATTGTGCCACTTGGGAAGTCAAGGAAGCCCATTAACCTACCACAAATTTCCTGCTGTTTTTGCATTAATAACTTTAAGGCACTAGAACTCTAGCATTGTTTCTAATGAAAGTTTTAGAACAAAGTACAGAATGCAGGAGAGTTGGACCAAGTATCATTCACTTTTCTCATCTTCTCAGGACCCTTTCTGTTATTGAGGGAAAATTAAATCAAGTCTTTGTGTCTTATGTTGTCCTTGTTCAGTCACTCAGTCGTGTCTGACTTTTTATGACCCCATGGTCTGCAACATACCAGGTTTTCCTGTCCATCTCCTGGAGTTTGCTCAAACTCATGTCCATTGCATCAGTGATGCCATCCAACCATCTCATCCTCTGTGTTCCCCTTCTGCTCCTGTCTTCGATCTTTCCCAGCATCAGCAAGTTTTCTAATGAGTTGGCTCTTTGCATCAGGTGGCCACGGTATTGGAGCTTCAGTTTCAGTGTGAGTCCTTCCAATGAACATTCAGGGTTGATTTCCTTTAGGATTGACTGGTTTGATCTCCTTGCAGCCCAAGAATCTTCTCCACCGCAGTTCAAAAGCATCAGTTCTTCAGTGCTCAGCCTTCTTTATGGTCCAACTCTCACCTCCACATATGACTACTGGAAAAACCATAGCTTTGACTATGACTTTGTGTCTTATGCACTCTGTCTTTTCTTTCTCTTGAATTGACTCAATTCTCAATTCTGTGAAGATGTTCTATAATTAGTATCTCTAACTCTGATTTCCTAATGAACCCCATATGTATATATATAATCTAGCTGCTAATTCTTTAATATAAAATTTTGAATAATCCTCCACTCTCTTCTAATACCAATTCTTGCTATATTCAAACCAGTATATTATTTTTCTACATAATGTCTATATGTACTCAGTATCTCAGTTGTGTCTGACTCTTTGTGACCCCATGGATTGTAGTCCATCTCTGTCCATGGGATTTCCCAGGCAAGATTACTGTTGTGGAGAATCCCTTCTCCACAGGATCTTCCTGACCCAGGGATCAAGCCAGTGTCTCTTGTGTCCCGTGCATTGGCATATTCTTTACCATTGAGCCACCTGCTAAGTCACTTCAGTCGTGTCCGACTCTGTGCAACCCCTAGACAGCAGCTCACCAGGCTCCCCTATCTCTGGGATTCTCCAAGCAAGAACACTGGAGTGGGTTGCCATTTCCTTCTCCAGTGCATGAAAGTGAAAAGTGAAAGCGAAGTCGCTCAGTCGTGTCCGACCCTCAGCGACCCCATGGCCTGCAGCCTTCCAGGCTCCTCCATCCATGGGATTTTCTAGGCAAGAGTACTGGAGTGGGGTGCCATTGCCTTCTCCGATTGAGCCACCTAGGGATTATTAAATGTTTAGGCAGAATAATCTAGTGAAACATCATTTATTTCTTTATGTATGTCATCACTTCTTTATTCAACAATATTTACTAAATCCAACAAGCCAGGCACTGCCACTAAATGTGTCACAGAAAGACAAAGAAGGTGTATTCCCTGTACAAAATGACTTAATAGTCTAGTATAGAACATCTAAAGATAGGTTTTTAAAGCACCATAGCTAGAGGCAAACTATTACATTCTGAATGGATAAACAACAAGGTCCTAAGCACAAGGAACTATATTCAATATCCTCTGATAAACCATAATGGCAAACAATATTTTAGAAAAGAATATATTAAAAATACGTGGAAAAGAAGTATCATAACAAGTTCAGTAAGCAAGGTGGATAACAGGAATAGAAAGCAGCATGCAGTGTTCAGAATAGATGTGAAATTACATAAAAGAAGAATAATCATAGATGTGTATGAAGATAATAATTGTGAGCTCAGGAGAATAGGCTATGTGTCATCCATGTGGAAAACACTGTTCCTAAATAGTTGCACTCAAAATATCTTTTCTTTTTTGCTATTACCTATCTCATACAGTTTGAGTGTTCTTCTGTGTTTGTCTGGCACTTAGTATCTATCTCTGTAAGCATCATATTCCATTGTAAGTAGATTTATTGAACATCTCATTTTTCCATTATATAGATATTTATGTTAAAGACAATATTATATTGACTTTGTATGTGTGTGTGTGGTCAGTTGCATAGTCGTGTCAAACTCTGACCCCATGGACTGTATCCACCAGACTCCTCTGTCAGTGGAATTTTCCAGGCAAGAATATGGAGTGGCTTGTCATTTCCTACTCCAGAGGATCTTCCGCTTTCAGGGATCAAAACTTCATCTCTTGCATGTCCTGCTTTGGCAGGTGAATTCTTTACCACTGTGCCACCTGGGAAGCCCTTGACTTTGTATGTTGTTGCTGTTCAGTTGCAACTCTTTGCAACCCCATGGACCAGCACATCAGGCTTCCCTGTCCCTTACCCTCTCCTGAAGTTTGCTCAAGTTCATATTCATTGCATCGGTGATGCCATCCAGTCATCTTATCTTCTGATACTTCTTCTGCTGTCAGTCTTTCCCAGCATCAGGGACTTTTCCAATGAGTCAGCTGTTCACATCAGATGACCAAAGTACTGGAACTTCAGCTTCAGCATTAGTCCTTCCAATGAGTATTCAGGATTGATTTTCCTAAAGACTGACTGGTTTGATCTTGGTGTCTAAGGGACTCTCAGGAGTCTTCTCCAGCACCATGGATTGAAGGCATCAATTCTTTGGTGCTCAGCTTTCTTTATGGTCCAGCAGTCACAACCATACATGATCACTGGGAAGACCATACCCTTGACTATATGGACCTTTGTCAGCAGAGCAATGTCTCTGCTTTTCAACAGACTGTCTAGGTTTGTCATAGCTTTTCTGCTGAAAAGCAGTCATCTGTTTTCCTGGCTGCAGTCACCATCTGCAGTGATTTTGGAGCTCAAGAAGAGGAAATCTGTCACTACTTCCACTTTTTCCCCTTCTATTTGTCATGAAGTAATGGAGCCAAATGCCCCATTTTTTTATTATTTAGTTTCAAGCCAGCTTTTTCACTCTCTTCCTTCACCCTCTTCAAGAGGCTCTTTAGTTTGGTTTCTGCCATTAGAGTGGTATTATCTGCATGTCTAAGGTTGTTGATATTTCTCCCACCTAATGGACAGTGCTACTTAAGATAGGTATGTTATTACACTATTCCTTTGTGGTTTTAAATGATACTACTCTTGTTACATGTGCACACACACATGCACACACCTATTTTCCTTTTTCTTGCAATAGTTTTCTAACTGATCTTTGTACCACCAGCATCTCTGTTTTTTCCTAACATATTATCCACACTGCCATAAGAATTCATGACCTAAAACCCACTTATAATCACATGATTTTCATCATTTAAATTCACATTGATTACAATTCCATCCCTTCAGTCTAGTATTCAGGAATCTCTATAAGATATAACAGATTCTTTTTCAAGAATTATTTCTTTTTTAACAAGCTTTATTGAAATATAATTCACATATCATATAATTTACACACTTAAAAGGTACAATTCAATGTTTTTTGGTATTCATTGACACATACCACCATCAACACAGTCAATTTTAAAACACTTTTGACTTCTCAAAAAGAGACCACATATCATTTAGATATCACCCCACTGTTCTCCCATCACTTTTCAACCAGTAAAACATTAAGGCTACCTTCTCTCTGTACATATTTCATATGAATGGAATCTTATATATGTGGTCTTCTGTGACTGGAACTGGCTTCTTCCAGTTAACATAATGTTTTCGAGGTTCATTCTGTGGCATGTTTCAGTATTTTGCTACATTTTATGACAACGTATTTCCATTGTAAGCATATGCTGCATTTTGCTTATCCATTTCCCCTTTAACAAACAGTTTGACTCTTTCTAACTTTTGGCTGCTATAAACATTTATGTACAAGTTTCTATGTGCACATATATTGTTATCTCTCTTGGGCCTATACCAAGAAGTGGAACTGCTGGGTCTTATGGCGACTCTGTGTTTACCTGTTTGAGGAAATGTCAGACTGTTTCCCAAATTGATGCATCATTTTACTTCCTAACCAGAGCTATATACAGATCCCAGCTTTTCCCATTCTTTGCCAATACTTGCTATCTGATTTTTTTCAATTCTAGCCATCCTAGTAGATTGAAGTTATATCTCACTGGAGTTCTGATTTGCATTTCCCTGATGACTAGTGGTGTTGAGTACTTTTCATGAACACATTGGCCACTTGTGTATCTTCTTTGGAAACATATATATTCAGATCTTTTCCCCATTTTTTAAGCTCGGTTATCTGTTTTTTTTTTTTTTTTTAATTGAGTCATGTATTCTTTATAAATTCTAGAGAAAAGCCTCTTATAAAACTATGATTAATAAATGTTTTCTCTGATTGCATGGAAGGTTTTTCACCTTCTGATGGTGTTCTTTGAAGCACAAACCTTTTAAATTTGAGCAAAGTCCAATTTACCTATGTTTTCCACAGACAGATAAGTTTACTTTAAAACAGAGCCAAATAATCTAAATGTAAGAAAAAAGAAAAAAAAAAGCTCTCTGATTCCAAGAAAGCCATAATGGATAAATTTAGACAGGAAGAATTAAAAACAACAGAAACTAGAAATGGAAAGTCAACATCCTTCTTGCTTTTGATAGGTGTGCCCTACCTGTGCTCCAGGTATCTGCTGGGAGGGGAAACCTTTCAGTAAGGAGTGCAGCCTTCAGCTGAACACTGGACATTCACTCACAGAGAGCTTCCATGTGACCCTGACAGATCTTTAAATTTGGGGAAGGGTAGGCTTTGCAAGTGCTAACATTTCTTTTAATGTACAACATAAAGGGAAATCAGGAGCTAGGTAAGAAATGATCCAATAGATGTCAGTCATACTGAAGGTTGTTAAGTCCAAGGAAATGGCACTGAATCTTCCAAAGATACTCAATTGACTGATAACCAAAGCCTTTTGGTAGAGTGGCCCCTTGAAGTGATGGAGCATTTAGTCTGCCTGGGGTTTCTGCTTGGGCTTTTCCTTGTAAGACTTTTCAAATACTTTCACTCTACTCTTATCTACAGGATAGAGACATCTCTGGTTAAGGTTAACAGGAAAGAGCATGTCATGCCTAGACTACACCAACCAATGTGAAGTTGGCTTGTTAATAAAAAAAAAAGTCAAGATATTGTCAATGAGCTTCTATAAGCTGTGCAGGTAAAGGCCTTCCAGGGTAAAGGTAAAACTGATATTATCTTGTAATTTTCAAAAGCTGGGGTAACATAAAGAAAAAAGCAAAAACATATCCCATGTATTATTGGTGCTGGTGTATCTTCTCCTTTTTTAATATGTCTATTAGAGCATCAAAATTCATGGCAATGGAAGAAAATAGATTGAATTGGATTGACTTCAATGAATTTGAATTGAAACATGGTCTGCATTTGTAGTGAATGAAAAATAAAATAAAAAAGAGAAAGCAACCTTTTTTTTTTTTTGTATAAAAGATTGCCTTGGATTATATTAGAAAAAAGTACTGTGTTATAGTCTGTACAAACGACAATCCCATGTGACAGCATCTGCTTAAATCACAAACTTTCATGACATTCAGATACAGTTGCATTTTGTTTATTTCAATGATGTAGGATAAAAAATGAGAAGATGTACATTAAGATGGAACAATGTCAGTCTTGAAGCAAATGCTTAAGGTTACAGTACAGACTGTGCCAACACTGCATATTTATGTGATGATGGAGCCCATATATCCTTTAATAAATGTATTTTTATATGTGATGCATGAATCTCAGGCAATGTTAGCACTTTGCACTCAATTATCTGTAATGTGAAGATTATATCAGTACCTTTTGCATAGTTTTATGTAAGTATCTGGGCTTCCAGGGTGGTGCAGTGAAAGAATTCACCTGCCAGTGCAGCAAGAGACATGGGTTTGATCCCCAGGTCAGGAATAATCTCCTGGAGGAGGAAATGGGAACCCACTCCGATATTGCCTGGAAAACTCCATAGTCCGAAGAACCTGAAGGGCTACAGTCCAGGGAGTCACAAAGATCTGGACATGACTGATCACACACACACATGGCAAGTATAAAATTCATGTTTGTGGCATTTGGTAATTGCCTGGTAATTGATAAGTTGATGATAAGAGTGATTGTATCATTAGCTAGTTGGTTTTTATTAATGACCCTCTCTAAAGTTCAGGGCTTTTCTAAAATTATTATGTATAATATGAAATTCAATATTATTGTGAAATATTTTTTAAAAATAAAAAAAATCTGTTTAATGTGGAGATCAATGATTAAAAAACTATAGTCCATGGACCATATTCAGCCTATCATCTGTTTTGTAAATAAAGTTTTATTGAAACATGTCGTATGCATTGATTTATGCATTGTGCATGGATGCTGTTACATTACAGTGGCAAGTTAGTAGATGCAGCAGACACGATGTGGTCTTTAAGGTATAATATATTTACTATACAAAACCTAACAAGGAAAAGCCCTGTTGCAGACCATAGTATATATTCAATATCAACTTGTCAATACCCTTCCCCATGCTAATAAATATTTTAATTTTGAGTAATTCGTGTCAGTGATGAATTGTATTTTATATTATTAACGTACTTAGAACATTTACAATGTCCATTGAACATTTATAATGTGCCTACCACTTAAGTCTGTCTTCTTAAATTAGAAATATGCTTCCAGGGTTTATTGATATTTCCTAGGCACCCCACTCCAGTACTCTCGCCTGGAAAATCCCATGGACAGAGGAGCCTGGTAGGCTGCAGTCCATGGGGTGGCTAAGAGTCAGACCCGACTGAGCTTCTTCACTTTCACTTTTCACTTTCATGCATTGGAGAAGGAAATGGCACCCCACTCCAGTGTTCTTGCTTGGAGAATCCCAGGGATGGTGGAGCCTGGTGGGCTGCCATTAATGGGGTCACACAGAGTCGGACATGACTGAAGCTACTTAGCAGCAGCAGCAGTGTTACATATCTATAAATTATGAGTGCTGGAATTTAGGTTTTCTCTGACTCTAAAAACAACATTCTAATGTTTTTTCATTATACTTCACTATGTTAGAGAAGAAAACCATTTCAAAAGTATTCATAGGGAATTTAAATCACTAATTTCCAGGTAAATTACATTGAAGTAAATAATGATTACAGTATATCAAGGATGTTAAATTGAATAAAATGCTATTTTTGAAAATAGTGTTTATTTTCTTTACTGAAGACAAGACTGAACCAAGGAAAATAATTTGTTTTCCCCAGGAGAACACACAGTTTTAAAATTATTATCATTTTGAGATAAGAGAAAGTAAAGAAACCTATTAGAAAATCTGTAAACCTATGAAAGACTGGAGTTTATCATACAGATCTTAATTTAAATCATTTTGACTGCATATAATATATTTTATCAGTCTCATTGACTGCATATAATATATTTTATCAGTCTCACTTTTGTCTTACCTGATCACTTTTCTTGTTATTTGTTTTGAAGTTCCCAGTCTCTATTAAAATTTTTCCAATGGTATTTCAAAGCAAAACAAATGGGTAGATAGTATTAACAGATAGAATTAGCAATATGCAATTATTATCTATAATTCACAATTGTGAATGAAAATATCAGTTTTATAATGGTTTATATATTTTTAAAAACCAGAGTATATGTTTATAAACTACAGAAAATAACAAAAGTACATTTCTTGGTTTTAGCTATTGCCGTCAATTATGGAAAAAAATCCACTAAATAAATGCTTTAGTGGCACAACTAGTTACTTGGGAAAAAACAAAATAACTTAAAATTTTATAATATTGGAAATGTTTCAGCATTGCTAACCTATTATAGATTCAAAATGATGGTATTTTTCTGTTTTTTTAAATATATTTGGAACATCACATTTTACTTATTCTTCTATAAAATAAAATACTATTGACTTTTTAGAAGCAAAATATTGTTAGTTATCATATGCATTTCCTCTTAGAAATGCATTTATGAAAATTCACATGTGATATTATTACTCAGTTCTCTTAAAAAACTGATAGGTGTAAATTTAAAAAAATTCCTTTAAATTTTTTTTTAAATATAGCAAAGAGTTTAATGATTGGATTTAAGGAAATTAGCAACCATTTCTAGCTGTACAGTTATTTATGCCACTGCATTTAGTGTTAACAGGTTTTGCAACAGCCCAGAGTTCAAAATGTTCTCCATTACTTTTGTCCCCTGCTACAGTAAAGAGAAGCTGTACACGATAAACAAGAAACAAGTTTAAACTCATGATGTTTATGGCACTAGAAACAATAACCAGCATTTTTAAGATGTAAAACTCAACTTTATAGAAGTCTTTCTAACAAGATTGCAGATTATTTCTAGAGACATGTAGTTTGTAACACATTAGGGATAAAATTAATAATAGCTGAAGGTTTAGTGTTTCAGAAAACCTCTACAGAATAATAGCAAAATTCCATAATTTATGTGTTTCAAGGGGTGCAGATGAATTTGAGGAAGGCTATCAATCGATTGTGATTTATTCTAGCAACTTTGGATAATTTTGTAGCTATTTTTATTTCAGCCAGACACTTTTGGCAGTACTTTTTTTAATCCACACACCTGAATGAGATTGAAAAAAAAAGTATAGGACATCAGTAATTACAATAACAAACGTAAGCCAACTGTGGCCCAAAAAAAAGCGGAAATCAAGATGGCTGGGAGAAATATTAGTAACCTCTGATATGCAGATGGCACCACCCTTATGGCAGAAAGCCAAGAGAAGCAGAAGAGCCTCTTGATGAAGTGAAAAAGCTGGCTTAAAACTCAACATTATAAAAGCTGAGATCATGGCATCTGGTCCCATCATTTCTTGACAAATAGTTGAGGAAGCAATAGAAACAGGAGAGAATTTATATTCTTGGGCTCCAAAATCACTGAAGATGTTGACCAGCAATGAAGTTAAAAGATGCTTACTCCTTGGAAGAAAAGTTATGACCAACCTAGACAGCATATTAAAAAGCAGAGATATTACTTTGCCAACAAAGGTCCATCTAGTCAAAGATATGGTTTTTCCAGTGGTCATGTATGGATGTGAGTTGGACCAAAAAGATAGCTGAGCACCAAAGAATTGATGCTTTTGAACTGTGGTGTTGGAGAAGACTCTTGAGAGTCCCTTGGACTGCAAGGAGATCCAACCAGTCCATTCTAAAGGAGATCAGTCCTGGGTTTTCATTGGAAGGACTGGTGCTGAAACTGAAACTCCAATACTTTGGCCACGTGATGCAAAGAACTGACTCCTTTGAAAAGACCCTAGTGCTGGGAAAGATTGAACGTGGGAGGAGAAGTGGATGACAGAGGATGAGATGGTTGGATCACATCACTTACTTGATGGGCATTAGTTTGAGTAAACTCTGGGAGTTGGTGATGGACTGGGAGGCCTGGCATGCTGCAGTCTATTGGGTCGCAAAGAGTCAAATATGACTGAGCAACTAACTGAACTGCACTCTAGGACAAAAATAACATCATTAATACATAAAGTTTTTCTTGTTATTCAAGGGTGTTATTTTTCTCAGAAATAGTTGCTAAGGCTAAAAGTTCCTTGGGAAATAGCTGACTTCACCCCTGTAAAAGGCTGCTATTTTAGAATGAAGTAAATGAGAGTATTTCATGCATAATTATCATGAACAGTTAAAACCATCTCTACAAGGAAGCTATACAAGAGTCATTAGCAAAAAGAAACTACTTACACAGCACCTTAAAGGCAAGGCAGCTGACACATTGGTTTAGGGACCTTGAATAATTGTGATATGGATCTAAATTTTTTTAATCACTTTGTCTGTGATCCAGTAAATTTATATTGTTGAGAAGGTATCTGCATCTCAGAAAATTGACCTCAATGATCTATTATTGTCTCTACAAGGAAGTCCATCCCATTTTTTATTAGTGATTTCAAGGAATTACAGTGGGCAAAATTTTCATCACTGGAGAAGTTGTTAAGTAAAATGTGGATATACACTGTAAAGAAGTATGCAATAGAAAGAAATAACAGCCTGTCTGCTATAGCACTCTGTTGAGATATTTGCATATATATTAATATCTAAGAAACACTACCAACCCAAATTAGCATTCACTTGTGATAAACAAAATGTGGTATGCCCACTTGATGGAATACTACACAAAAATATAAAAGGAATGAGCACTGATACACTTAGCAAAAGCTTCATGATTTGTGGAAAAGCCAGACACACATAACTGTATATTATATCATTCCATAAAACATACTGAGATGATATGAAATTGTGAGTAAAATAAGAGGAATGAGTAGCTATTGGAACACTCTATCATATCTTTTTGTTGTTAATCACCTTTATTAAATGAATGGGTTCTTGTGATGATAATTGTAAGCAGTAGTAAGTATATATTCAGATGATCTCATTCAAAAGCTCATGAATCATAGAAGACTATGAATCAGAAAGGTCTGTAGGCATGTTGTGAACCACACAAGGAGTAGGAATCCTATACAGAAAATTGGAGAAACTAAAAAATCCTCTCTCAGAGTAAAGTACTTTACTCATTTGATTCACTGCTCATGTTGACTGATTTTTCTTTTTCCTGAATGATGTTGCTTACAGCGTTCAAGTGATTTTTCTTATTCAGAGTGGCAAAAGTTAAAGTTTACTGCATAGTCACAAACGGTAGCATGTATTTTCTTTATTTCTCTTACTGCAGGTGGAATTTACTATGGTAGAGGTAAAATTATTAGCTAAATTTTCTTCAGACCACAGTTCATAGACTGTAGTTCTTACAGGCAATTCAAAGTCAAAACATGCCAATAATACAGAGATAGCAGGAAGTCTAAGGCAAACACTGAGAACTTTCTTTTCTCTCCAAGTGACAACCAACATGATGAATTTCTTTTTAACATCATTGACCTGATCCATTAAAGTAGCTGTAACAATTTATGGTTTGGCCATAAAGCACGCAATATTTACATGCTCTGGTAAAAACTAATTGCTACATTCAATCAAATAGCATATTAAATATATAATCATGTATAGAACTATGCTAGCTATTTTATTGTGGCAATTTTATATATTTACATTTTTTCCACTTTGGAATATCTATTTACAGTGACAATAAGTAGTACAAACTAGTAAGAATAGAGAAAGTAAAAATAACAGAAAGTTTCAGCAACTATTAATGGCAAGTAAGAAGTAAAATATTGAATTTCATTTGTAGGTAATATGTGGTGACATGGAAAAACAGATCTGTAGGTTTGGCAGTTGTTTACAAGAAAAAATCTGTTTCTAAATTGGATGATTAGAGATAAACATTTATTTGATTTTTCTGGAAAAACTTACTCAAAGAATTAAACTTCCAGAACTTTTGCTTTGTAAGTTTTGAGATTTTTATTTTTTAATTTTTTTGCATTGATTGTTTCCTTTTTAAAATCTTTTTTTAACATTACAGCATAGTTGATTTACAAGGCTGTGTTAGTTTCAGGTGTACAACAAAGTGATTCAGTTATGCTCCTGCTCACTTGTTTTTGTCATGCCCAGCTCTTTGCAACTCTATGAACTGTAGCCAGCCAGGCTCCTCCATACATGGGATTTTCCTGGCAAGAATACTGGAGTGGGTTGCCATGCCCTCTTCCTGGGGGTCTTTCTTACCCAGGGATCAAACCCACATCTCCTGCTTTGCAGGTGGATTATTTACCACTGAGCCACTGGGGAAGCCATTAATTTTTTGCATTGATTGTTTACTTTTAAATATTTTTTATTTTATGATATAGCTGATTTATAATATTGTGATAGTTTCAGGTATACAGAAAAAAATTATATGTGTTCATATGTCCATTCTTTTCTAGATTATTTTTCCATATAGGATATTACAGTCCAAAGAAGACAGAGTGGCCATCATCAAAAAGTCTATGAACAATGAATGCTGAAAAGGGTGTGAGAAAAGGGAACCCTTCTACACTCTTGGTGGAAATGTAAACTGGTACAACCACTTTGAAGAACAGTGTGATGGTTCTTTAAAAGCTAAAAATAGAGCCAGTGTGTGCAGATGTGTGTGCTAAGTCACTTCAGTCTTGTCTGACTCTTTTGTACCCTATGGACTAGAGCTCAACAGACTCCTCTGTCCACGGGATTTCCCAGGCAAGAATACTGGAGTGGGTTGCCATGCCCTCCTCCTGGGAATCTTCCTGACTCAGGGATCAAACCCATGTCTCCTGTATTACAGGTGAATTATTTACCAATGAGCCACTAGAGGAGTCCAGAGCCACCATATGATCCAGAAATTCCATCTGAGCATATATCCAGATAATTTGAAAAGATACATGCACCCCAATGTTCATAACAGAACTATTTACAGTAGCCAGGACATGGGAGCAATATAAATGTCTATCGACAGATGAGTGGATAAAGAAGATGTGGTGTAGAACTTTTAACTTTAATGGGAGAACAGTATAATGCATTACACTTTAAGAGCTCATACTAAATGCAGGCAACCAAGAGATGATTCTGAGATTTGTTAAGGAGACAAGTGACGTTAAAGTTATTAGAAGATAATAGCAACATGATTGCTCTAACTGCTTTCTTTGGATTCTCGTTCTATCACATTTGTTCTATTTTAAGATAAAGATTAAAGTAAACAAAATTTCCTCCTTGGCCCACAGGTATTACTGCACAGTTTTATCTTCTAAACAACTTTATCTCCAAAACAATTTGAAACATTTACCAAAATATTATTATAGGAGTATAAAGTGGCTTTTAACAACTAAAGAAAATATGTTGCCAGAGTCAAAATCATTTCACATAAATAGGCCATGATTATAGGATGTTAGTGAGGCCATGTAATTAATTAAATTCTCATTGTTATTTGCAAGAAGGAAAAAAAAGATATACTAAATGCAACAGTATAAAAAAAAAAAACAAAGGCATAAGCATTTTTGTATTTTAAATGGTGCTATTCAAGCAAAAGTCTAAACAAATTTGTGTAGGCAGTTTTTTTTATCAATCTTATGTGGTAGATGACCATAGCATTGTACTTTAATATTTTCCTCGGCTAAATAAGAAACACATTCACCCAGTAGTTTCATCGAAGACAGTCTGAATACCTGACCCCCATGGCTTTCTCCGTCTGGTGTTGCTGGACTTATTCATTGACTATCAAAACTGGATGAGGGAGTACCAAGGAGTATGAAAATAATAGCTTGAAAATTATTATAGCAGCATACTCAATTCTGACCATCAGAGGCTACTGATTCTCATTCTGTCAGAATGCTGACTTCCCTTCTAAGCTGCTGGTTCCTTAGTTGAAGGATATTTAAGTGCCCGAGTGATGCTCACAGCTAATAAAGTTCAGGGGGACTATTTTTTTATGGTAGAAATTGTTATTGTTAAATGGCAACCCACTCCAGTATTCTTGCCTGGAGAATCCCAGGGACAGAGGAACCTAGTGGGCTGCCATCTATGGGGTCTCACAGAGTCGGACATGACTGAAGCAACTTAGCAGCAGCAGCAGCAATAGAGTAAATTTTTAAGGAAATCTTTCTGCATATCCATATGTAAATGCTAAGATTCTGAGCATGCTTTATTTTGGGGATTGTTTAAGTGTATTCTGAATTTTAAACATGTTTATTTGAAATAAATCTTTACAATTAGTTGTATTATTCCTAATTATTGAAAATTAATAACTACTATAAATCATTGTTTATTTCAATTTAATGCATAAAATATTTTTAAGGCATTGGATCTAGTCATGTGTTATTCCATGTCCAGTTCATATTTAACTCATGTCCATATTTAACTTAAATTCAGAGTACATTATGAGAAATGCTGGGCTGGATGAAGCACAAGCTGGAATCAAGATTGCTGGGAGAAATATCAATAACCTCAGATATGCAGATGACACCACCCTTATGGAAGAAAGTGAAGAAGAACTAAAGAGCATCTTGATGGAAATGAAAGAGGAGAGTGAAAAAGTTGGCTTACAGTGCAATATTCAGAAAACTAAGACCATAGCATTCAGTCCCATCATTTCATGGCAACTAGATGGGGAAACAGTGGAAACAGTGTCAGACTTTATTTTTTGGTGCTCCAAAGTCACTGCAGATGGTGATTTCAACCATGAAATTAAAAGATGCTTACTCCTCGGAAGGAAAGTTATGACCAACATAGACAGCATATTAAAAAGTAGATACATTACTTTGCCAACAAAGGTCTGTCTAGTCAAGGCTATAGTTTTTCCAGTAGTCATGTATGGATGTGGGAGTTGGACTATAAAGAAAGCTGAGTGCCAAAGAATTGATGCTTTTAAACTGTGGTATTGGAGAAAACTCTTGAGAGTCTCTTGAACTGCAAGGAGATCCAACCAGTCCATCCTAAAGGAGATCAGTCCTGGGTGTTCATTGGAAGGACTGATGTTGAAGCTGAAACTCCAATTCTTTGGTCACCTGATGCGAAGAGCTGACTCATTTAAAAAAACCTGGATGCTTGGAAAGATTGAGGGCAGGAGGAGAAGGGGACGACAGAGGATGAGATGGTTGGATGGCATCACTGATTCAATGGACTTGAGTTTGAGCAAACTCTGGGAGACAGTGAAGGACAGTGAATCCTGGCATGTTGCAGTCCATGGAGTCATAAAGAGTCAGACACAACTGAGGGACTGACAACAACTGCAACTGTGTAAGTTTAAGGCATACATCATGATTTGACTCACATGCATTTTGAAATTCACCCTATTAGAGTATGATCGTGCTGTTCTATCAAGTAAAAGGAACCAACAGGGTCACAGACAATTCAATTTATAAACTCTACATCACACCAAGGGATTTTTTTTCTATGACTCTCTCCCAATATTGTTACAGAGCTACAATGAGAACTCCCTTGATTCAGACAGAAAGAAGTGATGTCACATTCCCTAATGCATTTAGAATAATAATTGATACCAGGATGCATTCACTCTGCACCTCTTATCTTCTGGAAATAGGTGGAAGGCAGCCAAAATCTACCAGCTTGTGAATAAATGATATGTCATTTCTTAATATCAACAGAGGCCAGTATGCTGCAACACTGCAGATAATTGTGTTTGCATCAGCAGTTTTGTGATAACATTTCACCTGAATTAGAGAACTGTTAATGAGTGCCCTAAAAAAAAAAAAAATCAAAGCTGAATCACATATACCGTCCTTCTTCCTAGCATCCCAATATGTATGATCTTATAGGACATGAGTACTGTCATCCCTCTCAGCCAAGAATGTACGTATTTTAGAGTCCTTATATGAAGGGAATCATGTAGTATTTTTCCTTCTCTAATTTCTTTTATTTAGCACTCTCTCCTCCAAGTTCACCCATAGCGTCACAAATGGTTTCCTTCATTTTTTTGACTAATATTTTGTTTTATACATATGCCACATTTTCTTTACCCATTCACGCAATGACTGACACTTAGATTGCTTCCATATCTCGGCTATTGTGAGCAGTGCTGCAGTGAGAAGGGAGTACAAAACCTCTGAGGTCCTATTTCAATCCTTTTGCTATATACCCAGGGATCATACGGTAGTTCTATTTTGTTTGTTGATGTTTTTGGTTTTTATTTGTTTTATGTATTGTTCTTTTGAAGAATCCCCATAATTTTTTCCATAATGATTGTATCCATTTAAATGTCTTACAGCAATGTACAAATTCGCTTTCTCCATATCATCTCCAATATGTGTTATTTTTTAAAATAAAAGTCATACTGACAGGTGTGGAGTAATATTTCATTGTAGTTTTGATTTGCAGTTTCCTGAAAAGTAATGACATTGAGCATTATTTCATATATGTGTTAATCATTCATATGTCTTGTTGGGAGAATGTATTTTATTTCCTTTGTCTATTTTTAAATTAAGATATTTCTTGTTTGCAAATTCTCCAAGCCAGGCTATAAAAGTATGTGAACGGTGAAGTTCCAGATGTTCAAGCTGGATGTAGAAAAGACAGAGGAACCAGAGATCAAGTTGCCAACATCTGTTGGATCATCAAAAAAAGCAAGGAAGTTCCAGAAAAACATCTACTTCTGCTTTATTGAATATGCCAGAGCATTTGACTGTGTGGATCACAAGAAACTGCGGGAAATTCTTAAAGACATGGGAATACCAGACCACATGACCTTCTTCCTTAGGAATCTGTATGCAGGTCAAGAAGAAACAGTTAGAACTGGACATGAAACAACAGACTGGCTCCAAATCGGGAAAGAAGTATGTTAAGGCTGTATATTGTCACCCTGCTTTTTTAGCTTATATGCAGAGTACATCATGAGAAACACTGGGCTGGATGAAACACAAGATGGAATCAAGTTTGCTGGGAGAAATATCAGTAACCTCAGATATGCAGATGATACAACCCTTATGGCAGAAATCGAAGAACTAAAGAGCCTCCTAATGAAAGTGAAAGAGGAGAGTGAAAAAGTTGGCTTACAGCTCAATATTCAGAAAACTAAGATCATGGCATCTGGTGCCATTACTCTATGGCAACTAGATGGGGAAGCAGTGGAAACAGTGACAGACTTTATTTTTGGGGGCTCCAAAATCACTGCAGATGGTGAATTTAGCCATGAAATTAAAAACTGCTTGTTCCTTGAAAGAAAAGTTCTGACTAAAGTGGACAGCATATTAAAAAGCAGAGACATTACTTTCCCAGCAAAGGTCCATTTAGTCAAAGATATGGTTTTTCCAGTAGTCATATATGGATGTGAGAGTTGGACTATAAAGAAAGCTGAGTGCCTCAGAATCGAAGGTTTTTTACTGTGGTGTTGGAGAAGACTCTCGAGAGTCCCTTGGACAGCAAGGAGATTCAACCAGTCGATCCTAGTAGAAATCAGTTCTAAATATTCATTGGAAGGACTGATGCTGAAGCTGAAACACCAATACTTTGGCCACCTGATGGGAAGAACTGATTCATTTGAAAAGACCTGATGCTGGGAAAGATTGAAGGCGGGAAGAGGAGACAACAGAGGATGAGATGGTTGGATGGCATTACTGACTTGATGGACGTGAATTTGAGTAAGCTGCAGGAGTTGGTGATTGCCAGGGAAGCCTGGTGTGCTGCAGTCCGTGGGAGTCTCAAAGAGTTGTACAGGATTGAGTGACTGACCTGAACTGATTGAGTTATATCAGTTCTTTATATATTTTGTATATTATTTTATTGCATATATGGTTGGCAAATATTTTCCCATATTCCATAGGTTTACCTTTTGTTTGCTTGATTATTTCTTTTACTGTGAAAAAGTTTTTAATTTGATGTAATCCCATTTGTCTATCTTGCTTTTATTGCATGTGCTTTTTGTGTGATGTCCAAGTAGTAATTGCCAGCCCAATATCCAGAAGGCTTTTCCCTATTTTGTCTTCTTGAGTTTTACAATTTCAAACCTTACATTAAGTCTTTAATCTACTAATGACTGTGATATTTTACTGTGTTCCTTTTCCCATTCCTGGCATTAATTGAATTGTTGCCAACTATGAGTAAATGCCATTTTAATTCTTGTATAGCCTTCTGTAATATGTCACATAATTTATATGCATAAGCATTTTTAAATAATCAAAAGAATATTTTATGATAATATGGTAAATACTAAGACTAATTTGTGTTGCAAATATATTTGCAACACAATTTTACAAACTAAATTAATACATAGTAATCATTTTAAATATCTTAAGAAAGATGGAAAACTTTAATATCTTTTTTGTTATCCACCTTTTTCTCTAAATTTAGGGTATCTACAGAATTAAAAACATTTAATTTATGATAGTAATAAAACTGACAGCAAACCCCAACTTTAGTAGAAATAAGTCCAAGATCAATAATCTTAAATGTACAGAGTCTAACTTACAACAACATACAGTATCAGCAATCTAGACTTCCATTCATATATACATAGCATCCTGTTGGCACCATTTAATGACTTGAGAGAGCATCAGATATTGGGGAAATGAATGTTTATTTTCATTATATTAAATATTGAAGAAAAGTTTTAAATACCTATATATGAGGAGTGATCTGTATTTGCATAAATTTTAAATTTAATGCTTCAGATTTTGACATAGATTATTTTAGGATGTTTTGTTGATTAATGTATATCTGGTAAGTCTTATTTGAGAAGTGATTGTTTTATAGGTTTATGTTGATATTCTATCAATAGAAATAATAAGTTAAATATATTTCTATATATTAGCAAGGAGACCTTTTGGTGGTGACATAATGGTATAATAAAAGAAATATAAGCTATTCAAAATTTCATTTCATTTTCTATCATCCCTGTTAAAATATTATTTCAGGACTAAAAAGACTCTGGAGAGTATAAGCATTTAGTGTAATTGTGAGCTATTATTTAAAGCAATAGATATCACAAAAGAAGACTCACAAAGACAAAAATATTGTATAAAGCAATATTCAAAGAGCAATCACTCATTTGTAGGTATTTTCACAGAGTAACATATGAAACCAAGTTTTATTTCCCACAATTCTGAAGACTTAATATTGATGTTTCCCACTTACTCTGGGAGCTAGAAAGCAGATATCTACTAGAAATGAGGGTATGTATCAGATATAAAGGAACATTAGGGTTCTGTTATTAGTTACGACCCTTCCATTGAAGACAAAAAAGGTTATGGTGGAAACATAAAATTCAACTACATGTTTTACAAATTAAAATCTGTTTTCTAAAATGTTACTGCTAATTTTTATAATTGTACACATGTGTATATAAATGTACACAATATTAGTACTAAAAACACAGAAAATTAAAGACGATTGATTCAGAAAGGGAATTGCTAGCTAAGTGACAACAAACATGGATTACAAAAGAGATAAGAAGTTACGAAAAACCGGCTGGAACCGATTAATGACAGGGGAAAGGTGAAATGTAAAGAAGGATAATAACCCAGAAAAATAATCATGTCTGATTCTAATAAGGTGAAGAAATTGAGGGCTTTGAGGTAGTTATAAGACTGCATATTTAGTGTATACAGTATTTTTGTGTATAGTATGTAGTATAGAAAACATATACCCTTACTATATATATGTACATTCAATATATACACATATCATATATATATGAATAATAATATACTATATTCATAACTTTATCAACTGGAAAATTTTGCATTTTTGATCGTGAGAGATATTGGAATTATATATTAGATGTCCATCAGCAGATGAATGGATAAGAAAGCTGTGGTACATATACACAATGGAGTATTACTCAGCCATTAAAAAGAATACATTTGAATCAGTTCTAATGAGGTGGATGAAACTGGAGCCTATTATACAGAGTGAAGTAAGCCAGAAAGAAAAACACCAATACAGTATACTAATGCATATATATGGTATTTAGAAAGATGGTAACAATAACCCTGTGTACGAGACAGCAAAAGAGACACTGATATATAGAACAGTCTTATGGACTCTGTGGGAGAGGGAGAGGGTGGGAAGATTTGGGGCAATGGCATTGAAACATGTATAATATCATGTATGAAATGAGTCGCCAGTCCAGGTTTGATGCACGATACTGGATGCTTGGGGCTGGTGCACTGGGACGATCCAGAGGGATGGTATGGGGAGGGAGGAGGGAGGAGGGTTCAGGATGGGGAACACATGTATACCTGTGGCGAATTCATTTTGATATATGGCAAAACTAACACAATATTGTAAAGTTTAAAAATAAAATAAAATTTTAAAAAATGTAAAAAAAATAAAGCCAAAAAAATAAAAATAAAAAAAAATAAATAAAATATTAGCAGAATACCTAATGTTATATATTTATAAAATGACACGTTATTTTTCTGCCCATATGCATGGATTGTGGGGTGTTAGTTCCCCAACCGAGGACTGAACTGGGCCCTCAACAGTGAAACTCAGATTCCTCACCACTGGACCACCAGGGAATTCCCACTGACAAATTTTCAAGTGAATTTTGCATATTTTTTTCTGTCTGGAGCACTAGGTACTTTGATTTGCTTTTGATCTTTAGATTAGAAACATCTATCATTAGACTTGTGAGATTTGAGATGGGTTCACACACACGGTAATTCTGACACTTGTTTTCAGTAATTATTTTACTCTCTAACATATTTTTGCAACAAACGGTAGGCTAGAAATGGAAACATCTGTAAATGAAGTAGAGATGCACCAAACTGCCAAATAGATTTCTCAAAAGCAATTTATCAGTTTTGTTGATACCATCTGCAGAGTGAAGCATCATCAAAGCACAGTAAAAGGGCAATTTTCTCTGAGTGGAAGTTATGAATAAAGTGATTGAAAAAATCAGTAAAACAAAAAGAAAATAGGATACATGTAGGAAAACAGGGGAAGAAATAAACCCAGAAAACAATTACAAAGGTGTACAACTGTCATTTTGGCTTCTTCACATCTCTTGAAATTATATATTCTTGGACGTGAGT
Source organism: Bos indicus (assembly GCF_029378745.1). NCBI lineage: Eukaryota > Metazoa > Chordata > Mammalia > Artiodactyla > Bovidae > Bos > Bos indicus. Next base: position 17,489,825 of record NC_091775.1, on the reverse strand, counting down.
CTGAGTGAACTCCGGGAGTTGATGGACAGGGAGGCCTGGCGTGCTGCAATTCATGGGGTTGCAAAGAGTCGGACACGACTGAGCGACTGAACTGAACTGATATTCTTTTTTAAAATATAAGCTATGGAAGGTGTCTGTTTAACTAGTTCTTTGCTTAGTCACTCAGTAATTTCTTTTTTTTTTTTTTCACTCAGTCATTTCTGTCTCTTTGCGACCCTGTGGACTATAATCTGTCAGGCTCCTCAGTCGAGATTTTTCAGGCAAGAATACTGCAATGCATTGCATAGGTTTTCCTCTTCCAGGGGATCTTTCTTACCCAGGATTGAACCCATGTCTCCCGTGTCTCCTACATTTCAGGTGGATTCTTTACTCGCTGAGCCATCAGTTCAGTTCAGTTCAGTTCAGTCACTCAGTCGTGTCTGACTCTTTATGACCCCATCGACTGCACTGCGCCAGGCCTCCCTGTCCATCACCAACTCCTAGAGTTATCTCAAACTCATGTCCTTCGAGTCAGTGATGCCATCCAACCATCTCCTTCTCTGTCTCCCCTTCTCCTCCAGCCTTCAATCTTTCCCAGCATCAGGGTCTTTTCAAACAAGTCAGTGCTTCACATCAGGTGGCCAAAGTATTGCCGCAGGGGAGCCCTAGAGTTCTTTAGTTCACCTCAGTTGCATGTGAGAGGATTTATTTATTGTCTACCTTTTCTTTTATCTGGAGATTCCCTCCTGGCTCAGCAAGTGAAGAATCTTCCTGAAATACTGGAGACTCTGGTTCGATCCCCGGGTCAGGAAGATCCCCTGGAAAAGGGAATGGCTACCCGTCTAGTATTCTTGCCTGGAGAATTCCATGGGCAGAGGAGCCTGGCAGTCCACTGTCAACTCTGAGACTGTCTAGACCGGCTCAACAAGCAGGGTTTCCAAAAGTGCGATATGGCAGGAGGCTAAGAAACAAGACACAAGCATTCAGTGAAAAGCGAGCATCAGGGGACAAACACCGCTCCAAAGTCAAGGCACAGAAGCTGAATCCAGGCCCGCTTTAGTATACCCTCAGCCGTGAAGGAAAGAATGTGCAGAGAGTTAAGCTACAACTCACGTGGCCTTCAGGACCAAAGAGCAAAGTGATCATTAACCACTGAGTAACTACGAAACAGTAATCAACAAAAAATCAGTAACTAAGACTAATAGTCTTATCTACAGATTTTCTTCCAGATACGTAAAACATGTGTCTCTGAGACGCCAGTTGGGAAACAGTCAGGGGTCGGTTTTCCGACCCCCAGGATCATATCTTATTTTCAAGATTATGAACTGTTCCCTCTGGACTTGTTCCAAGAGTCTCATGTCTTATAGCATCCAGTTTATCAATAAGTTCCTTTTGTGGCCCTTGCCGGGGCTTGCTTTTCTTTTATTCTTCCTGTCTCCTACAAGAGGCTAACACTTTTCTTTTATCTGTGCACTTTCTACAGAAAGTAAACTCTTTTGGATTATATGTTATTCTTTTAGTATATAGGGAGACTATTTGCTTCCCTATTTGACCTGCTCTGTGATTGACTTGAAATTGTTAATGTGTTCACAGGATAAGCAAGATGCCAATGGTCAGAGTCCATCACAGAGCTGTGCTCCTTGCAAGACTATCAGAGTACAGGGCTTTTTAAGGGAAACATATTGCTACACAAGGTTATGACAATGATATAGTCGCATCTTATTCAGCCAATTGAAAAATAATATTTATTAAATGCCTGATCTATCTGTGGGTATTTCTGTGAGCAAATAAAACTTGTTTTTGCACAGCCCTTATGTTCCAGTGGCGACAACAACATTTTTTTTAGACTTAATCTTTTAAGAAGTTAGAAGGCAATGGCATGGAGAAAAACACACAGACAAATCAAAAGGACTTCAGTAAAAGGGCTGTGCTTGTAAAAATAAGAGTGGTCAGTGTGAACCACATGGAGACAGTAACCTGGAAACAAAGACTGAAAGAGGCTAAGAGGCCAGCAGTATGGAGCTCTCCGAAGGAAATAATTGATAATTGACATTTATACACCCCAAATGTCTGTTAATTAACTAATAGGACAAACAACATGAGTTGTCAGTAAGAAATGGTCATTTATCATGCGTTTGTATTTCCCAAAATTAGGTGGAAAAGATAGAAATGGAAATTCCATGACTTCAGTAATAACAGGAATGTAGTGATTTGCATAAAAGTCTTCTTTCCAGAGTCCATCTTAGTAATCAGAGATTGTAGATATGTTTTTTATCTAACTAATGAGACTTTTTTGTTGACATAAATGTATTAATCAAATAAAATAATCTCTCTGATTAAATCAATTGGTAGTTTTTAATTATAAAGACATTTTTCTCATTATTATTTTCCAAAGCAAAACTTTGTGAGTGTATTTTTTTTGCTCTGTGTGTGTGTTTACAATCATTTAGAAACTTCATTGTATTAAGATGGGGTTTTTTGAGTAGATCTTTGAATAGATTCCCTAGTGAGTGATTAGCTTTGCAATGATGGCGGCCCATTCAGTAAAGAATTTGGAGCAATGCAGGAGACACAGGTTTGATTCCTGGATTGGAAAGATGACCTTCTTTAGGAAACTACAACCCACTCCAGTATTCTTGCCTGGGAAATCCTATGAACAGAGAAGGTTGGCAGGCTATAGTTCGTGGCATCGCAAAATAGTTAGGCATGACTTAGCAACTAAACCACCACCAGTGAGTGAAGTGGTATCGACAAAACCTACTGAACAACCTGAAGGACAAATCAAAATCCCTTTAACAGATGAATGAATGCTGTACAGAAGAGCTGTGTCCCAGAAAACAGTGTTGGGATCAGAGTTATGACTGTCACAGTCTCTTCTGTGGAGACAATTGAAAATGGAATTGTTTCAGGAGCACTTTGAGTTCTCTCACATTTTTTTGTTCCCTTCCTTGAATGTGGGTTATTTATGTCACCTTTCTTCTTACAGGATGGAACATTCTTTAAAATAGCAACTGTTCTTCTTACTTTTGTGTTTCCCTTAGGGTCCAGAAAAATGTTCTATGAGGAGAATCGATTAAACATATTCACTCATTTAAACTTTCAATAAATATAATTAATTTGGGTAATAGAATTTGGTTTTAAATGTATTAAAGTCATGACATAGTTGAAGTATTCCATCTTGAAGAAGAAAATTTAATACACCACTCTGTATTTCTTGTATGTGTGGCTGCTAATTTATTTTTTAGATTTTACATTTGCTAATAATAAATCCTTGCCCTTGTGTATAGTAGTTTTTCTGAGAGAATTTTAGTGTGAAAGAATATTCTCTTTCTTTGTATCTAAGATTTGGGAAAAGTGTCCATGTATCCACTTTACTAAGTCTGTTTCTCTGTAGACAATGTAAGGTGAAAAGTGAAAGTGAAGTCGCTCAGTCGTGTCCGACTCTTTGCGACCCTGTGGACTGTAGCCCACCAGGCTCCTCCATCCATGGGATTCTCCAGGCAAGATTACTGGAGTGGATTGCCATTTCCTTCTCCAGGGGAATCTTCCCGACCCAGGGATCAAACCGTGGTCTCCCGCATTGCTGGCAGACGCTTTAACCTCTGAGCCATCAGGGAAGCTCCAATGTACACAAAACATTACACTGCATTACATCATGGGTGGAGTGGGGTGGGGTGTTTGAAATAGCTTAAAGCACAGCAGAGTTCAGGTCTTAATATGTTGCACCTGGTGGGGAAAGTAGAGAAACTGATGACCAAATGCACTAATTCTAAATTCTAAACACTACTGTGTACATGTTGAAAAACACTTGATGCTTACTGCGTTACTTTCATACTCAACAATGACGCACAAGAGCTGCAAGAATCATTCTTTCCTCTCATGGAATCCTCTCTTTAGTTTGTGGCCAAGCATGTTCTTGGCTACAAAAGAAATTTTGCATTTTAGTTGTTGTTGTTCAGTCACTCAATCATGTCTGACTCTTTGCAACCCCATGGACTTCCCGGTCCTTTACCATTTTCCTGAGTTTGCTCAAACTCATATCCATTGAGTCTGCGATGCCATCCAACCATCCCATCCACTGTTGTTCCCTTCTTTTCTTGCCTTCAATCTTTCCCAACATCAGAATCTTTTCCAATGAGTCAGCTCTTCACGTTAGTTGGCCAAAGTATTGGAGCTTCACCTTCAGCATCAGTCCTTCCAATAAATATTCAGGATTGATTTTTTTAGAATTGACCAGTTTGATCTCCTTGCAGTCCAAGGGACTCTCAGAGTCTTCTCCAGCACCACAGTTTGAAAGTATCAATTCTTCAGTGCTCAGCATTCTTTACAGTCCAGCTCTCACATCTGAACATGATTACTGGAAAAACCATAGCTTTGACTTTATAGACCTTTGTTGGCAAAGTGATGTCTCTGCTTTTTAATATGTTGTCTATGTTTGTCATAGTTCTACTTTCAAGGAGCAAGCATCTTTTAGTTTCAAGGCTGCAGTCACCATCCACAGTGATTTTCAAGCCCAAGAAAATAAAGTCTGTCACTGTTTTCATTGTTTCCCCATCTATTTGACTTGAAATAATGGGACCAGATGCCATGATCTTAGTTTTATGAATGTTGAGTGGTAAGTCAGATTTTTCACTCCCCAGTTTCACCTTCATCAAGATGCTCTTAGTTCCTCTTCACTTTCTGCCCTAAGAGTGGTATCATCTGCATATCTGAGGTTATCGATAATTCTTCCAGCAATCTTGATTCCAGTTTGATCTTCATCCAGCTCAGCAGTTCATATTGATGTACTCTGCATACAAGTTAAATAAGCAGGGTGACAATATACAGCCTTGACATACTCCTTTCCTAATTTGGAACCAGTCAGTTGTTCCATGTCTGGCTCTAACCATTGCTTCTTAACCTGCATGGAGGTTTCCCAGGAGGCCAATAAAATAGTCTGGCATTCCTGTCTCTTAAAGAATTTTACATAGTTTGTTGTGACCCACACAATTAAAGGCTTTAGTATAGTCAACAAAGCAGAAGTAAATGTTTTTCTGTAATTCTCTTGCTTTTTCTATGATCCAACAGGTGTTGGCAATTTGATCTCTGGTTCCTCTGCCTTTTCTAAATCCAGTTTGTATATCTGGAAGTTCTTGGTTCATGTACTACTAAAGCCTAACTTGGAGGATTTTGAGCATTACCTTACTAGTATGTGAAACGAGTGCAATTGTGTGGTAGTTTGAGCATTCTTTGGCACTGCCCTTCTTTGGGATTGTAATGAATGTTTTATATCTAACCCAAAATAAAAAATTCCCTGTTCACTCACTATGCAGAAGAAAGTAATGGCCAAGTTTTTGACACCAACAATTTAAAACCCCAGGAGTATTTTAAGATGCACAATTTATCATACAAGTAATCTATGGGTATCAAATATATGTGTGTGTGTGTGTGTATGAGTGTGTGTGTGTGTGTGTGTGTGTGTGTATGCATGAATGCTGTGTTGCTTCATCTGTGTCTTACTGTTTGCAACACTATGGACTGCCTGCCAGGGATTCTCCAGGCAAGGATACTGGAGTGGGTTGCCATGTCCTCCTGCAGGGGATCTTCCTGACTCAGGGATCAAACTCGTATCTCTTATGCCTCCTGCATTAGCAGGCAGATTCTTCACCACTAGTCCACCTGCAAAGCTAAATCATTCATCAATTTATGCTAATATTTATACATAACATAATCTAATAAGCAATAAACTATTTTGATTAAAATATCCCCCTGAGTCAGTCTCTCCCATGAGGAAGCTTCCATAAGCCTCTTATCATTCTCCATCAGAGGGCAGACAGACTGAAAACGATAATCACAGAAAGCTAACCAATCTGATCACATGGGCCACAGCCTTGTCTAACTCAATGAAACTATGAGCCATGACATATAGGGCCACCTAAGACGGATGGGTCATGGTGAAGAGTTCTGACAAAACATGGTCCATTGGAGAAGGGAATGGCAAACCACTTTAATATTCTTGTCTTGAGAACCCCATGAACAGTATGAAAAGGGAAAAAGATAGGACACTGAAAGAGGAACTCCCCATGTCAGTAGGTGCCCAATGTGATACTGAAGAACTAACTCCAGAAAGAATGAAGAGACAGAGCCAAAGCAAAAACACCACCCAGTTGTGGATGTGACTGGTGATGGAAGTAAAGTCTGATGCTGTAAAGAGCAATACTGCATAGGAACCTGGAATGTTAGGTCCATGAATCAAGGCAGATTGGAAGTGGGTCAAACAGGAGATAGCAGGAGTGATCGTTGACATTTTAGGAATCAGTGAACTAAAATGGACTAGAATGGGTGAATTTAACTAGACCATTATATCTACTACTGTGGGAAAGAATCCCTTAGAAGAAATGAAGGAGCCATCATAGTCAACAAAAGAGTTTAAAATGCAAAATGGATGCAATCTCAAAAATGACAGAATGATCTCTGTTCATTTCCAAGGCAAATCATTCAATATCACAGTAATCCGAGTCTATGTCCCAACTGGTAATGCTGAAGAAGCTGAGGTTGAATGGTTCTATGAAGAACTACAAGACCTTCTAGAACTAACAGCCAAAAAAGATGCCCTTTTCATTATAGGGGACTGGGATGCAAAAGTAGGAAGTCAAGAAACATCTGAGTAACAGGCAAATTTGGCCTTGGAGTACAGAATGATGCAGGGCAAAGGCTAATAGAGTTTTGCCAAGAGAACGCACTGGTCATAGCAAACACCCTCTTCCAACAACACAAGAGAAGACTCTACACATGGACATCACCAGATGGTCAACACCGAAATCAGATTGATTATATTCTTTGCAGCCAAAGATGGAGAAGCTCTATACGGTCAGCAAAAACAAGACTGGGAGTTCAATGTGGCTCAGATCATGAACTCCTTATTGCTAAATTCAGAATTAAGTTGAAGAAGGTAAGACCTTTCAGGTATAACCTATATCAAACATGCTACGATTATACAGTGGAGTAAAAAATAGATTCAAGGGATTAGATCTGATAGACAGAGTGCCTGAAGAATTATGGATGGAGGTTTCTGACATTGTAAAGGAGGCAGGGGTCAATACCTTCCCCAAGAAAAAGAAATGCAAAAAGGCAAAATGGTTGTCTGAGGAGGCCTTATAAATAGCCATGAAAAGGAAAGAAGTGAAAGGCAAAGGAGAAAAGGTAAGATATACCTATCTGAATGCAGAGTTCCAAAGAATAGCAAGGAGAGATAAGAAAGCCTTCCTCAGAGAGCAATGCAAAGAAATAGAGGAAAACAATAGAATGGGAAAGACTAGAGTTCTCTTTAAGAAAACTAGACATATCAAAGGAACATTTATGCAAAGATGGGCATAATAAAGGACAGAAATGGTATGGGTCTAACAGAAGTAGAAGATGTTAAGATGAGGTGGCAAGAATATACAGAAGAAGTATACAGAAAAAGATTTTCATGACACAGATAATCATGATGGTGTGATTACTCACCTAGAGCTAGACATTCTAGAATTCAGATTCAAGTGGGCCGTAGGAAGCATCACTATGAACAAAACTAGTGGAGGTGATGGAATTCCAGTTGAACTATTTCAAATCTTCAAAGATATGCTGTGAAAGTGCTGCACTCAATATGCCAGCAAATTTGGAAAACTGACCCATGGCCACTGGACTGGAAAAAATCAGTTTTCATTCTGGTCCCAAAGAAAGGCAATGCTAAATAATGATCTAACCATTGCATAAATGCACTCATCTCACATGCTAGTAAAGTAATGCTCAAAATTTTCCAAGCCAGGCTTCAATAATACATGAACCATGAACTTTCAGATGTTCAAGTTAGATTTAAAAAAGGCAGTGTAACCAGAGATCCTATTGCCAACATCCATTGGATCATCAGAGAAACAAGAGAGTTCCAGAAAAATATCTACTTCTGCTTTATCAACTATGCCAAAGACTTTGACTGTGTGGATCACAACAAAGTGTGGAAAATTCTGAAAGAGATGGGAATATCAGACCACCTGACTGCCTCCTGAGAAATCTGCATGCAGGTCAAGAGGCAACAGTTAGCACTGGACATGAAACAACAAACTAATTCCAAATTGGGGAAGGAATACATCAAGGCTGCATATTGTCACCCTGCTTATTTAACTTATATGCAGAGTACATCATGAGAAATGCTGGGTTGGATGAAGAACAGAGCTGGAATGAAGATTGCCAGGAGAAATATCAATAACCTCAGATATGCAGATGACACCACTCTTATGGCAGAAAGCAAAGAGCTAAAGAGCCTCTTTATGAAAGAGAAAGGGGAGAGTGAAATTTGGCTTAAAACTCAACATTCAGAAAACTAAGGTCATGGCATTTGGTTCCATCACTTCATGGCAAATAGATGGGGAAACAGTGGAAACAGTGACAGACTTTATTTTGGGGGGGGTTCCAAAATCACTGCACATGGTGACTCCCACCATGAAATTAAAATATGCTTGCTCCTTGAAAGAAAAGTTCTGACCAACTTAGACAGCATATTAAAAAACAGAGATATTACTTTGCCAACAAATTCCACCTAGTTAAAGCTTTGGTTTTTCCAGTAGTCATGTATGAATGTGAGAGTTGGAATATACAGAAAGCTGAGTGCAGAAGAATTGATGCTTTTAAACTATGGTGTTGGAAAAGACTCTTGAGAGTCCCTTGGACTGCAAGGAGATCCAACCAGTCCATCCTAAAAAAAAAAAATCAGTCCTGAATGTTCATTGAAAGGACTGGTGCTAAAGCTGAAACTCCAGTAGTTGGCCACCTGATGTGAAAAAGTGACTCATTGGAAAAGACCCTGATGCTGGGAAAGATTGAAAGCAGGAGGAGAAGGGGAAGACAGAGGATGAGATGATTGGAAGGCATCACCGACTCAATGGACATCAGTTTGCGTAAACTCTAGGAGTTGGTGATAGACAGGGAGGCCACAACAAGTCAGACACGACTGAGTGACTGAACTGAAGATTTCATATGGTTTTCCTATTTTGTGATGAATGTTGTACATATATATTTACATAGTAATTTTCAATATATATTTTATAAACTATGCAATTCCATGTGGTGTGTGCATGCACATTAAGTCACTTCAGTAACGTCTGACTCTTTGCGACCTTGTGGACTATAGGTCCCTAGGCTCCTCTGTCCATGGTTTCTTCAGGCAAGAATACCAGAGTGGGCTGCCATATCCTCCTTCAGGGGATCTTCTGGACACAGGGACTAAACCTCATCTCTTACGTCCTGTCTCCTGCATTGGCAGGCATTTTCTTTACCATTAGTACCACCTGGGAAGCCCCTTTCCTGTGGTAAGCATTGCAAAATTTTTTATGAGTTTCTGAAAGATTACTTTCACAACATCATTCTACTTGTATTTCTTTAACAAGGATTTATATCAAAATCTCTTTCCTGTAAAGACATTTATCATCTATTTTGCATAATACTATTCATAAATATTTATATCTAGTCCTTTTAAGAAAAATAAAAATACATTTGCCCTTGATTCTCCTAGTAGAACAATAAGTGTTAACTAAGTTGGGACAGATGATAATCAACTAAGAGACCTTTTCCTTGAACAATAAATATAATACCCTTTTCCCTTCCCCCATCTGGATGTTGATAATCCTTTAGTGACCACTGTGCACATTAAAAGAAAATGTTAGGATTAGCTAATGATCTTCCTTTTCTTCGTCACTGCCTCCCTTTCATTTGAGGAGCAATACTATAGACCGTGGCCAAGCATGTGTCACAGTCTATAGTAATATTGAAATGCAATATTTTAATGTGCTAATAAATAAAATTGAAAACAAATCTCCCCATTACTCTTTTACCTGCCTTTTATTCACACAATTATCCTGTAAAAAATGTTTGATGTAGAACAATCCTCTTGTCATATGCCCTCTTGCCTCATTCATTGCCAGACCCTCAACAACCCTGGATTCACATCCTAAAACATAATTATCTGAGCTCTTGGAACCAGCATAAGCATCAGATCAATAACTTTTCACATCAAAATAAGGCATGAAAATATGAAAGTTCCATCTTGAAAGGAGACCTAGTAATACTTAAGAGAGTAATATACATCTTATTTTAGAGTACAGCCAAGAAGTCTGAGTAAAGTATGTTATTATTATATGTAAGCCAGAGTTTCTTACCAAGTAATATTAGTGTTGAATCAATATCTGCCATTTCCTCTATAAACTGTGATTAAGTGATCAGAAAATTTATGAAAAAGATGTTTCTAGATTTCAGATTTCTTGCAGATATAAATATTACAATTTCTTTGTCTGACATTAGATGATGAAATTAAAAAAACTCAAGTACAAATTTTGTTAACTAAAATGGCTACTGACTGTGAGAATTAAAGTATATGATGGCCTATGATTATGACTTAAGTAAAATAATTAAAAAATTTTAGCTGACATCAATTCCAGCCAATTCATTCCTGAAAAAATCTGCCAAATGATTAAGCATGGTGGCTCTATAGACTCAGCCAGTTTAAGATAGAGATTTATTAAAACATATTAATACATATGTATCTCTGTCCTCTTCCCTGGTGGCTTAGATGGTAAAGTGTCTGCCTACAATGAGGAAGACCTGGGTTCAATCCCTGCATTGGGAAGATCTCCTGGAGAAGGAAATGGCAACCCACTCCAGTATTATTGCCTGGAAAATCCCATGGACGGAGCAATCTGTTTAGGCTACAGTCCATGGAGTCGCAAAGAGTCGGACACGATTGAGCGACTTCACTCTCTCATCTCTGTCCTAGAGAGAATAGAAAAATCTATGATATAATGGAGGATTTATCATTGTTTCAGTCATTAAGTCATGTCTGACTCTTGCAAATCCATGGATTATAGCTCCTCTGTCCATGGAATTCTCCAGGCAAGAATACTGGAGTGGGTTGTCATCTCTTTCTCCAGGGGATCTTTCCCACCCAGGGATCAAACCCATATCTCCTGCATTGGCAGGCAGATTCTTGACTGTTGACTTACCTGGGAAGTCCTATAATGGAGGATACTTAAAGAAATTAATAAAATACAAAGCAGAGTCAGGTAAGAAAAGTTGAATACTAGCTATTGAAAGAAGAAAAGTAAAAATGTGTTCTCAACTACATAAATTCTAACTGAGATAGATATTTTAGGAAATGCAACCACTCTGCAAGTGTTAAAATCTTGGTTATTACTGATAGATCATATCATTTTGAGAGCATCATAAGTCACACTTATGATGTTTAATAAATAAGCATAGATATATATCTTAAGACTATGTATAGTCATCCTTGAGTGGCTTTTTGCTCAGTCACTCAGTCTTGTCCGACTCTTTGTGACCCCATGGACTTTAGCCCCCTCAGGCTCCTCTGTCATGGGATTTTCCAGGCAAGAATGCTGGAGTGGGTTGCCATTTCCTCCTCCATCATATGTGTATAAGTACATGCATAGTTTTGTGAGTAAGGAGCTGTGGAGGGGGGATGCTTATATCTAAAGTTTAATAAAATTAACAGTTACCTTGATTGTGAAGGATTTGGGGAGTTCAGAATAAGCCTTGGTTATCTATTTATTGTTTTCTGAATTGTAAGTATTTAAATTTCTTTTCAGATATTTGGTGAAATCTTGAAATGAGGTGAGTCAATAGATGTTCATTAGCAGAAATTGGTTTGTGTGAGAATTATATTTTTCCTATGAAGAACAAGAGTATGTGATCATTTTCATTTCAATTCACAAGAAAAAAAAGGTTACTTTCTCTTTGAGAACAATTAGAAAAATCAGACTAAAACATACAAGTAATTATTAAAACACACAAATAATTAGTTTGATTGCATCAGCTGCATTGAGGATTTGCCTAGCCAAGAAAATAAGAAAGGCCAGAGAAGGTAGCTAAAACTATAGTGTGACATTTTCTCTGAAACCAATTGCTAATTCTTAAAGTGATTCACAATAGGTCATGTGATTGAGCAACTATGTTGAAAACAGACTCAAGAGAATTGGTGGCACAAAAAAAAAAAAAAAGAAAGAAAGAAAGTAAGAAAATACAGACATAGCAAAGAGAAGTGGCTGTTAACCAATTCATTTTTAGTGTAGGACCAAAAAGCTCTATTCTATGAGTCAGGGCGAAGTGGGAAAAAGCCAGCTGTTACAATGTCTAAAGCCCAGTTAAGAAGCATCTTAACTTTTGCTATAAGGCAAAAATCAGAAACAGTGGTGCACAGGCCAGATTGGACCCACCACTTATTTGTGCACAGTTCACAAGCTAAGAATAGTATTTCCATTTAGTAATAGTTTACATTTAATATTTTAAAAGTAAATGTAGACAAAACTATTAGCCTTTTGGCAAAAAATTTTGCTCATTAGTTGAGGAAACTGTTGCATGGTGCACAAAGCCTAAAATATTTATATTCTGGTTTTTGACAAAAGTTTGCCTACTCTTTTTTGTGATGATCTGGAGTTGCAAAGGGAAGATGTATCCCAGGAGCTAAAATAAATGTGAGGAAGAAGATGACACAATTTGAGGTCTCAAAAATCTCTTCTATTTGTCTCATTAAAATGTTTGCTGCTTAATCAAAAATAAAGAGATCTGCAGACAGTAATGCAAATGCAAAGAAGAAAGAAAATATAAACAGATCCAAAGTTGTTATTCAGTCACTAAGTCATGTCTGACCCTTTGCGATCCTATGAACTGCAGCATGCCAGGCTTCCCTGTCCTTCACTATCTGCTGGAGCTTGCTCAAACTCATGTCCATTGAGTCGGTGATGCCATCAAACCATCTCATCCTCTGTAGCCCCCATCTCTTCCTGCTCTACTAGATGCATAGAATTTAATGGACAAGATCAAAATAGCTATGATAAATATAGAAAAGGTATTAAAAGTGGAATATTTGGCAGAAATATTTAGGAAATATTTTAGGAAATTTTAGGAAAAAAATTAAATGAAATTTTACAGCTAAAATGGCAAGAATTGAATATCTCGACAGATATACTAAGAGGAATAGTAAATTCAGCTCTGAAGTCTGCATCATGACTTTTGATTATTATTTTGGAGGTTCTACCTTGAAGGCTAAGATAGAAACAAACAAACAGATGAACCACAAACAGTAAATTGCATTTGTATAGAATGCTTTTGTATGTCTACAACATACAGATTCTAGTTTAAAAAAAAATCATTAGAAATTGTACAATATTTTTGACTATTTGCTTTGTACAAATATTTTTAAAAGTCAGTATTTTCATTTTCATCCCTATTGAAAATAAACCTCTGGAAATGATTTTAGAATTTAGCAAATTGTGATGATACTAAAATTAAATATATCATAACCAAATCACAATAAAGTGAACAGAAAACCATGTTAAATAACAGTGATATCATGTTTGAAGGCATAGTGGTGGTGTTTTAGTTGCTACATTGTGTCTGACTCTTGCAACCCTCTGGACTGTAGCCCTTCAGACTCCTCTGTTCTTGGGATTTCCCAGGCAAGAAAAATGGAGCAGGTTGCGTTTTTCTTCTCCAGATGATCTTTCAGACCCAAGTCTCCTGCATTGCAGGCATATTCTTTACCGCTGAACTACCAAAGAAGCCCTGAAAAAGAGTATATAAACAGCTACATCCAGGGGCTGCGTATCTATATAGCAGGTGGATGAGCAGACACTTAACATCCAAAACAAGAAGAGCAGCTGTTTTGTGGAGCAGATTCCACAAAATGCGAAAATAGCTGTCAGTGACATCCCACGCCAGGGGCTGAAAATACTGGTCACCTTCCTTAGCAAGGGTGCCATCCATCCAGAGCTGTTTAAGTCCTTTGAAAGCAGTTCATGGTCACATGCAACTCAAAGGCCTTCCTGCACTGCGAGGCCATGGGGGAGATGGGGTTCACTGAGTTGGAGAACAAGTTGGAGAACAAGGTGAACTGCCTGGTGTCCCAGTACCTGCAATACCAGCACCCCAAGGCTGAGAATGAGGCTGAGTTCAAGGAGGCAGCCTAGAGCGTCTGCTCCCCAGAAAGCACAGAACTGAAATGAACTCCAGTTACTCACAACCTCTTCTCTGTCAGCCTCGGCGCCCTCCCTGGGCACTTGCCCTTATTTCTGTCTGAACATCACATGCTGTACAGATGCTACCATTAAAGCATTTTCATAGTGAAAAAAGATCCCTAAATTACACTTCTTCATGTATCAGATCAGATCAGATTAGATCAGTCGCTCAGTCGTGTCCGACTCTTTGCGACCCCATGAATCGCAGCACGTCAGGCCTCCCTGTCCATCACCAGCTCCCGGAGTTCACCAAGACTCACGTCCATCGAGTCAGTGATGCCATCCAGTCATCTCATCCTCTGTCATCCCCTTCTCCTCTTGCCCCCAATCCCTTCCAGCATCAGAGTCTTTTCCAATGAGTCAACTCTTCGCATGAGGTGGCCAAAGTACTGGAGTTTCAGCTTTAGCATCATTCCTTCCAAAGAAATCCCAGGGCTGATCTCCTTCAGAATGGACTGGTTGGATCTCCTTGAAGTCCAAGGGACTCTCAAAGTCTTCTCCAACACCACAGTTCAAAAGCATCAATTCTTTGGCGCTCAGCTTTCTTCACAGTCCAACTCTCACATCCATACATGACCACAGGGAAAACCATAGCCTTGACTAGATGAACCTTTGTTGGCAAAGTAATGTCTCTGCTTTTCAATATGCTATCTAGGTTGGTCATAACTTTCCTTCCAAGGAGTAAGCGTCTTTTAATTTCATGGCTGCAATCATCATCTGCAGTGATTTTGGAGCCCAGAAAAATAAAGTCTGACACTGTTTCCACTGTTTCCCCATCTATTTCCCATGAAGTGATGGGACCGGATGCCATGATCTTCGTTTTCGGAATGCTGAGCTTTAAGCCAGCTTTTTCACTCTCCACTTTCACTTTCATCAAGAGGCTTTTAGTTCCTCTTCACTTTCTGCCATAAGGGTGGTGTCATCTGCATATCTGAGGTTATTGATATTTCTCCTGGCAATCTTAATTCCAGCTTGTGCTTCTTCCAGCCAAGTGTTTCTCATGATGTACTCTGCATATAAGTTAAATAAACAGGGTGACAATATACAGCCTTGATGTGTACATTGGTTTTATTTTTTTTTTAATTGGAGTATATTTGTTTCACAATGTTGTGTTAGTCTCTGCTATACATTAAAATGAATCAGCTAGACATATACATAACCTTCCCTCTTGGACATGTGGACACGTGGGTGAAGGGGAGGGTAGGATAATGAAAAGATTAGGCTTGACATATTTGTACACTACCTTGTGTAAAACAGAGAGCTAGTGGGAACCAGCTGTATAGCAGAAGGAGGCATACATTGTTTTTAAATGTCCATGAAATAGGATATAAAATCAGATTTCTTAGTTTATGTACCTTGGTAATCTCAAGACAGATGAAGTTGAGAAATAGGGGAAAAAAAGTGCTTAAGTTCATTTTTCATAACACTGTGCTTTGTTTTTGCACTATTTACAATACATTTTAACAGCTGCAATATAATGCCTAAAATTTAGAAGACAAACATCAAGGAGAACTTACACCAATTTTATATTGTGACTTTATATGAGTGTCTCGGGATCTAAATATTTGCTTCGGCCTCTTTATTTCAGGTTCTTCTTGAAGATGATGTATCCGCCCCTCTTTATACCAAAGCATGAATGTAGATTGCTTGAAATAGAAAGGTTGATTGCTTCCCGGAGCTGTTTCTCCCTGGGAGATACGTCCTTTGAAAATGTTCTGCATTAGAAAATAGACTTCATCACATAGCATTCAAATTTGTTTTAAAATGAGGAAACATGAAAACAGTTTCATGAAGTAAAGAAAATTTGTTGAAATTATTGTAATCTCCAAGGTATTTTCACACTTTGATTAAAAACACAGCAATTTAATGTGAAATTCTTTGAAAATATATCATGTTTGAGAGTAGGGGCAATAGAGTTTAAGTGTTCAGAAATGTGTTTTTGGAAAGCAGCGTTTATGTTGACTGTTTAAATGTTAACATCACTGTGAGCTGTCTAAATATTCCTTCCTAGAAAGGTTAGAACTTATGGTTCATCATTTTCAGTCCTTTTTGCTCTCAGTAATTCTTACCCACTTTCCTGTGACATTATAGATTGAATTTAACACTCAAATTTTTACCTTTAGCACCACAGTTATTAATGTCAGACACCAGAACTTTAAAGCTGTGTGATTTGTGACAATCTAGTTAGATTCCTATTATGTCAATTTGAAAGAATGACACTTTCCTTAGAGAATAATGAGGATTTAATGAAAACATTGCATAAAGAATTTACATACATTGTGTCTAAAACACATGTGGAGTTTTGTGAATATGAGTTGTTCTATCCTCTTTACCATAACTTGGTTATCCTTTTCTTCATTTTCCATGGACACACTTAGTTATGGATTACTCCTTAGAGGTCAAAACTATCTCCAAATTCCATCCAGTGGCTTTTAAGATACAGGCTCAAAACTTCAGTTTGTATGTATAAATCTTAGGCTTAGGAAATAATTCCTCAGGATCAATGTAAACATCATCAAAAGCTCCTTTTAAGCAGTAGGTGGAAGTTTCTACTACTCTTATGTGCTATACTCGTAGCAACAGAGCAGGAATGTTAAAGAGCCAAGGAGAAGTCTCCTTAATTATTTGTCCTCTGGAACAGAAAAGAAAGTGTTTCAAAACTAGAAACCTGAGAATTTGTATCTAGTTTGCATAGATGCACCTTCTTGGGCTATTTATTCACTTTTTCTCCATTTTCATCCACAAATCCACTGTCGTACCTGTGTTATACATATATATATATATATATATATATATATATGTATATTATATTTTATATGTATGTATATATAGTTCTCCCTTTTGCTAGCTGGAAACTGTAGCTTTTAGAAATCAACCAAAAATAAAATGACACAGGACATAATGTAATATATTCTTGAGTTTTAAGATTTTTAAAAAGTTGTTAAGAATAGCCTTCATAAAATAAACGTCAAATATCAAATTCTATCTGCTTAGAAAAAATCAGAGAATGGGCAGGATGAGAGAGTATCACTTCTCGGTCCATCAGAAGCATTCTACAAGAAAGCTACCTCACATTGGAATTTCAGCTAAAATTTGCACAAAAATTTGGTGGTTTAGACACTAAGTCATATCTGACTTTTGCAACCCTATGGACTGTAGCCCACCAGGCTCCTCTGTCCATGGGATTTCTCAGGAAAGAACACTGGAGTGGGTTGATACATCCGACATGGATACAATTCAGTATGCAGAGAGAACAATCAAATGTGTGACAAAAGGATATCCATTTAGCAAACTTTAAACTTAGGTAAATCTCCATGCTTTGAAGATTGATAAAAAGAAAGAAAGAAAGAAGAAAACTATGAAAAATATTGTAGAAAAAGAAAAAAAGCATCAGCTTAAATATATACATAAAACATAAAATATCTGGAAATTATCCATGAGAGATATATTAGACATTGCATTCATTCTTTCTTTTAAATCTTAAAATTCTCCCACAGTCTAGATGGTTACATGTGCTCAGTCACTCAGTTCTGTCTGACTCTTTTTGATCCATGGACTGCAGCCTGCTTCTGGTCATGGGATTTCCCAGGCAAGAATTCTGGAGTGGTTTGTCATTTCTTTTCCCAGGGCATCTTCCCGACCCAGGGATCAAACCAGCCTCTCTTACGTCTCCTGCATGGGCAGGCAGAGTCTTTAACTCTGTGCTCCCAGGGGATGGTTATATATCTCATGTTTATATATAAGTAAAAGTGATTTAACACTTTTAGCTTACCCAGAGTTATATAGCTAGTATATATAGAATCCAGTTTTTAAATCCAGAGAACCTGAATCCTCTCCCCTATATGAAAAATCTAATTTCTAGTCAGAGCAACAGGTAACTGTTTTCACTGAAATTATGATGTTCTCCTGGTACATATCAGGATTTATACATAATGCAAGATTATTAGTACCTTAAGAGATTCATGTCATAGTCAATATAGTTTATGTACAAAGTCCTGGTGTCATTCTAGAGTGGGTGCATGAATGGCACACATTTTGCCAGGCCTGAGCCTTCAGTAAGTAGGGATATTTTTTTAAAATGCATGTACAGAATTGAGTTATAAAGTGTGCATTTATTTCCAGTTAGAAAGACTATCACACCAAACATAAATTTGGCCAATATCAAAATCACTACAGCAATCAAAAGATAACCTTAATCTCTCAGTATTCTGAAATACTTCTGTAATATATATCCTTAATTTTTGCTTCTATACTCTCCGATTGCCTCTTCCTAGGAAGATGATTTCCATCCTGAGAATAGTAAGTTAAAATAATATTTCTTCTACTATGTTGGATCAAATATTTTTGTCATGATTTATGTGAAGATCAATTCCTTAAGTTTCACAACTACTTTTTGTTGATGCTGTGTAAGTTTTTGCTATTGTTATTAGTTCGGGGAAAATTTATGTCAAGCAATTTTGCTTTTTAAATTTTAGCTGTAACTGATAATATCAGTGTTTATACTATTAAAGTTCAGAGCCTTGCACACAGAGGAATTCTGATGAATTTTCCTTGTTTCCTATCAAAAATGAAAAAAAAAACAATACTATCTCACACATTTACCATTATAAACAGTCAAGATTATGATTTTTGGATTCTGGTTTTTGCTAAATATTGATAAGTAATGAATATTCCAGTTAAAATTCTTATAAATGTCATGATTTCTTAGGATAAATTTTTATACATAACTTTCTCACAACTAAATATTTCAAATCAAGTTTTTTCCTCTATTATTCAAATATTTTAGTACCAGGTAGCATAAGACACATACATGATATGCTAAAACCTCTGACTTTTCAAATTAATGAAATAATACTAGGTAACACAGCACACTAGATAGTAGGAAGTATCCTGAGAGTCATTTAAACCTCGAATGGTTGTCGATAATTTACCTTTTCATAGAACAGACTACAAAATATACTAAATTCCAAGTAAATATATCCTCAAATTCTGCTGTACTTGAACTGTCTCCAACCTTTATTATGAGCACATGAATGTCCATTATCATGGAGGGGAAGACAAATTAGAAAAATGTAGCCATCTTAAAAATTTGGTGTAAAGATATGTTACTTTTGCACATTTTACAGAAAAAAACCACCATACTAAGGTCTCTCAGAGAAGAAGGGCTCCATGCAAGTGTGGGAAGGTATGAAACAGTCCACAATCTCACCCTCACTTCTGATCCCAATGCTTAGATGTCCCCTAAACCACCATTAGTTTCAGTGATTTATTGGAGAGATTCAAAGATCTCTCTGAAAACTTATACTCCCAGTCATGGTCATTCCATGAATTAGTGAGGGGAAGTGACACATCGGGCAGAGCCCACTTGGAAAAGTGTAAAAGTTCTACACTTGGAGTCTCCAATTTTTCACTTATCATGGAGTCACAGACTGATAAATTTCCTGGAAACAAAATGTAACATATATAGAATATATCAATATGGAAATTGACAACCAGGAAACCTCCTTTAAACTTTTGGGTCCAGGATCTTTACTGGGGCTCTGTCTTGCAGACATGGATAACTGCCCACATAGCTAAGCTAAATCTGTAGCCCTTCCACATATTGAGCTAATACCACATGACCCAGAGATATCATTGTTAGGTTGTCTGTATCAGCTGAAGACCCTTAAGTAAGCAAAAATTTTATCAAATAGAAAATGCACGATGCTGGATGCTTGGGGCTGGTGCACTGGGATGACCCAGAGGGATGGTGTGGGGAGGGAGGAGGGAGGAGGGTTCAGGATGGGGAACACATGTATACTAATTAAATAATTTTCTATTAAAGACAAAAAAAAAAAAAAAAGAGTAACTAGTGACAATAAAAAAAAAAAAAAAAAGAAAATTCCAAGGACCTAGAGATTGTACCATGGCAAAGTCCAGACCTCAAAATGGGCAAAGTTAAACTCTTTACTGTACAAAATGATAGAACCTAAAGCTTATATTCCATTAGTTTCACAATAAATCTGCTTTAGCTGGAAATATCAGACAGGATTGTTAGCACTTTTTGACTAAGTGGATGCTTTCTGAGTTTGGAAAATCTTGTGAATGTTAATATCTACATTATCTGTGAAGAGAAACCCAGAAAATATTTCTATATTTAAAATTAAAACACACATATTTATGCCTGTGTTTGTATACACACATACTTCTTAAGGCATCAAATTCTAAAGTAGGAAAAACTTAGAACTGAACAAAAGCAAATGAGGTATTATTTAGGCAGAAATGTATGATTGTAAAGGGACATATTAAAATAAAAAAATAGAAAATTAATGAGCTAACCATCTAAATCATGAAATTAGGAAAAGAAAAATGGCACCAATCTAAAGATTTTTGCAAATGATATAATAAATATGAATGCCTCATTGAATATATAGGGACTTGGGAAGCAATGAGAGGGTGAACAAATCCAGATTTTCTTGAAAGTGTGAATAAAACCCACTAGTGTTTTCCTCATACATGGTGAGCATTAGCCTCATGTGAGAAGTGTTCAGAACTTGTGCTAAACTCGTAATCCCCAATCCAGCCCACAGAATTGTTTATGTCTCCCAGATGGTTCCAATATACAGTCAAGTGTGGAAAGCACTGGAAAAACTCTGAGATTTGCATTGAAAGAAAGCGAGAAAGAAATGATAAAGAGAAACTACAGGATGAAGAAGGATAATAAAAGAAAAAGCAATACTAGACATGCAAATATGTCAAGGCAATCATGTTTTCAAATTTAGAGAGCTTCTTATAAATAAATTTATAGACATACTGAGTTCGTTTATAAATTTAAAAAGTAACCCACCATTTACAAATCCATCCCCAGAAAAACTTGATGATTTTGTAGGTAACCTCTGCCATTTCTTCAAAGATTAGAAAAATCTAGAGAATTAGGAGAAAAGGCAGGAGGGTGGAGTGGAGAGGGAGTAGAGGAAGGGGAGCTGAAAGGAGAAAAGAAAAATATGTCCACCATTTTTTTAATTTTAAATTTAAGGCAAGTTATTTGTTAATAGGGAAATCAGGAGCAGTGTGAAAAAAAATTAACATTTGTTTAAGAGCACAAATTCAGTAACGATAGATAAAAGATCGGCACACCAAATAATCAACAAGCATGTTTTTCTCCAAATGGAAAGAAGGATTAAAGTAAGAAAATCTATTAATATAAGTTTTAGCATGCAGCGAGGACTGCAAACGTTGCTGGCGTCCACCAGCCTTCTTCCATATGACTATACAAAACCTGCTGGATTATTAGACCTACCCTTGTCACTTCTCCACTTGAATTAATTCTACACTTTCTCTCCAAGATGTTTAATGGAGGGCTCAGGATTTATGCACTAAATTAATTGCCTGCAGAATATTAAGTGGTTTCCCTGTTCTGCTCTAAAAATGTGTTTACCGCCTCTCCCAGCAATGAATCTGTTGTTCAGGAGCGCATGCAGAGTTGGTTTATGAAAAAGAAAACAACACAATCTTTTAAAGTTCTTGAATTTTATTGACACACTTAAAACTGAATTATCTGTATTGGTGTTTTTCTTTCTGGTTTACTTCACTCTGTATAATAGGTTCCAGTTTCATAGAGACACCAATGTATAGATCAGTCT
This sequence comes from Bos indicus, assembly GCF_029378745.1. Taxonomy (NCBI): domain Eukaryota; kingdom Metazoa; phylum Chordata; class Mammalia; order Artiodactyla; family Bovidae; genus Bos; species Bos indicus. Next base: position 17,468,185 of record NC_091775.1, on the reverse strand, counting down.
TATGGATTCTGTGGGAGAGGGAGAGAGGGTGGGGAGATTTGGGAGAATAGCATTGAAACATGTATAATATCATGTATGAAACGAGTCGCCAGTCCAGGTTCGATACATGGTATTGGATGCTTGGGGCTGGTGCACTGGGACGACCCAGAGGGAGGGTAGGGGAGGGAGGAGGGAGGAGGGTTCAGGATGGGGAACGCGGGTATACCTGTGGCGGATTCATTTCGATATTTGGCAAAACTAATACAATATTGTAAAGTTTAAAAATAAAGTAAAATAAAAAATAAATAAAAAATAAAAGTCCTTTTAGGCCACCCTAAAAAAAAAAAACAAAACTGAATTATCTCTAATTCAAGGAAAATATGTGTATTTAATGTGTTCAAAACATTTGGAGACCTTTAAGCAAAACACAATAATGAGCAAAATGCACCTGTCTTGAGGAAATGATATATCTTATAGGAAGGCAGAAAGAAGGAATTATATCCCTAATTAGAAGAAGGATGGAAATGTCATCCTTGCATGCTCAGTAGCTTCAGTCATGTCCAACTCTTTGTGACACTATGGACCGTAGCCTTCCAGGCTCCTCTGTCCATGGGATTTTCCAGGCAAGAATGCTGGAGTGGTTTGCCATGCCCTCCTCCAGGGGATCTTCCCGACCCAGGGATGGAACTGGGGTCTCCTGTGTCTCCTGCATTGCAGGTGGATTCTTTACTGCTGAGGAGTAACCTGTTATTAGTGCTCCTGTAGCCTAATAGTCACAAGTGAAGCTCCTTGTGTGGACAGATATCTTCATGGAGATTGATTTGATAGTGACAGCAATATTAAAAGATGACATTTCCAAATGTTTCATATGCAGTTTTCACCAGCTCTGCCATAGCGTGGTTTTCTATAAAAACTATTTGTCTTACCCATGAGCACATTTATTGAGTGCACTGCATGTGCCAGTAATAATTTTGTCCATGGCCTTCTTATCAAGAAATAGCTCTAAATCTTACCAAAAGCTATTCCTAATAAATTACTTATTATGGATGATATGCTATCTACACACACTAATTAGTTACAGAAAATAAGGGAAACCCACACAATGTATGTTTCACTTGTTTTGTAAATCAGAATAGTTGAAACAGACATTTAATCATTTAAATAAAAGTATATATAAAAATTGTATTTTCAAAGAAGTCCCATATTTTAATGATAATAGATGGTCTTATCTTCATTACGCCTGAATGTTTTTTTTTAATATATGTAAAGATGATGCTATTATATAGGATGATTCATTTAGCATACTCTCTAAAATGCTCAAGATACACTGCATGTTTCTAAACCTATTCTAGAACATCTTTGAAAGACAGTTTGAGATATTACCTTTATTAATGTTCTGTGAGATTTAGAAAGTTTCTATAGACACTTAAAAATTGAAGGTGGTTACCCTCAGGAAGAACAGATGTTTTGACATATGTCCAGATGAGTACTCTGAACTAGAAATTCAAATCTCCTTCTGGAAAACTTTTTTTGTTAACATATGGTAGGCAATGAATCTTAAAAACCATTGGCTATGGAACTGACAGAAAAATGGGATTAGTTAAGATTTATTTACAGAGATTAACCAAATTGAGCATAGAAATGGGTAGAATTGGCTATATTACTCTAATTTTCAAATAATTGGCAAAAATTCTTTCAGTCTTTCCAAAAAATTTTTAAACTCTCTGAAAGTCACATGTAATATTTCTAAATACATTTCCTATCTGTCTTTGTTAAATCGTGTGGAACACTTTCCTTGCCTACAACATCATTAACATTTGTAGAAGGATTATACATTTTTAGTCCCAAATTGTGGAGAGGAATGCTCAAATTCGAATAACCTTACCCTCTTTTCTCCATTATCATAAAAAATTATGGCTTCAAAGTAAAACAATAACCATACTTAAATGGCATCAAGCAAAATCATATCCTTTCTCTATTGCTGATGATAATTACGTATGAAAATACCTCTCCATTTTTGTAGATTTACATTTATATAATTCAAAATAAGAAATGCATATTTGTCAGCTTTTTTAAAACAAGTCCAAATATATAGAACATTTATGCATTTAAACAAGATATAAAGCATTTATTTTCTCTTCTTGGAGAAATGTCATGTGAACATGGCAAAAATACTAATCTCTAATCATTTTTCCTTTTGTTTGAAGGTCATTTCCCTTGCTTGCTGGCTTGTTCTTTTGTTATATGTTATATTGTCACTGGACGTTAAACATGTTTTGAAAAGCACCAGAAACACAGAATATATTTCAAACACTTTTTACAGGAATACTTCAAATTTAACTCATAAGAGTTTCAAAATGGATATAATATATAATGGATTCCTTATACACTTAGGAGTTGAAATTAGAGATAAAATGTGAATAATCAGCACTGTTTGGCTCCTCTGAGAAAGAATATCTTATAATAGCCACTAAGTTGACAAGTATAATGCGTGTTTAAATTATCCAAATTTTCATGTTGCTTCTACATTAATCTTCTGGGGTACAGGTAATTCTTCAATTACATTCTTGTCTACAAATCATTAAAAATTGTCCATTCTGTTTTGAACAAAGTATTAGGGAAAAGTGTGTAAAACTATTTTAACTAGATCTAGGATCTCTGAATAAATTACTGCAATAAAGATAGTATTTAATTCAGTTGCTCAGTCGTGTCTGTCTCTTTGCAACATCATGGACTGCAGCACGCCAGGCTTCACTGTCCAACACCAACTCCCAGAGATTGCTGAAACTAATGTCCATCGAGTCAGTGATGTCATCCAACCATCTTATCCTCTGTCATCCCCTTCTCCTCCTGCCCTCAATCTTTCCCAGCATCAAGGCCTTCTACAGTGAATCAGTTCTTTGCGCCAGGTGGCCAAAAGTATTGGAGCTTCAGCATCAGTCCTTCCAAAGAACATTCAGGATTTATTTAGGATTGACTGATTTGATCTTCTTGCCTTCCAAGGGATTCTCAAGAGTCTTCTCCATCACCACAGTTCAAAAACATCAGTTCTTTGTTGCTCAGTTTTCAGGATAGTCCAACTCTCACATCCATACACGACTACTGGAAAAACCATATCCTTGACTAGACAGACCTTTGTCAGCAGAATAATGTCTCTGAATTGAATATGCTATCTAGGTTGGTTGCCGGGAGCCAGCGTGAGGAACTCCGCCCATGGTAAAGGTCATGAGGAAGGAGGCTCGGCATACTCAAAGGCGGGATCGAGCCTCAGGAGTCCCCCTGGAAATTCTCAAGCATCTATCCCCAAAACAGAGTCTGCCTACTCTACTGCTTTGTGCTCTCACCTACACCTCTGACTTTATGGGGGGCTGTCCCGCACCACCTCTTTCAGAGAAGGAGTTAACTTGGAGCTCCAATTAATAAAAATTCCTGGGTATGACAAGAGTGTTTCAACCTACAAACTCCTCTAAAGGTTCTCTAGCCTGCCTGACAGGCTTGTCCGGCCACATGTGATTGTTTACAGCCTCCCAACCATGAGAGGCATGAAATGCTTTAAACCTTCTAAAAACAGATTCTTTAAAGAAGTTAGAAAACTATAAGTATAATGGGCTGATTAGAAATTGTATTGGTGAAGGGTTTTTCATTTGTTGAGCCAATGTTTGCTGCTAAGTCTCCACATCCCCTGCCCTTACACACATTAATGAATATATAGAAGAAATAAGTATTAACCTTTGATATTAATCACGTTAGACCTTAGGCTAAGCAAATTCTTTCCTTAATTAAAACCCACTATACCCTCACCCTATAGGAATGTAACTTTATCTGGTACCTTCGGAAGGTGGCGTCTGTTTTAAGTATAATCACCCCTGGAGAAATAAGTGTTCTGGTTGACTGACCACTGTCAAAAGGAGAGGGTCATAAACTGTCAGCAGGCCCCCTGGCCAGAAGATGATGTAACACCCCTAAGACCTCTGTATACATTTGTATGAAGCACCTGACTTTAATAAAAGTCAGGACTGCTGACCCTGCGTGACTTTTGTATAACATCTCAGTGTATAAAAACAGACCCTGGAAAATAAAGAATGGGATCAGTTCCCAGAGAGACTGGTCTCCTCATGTCATTCTTTCTCTCAACATCTGGCTGAGTTCCCATCTGGATCGTGGAGGCCCGCCAAGCTTACTAATTTTGCCTGAGCTTCTAAGGTCCGACCCGGGAGGCCTCAGTGTCTCCTCTCCCAATGGAGAATGGAAGGACACCTGTGGCCTACGTAAGTGGTGCAAACGTCTTATCTCTAAGTTTTATTGGTCTTCCGCATAAACCAAGTTACTCAGCCTCTTTCCTCCACTGAATTTTCCTACTGAGCTATCCCTATTTAACCACTTTTATATCTTTAATTAACACTTAATTGATCTATTGTTTCCTGATCGCCGAAGCTGACTCCCCTTTGAATTCCCTGGATCCACCGCAGCTGGACCCTGGCAGTTGGTCAGAACTTTTCTTCCAAACAGCAACCATATTTAAATTTCATGGCCGCAGTCACCATCTGCAGTGATTTTGGAGCCCAAGAAAATAAAGTCTGCCACTGTTTCCATTGTTTCCCCATCTATCTGTCATGGACTGTTGGGATGCCATGATCTTTTTTTGATATTTGAGTTTTAAGCCAATTTTTTCACTCTTTTTTTTCACCTTCATCAAGAGGATCTTTTGTTCTTCTTTGATTTCTGCTGTAAGGATGGTGTCATCTGTGTATCTGAAGTTATTGATATTTTTCCTGGCAATCTTGATACAAGGCTGTGTTTCATCTAGCTCAGCATTTCACACGATGTACTCTGCATAGTTAAATAAGCAGGGTGACAATATAGAATGTTGATGCACTACTTTCCCAATTTGGAACCAGTATGTTGCTCCATATCCAGTTTTAATTGTTGCTTCTTGACCTGCATCCAGGTTTCTCAGGTGATAGGTAAGATGGTCTGGTATTCCCATCTTTTTAAGAATGTTCAACAGTTTATTGTCATCCACAGAGCCAAAGGCTTTGGCATAGTCAATGAAGCAGAGGTAGATATTTTTCTGGAATTCTCTTGCTTTTTCTATGATATAATGCATGTTGGCAATTTGATCTCTGCTTCCCCTGCTTTTTCTAAATCCAGTTTGAACATCTGGAATTTCATGTACTATTGAAGCCTGGCTTGGAGAATTTTGAGTATTATTTTGCTTGTGTGTGAGATGAGTGTAATTGTGAGGTAGTTTTAACATTCTTTGGCATTGCCTTTTTGGGGATTGGAATGAAAGCTGACCTTTTCCAGTCTTATGGGCACTGCTGAGTTTTCCAAATTTGCTGGCATATTGAGTGCAGCACTTTCACAGCATCATTTTTTAGGATTTGAAATAGCTCAACCAGAATTGCATAACCTCCACTAGATTTGTTCATAGCCATGTTTCCTAAGGCCCACTTGACTTTGGAATTCAAGATGTCTGGCTCTAGGGGAGTAATCACACCATCGTGGTTATCTGGGTCATGGAGATCTTTTTTGTATATCTCTTCTGTGTATTCTTGCCAACTCTTCTTAATATATTCTGCTTCTGTTAGGTCCAAACAATTTCTGTCCTTTATTGTGGTCATCTTTGCATGAAATATTCCCTTGGTATCTCTAATTTTCTTGAAGAGTTCTCTGCTAACTGCTAAGTCGCTTGAGTCATGTCTGACTCTGTGCAATCCCATAGATGGCAACCCACCAGGCTCCCCTGTCCCTGGGATTCTCCAGGCAAGAACACTGGAGTGGCTTGCCATTTCCTTCTCCAATGCATGAAAGTGAAAAGTGAAAGTGAAGTCGCTCAGTCGTGCCTGACTCTTAGCGACCCAGTGGACTGTAGCCTACGAGGCTCTTCCACCCATGGGATTTTCCAGGCAAGAGTACTGGAGTGGGGTGCCATTGCCTTCTCTGGAAGAGATCTCTAGTCTTTCCCATTCTATGATTTTCCTCTATTTCTTTGCACTGATCATTGAGCAAGGCTTTCTTATCTTTCCTTGTTATTCTTTGGAACTCTGCATTCAAATAGGTATATCTTTCCATTTCTCCTTTGCCTTTATCTTCTCTTCTTTTCACAGCTATTTGTAAGGCCTCTGCAGACAACCATTTTGCCTTTCTTTTTCTTGGAGATGGTCTTAATTACTACTCCTGTACAATGTTGTGAACATCCATCCATAGTTCAAAAATAGTATAATCATTACTGTTCTGTATTTTTTAACCCAGATAAATTTTTGTCACAGACATGTTTTCTCTAGCTCAGGATTCTCAACTTTTAAGGACTGTACATTCAGTATTTCCTGGTGCAGAAATTAAGAATTATTTTGAAAGTTGCTTTTATCTGACTATAACCATTGTCTTCACAACAACTGCAAACAAGGTGTGTTTCTTCTTTTTTTTTTTTTTTGAAACCATTGATCTCACTATGCCTAGTCTCTATAGGGTGGCAAGTCATGTTTATTTCTGATAAAAATACTAGAGTGCTTTTCAAATCTCTGGCATCTCCTTGATAATCACTTTTCTAGACACTCCCATCAATCCAATATATTCTCCCCCTGTGTCATAGCTGGTTAATATCTATGATTGATCTTTGGCCAAGTAGCAAACTTAGAAGTGTTTTTACATTAGTTTACTTATTTATAAACTTATTTTTCCAGGTATTATAAGACACTTTAAAGTTTCATATAATTTAAATATGCTTGCAAATATAAATTTTCAAAAGGTTTAAAATTTGTGTGGGGATAGTGAAAACATTATATTTAGGATCTAGACAGGAATGAAAAACCTGCCACTTAATATCTGTGTGATTTTAAGTGACTTGACCTCTCTGAGACTCAGTTTACTCATTCATAGAAAGGAAATAGCAACATCAAATCTTTAACAGCTGTGCTATAGATACAATTCTTAAAGAGATGGGAATACCAGACCACCTGACCTGCCTCTTGAGAAATCTGCATGCAGGTAAGGGAGCAACAGTTAGAACTGGACATGGAACAACAGACTGGTTCCAAATTGGGAAAGGAGTATGTCAAGGCTGTATATTGTCACCTGGCTTATTTAACTTATATGCAGAGTACATCATGAGAAACACTTGGCTGGAAGAAGCACAAGCTAGAATCAAGATTGCCGGGAGAAATATCAAAAACTTCAGATATGCAGATGACACCACCCTTATGGCCGAAAATGGAGAAGAAATAAAGAGCCTTTTGGTAAAAGTGAAAGAGGAGAGTGGAAAAGTTGACTTAAAACTCAACATTCAGACAACTAAGAGCATAGCATCTGGTCCCATCACTTCATGGCAAATAGATGGGGAAACAGTGGAAACAGTGTCAGACTTTATTTTTTGAGGTTCCAAAGTCACTGTAGATGGTGATGGCAGCCATGAAATTATGTCACTTGCCCTTTGGAAGAAAAATTTTGGCCAACTTAGACAGTATATTAAAAAGCAGAGAAATTACTTTGCCAGCAAGGGTCCATCTAGTCAAAGTTTTGGTTTTTCCAGTGGTCATGTATGGCTGTGAGAGTTGGACTATAAAGAAAGCTGAGCACCAAAGAACTGATGCTTTTTAACTGTGGTATTGGAAAAGACTTTTGAGAGTCCCCTGGACTGCAAGGAAATCAAACCAGTCAATCCTCAAGGAGATTAGTCCTGAATATTCATTGAAAGGACTGATGGTGAAGCTGAAACTCCAATATTTTGGCCACCTAATGTGAAGAACTGACTCTTTGGAAAAGACCCTGATGCTGGGAAAGATTGAAGGTGGGAGGAGAAGGGGATGAATGAGGATGAGGTTGGATGACATCACTGACTCAATGGACATGAGTTTGAGTAAACTCTGGGAGTTGGTGATGGACAGAGAGGCCTGGGGTGTTGCAGTCCATGCGGTTGCAGAGTCAGACACGACTGAATGACTGAACTGAACTGATAGATAAAAATCTCTCAGCACTAGATACTGTTCAGTTCTTTGCTTCAGCTTCCAAGTCAATATCTCCTAAAAAAAAAGAAAAGAAAAGAAAAAAAAGGAAACATTAACCTGCTGGCATCTCAGTCTGAAAAAAAAGTCTCTGTGGCATGCTGAATGAGAATCTATTCTCATTGTCTTTTATTTCAATTATATATCTTGGGATTACATACTTTTTGGATAATGTTAATGAGATTTTATACACTGTACTTGATGCACAAGCTGTTTGCTATACAAATCAGACAAGGTGGTGTTCTGTAAAGCTGTTTTAAGAATTTGAGTGAAAGATACTTGAAATACTACAAGGATGTGTAAAGTTTCCACTACTTCAATATATGTGTTAGAATACTAAAGAAAAATTAGCTGTAGTCCACAAAACCTTATTATATTACAATTGCTTCTATTGCTTTTGGGCTAAAAATATTAAATTTCAAATTGGTTGAATTTTATGGAAAATAAAGAATTTTAGTGTAGAACTGTAAAGAATAATCATATTTTCAATCATACCATACAATCAAGGTACAGCATATTCAAACAGCTGAAAACCACTGATAAAAAATAATCTTGGAGACAGCAAAATATTACACACAAAGAAAAAAATAAAAGGCTTTGTTAGACAAACATAAACTGAGGAAAACTGAGCCAGTAGATCTGATTCAAGAAATATTAAAAAATCCTTTTTATATCAAATCTATATGATACCAGGCAGAATTCTAGATTTTTTAACATTTATCTCTGGAACTGTAAAAAGTGACAGTAACTACATTTTTTCTTATTTAGACTTGATTTAATAGAAATTTGACTCCTTGAAAGAAAAATATTAAAAATAAATTAAGTGGCTAATAACATAAATGCAATTAAATATACCATTAAAAGAAGACAGATGAATGAAGGAGTAATTATAATTATCCACTTGTAAGTTTACCACCATTTTTCACAGCTATAAATAATAGACCAATAGTGAAGCATGAATGAAATGAAAAAGAAACACTTGAACCAAGAGCTATCATGCTAAAAATAAAAAGAGAACAAAGAGCTGATAGAAGAAACAAGAGAAAATAAGTTGGCGATTCAAATATATTAGTAATTGCATTACATATAAACAGTTTGCAGATCCAATTAATGATAGAGAAAAATTGTATTTAAAAAGACATATCTATGTATGGTCTATTAAAACCCAATTCAAACTTAAAGCTGTTGGAAGATTAAATGCCATAATATGGAAAAATATAATATGTAAATATTAAGTAAATCTGGACTGGCTATATTAATATAAAAAATATAGACTTCAGAACAAGGAATATAACCAGAACTAAAACAGTATATTGAGGGAAAAAACATAATAATCTCCATAAAGCTTCAAAATGCACAAAGCAAAACCTGATAGAACTGAAAAGTGAAAAGAAAAATCCACAATTAAAGTTGGCCATATTAATACTCCTCTGTCTGAAGTCCATAGAACAAGTAGACATACAATTAACAATAAAGAGATGTTGACCTGGTTGACATGTATAAATCCCTCCAACAAACAAAAGCAAGCATACATATTCCATAAAGCTTTTGGAACACTTACCCAAATAAAACATCTTCTGAGCCATTAAATAAAAATCAATACATTGTAAAGAATTGAAAATACTCAAAGTCTATTTTCTGAGCACAATGCAATTATTGTTGATAGCAACAGAAAGATATATGGAAAGTGCCAAATATTTGGAATCAAAGAAATACCCCTAAATAACTCATGAGATTCATAAGAGAAATAAAAAATATTTTGACTGAATGAAAATGAAAACATTACATACTACAATTTGTGGAAAATAACTAAAGCAGTGCTATGGGGATTACACACCGTTAATTGCTTGTCATTAGAAGGAAGAAAGGTCTCAAGTCAGTTACCTAATTTCATGTGAAGCAACAATAAAAAACGTGGAGAAATAGCCCAAAGCAAGCAGAAGAAAGGAAATAATAAAGATAAAAGCAGCAAAGACAAAATCATAGAACTGATAGGAAAAATCAATATTTAAAAAAGAACTGGTTCTTTTAAAAGATCAATAAAACTGATAAATCTTGAGCGAGAATGATCAACTAACTCAAATCCACAAGAAGAAATGAAAAGCACTGCAGTGGTATATCTGTCAGTCAATATAGATTACACACACACACACACACATATATATATGTATGTATGTATGTGATGTGTGTGTAAATGGCTCAGCCGTGTCTAGCTCTTTGCGACCCCATGGACTGTCGCCTGACAGGCTCCTCTGTCCATGGGATTTCCCAGGCAAAATTATTGGAGTGGGTTGCCATTCCCTTCTCCAGAGGATCTTTCCCACCAAAGGCTCGAACCTGAGTCTCCTGCATTGCAGGTAGGTTCTTTACAGTCTGAGCCACCAGAAAAGCATATAAATATATATATATATTTCTCAATTTTATTAAAAGACATAAGACCACATAAAGCAATTATTATAATGCTCTGTTCTTAGTTTTCTAACATACACAGTTGTAATTTTTAAATTCAATTTATTTTATAAAAAGAGTTCATCCGTTTATCCCAATCCCTACCCCCCACCTCTGGTAACCATCATATAAATATAAATATATATCTAGATTCCATATATGACAGTGATCATACAGCATTTGTCTTTCTCTGAGAGACTTACTTCATTTCATATAATAATTTGTAAGCTATACAGCCAAACAGAACAAAAAAGGAGATAGAAATGGAACAGTAATAGAGCAAAGTTTCAATATTTTATCAGTATTAATGTGAGGTAGATCATAATATATTGATTCCTATTATAAATCCTAGAACAAATAGAAGGTCAACAGAGGAGTTAAAATGAATGCTAGAACATTTTGTTTAACATGAAATGAGTTAGTTGATGCTGCTGCTGCTAAATATCTCAGTCATGTCCAACTCTGTGAGACCCCAGGAATGTAGTCAGCCAGGCTTCTCTGCCCATGGGATTTCCCAGGCAAGAATACACTACTGCATTGCCATGCACTCCTCCAGGGGATCTTCCCCACCCAGGGATTTAACTCACATCCCTTATGTCTCCTGAATTAGCAGGCAGGTTATTTTACCACTAAAGCCACCTGGGAAGCCCAAAATGAGTTAGTTCCATTCCAATCCCAAAGAAAGGCAATGCCAAAATATGCTCAAACTTCCACACAATTAATTGCACTCATCTCATACTCTAGTAAAGTAATGCTCAAAATTCTCCAAGCCAGGCTTCAGCAATACGTGAACCATGAACTTCCTGATGTTCAAGCTGGTTTTAGAAAAGGCAGAGGAGCCAGAGATCAAACTGCCAACATCTGCTGGATCATGGAAAAAGGAAGAGAGTTCCAGAAAAACATCTATTTCTGCTTTATTGACTATGCCGAAGCCTTTGACTGTGTGGATCACAATAAACTGTGGAAAATTCTGAAAGAGATGGGAATACCAGACCACCTGACCTGCCTCTTGAGAAACCTATATGCAGGTCAGGAAGCAACAGTTAGAACTGGACATGGAACAACAGACTGGTTCCAAATAGGAAAAGGAGAACCTCAAGGCTGTATATTGTCACCCTGCTTATTTAATTCATATGCAGAGTACATCATGAGAAATGCTGAGCTGGAAAAAGCACAATCTGGAGTCAAGATTGCCGGGAGAAATATCAATAACCACAGATATGCAGATGACACCACTTATGGGAGAAAGTGAAGAGGAACTAAAAAGCCTCTTGATGAAAGTGAAGAGGAGTGAACAGGTTGGCTTAAAGCTCAACATTCCGAAAACGAAGATCATGGTGTCTGGTACCATCACTTCGTGGCAAATAGATGGGGAAACAGTGGAAACAGTGTCAGACTTTATATTTTGGGGCTCCAAAATCACTGCAGATGGTGATTGCAGCCATGAAATTAAAAGATGCTTACTCCTTGGAAAGAAAGTTATGAACAACCTAGATAGTATATTGAAAAGCAGAGACATTACTTTGCCAACAAAGGTCCATCTAGTCAAGGCTATGGTTTTTCCTGTGGTCATGTATGGATGCGAGAGTTGGACTGTGAAGAAAGCTGAGTGCTGAAGAACTGATGCTTTTGAACTGTGGTGTTGGAGAAGACTCTTGCGAGTCCCTTGGACAGCAAGGAGATCCAACCAGTCCACGCTGAAGGAGATCAGTCCTGGGTGTTCATTGGAAGGAATGATGCTAAAGCTGAAACTCCAGTACTTTGGCCACCTCATGCAAAGAGTTGACTCATTGGAAAAGCCTCTAATGGTGGGAGGGATTGGAGGCAGGAGGAGAAGGGGACAACAGAGGATGAGATGGCTGGATGGCATCACCGACTCAATGGACATGAGTTTGAGTGAACTCCGGGAGTTGGTGATGGACAGGGAGGCCTGGTGTGCTGTGATTCATGGGGTCGCAAAGAGTCGGACACTACTGAGCGGTTGAACTGAACTGAACTGAAGGAGAAATAATGCTAACAAAGGAGCAACAAAGACAAGACATAAAAAACAAATAGCAGTCACAAAGTCAGTCATATTAATAAATATAGGCAACAAATGGACTCATCACTCCAATAAAAAGTCAAAAGTCAGAGATTCAACATAAGTTTTTTGGACACTTTAATTTCTGTCAACTTACTTACTGAGTGTCTGCAGTAGAACAGCTGAAGACCACTCAATGACTGCTTCTACTATTGTGTGGCCTGAGCAGCAGGATCTGCAGTCCATCTTCAGTGGCATTCTCACTGGTGTCTGTGCGCTGTTGTCCTCAGTGGGGGTTGCTGGGCAAGCATGGAGGGCACCTGCCACCTTCAGACCAGCTGCCACCTCTGGGAGGCTGGACAGCAGGCAATTCAGGAGCTGGGGCAGTTCATCCACCCTGCATTTCTCCCTGGTCACAGCCTTCTCAGCTGTGGCCCGCCCCTGCTGCACCACCTGATGAGGATCTTGGCTCAAGTAGAAAGTGTGTGGGACACCCTCAGGATTCTCATGGGACACCCACCCATGGGTGCTCATGGAAGAGGGAACCACGCACACCCAGAACTCCCCAGGTCAGCATCTATTACATCAGACCCACAGAGCTAGCTCCTTTACTGTTGTAAGGATGGCAGTGTCCACACAGCACAGAGACTCGTGTGTGTTACAGGGAGCAGGGGAAGGCAGGTTCACAGAACATGCCTCTTGCGCTGGTGGACAGCCCTGGGGTTGGGAATCACTGTGAGTTATGGCTCCTGAAGAGCTGGCTGCCTGGCTCAGGTGAGGAGGAGTGAGGTGCCCAGCACAGCAATGGCACCTGTGGCCATGGCAGACTTCAGCACAGTTCGCTGGCTGGTCCTCCTGGAGGTTATGATGCTGACATCAGCCAGGTTTTCAATGGCAAAAACTGCAGGAGTGGACAGCAGAAGCTTCTCCCAGGTGCTCTCCAGATTTAGAGGTAATGCCATCACTTTCCCCTTTTATCATAGATGACGGCTCCATTTGGAAGTCTAGGCTTGATGCCACCTAAGGGGGTTCCTGCTGCAAAGAATTTGGGACATCCTCCTACTTCATTTGCAGGAAATCAAAGCCTCTGGACACTGAAAATTTCCTTTTAAATCATGATGAGAACCCAGAACAATGTCCTATGGACTCCTGTCTGGGTAGCATAGGAAAGGGAAAATTCAGAGATTTAAAAATTCTAAATTGAACTAAAGAGCAAGATTCAATTATATTGAATGGAAAAGATATTGTAGATTCAAAGATGGAAACTAAGGCTTATCCATATATTACTATTTTGTCTATCAATATGTTAAATCTATCCATCTGCTCAGTTTCAAAGATTTTTTTTTTCAGGGATAATATAATTCATGAAGCTTTGCTTATAAAATCTAGATTATTGAGTGACTATTAAAAATGAAAGCCAATCAAATATCAGTATACTAAAAAATTTATAGATATAGGACAAGAAATAATTTTTAAGAAGTGCACACAATATTAAAGTTCAGAAGTTTCAGACTGTAAAAATATCAAACACTGTGAGAGGTATTTGTACTCAGCATTAACATCGTATCTTAGCCCCATGTTATAGAATAGCAGTCTTGGCAGTGTTCCATTTTCAAAGGAAAATTCCAGGTACAGGAGAATTCCAGGAGATGGTCGGGTTAACACAGCAAGGCTGTTTAAGGATGAAATTGTAACTCTTATGTAGGCCCCTGCACTTTCTAAGAAGGAATAATACTGAAACATTTTATAAAGAGTGTTCCACAAAATCAAAATCCTTTGAAATGTTCTGTAATGGGACTATTCTGTAGCCAATAAGTTTGGAATTGCTACATAGACTATATTCTCTGCAAGGGATTCATCATTCATATTAGCATAATGGAGAAGTCCTGCCAGAAAAAAAACGACCTATGTCAGAGTTTAATGTACCATTCCTGTTGTATTTGTCCATGAAATGAATAAATTTGTATTTTACATAACATTTGTGTTTATATATAACATTTCCTAATACCTCACATAAGCAATTTTCCTTGAAATATTTTCAACAGATTAATGAAAACAAAAGAGATCCTTTTAACTTAGTGGTCACTAAAAATATAAGCTCTAAGAGGGCCTTTGTACCCCAGCACCTAGTAGGGCGCCTATGTTTGTTTTTATTTTTGCTATATCCACCTATTGATCCATAGAAAGCGAAATAAATGGTTGAATGAATAAGTTACTTCATTCCAATTATGCAAGAGACATCACATATTAATTTAATATACATCTGAAGGAAAAATCAATACTAATCTGCGTAAGAAAATCAAAACAATTGCTCACCACAAACAGGCAGCTTATTTTATTTTTCCTATTTGTGGATCATTAATTTTAAGTGAGTGATCTGAAATGAATGTACTTTTAACAACAATATAGAAAGGAATAGCAAAATATCTTTGTCATAGCTATAGATGCTGGCATTAATAAGATTTCATAGCATTAATAACAAAGAATCAGCATTCTACAGAATAATATATAGTTTCCTCTTTGGTTGCAGTACAGTAAGTTGAATTGTAGTGGTGGTACACTTTATTGAAATATGAGCCAATAGATTTATTGATTTTTAAATAGATTGTCCCCTTTCTGTTTTAAGTGGATAACCAGATTTTTTTCTATCTTAGGAAAGCTGTGGCACCATAAAGATTATATAAAATCCAAAGGTGTTTCTCAAGAAGAGATCATATTGGGTGTCCAGAGAGAAAGGGAAAAGGACTTTGAGAACATTGTTTTGAGGGCACAAGAGAGGGATGGATAAGACCACTGATGCTGTGACTCCTGGGTGGATGCGGAAGAATTGATTCTAGGCATAAAGCTTTCTTGTTTTATAAAACTACATACAGGCTACTCATTACAAAAAATTGAGTGACCTAGATAATTGAGGGACTGTGTAGTCTTTAACAATGATATTTTCAATAACCACTATGATAGAAAGATAACTGAAGCTCTCTTACATTTTCAGTACTCACAGTGCTCCAAGACTCTTAAGAAACCTTACAGAAGCTGAAAGAAAACAGATGATGCTGACAATGATTATTCTGATGAACTAGTAGGTGAGGGCTCATAGATGAATTAGAAGTTCATAAATAAAAACCCCAAAATATCATATTCTATGAATTTAAAAATTGACTTTAAGCAAATTGCTTTGTTAAGAATATAGAATGTTTTAGATAAGTGAACAATTTACAAAATATTTAAAGCAATGAAAATACTCCATATGTTACCATAAAGGATGGATACTTGTCAGGGTACATTTGTCCAAAACCATAGAGCATACAACATCAAGAGTGAACTCTAATGTGAACCAAGAATTTTGAGTGGTTATGATGTGTTAATGTAGGTTCATTAACTGTAACAAATGAGTCACTTGGGTGAATGATGCTGATAATAAGAGAAGCTAGGCTTGTGGGGCGGAGAAGGCAATGGAAACTCACTCCAGTACTCCTGCCTGGAAAATCCCATGGATGGAGGGGTCTGGTGGGCTGCAGTCCATGGGGTCGCTAGGAGTCGGACATGACTGAGTGACTTCACTTTATTTTTTCACTTTCATGCATTGGAGAAGGAAATGGCAACCCACTAAGGTGTTCTTGCCTGGAGAATCCCAGGGACGGGGGAGCCTGGTGGGCTGCCATCTATGGGGTCGCACAGAGTTGGACATGACTGAAGGGACTTAGCAGCAGCAGCAGCAGGCTTGTGGGGGGAGGGGTGGCAGAGGGTATACCAGAAATACCAGTATCTTCCTTTCAATTTTTCTGTGAACCTAAAACTACTCTTAAAAATAATATAGGCAAAATATACATATATATTTATAAACATATGTATATATTTAATATAGATAAAAAATTATATAGTGGGTGGGGAAATCTTACCAGGTGAAAATATAGTTGGACATAAGCAGCACCCATAAATTAAGGAAAATATTGCTTTCAGAGGTCTGTTGTTTTTATAGACATACAAACCCTAAATGCTTCAGAAAGTCAAGCACTGACAATATCATTGAAGCATGAGAATACAAATGCCTGATATTGTAAGCCAAGCCAGACAGAGTCCTCTTAACACAAATTTTGTTCTGGTAATCCTGATGACTGGAGGCAGTACCCACTGCAATTGTTTATGTAAAACAGCAGCCAAGTAAACTGAAGTGGTTTGGAAAAAAGTACATAATTAACGGAATTGTGTGCCATAAAAGTTTACATATGGATGAAACCAGATTGCTTGAGAAAAGTGCCTGTTACAACCTCATTTTTAAAAAGAAAATAGCTTAACTAGGATTGAAGTCTATGGAAATTAGGCTTATGGCTTTTACTTGGAGTAAGTAGGAGATTGCAAGTTGGAAGCACAGCTTGTTTATTATACACACATTCACAAAAAAACACATGTTTAGAGGCCTTTTTATTTGTTTTTGCTTCAGATAAAATTCAAGTTGTGCAAGATTATCTTAAACGAAACAATTGTGAAGAAAAGGATTTATCTCTAACTAGTTACATACTAAGAAAGGAATATTAAGTCATTCCTGGAATTTTTTCAGTTTGTCACTGTTGATTTAGTTTTGAATATTTATCCCTTTCCTGCTTTCATTAAGTGATGTTTTATAGCAAAAATATTTAGAATTGGAACGCATTTAATTAATAGATTTTATTTATTATGGTATAAATTTTATGATTTCTAATAGAAGTAGCAACCTGAAATAAGAGAGACCTAGTGAGAGCAGTGGTCCTTCTTGTATTGCAGCTCAGTGTACTGACGATTTTAAGTAACATGTTTACCTGTTAGCAAATATCACAATCATTTAAGACAGAAAAAGATTTATTATATTGATAATTCTTGAGTAGAATATGAATGTATTAATTCATAAAGTATCCATATAACCCAAACAATAGCAGGATAACGTTGGTGAATTAACACTTGATATTAAAAGATCAACAGCACTAGGAAATTTCATTCTACCTGGAAATAAAGCTGTCATGAATTTCAACTCCTCCCTCTAAAATCTTTAATATCATCACTATAGATAGTATTAGAAAGTGAAAGTTGCTCAGTCGTGTCCGACTCTTTGCTATCCCATGGACTATACAGTGCATGGACTTCTCCAGGCCAGAATACTGGAGTGGATAGCCTTGCCCTTCTCCAGGGGATCTTCCCAACCCAGGGATCGAACCCAGGTCTCCTGCATTGCAGGCGGATTCTTTACCAGCTGAGCCACAAGGGAAGCTCAGTAATAGAAAAGGGAACCACAGATAAGTTAAATGGCACTTTGTCAGAGTCAAAATTCCAAGAAAGTTGTCACTATTTTAATACACACTGTTCACTTCTAGAGCCTGATTTTTTTCCCCTAAAACACTCAGACTCATAACAAATCAGTGTGTGTAAAAAATAATTAAATTAGATATAACAATAGCAGGAAACATGTGCTAGAGTAATATGAAATAATTAGGATTACATTATTATTTTGGAACATACGATTACCTCTTTTCCTAAAAGTTTTTTCTCACAATGATGAATCTGTTTGAAGGGCTTTTGCAAGTTATAAAAATTCAATTATGCATTAATACATGGTCCCCAAAATAGTTAAAAAGAAAACTATAATAGATAAATGTATAGGCAATTGAGAGATAAGAGTTTATTTAACACTTGAAAAAAATATGGTTTATGGATGACACAATGCACAAATGGAGACATCTTAATTTTTGAAGTCAGAGAGCCTTGGAATCTAAGCTCTGGGATTTCTTGAGCAACAGGAGACACGTTATCCAAACTTTCTAAGCCTGCTTTCCCTTTAGATAATAAAATCTATAATTCTGGCTGAGGATGAAATTAGATGATGTGGGTAGTGTGCTTGGCACATAAAATTTATTAAATCGCATTTCAGAACTGCTACTTATTTTCCACTCCAAATCTCTGAACCAATAAAAATATAGGAAAAAAGATCCTTGTTATGTAAGAATTCTTTTAGAAATTTATGAAACATATAATCACTAATGTGTGTGTGCCAAGAGTCATGTTCAACTCTTTGTGATCCTATGGACTAGAGCCTGCCAGGCTCCTCGGTCCACGGGGATTCACCAGGCAAGAATACTGGAGTGGGTTGCCAGGCCCTTCTTTAATCACCAGTAGACATATAAATTATATTTAAATTCTAAGCTCATTTACAGGGCCTGTGTAAGACTCCCTTGAAATAACTATCACATAATACATTCAGTCACACTCAACTTTCCTTTTACCAGTATGACATCCTCTGCTATCTATTCTGAGTCTGTGAAGACTGTGTTCCGTTTCCATAAACCTCACTTTCCATATATTTGACCTGCCTAACTCTTTTTCATTTATTTCTTAGCTTAGATATATCTTCTTCCTGGAAACTAATTTGGATTATCCAGGTTAAGTGTCCATACATTTCATCCCTGTAGCATCCAGCATTATCATTATGATATCACTGATCATGCTATAAAGAGATCATTGGTAAAGTTATCTGTAATGGTCCTCACTAAGACATAATTCCAAGTGGAGCGGGGGCTGAGTTTATATATTCAGAATTTAGCAAAGTTCTCAAATAGTGTATAGAATTTAGCAAAGTCCTCAAAGAGTATATAGATTAAGAGTTAATGTCAAGAATACTTTGCTCCTCCTATCAAAATATTAAACTTTAAATAAAGCACTATTTTTTTAGTGAATCAAAAAATAATTCATCTAAGATGATATATTTATGATATTTTGAAGGATAGTTAGAATCTTAACAAGAGACGCAAGGTCTGAAAGTTCTTCAAAGTGAAACCAATGGCATCAGCAAAGGCAGAGAGGGAAGAATTTGGGAAACTGAGTTCTCTCTAATGGTCTTACAGGATTGAATGAGTGTGCTTAAGCCAGATACAAGGCTGTATATATTTCACAGATATAATTTAATAAACTTTTTTGCTAAAGATGTGAAAGGTTACTCTCATGCAAAAACCTGTTTCTACTTCCTTCACTTTCTGTACAGGAAGTGAGGTTCAAAGTAGAACCTCTGGTTACATACACCAATTAATAAAAGATGATCAAACATGAAGGGTACACTCACTTGTTCCACTCCATGGATAGTATTAAGTAATGGTATTTTAAATTAGTATATTATATGCATTTTATAAATGCATAAATAAAATATGTTCACACAAAAATGCACAGACTACATTTGTATTAACGCTGTTTCTTTTAGAAGATAGTGGTTTCCTGTTACACTGCATGACTTTGTCATGATTTATCATTTGATTCTTATATATTTGGGAAAGTGCCATTTTCCTCTAAGGGAAATAAAAGATGAAATAACATACATGTGTTAAACAATAATGTTAAAAATTAATGTCAAAATATATATGGGCATTGTTTTGATTTTGGAGATAATTTCATAGGTTTAATACACATGTCAATATTATCAAATTACACATGTCAAGTGTGTACATTTGCTACATGCCAAATGTCAAACAGTGATACAGTGACAAAAACTATATTCTTCATGTACCATTTTAGTCAAGTAATAACAATAAAAAGTGTCCTTAGGAAAAAAAACTAGATATTTTTATAATTATCAAAGTGTGCACTTTTAAGTATGTGTTAATATTTATGATGGCAATACTTTAACTAGTCTAATAGCATATTTATAGCCTTCTGATTAAATCTATCTTAATTACATTTTTACATTTATATAAATTAATTATATTTCAAATAAATGTATCTTTCTTAACTAATTATCCTTTCTCCTTTACTAGGACCTATCTCTGGATATCTATACTTTTTGCTCTTATGGTTTATATTAGTTTCACTTCCTTTTGAGTCATTAGTGTCCTCTTAGTGTCTCTTCAGATGTTTTGATTTCCTTTGGTAATTTCAATAGATATAATGCCTGACTAATTAGAAACCCAGGTGTTTGGCTGAAGAACCAAGATAAGTCCTATTCTCCATACTTTGTTTCCTGTCTCCATGCCTGGTCAAATACAGAATTTTAATTTTCTGGACTTGAAGATCAGCCAACTTTCCTTGCATCTGAAAAAACACCAACTTTTAGAAATGTTGAAACTCTGGGTTCTGTGACAGTGTTTAGTGCTAGAGAGAGCAGAATACATGCTGTCTCAAAGGACAAAAGTTAATGCATATCATTATTGCCTGTTTACTTAGAACTGTGCTTGAAAGTATTTATTTTGCCATCAGATTATGAATGATTTGATTCAATTATTTATTCTATTTTAATCACAATATAGGATATATGTACAGATTTGAATTCTTTATATTATATATAAGTTCAAATATTTCTTCAATGTTTAGCTCACCTTCAAAAGACTAGCCCTATTTTTCATTTCTGGCATATAATGATGATAAATGCCATTTCCCTTGCTAAGCAGTGGTAGCAACATTGTAGAAAATGTGCATCTAGACAGGAGAATGTCACAATGTGCTGTAGGATGTAGATTAACAATTATAATCCAGTGCTTTGTTACTTAGAGGTATAAATGTATAGCTGGTAGACACATAAAAGCAGGATGCTTAACTTTATTCTTAACATGTATATTATATGAAATATTGCAAAAAAAGAATGTCATTTTACATAAAAGCCAAAAAAAGCAACTCAAGTAACTACCAACTGCAAAATTAACATTTGTAGTATATCTGTATAAAAAACATATTACAAAGGGAACACATGAACTATATTGCATACTATATTATGAGTGAGTTGTAGAAACATAATATTAATCAAAAGAAATCAGACTCAAAGACTATTGATTATGTTATTTTACTCAAGTGAAATTTATAAATAGAAAATACTGAGTTTTAGAATTCAGGGTAATGGTTATATCTGAGGAATAAAGCAGTAAATAGTAATTAAAATGGGAAAAATTGTGTTTTCTGGGATATTGTTAATGGACTCTTTATTATTTTTTATGGCTGTGTAAGAAATTACCACAAGCTTAGAAGCTTAAAACAACACACATTTATTAGATTGCAGGTTGTGTGGGTCAGGGATCTGGCACAGTTTAGCTGGATTCTCTACAGGCTGCAATCAAAGGATCTGGCTGTCATTTTGAGTAGCTTGGGAAAAGGTCTGATTCCAGCTCACTTATTCTCCTGGATGACTAGTTTCCTTACTGTGGTAGAATTCATGGTAGTTTGTTTCATAAAATGCTACGGAACAAATTTGCTAGCAAGACATGACATAATCATGGAAGTGACATTCCATCAGTTTTTCCACAGTCCATTCCTTGGGAAGGGGGCACGTACCCCAAAGGTAGTAGCCATCTCCGGTTGAATGTCACATTCTCTTTTTTTACCTGGGTGGTGATTAGATATATCAATTCTCTTCGTCTAACTCATTCATTTAAACACCATTTTAGGTATTGGTTAGATTTGAGTGGAAAATTTTTTAGAAATCATATCAACTATTTAAAACAAGCCCACATGTAATAAAAATAAAGTTTACTTAGTATCCTGAAGGAATATTAATTATTGCCAAGATATTAAATGGGATATCATTTGTTTTCAAAGATAATAAAGAAAAAGAGCAGATGTACTGTCGTGAACAAACCCTTTCTCTGATTAATTTTAAGTAAGGTGATGAGTAATGTAATTATTTATGCATAGCTGACCTTCATATAAATTCCTTCTGAAATTTAAGTCTCAGGAACCCAGGCATATTAATTTTCTATTGTTGGTTAACAAAGTACCTCAAATTTAGCAGCTTAAAGCATCACCCATTTAATATCTCATAGGTATATAAGTTAGAAATCCAACGTGTCATGGTTAGATTATTTATTAGGATCTTATCAGGCCAAAGTTAAAGTGGACTGAACTATTATTGGAATCTCAAAGGAAGAATCCACTTCCAAATTAATGCATGTCCAGTTCAGTAGCCACTGGAGTAACATTCCTTTTTCTATGCTGTTTGTTGACCAGGAATGTTCTCTTTTCCTAAAGGCTACCTGTGTTCCTTCTTATACCACCATCTCCAGCATCAAGCCAGGCAAAGCAATCAAATACACTGCTGTAAATCTTTTGCCTTTAAGAGCTTCTGAGCTTGCACTGTGCCCCTGACAATCCAGGATAGTTTCCTTAATAAAAGTGGATGATTAATAACATTAATTAAATCTGCAGTCTCTCTTGCCATGGAAGTTATCCTAGTATAGGCATAAGAACAGGTAGCAAAATCATGGGAGAAAAGTCTGCCTATCACACAAGCATGTTACTATTTGAATGGAAAATCTGAATCTTGTACTTTGAAAATTCTGTAAATAAGTACAATATTTTACTCTAAAGATACAATGAGTGTGCTTTATTTTTGTCTCCACAAGATATAGAAGGTAAAGTGTTATTGTATGTGGAATTAATATTATTTTAATATATCCACATTTCTTCCTAGTCATGAGTGTGGAACATTTAGAACCATCCCTACTTTGTCATACCAATTGAAAAATTGTAGTGAATAGAATCTTCATAGGTACCTGAAATCTACTATCTTAGCAAATTTACAGTACTCTGTGAATTATTTATTGAAGTAAAATTGTCTGTTTGTAGATGACATGATCATATACATAGAAAACTCTAAAATTTCCATCAAAAAACTGTTAGAGCTAACAAGTTCAGGAAAATTGTAGGATACAAAACTAACACAAAAAATTAATTATATTTCTATAAAACTAAAAACAAATCATCCAAAATAGAAAGTAAGAAAACTATCTCATTTACCATAACACCAAAACAATAAAATACTTATGAATAAATTTTACCAAGGAGGTGTGTAAACTAAAAAAATATAAAACTTTTAAAAGTAATTGTAGAAGAAGCAAATAAATGAATACATATCCTATATTCATGTATTGGAAGAAGTAGTATTATCAAAATACCCGTGATATTCAACATGATCTATGGATTCAATTTATTTTCTACCAAATTCCAAAGCCATTTTTACAAAAATAGAAAAACAATTTTAAAATTCATCAGAACCACGAAAGACTCCAATAATCAAAGCAATCTCTGGAAGGAAGAACAGAATTGGAGACATCATACTTCCTGATTTCAAACTGTTGTACAAAACTATAGCAATAAAAATAATATAGCATTACAATAAAAAGATACACAGACCAAGGAAACAAAATCAAGGGCTCAGAAATAAACTAACATTTAAATTGTCAATGATTCTTTCACAAGGGTGCCAAGAATACACAATGGGAATAGTCTTCTCAATAAATGTTGTTGAGAAATCTAAATATCGTCCTGCAAAAGAATGATATGATACCTATCTTATGCCACTCACAAATATTAACTCAAAAGGATTTAAGACCTGAAATCATAAAACTGATAGAAGAAAACAGATAAAAATCTTCTTGACAACGGTCTTGGCAATAATACCAAAAGCAAATACAACAAAAGGAAAAGCATATAAGGGAGACTACATCAAACTAAAAAGCTCTATACAACAAAGGAAAAAAATCAACAAAAGGAAAAAGCAATCTATGGAATGGAGAAAATGTTTGGAAACCATGTATCTACAAAGGTTAAATCCAAAACATGCAAGGGACTCACACAAATTGCTGCAAAAATAAATAGTCTGATTAAAATATAGACAAAGGCCCTAAACAGATATTTTTAGAGATGATATGCAAATTGCCGACCAGTACATAAAAAGATACTCAACATCACTAATTATCAGAGAAAAATTTAAAAAATAAAAAAAATAAAAAAAAAATAAAGTGGCATAAAGGGAAAAAAAAAAAAACAAAGAGATACCACCTTACACCTGTAGCCATATCTATTATCAAAAAGATGAAAGATAAAAAAAGGCTGGTGGCGATGTCAAGAAAAGACAAGACTATACAGTCTTCATGGGAATGTAAACTGGTGCAGCCATTATGGAGAACAGTATGGAGTTTCCTCAAGAAATTAAAAATAGAACTACCATACAAATCCAGGAATCCTACTTCTAGATACATACGCAAAGGAAATAAAATCAGTATCTCAAAAAGATATCTGCACACCATGTTTATTGAAGCGTTATTCATTACCACGAAGACATGAAAACAACATTTAGGCCCACTGGTGGAGAAAAGAATAATGAAATATGAAATATTCTAGACAATGGATATGACTCAGTCTGAAGAAACTGAGAGATCCTGCCATTTCCAACAACATGGATGAATCTAGAGGACGTTTTACCCAATGGAATAAGCCAGACACAGAAAAATAAAAATACTTGCATAAGCATTCATATGTGAAATTCTTTAACTCAATGGTATTTTGTAATTATGAGTTAATTAATCTTGAGTTTCTCCAAGACTTCTAGACCCTGTAGCCAGACTCGAGGATCGGAGTCTGCCTGCCAGTGGGTTGGCACTAGCTCCAAGATCTCCTGGACCCCAGCTCCACCCACCGGTGAACCCAGCACTATTCTCAAGGCTCCCAGGGTTCTGCAACCAGTTGGTGATTCATTGCCATCAACTAGTAGTGTTAGCAATATCCAAATGAGGCAGAGCCTGGCACCAAAAATGTCCAAGGGCCAGCATCACGTTTTTTGAATTTTTGTTTGCCTGAGAATGTCCATTTCAGCTTAATTTTGGGAATATAGTTTTGCTGGCTATGAGATCCAACACTGACAGATTTTTGTTTCTTGTAGCATTTGGGGTGCATCACTCAACTGCCTTCTAGCCTTTGTCACTTCTCATAAGAACTCAGCTATTAATATTTATCTTATACATATGCTTCATAATTTTCTTCTACTTTTAAAGTCATTTATTTATGACATTGAGCATCTGAATATGCTGTGTCTGGGTGTGGTTCTAATATTTATGTTATTTTGAGTTTTTCAATATTCTTGGTTATATACAGTGGTGTTTCTTTAAACATGATGAATTTCAAATTATTGTTTATTCAAATATTTATTCTGCATCTTTCTTCTATCTTTTTCTTCTGATACTTTGATTATCCTTTAATGGCACACTTAATTTGACCTACATTTCTCTTTGGCTCTGTTCATTTTGCATTTATTCTTTCTGTTCTTTCAGATTGGATAGTCTTTATCAATTTATATTCTAGTTTGCTGAACATTTTTTTTTTCTTCTTTTAGCTAAAATCTATTCTTGAGATCCTATGGTAAACTTTTCATTTGGTTAATGCACACTTCAAGTCCATTATATCAATTTGGTTATTTTTTATAATTTTATATTTTAAATAATATTTTATAAATTGAAAAAAAATAATATTTTATAAATTGATATTCTTTATTTGATAAATGATTGTCATCATACCTTCCTTTGATTCTTTTTTATTGAAGTATAGTTGATTTACAATATTGTGTTAATTTCAGGTACACAGCAATTTGTTTATACATATACATGTATATATCTATGTTCTTTTTGATTCTTTTCCATTATAGTTTATTATAAGATTTGAATATAGTTTTCTGTGCTGTAAATTCTTTTTATTCTTTTTTTTTTTCGTTTTTTAATTAATTTTATTTTATTTTTAAACTTTACATAATTGTATTAGTTTTGCCAAATATCAAAATGAATCCATTAAACATAGTTACTTTAATTCTTTGAACATATATTTATAAAAGCTCTTTCCAAGTCTTTGTCTTGTAAATGCATCATCAGTTCAGTTCAGTTCAGTTCAGTCATTAAGTCGTGTCCGAGTCTTTGCAACCCCATGAATCACAGCACGTCAGGCCTCCCTGTCCATCACCAACTCCTGGAGTTCACTCAAACTCACGTCCATCACGTCGGTGATGCCATCCAGCCATCTCATCCTCTGTCGTCCCCCTTTTCCTCCTGCTCCCAATCCCTCCCAGCATCAGAGTCTTTTCCAATGAGTCAACTCTTTGCGTGAGGTGGCCAAAGTACTGGAGTTTCAGCTTTAGCATCATTCCTTCCAAAGAAAACCAAGGGCTGATCTCCTTTAGAATAGACTGGTTGGATCTCCTTGCAGTCCAAGGGACTCTCAAGAGTCTTCTCCAACACACATCAAGGCCCAATCAATTACAGTTCTCTTGCATGCCTATTTTCCTGTAAAACTGTCACATTTTTCTGTGTCCTTGTTTGTCTTGTAGGTTCTTTGCTTGTTTGTTAAAAACTAGATATTTAAATTATTTCTGTAGAAATACAGGACATTGTTTCTTGCCCCATATCAGAGCTTGTTATATTCCGTTCACTGTTCTCTTTGTTTAGTATCTTGGTTCAACAAATTTTGCAGAGCAGATGCTTTCATTTTAATAAAATCCAGTGTATAAAGTATTTCTTTAATGGATTATCCCTTTGATGTTAAATATAAAAAGTTGTTGCCATATTCAAGGTCATCTAGGATTTCTCCTGTGCTATTTATTATAAGTTTTAAGGTTCTGCACTTTACATTTAGGTCTGTGATTCATTTTGAGTTAACTTCTGTGGTGAGTATAAAAGTTCTATGTCTATATTTATTTTGTGTGTGTGGATATCCAATTATTCCAGAACCAATTGTTGAAAAGATTATCATGTTAGTGCCTTTGCTCTTTTGCCAAAGATTAATTGACAAAATTCATATGGTTCTGTTTTGGAGCTCTCTATTCATTCCATTGACTTACTTGTCTATCACCAATACCACATTGTCTTGATTACTGTATCGGTTTAGTCTATACACATTGCACATAATCTCATGTCCCTGGTTTGAGTTTTATTTTATATGTTTCATTTTTAAGCCTAGATCCCTAACAGTTGCCACTGTGTCAGCAGAGTTTAGAAGATTTTTACATACAAGATGCTGAAAATAAGTCCCCGAGTCAGAAAGATTTTCACCATTTACCACTGAGTTTGTGTGTGGCTGGGAGACTGCTTTCATATTTAGAGTTCATGGGTTTGCTCCATATCCAGCGAAATATCACAGGGTTACATCTGAGAGGACAGCATCTTTAGTATGAACATAGTCTTCTGAACCACATAGGTTGGATGGTGGTTTTAGCACAGGCCTCTTTGACTAGATCTTTCCCAAATCTTCCTGTTAAGCTTCTGATGGGTATGCCTCTACTATATCACACTAATACCACTGTTAGTTGCCACTGGTCGCTAGCTAATATCTTTACTGCTATAAGCACATCCCTGAAACATTCATTGTGCCACAGTATAATGCAAATATATTTAGACCCTTCAGGCAGGATCAAAGGATTGTCAGTTTAAGGCTAGCTCTGACTCTCCCTGGACAGGGCAAGACCTCTGTTTCATGAGCAGGAGCTAGGGGTGGGAGGGATAGAGGATGTGTTCTTCCCTGTATCCTGCCCCACCCAGATCTTCCCTATGGAGAAGGAACTGTGTGTATACATGTGGGGAGAAGGTAGAACTTAGGCTACTACTCAGCTTCTATAGCTCATCTTCCTCAATAAATGTCTTCCAGACTACAGAGCCTGGGAGATGGAATTGATGTTCGGTGGATGCCAAATCACCCTGAAGAGCTCTCTTGCACCACAGAGCTGGGTAAGTCAATAAAAAACATGCTGTTGCCAAGACGTTGGAAATGTTCTCCACAGGAAAATGCTGCTCCTAGCATGAAGTCCATGGCCTTCCAATGTTGTTAAAAATCTGTAGACCTTGTGCAGTAACTGCTTCTCAATTTATTTTAAGCCCTTTATACAATCCAGAAAGCATTGAAAAATTGTCTCTGCTAATTTTGAATAGTGCATTAAAAGTTTCTCTGGAAGAGAGTTTCACCAAGCTTCTCACACTGTTGTTACTGACAGGATGTTACAAGTGAGATTACTTGATGTTTAACCTATAATTATTCCTATATTTATTTTATCAATATATATTCAATGACTAGCCTGGATTTATATGCTAATTAAACACTCTAGAAATTTAGAACCTTTGTACAGGATGGTGAATATTTATTTATTTTAATATAACTTTATTTATTTTAATTGGAGGCTAATTACTTTACAATATTGTATTGGTTTTGCCATACATTGACATGAATCTGCCACAGGTGTACATGTGTTCCCCATCTTGAACCCCCCTCCCCCTCCTTCCCCATCCCATCCCTCTGGGTCCTCCCAGTGCACCAGACCCGAGCACCCTGTCCCATGCATCAAACCTGGACTGGTGATTTGTTTCACATATGATAATTTACATGTTTCAATGCCATTCTCCCAAATATCCCACCCTCGCCCTCTCCCACAGAGTCCAAAAGACTGTTCTATACCTCTGTGTCTCTTTTGCTGTTTTGCATACAGGGTTATCATTACCATTGTTCTTACTTCCATATATATGTGTTAATATACTGTATTAGTGTTTTTCTTTCTGGCTTACTTCACTCTGTATAATAGGCTCCAGTTTCATCCACTTCATTAGAACTGATACAAATGTATTCTTTTTAATGGCTGAGTAATATTCCATTGTGTATATGTACCACAGCTTTCTTACCCATTTGTCTGCTGATGGACATCATCTAGGTTGCTTCCATGTCCTGGCTATTATAAACAGTGCTGCAATGAACATTAGGGTACACATGTCTCAATTCTAGTTTCCTCCGTGTGTATGCCCAGAAGACTGCCTTAATCCTTCTGTGAACATTTTCCTTTCTCTGGACTTCAGATTTCCAATTATACACCTTAGAGATAAATATACACTCTCTGTTATATCAACTCAGGCATTTCCACATTCAATGTCATTTTTTTTGAGATAATTCTCTCAGGGATCAGAAAATTGTTAATTCAAAAGTATGGCATTAGTTAATAATTCTTAAAATTTCAGAGTGATATCTTTAAAATCTCCTTAACGAGAGTAATAACTTTACCATAAAAAAAGAATAAAGCACTTTGGTAAAAGAGATGGGGAAGTCTAGGAGCCTGACTTGAGCCTGACTTAAATAAGTCTCCCCTACTCTCTGTATCTTTGACTATCACTGTAAAGACTGATGTTAACAATCGGCTATTTCATCGCAGCACTGTTTATAATAGCCAGAACATGGAAGAAACCTAGATGTCCATCAACAGATGAATGGATAAGAAAGCTGTGGTACATATACACAATGGAATGTTACTCAGCCATTAAAAAGAATACATTTGAATCAGTTCTAATGAGGTGGATGAAACTGGAGCCTATTATACAGAGTGAAGTAAGCCAGAAAGAAAAGCACCAATATAGTATACTAATGCATATATATGGAATTTAGGAAGATGGTAATGATAACCCTGTATGCAAGACAGCAAGAGACACAGGTGTATAAAATAGTTTTTTGGACACTGTGGGAGAAGGGGAGGGCTGGATGATATGGGAGAATGGCATTGAAACATGTAAATTATCACATGTGAAACAAATCACCAGTCCAGGTTCGATGCATGATACAGGGTTTTTGGGGCTGGTGCACTGGGATGACTCAGGAGATAGGATGGGGAGGGAGGTGGGAGGGGGATTCAGGATGGGGAACACATGTACACCCATTGCAGATTCATGTTGTTGTATGGCAAAAATGATACACTATTGTAAAGTAAGAAAATAAATAAATAAATAAAAAATAATAATCAGAAAAGAAAAAAAAGATAAATAATTGCTATATAGAAAATAACTCACAAAGAAATGGATATTCATTAAATAACTACAGCATGCCAATTTTGGTATGAAAAATTAAATTATTTGCAGGCATGTCATAGAGTGAAACTCTATTTGAATGAAGCAAAAATTTATAACATCTTGGTAAAATTAGTTATACTTTCTGATTTTAGGGATAGTAAATCTGACTTTACATTAAGTAGTGCTAAGGCTTAAATTTTTTCCAAATTTGCTGGCATATTGAGTGCAGCACTTTCACAACATCACCTTCCAGGATTTGAAATAGCTCAACTGGAATTCCATCACCTCCACTAACTTTGCTCGTAGTAATGCTTTCTAAGGTCCACTTGGCTTCACATTCCAGGATGTCTGGCTCTGGGTCAGTGATCACACCATCATGATTATCTGGGTCATGAAGATCTTTTTTGTACAGTTCTTCTGTGTATTCTTGCCACCTCTTCTTAATATCTTCTGCTTCTGTTAGGTCCATACCATTTCTGTCCTTTATCGAGCCCATCTTTGCATAAAATGTTCTCTTGTCTCTAATTTTCTTGAAGAGATCTCTAGTCTTTCCCCTTCTATTGTTTTCCTTTATTTCTTTGCATTGATCGCTGAGGAAGGCTTTCTTATCTCTCCTTGCTATTCTTTGGAACTGTGCATTCAGATGCTTATATCTTTCCTTTTCTCCTTTGCTTTTCACTTCTCTTCTTTTCACAGCTATTTGTAGGGCCTCCTCAGAGAGCCATTTTACTTTTTTGCATTTCTTTCCCATGGGGATGGTCTCGATCCCTGTCTCCTGTACAATGTCATGAACCTCCGTCCATAGTTCATCAGGCCCTCTATCTATCAGTTCTAGTCCCTTAAATCTATTTCTCACTTCCACTGTATAATCATAAGGGATTTGATTTAGGTCATATCTGAATGGTCTAGTGTTTTCCCCTACTTTCTTCAATTCAAGTCTGAATTTGGCAATAAAGAGTTCATGATCTGAGCCATAGTCAAGGCTATGTTTTTTCCAGTGGTCATGCATGGTTGTGAGAGTTGGACTATGAAGAAAGCTGAGCACCGAAGAATTGATGCTTTTGAACTGTGGTATTGGAGAAGACTCTTGAGAGTCCCTTCGACTGCAAGGAGATCCAACCAGTCCATTCTAAAGGAGATCAGTCCTGGGTGTTCTTTGGAAGGAATGATGCTAAAGCTGAAACTCCAATACTTTGGCCACCTCATGAGACGAGTTGACTTATTGGAAAAGACTCTGATGCTGGGAGGGATTGGGGGCAGGAGGAAAAGGGGATGACAGAGGATGAAATGGCTTGATGGCATCACCAAGTCAATGGACATGAGTTTGGGTGAACTCCAGGAGTTGGTGATGGACAGGGAGGCCTGGCAAGAGTTTAACACAACTGAGTGACTGAATTGAACTGAAAGCTTATAATATAAATGTGTGAAAAGTATCATCACAATTATTCTCTAACCTTTTTAATTATTGAAACAACATCATGTGATATGCACTTCTCTATTTTGATGATGAAGAAGTCATGCTATAAGCAGTGTTGTGTGTAGGATTTGTGCAGGATGAGTTTTAAAGGATGGATTCAGGACTTGAATTCTGTCATTTTTATACCAATTAGAAGGAAATAGCATTGAACGGGTTCGATGCATGATACTGGATGCTTGGGGCTGATGCACTGGGATGACCCAGAGGGATGGTATGGGGATGGAGGGGAGGTTCGGGATGGGGAACACATGTATACCTGTGGTGGATTCATGTTGATGTATGGCAAAACTATTACAATATTGTAAAGTAATTAACCTCCAATTAAAATAAATAAATTTATATTTAAAAAAAGAGAAGGAAATGCAACTCACTCCAGCATTCTTGCCTGGAAAATCCCATGGTAGGGGAAGCCTGATAGGTTACAGTCCATAGGGTCACAAAGAGTTGGACACGACTAAGTGACTTCACTAAGTGTCTACCCTGGTAGTCCAGTGGTTAAGACTCTATGTTCTCAATGCAAGGGGCCAGGGTTTAATCCCTGGTCAGAGAACTAAGATCCCACATATTGCTTCCCCTGGTGGCTCAGATGGTAAAGAATCTGCCGGCAATGTGGGAGACATGGGTTTGATCCCTGGGTTGGGAAGGTCTCCTGGAGAAGGGAATGGCTATCCACTCCAGTATTCTTTTCTGGAGAATTCCATGGATGGAGGAGCCTGGCAGGCTAGAGTCCATGGGGTCACAAAGAGTCAGACAAGACTGAGTGACTTTCACTTTTTAATTTTGTTGTTAATGGCCCCTGAATAGAAGAATATCATTATCTAATTATTACAATATGGGTTCTGGATTATTTTTTTCTGAAAACTATGTTTTTTTAATTAATAGCATTTTACTGATAACTTCTTTCTTATTTTTTTAATAGTAGGTCCTTGTTGATTATCTGTTTTAAAAATAGCAGTGTGTACACATCAATAGCAAACTGAAATATTATTATTGTCCTGTGTTACTTCATAACTATAGGCCTATTAACCTGTTTGACATTAACTCTGTGATCATTATTATGAGAAACATAATACTCCCCAGGGATATTGTGATTAATCCCTGTGAATATTTTTTCTTGGTGATAATATACTGTGGAATTGATATGGTTGACTCAGTAATTTGAATGGAATATGAAACAATAGGTTTATCATAGTTTTATTTACATAATATTTAGACTACCTTCTAAAAATAGGATTTTAATTTAGTAAATTAGATTTTTATTTGCTCTTAAAGAGTGTAAATATATTTATAATCAAGTTATATTATTCTAAAAACCTATTCTAAGCATTGCTTTTAGATATATTATTTTAATGATGTTTAGTTCAAAGTATCAGAAAAGGTAAATGTTTTCAAAACTTACCTGTAAATATTATTCATGTGAACTATATATTTTTAAGAAATCGATGCAATTTTTGTAAACATTCCTTATAAAAAGAACTTGTTCCTTGGTAGAACATATCAAATAAAAGTTTGCATACTGAACTGAAAAATAAATTTGCAACATATATTGTATTGAAGTTTTTTGAACCCAGTTAAACTTCATATAGAGACAATGCTTTATGGTAGTCTATGTATTTATTTATATTTTACATTTTATGAAGCATTGACTTCTGCCTTCTAAAAACAGAAGTACATTGTCAAAAACAATAAAGTCTGATTCAGTATAAGGTTAAAATCTTCTCTAAAAGATTGATAAAGTAATATTTCTAAGAGATAAGTGGTAAAGGGCATAAAAGTGCTTTACTTCCCAATAGTCTGGAAATACACCTTGATATTTAGAATTTCATCAAAAGCAAACAGCAGCATTTTATGTTAGTGCTATAAAACAGAGGTACTTCAAGGTCTATGATATTATTATTATGCTATTATTTTTATTGACCCAAAGACCAAAAAATTAATAATATTCATATAATATTTATAGATATTTAGAATAAAAATCACTTAATGTGAACACTGATAAATTCAAATTTGAAAATAATCACAATGTCAGGGTTTCTGCAAAAGCAAGAATATAATTTTGGCTTACCTAATGTCTGTCATGAGTAATTTCTGCACCTTTCTCTTATTTATCAACATTTTAAAGAATCGTGCATCAAGGTCATTCTGTAAACATTTATACCAAGTTGTTAATTTCAGTAATTTGCTTATTCTAATGGAAATATAGAATTATGGTTTAATGTTACTAATTTGGATTGCAGAAAATAAAGTTGTTTGTTCATATGTAAAAAGTATTATCTTGAATCTACTTCTTTAGTAAGTGTACGACTTTTAGTAGAGGAAACTGAGAAATATACTATAGCGAACTATTTCTTTTATTACACCAATCAATTGAGTCTTCAAAGGGAGCATAGTGGAAAAAGAACAGTGTGTAGCCATAGAAATTACAATTTGAATCCTAACTGCATCTTGTGGAAAGAATGTGACTTTGATCTCCTACCCTGATACTACTGTAAATACTCAAGAAATACTTATAATGACACCGATGTAGTCTTTGAAAACCCCACATGGAATCTAGGTAGAAGTCATTAGATTTAGCCTCTTTTATTTGTTATTTATGTTTAAATATCTTTCCATTTGGAATTGCAAATCAACAGATATTTATTAAATTGTTTAGGACCCACTAACAAAATGAGGATTATTCAGATATGTTTAACATTTGTTAGACTTGTGCAAATAGAAGCTGACATACCATATGTCTAAGAAATTTAAATTTATAAGTAAAGCTAACTGTTAAAGAATCTAAAAGAAAAGAGTGCATATAGGTATATCTGATTACTTTGATGTATACCTGAAAGTAACCAAGCATTATAAATCAACTACACTCCAAGATAAATGAAAACAAAAAACTGTTAAAATATTTTTCCTTGTATTATGAAAAAATATACCTCCATTTCAACAAAATGGACAAATAAAACAAAAGCTATGATTTTATAAAGCTAAAAATCTACAAAATGTCATAAGATTGAATGAAACTAATATTGCATATTTCTGTGTGGTCTGTTGATATACTATCAATGTTGGTATTAGTAATAAAATAAGGATATACATAAATTATATTTATTCAATAAAATTCATTTTTGCCCATGTATCAACAAATTAGTTATATGTTGTTCTAATCATAGTTATCATACAATCTATTAATATAATATAAAGATTTAAATTGTAATGTAATACTACAAGTATACAAGTATACTGTAAGTATACTAAATTTAAATGTGTTTTCATGAAAAATAGGAATAGAATTAACTGTAAAAACTCAAAACCTTAAAAAATGTTTCAAACCTATTTTTAACAATTTTTCTCTGAATATTTCAGAAGTGTGCATTAAAATGGATAGGTAAAATATAAATTATAATGATATATATTAATATATATCAACTTTTAAAATCAAACTTGTTTAAATCAACCTGATTTGGTGTATGATATTTGAACATTATATTAAAGCTGTTTGGAATTCTAGTTTCTGATCTGAATAATAGATACTGTACTTATTACGTGCAGTTATTTGTACCCAAATTTAAGAATAACAATGAATAGCTAATATTGAAAAATTTCCTTACCATCATGGACAATTACCACCATGGGTAATTTGTGGCAAATATTATAGTAATTTGTGAGTTATCAGAAATCATGAATTTGAGTGTAACAAAGTGTAGAGCTTTGACAGAATTATAGGGAAATAACATTCCATATTAAAATATCCTTTACATTCATTGAATCTGGTAAAAAATATGAAAATTCAATTATTTTTTTCCTTTAAGTTTTTCTGGTATTTAAATTCTTTCCACTTTAAGAAGAAAATTTTATGCCAGCTGTAGCAAACTTCATAAAACTTCTGGCTATTTGAAACTTGTTGCCTTTCATATCAAGGGTGCAAAGCAAATGTTATATAGATTTTCTCTAAAGCTTTAATAGTGTTGATCACGGGAATGGGTATTTTCCACCTTCCAGTAGCATCATGTCAACTGAAGGCTCTGAATCCCTAGCGACAGTAGTGCCCGTTATGTCATTGGCTTTTTTATGTTGTAAGATCCTGGACCATTTATAGGGCTGTTCCTCTAAAGCACAACATCCCTGGCAGTAGCCTTCTTCCCTGGACCTAAGTAGGTACTAGTTATGACAAACTATTTTCTTTTACTCAACTTTTCATGCTGCTTCTGAATAACAGACATATTTTTGCTATTTCTTCATTTTCATTTATTATCCTGTTTGGTGACTGGTTACATGCTGTAACAGTCATCTCAAAAATCACTTCTCTGTTTCTATTGTTACTCACGTTTCTTTGGTGACATATGTCGGATTTACAAATACTCAGGACTTGAGCACTTTTCCTTTGACCACAGATCACAGCAGTTGCATATATAACATTTCAAACATGGACAGTAATGCCACTGGTCCAGTGCCTGTGACTTCACTGAATGTTTTTAAAGACTTCCTTTTTTCCCTGAAACTGTTTTGTTTTGTAGAGCATCTCGGCTACACTAGCTCTGCCAAACTACCCATCAAACCAACCTGCCCTCAAGTTCAACATCAGTGATGTGCCTATAAACTGTCATTTGCCCAGGACAGTCGGAGCTTATGCTTGTCTGGAATAATTATGAATGGGTAACTCTTAAGGCAATGGCACCTCACTCCAGTACTCTTGCCTGGAAAATCCCATGGACGGAGGAGCCTGGTGGGCTGCAGTCCATGGGGTCGCTAAGAGTGGGACACGACTGAGCGACTTCACTTTCACTTTTAACTCTCATGCATTGGAGAAGGAAATGGCAACCCACTCCAGTGTTCTTGCCTGGAGGATCCCAGGGACTCAGGAGCCTGGTGGGCTGCCGTCTATGAGGTCGCACAGAGTCGGACACGACTGAAGCGACTTAGCAGCAACTCTTTCTGTCTTAGTTTCCTAGTTTGACAATGGTATGTGGTTGCCCTTCATATGGATCTCTGTGGTGTCTAAAATCTCCCTGACTTTTGTATTTGCAAAGTGAAAGTGAAAGTGAAGTCGTGTCCGACTCTTTGCGACCCCATAGACTGTAGCCTATCACACTCCTCTGTCCATGGGATTTTCCAGGCAATAGTACTGGAGTGGATTGCCATTTCCTTCTCCAGGGGATCTTCCCAACCCAGGGCTCGAACCGGGTCTCCCGCATTGTAGACAGATGCTTTACCGTCTGAACCACCAGGGAAGTCCTTGTATTTGCAAGGTTCTCTTCAAGTCCCAGTTTAGGCTTGTCTTGTTACTATGATTTCGAGTTGGCTGACAGCTTCCCAGGTGGAAGTAATGGTAAAAGAAAAAAAAAAAAAAAACTGGCAATATAGGAGATGTAAGAGAAAGAGACACAGGTTTGATCCCTGGGTCGGGAAGAGCCCCTGGAGGAGGAAATGGCAACCCACTGCACAATTTTTGCCTGGAAAATTCCAAGGACAGAGGAGCATGGTCCACTACAATCCATAGGGTAGCAGAGTCCTAAATGACTGAACCAACTTAGCACATGTGACAGTGCTCCCAAACAGAGTAGAACCAAAGACATTCATCCTGAGGAAACCAGAACCTCTCCTCTTTGTCCTTCAAAACTTTCCCCCTCTACTTGTTCAGTTTCTCCCCTAAGCTAATTCTCTACTGAGATGTGTATAGCAGTTGTTCACCCAGTATGAGTTTTTAATTTTTTTATGCATTTTAATTTTTTGCAGAAGTTTATTTATTATGTTGTTTGTTAAGTTGCTAAGTCTCGTCCACCTCTTTTGAGATCGCTTGGACTGTAGCCCACCAGGGTCCTCTGATCATGGGATGTCCCAGGCAAGAATACTGGGTTGCCATTTCCTTCTCCAGGGGCTCTTCCAGACTCAGGAATGGAACCTGTGACTCCTGTACTTAAGGCAGATGCTTTACCAATGAGCCACCTGGGAAGACCCTCAATTATTATACAAAAGTTTTAAAAAATATATTAGGCATTTTTTCATGCATCCTCCATCAAACCTGGTCAATATTTAATTTTTCAAATTAAATATTTTATCAATCAAACTGAAGAATATTTTACCTTATTATTACTATATTTACCAGCAACCCACTAGTTCTTCCAAATTAAATTTCAAACAACCAGGAAATTTTAGTGAGAGAGAGATTTCACCCAATTTATTCTTCCTTATTGTTATTTTTCAGAAATGTGGTCATATTGTTACATTATCTAGTAGAACAGTAAGGTTATCTCATCTGAAATATATATATATTAAACTTATATATATATTTAATTTTTATTTTATTTTTTTTAATTTTATTTTATTTTTAAACTTTACAATATTGTATTAGTTTTGCCAAATATCGAAATGAATCCGCCACAGGTATACCTGTGTTCCCCATCTTGAACCCTCCTCCCTCCTCCCTCCCCATACCATCCCTCTAGGTAGTCCCAGTGCACCAGCCCCAAGCATCCAGTATCGTGCATCGAACCTGGACTGGCGACTCGTTTCATACATGATATTATACATGTTTCAATGCCATTCTCCCAAATCTCCCTACCCTCTCCCTCTCCCACAGAGTCCATAAGACTGTTCTATACATCAGTGTCTCTTTTGCTGTCTCGTACACAGGGTTATTGTTACCATCTTTCTAAATTCCATATATATGCGTTAGTATACTGTATTGATGTTTTTCTTTCTGGCTTACTTCACTCTGTATAATAGGTTCCAGTTTCATCCATTCATTAGAACTGATTGAAATGTATTCTTTTTAATGGCTGAGTAATACTCCATTGTGTATATGTACCACAGCTTTCTTATCCATTCATCTGCTGATGGGCATCTAGAGACCATCAAATTTAACCAATATTTACATTGCCTCAAAAAAATAGAAAACTACACATTATCCTAAAAATAATTCTAATTTATGCTGTAGGATCCACAACTATGTTTTATTTAAACATGGTAGAGGTATTTTTTTCAGTCAAATTCAGTTTAAAAAAATCAAAATAATTCTAATGTGTATTTCTACTTTTTAAACTTTAAGCACCCACATTTTGAGCACCATTTATGTAACACTGGTTTGTTCAAATAAAGGCAAACCCAGCCATATGGACCATTTTCCAGGATCTGTGAACATGCCATGGCCAGCTTTCATGTTTTTATAAGAAGAAAATGAAAACTTTAAGTCAAATTGCTGGTAAGGACATTTTTTTTCAGCGAAACTCATTTTTTAAAGGTCTTTCCCCATTTTCTCTTTCAAAGAGTCCCTTCATTTTCAAATATGAGGAAAGTGAAATGTTTGTGGTTTAAATGCAAATATTGTAGCTCAAATTCAACAATTGTGACTACTTTTGCAGTGAAAGGCAAAACAAAAATACACATATACATTATTTAATGCTTATAAATGCTTTCCATTCTAAGAAACTTCTGAATTCAAGTTCTTTGAGGTGTCTATTTACACTTAAGCAAACCTCATGTTTAATATTCACTAAACTAAACATGCATGAATATTAAACATGAGGTTTGCTTAAGTGTAAATAGACACCTCAAAGAACTTGAATTCAGAAGTTTGTTAGAATGGAAAGCATTCATAGCATTAAAGAATGTATATGTATATTTTTGTTTTGCCATTCACTGCAAAAGTAGTCACAATTGTTGAATTTGAACTACAATATTTGCATTTAAACCACAAACATTTCACTTTCCTCATATTTGAAAATGAAGGGACTCTTGGTGAAGAGGAACTAAAAAGCCTCTTGATGAAAGTGAAAGAGGAGAGTGAAAAATTTGACTTAAAGCTCAACATTCAGAAAACTAAGATCATGGCATCTGATCCCATCGCTTCATGGGAAATAGATGGGGAAACAGTGGAAACAGTGTCAGACTTTATTTTTCTGGGCTCCAAAATCACTGCAGATGGTGACTGCAGCCATGAAATTAAAAGATGCTTCCTCCTTGGAAGGAAAGTTATGTCCAACCTAGATAGCATATTCAAAAGCAGAGATGTTACTTTGCCAACAAAGGTCCGTCTAGTCAAGGCTATGGTTTTTCCTGTTGTCATGTATGGTTGCGAGAGTTGGACTGTGAAGAAAGCTGAGTGCCGAGGAATTGATGCTTTTGAACTGTGGTGTTGGAGAAGACTCTTGAGAGTCCCTTGGACTGCAAGGAGATCCAACCAGTCCATCCTAAAGGAGATCAACCCTGGGATTTCTTTGGAAGGAATGATGTTAAAGCTGAAACTCCAGTACTTTGGCCACGTCATGCAGAGTTGACTCACTGGAAAAGATTCTGATGCTGGGAGGGATTGGGGGCAGGAGGAGAAGGGGACGACAGAGGATGAGATGGCTGGATGGCATCACAGACTCGATGGACGTGAGTCTGAGTGAATTCCGGGAGTTGGTGATGGACAGGGAGGCCTGGTGTGCTGCAATTCATGGGGTCGCAAAGAGCCGGACACAACTGAGTGACTGAACTGAACTGAACTGAAACTAAACATGACCTTAAAATACTAATATTTCTAAATGTCCCTTTGCTATACGTGTAATCACCATTTTTTTTTGTTTATCTTATTTAAGAAACAAAAACAAACTAAAAGTTACAGTTTTTGAATATTCTCTTTCTTTCATCTCTTTGTTGATGATTGTTTAATTTTTATTGTTAAATTGAGCATAAAGAGAAGTAAAAGGCATAAATAAGTGACCATGAAGGTAAGTTTGGATCGCTGAGAAACCAAGGAAGAAACCTTCCCACTGATGGGACTTCAGAAGGCTTATCAGGCCACCTCCCTCCTCCACAAAGGAGATCAGAGTACCAGTCTCTAAAGAAGAATTTTGTGGGTCTTTGAATTTTTGTAAATATTATTATTCATTATATTTTCTTTTCTGACTTCTTTCTCTTAATTTTATGTTTGTGATCATAATCCATATTGTACAAGCATTATCTAACTTGTTTTCATCTATATAGTATTTAATTACATAGATATTTCACAATTTACTTGTCTTTCTACTGATGATGGACATTTTACTTTCAAGTTTTGCTGTATTATGAACAGTACAATTTATAAAAGATTAACTAGTTCAGACAAAAGATAAGCCTAATTCTAGCACAACACTACTTGCAGAATAGATGCTTGTAGTTCTATTGAACAAGCACCCAAGCGTGGAATTGCAGGGTCATAGGGTATGTGCCCATTTATAGCCTTAGGATATAGTATAAAATTTACTGAGATACTCTTCCAGAGCAGACACAGGTATTCTCAGCCAACAGCAGTATATGATGATTACTCTCCATTTTGGTTATTTCTCTTCTTCTTTATTTCTCTTTCCCTTTCTTTTGTCCCTTCCTTTCACGCATCCATCCTTTCTTTTTTTTGGGTAACAATGTATTTAGGTACAATTAATCACAATAGACTCATGTGTGGTAGGTGTACAACTTGATGAGTTTTGACATACACCTGAAACCATTCCATGAAACCATTTCAAAACCAAACATAACAATCATTTCCAACAACCCCAGATGTTTCACTGTGTCCCTTCAAATTTTTTCCCTCCTCCCACCCCCATCCTTTGATAACTTCTGATCTGTTTTTTGTCATTACAGATTGTATTTTTGTATTTAGTATATTTGTGTGAATTATCATTTGTTCATTTTTCTATCATTATCTGTCTTTCAGTACTTTGTAGAGATTCTGTATGTTTTTAATATTTGCCTTTTGTCAAATACACGTGTTACAGATAGTTTTCTATGGAGGTAATATCTGCTTTTACAGTTGTTATGGGTTTTCTCTCTCTTCCAGGGTAGATATTGATATGACATTGGGTTGATTACTAGTTACCACATTATAGTCAAGGTTTTGATTTTTGATAAATATTCTGTATGGTGATTTGATAATACAAAATCAAAGGATGAGGTTACACCACTTTTGAGCCACAAGCTTAATTAAGATGTAACCAAAAAAGAGGTCATTAGTTCATCTATACTTTCTAGTATGCCACATTATAAAGGCTTTTCCTTCAATGGAACTGAATTAGCCCTTAAAATATTATATTGACAACTATTTTTAGAAGCACATTTAACATGATGCATACCTTAGGACTTCACACTTGCATAGGCCCTTTCCAATGTTCAAGAATTTATATCTTTATAAATACATATAAAATGTTATTTCTCTTAAAAAGTGCCTCCATAAATGTAAGCTTTAGGCATGAGAAAACCTGGATGTGATGCAGATCATCTTGCTACACTTCAAGGTTGCTCTTTCCACCCACAATTAATAATAATAACCAAAACTACCTACATGCTTAAACCCTTCACTACTCATGAAGTTAATATAACACACAGATGAGGTAGTGAGAGATGAGTCATTAACTGACAATGACATACACTAGAGCTTTCTAATGAGGGAAATAGTAAGTAGAAATGGCCATAATTAGTTCCAGTAATGAAAATTAATAAATTTCAAGTCAGCTAAATCACAAGCACTATTACATTTTGCCAAAAGTATAAACTTCTAGTATATGGGGAGTTACAATATTTTTTCCACACTGAGCAATTTTTGATAAATCATGTGTCTTGAAAGGAAAAGCATATCTTTCTGACTTCTGCAACATTTCAGACTCTAGATATTAGGAGAAATTTAATGAATTAAACTGTTCATAAATAAATATTCAACCTACAGGGACTTTCTAATCTGTTCCATATATCTTTAGAACAGATCGCCCATTGGAAATAATTGTTACCTGAATTGATAGCCAATATTAAATAACCCCTTACACATGAAAGTAAGATCCTCGAGAAGCGATGTTTTAATGAAATTTTCATGGTTCAAGAGCAGAAAAAAATCAATCCAGCTTTCTGAGTGGAACATAAGAATTCTTTCCAAGAACTGCTTAATGTGATGCATTCATATAATTAATGTTTTATAAAGGAAATTTCACAGCAGACACTTGAGGCTATACAGTTTTATTATCTCTGGATATCATATACCATGTTCTCTGCTTATTACTTTAAATTTTAGGTCTTGTTGTAATGCAGAATATTACCTTGAAGCAATAAACATTTGTACACTGATTACATAAACTTTAAATCCCCATGATCAACTACTCTCTGGTTTTGTTTTTGTTTTCCTATTTTATTTTCTAAAGCTTTGGTCACACTTGACACTTCTCTCTCCCATCTGAAGGTCTGTTGGTCCTGTCATCAAGATTTTTCTCACTGCTGTCTCCTTTCTTTCCATTCCCCTTGTTTAACTGCTTATTAACTCATATCCCTAACTTGTGGCTCTGTCCACGTCTCTTTTATCTGTATTTCAAAATATTCGCTGATATTTCCCTGATGTATCAACTTCCTTTATTCTGGAGAACAGAGCAACAGCAGTAGAATTAAGTGTTGAGTTCTTATATTATTCAAACCTAAATCTTTCACAGTCTGAATTCAGCTTGCCTTTCAAAAATTATCTTCCAGTGTTGCTGCCAATAAACCTTTAGCCCTTAAGTATCTCTGGAGTGATTTATGGATTCTAAGTTTTTCACTTACACCAGTGTTCATTAATTCACTCAGTATTCTCTTCTCTTAATGGAATCCTTTCAGGTCTGGGTTATCCCCCACTTTCTTCTTGATTTCTACCCCAGGTACCCTTCCTCCAAGGGAGAGAGCCCCTATAACTCCTGTTGCACTTTTAAAGATAACAATATTAGTCAAGTTTATGTATTAAACTTTATGTCTAATTCAAGCAAGTAAAAATAATTCATTCAAATGATAAAATAAATATTCTATAAAAAATTCTTCTGGTGTGTAACAATGTTCGAAATTTGGAAGAGGTATTTGGCTTAGGAATTGGCAAAGGGATGAGTTAATTTTTTAACTTCTGCTCATGGCAGGTTAGGATGTCAGGATTAATATCAAATCTCATAAATAGGTAAAGGGGAGAAAAGCCAAAAAGGTAAATCTCAATTACATACTTAATAAGTTCCAAGGGCAAAGCAGAAAAAACTGAAATCAGTGCACAAATCTAAAAGGCAAATAAGATTGAAGTAAATATTGGAGGTCAGGAAAAGATAGGATTGATACAACTTGATCAAATATAAGAATGAACCTAGGAGGAAGCTGTCACTCTTGTGACATTAAAGGGTTTATTGCTTTCACCTACAGGGTTCTTTGAAGGCTCTATAGTCTTAGAAGTACTAGTTGGATATACTTCTACAGGCATACATAACAGATGGTAGAAGAATATGCATATGGAAACTTTAGCATAAAATAATTACTGATATGAAACCATATACAACTAAACATAGTTCACACCTTTGCAAATGAAATGTGAGACATTGTAAGTTCCAGAAAATCTCCCTAGCAACATCTGTTTTCTTTTGATGAGACAGAAAACTTAAGAGGTTCTTTCAAGACCCTTTATTGCAGGCAAGATGAATTCTAGATCATCCATAATCATAAATTGCCCCCCCACCCCAGTTCAAGAAGAGGAGAACTTTATCAAGAATCACTTACATGTCAAATCCTATGCTAGATAACTTCATGTGTTTCATCATTTAATATACAGAAAATATCATTATATACTGCTGAGAACAGTAGCTCATTACCCAGAACATATTTCACATATAATTATTCACATACAATTATGATAATTAGATTTCTTGTGGTAGTATAAATTTTTTGGGAAAAAAATGCCTTTTGACATCTGAAATGTTAATGGACTCTTTTCAAAGAGAAACAATCATAATCAGTGAAAATTATTTTTTTAAAAAGCAAACTTTAAAACCTCTGAATATTGCCCTAAAGACATACAAGGAGTGAATAGAAAATGTATTGACAAAAAAAATGAAATGTACTAAATACTGGTCAGAATACCCAGAGACTGTGGCACTGGAGCCATAGTGCTGTCCAAACCCAGCCAGCTCCATATGATGGCATCACTATAGGAGGATGTGGCCAGGGTTCTCCATCATTCTGGATCCCAGCCCATTGTACAGTATTACTCCAGGACATGCAGGGCATGAGCTTGAGCTTTTCCTGTGCTTCCCACCTCCAAGCTATAGGAGCTGTATTACAGGCAATAGACAGGGAGAGAGCTGAAACTGCCTTTTCCCATCTGTCTCTGATTCCTAAGAAGGTTCTGTTCCAGGTTCGGCTGTCCCAGAATACTTGCTCCTAACATTCCTGCTTAACACCATCCATTTGTTGTTGTTCACTTGCTAAGTCATGCCCCACTCTTTGTGACCCCATGGACTGCAGCATGCCAGGTTCCTCTGTCCTCCACTATCTCCCAGAGATTTCTCAATTTATGTCCACTGAATCAGTGATGTTATCGAAACATCTCATCCTCTGCCTCCCCCTTCTCCTTTTACCTTCAATCTTTCCCAGCCTCAGGGTCTTTTTCAGTGGGTCCTCTTCACATTGGGGGGCAAAGTATCAGATCTTTAGTTTCAATATTTGAAGCTGAAACAGTATTCATAAGGTAGAGATTTTATGCTCTAGA
This sequence comes from Bos indicus, assembly GCF_029378745.1. Lineage (NCBI taxonomy): Eukaryota > Metazoa > Chordata > Mammalia > Artiodactyla > Bovidae > Bos > Bos indicus. Next base: position 17,423,205 of record NC_091775.1, on the reverse strand, counting down.
GGCAAGCTGAGAGGATCACAAGCTACAGCCCTTGTCCAGAACCTTGCTTGTGAAGCAGAGATTCCATTCTGAGAGTTGGGCCACTGGCTCTGCCCACATCCCAGCCCCACAACAGTGGTCCAGGAGATTGACCTCGGAGTGAGGAAGGCAGTAAGATCAAAGAGCTATGTGACTTTCCCCTCTAGGGAACAGGCTGAATTTGGAACAGAAGAGAGGACTGGTAGGCTGCAGTCCATGGGGTCGCTAAGAGTCAGACATGACTGAGCGACTTCACTTTCACTTTTCACTTTCATGCTCTGGAGAAGGAAATGGCAACCCACTCCAGGGTTCTTGCCTGGAGAATCCCAGGGATGGGGGAGTCTGGTGGGCTGCCATCTGTGGGGTCACACAGAGTCGGACACAACTGAAGTGACTTAGCAGCATGATGATACTACAGCTAACATTATACTTAAAAGTAAAAGAAGACTGAACACATTGAAAACAAGAAACAGGAAAAGGCAAGGCATTTGACTCTTACAAGGGGCTCTTACGTTGAAATTAAGGCACTAAGAGTAGTTGATACAAAAAGTACACACAGGCCTCTACATCCTCAGAGTTTCTTTCTATACCTATACAAACTGCTTGTTGAATGCCTTCGCCAAATCAATTATACATAGAAATCCACATTAAATAAATGTGTATGTGTAAATTTTCTGAGGAAAGTAAAATTTTGTAAACCATTAATACAATTATTTTAATATCAATACAGGCTATTTATGCATATGCATTTATGAGTATTTTTCATTCAGAGTACAATATTTTCCATACTTAACCAGTTCATGCTTAAGAACTATTCATAGTTACTTACATATTATAGGAAGTGCCCCTGGAGAAGGGAAAGGCTACCCACTCCAGTGTTCTGGCCTGGAGAAGAGTCAGACACGACTGAGCCACTTTCACTCACTCACTCTTAGGCAGTAATGACTAGTGGTAATGATATAACATTGAGGATGATATAAAAGAGTCTCAAGAAAATTTGTAAATCTCAAAATGTGACAGAATTATTACTAATGTATTATTAAAATAAAAAAACTTATGCATAGATCATATGATTATAAAGATTCATATTGATCCTGTTCTTGGAGAAATTATCACTGTTCTATTTAAGAAACACAAGTATAGTTCTAGAACCATGGAAAAGAAATGATTTGATAATAGGTTTTGAGGGTAACTTTCCCTTATATTTATTAGTAAAACTTTTCACTAAAATAATGAATTAAGAATCTGAGACTATTTCATAGTAAATACCTCTGTTATCAGCTCTAAAGCAAACTGCATATGGTAGCCCCATTGAAAGATTTATCTATTCCATATATGTGTCTTTTACACCCCAAATACCCCCAAATTTGTTTTTCCTTGAGTATTAAGCTTCTTGAATCTTCTACTATTGAGAATATTTCTTACTAAAGTAATTGCAATAATTACTAATTTGATAAAAACTATACATGTTTTGGGATGCTGTTAAGAATTATTGTATATCATTGGTTTAATCAATATAATTAATTGTGTTTGTATAAATACAAAAAGTACAAATGAGAAAAAAACATAATTAGACAGCATTAAGCACAGCTGTGTATTTAATGCAAGTTTTTACGTCTATTTCTAGTCTAAGTGGGAGATAGTAAATTAAAAATATTAATACCACCTGTGCATAGAAAAGAATTTTAATAATTAAAATAAATGACTTTCTCCATATATTTGCAAGTGATTTTTTCTGGCTTTCTAAAATGTATTAAGATAACTGAAAAATTATAAAAATGTTATCTAAGTTCTATAGCCCAAGATATAAGTGTGTTATGTTTTTGATGGGAATGCAAATAAATATTTTTAAAGCTTGTGCTCAAGGTATTATTTTATGTGAGGGCTTATGCTCTAATTCTAATATTTGAATCATATTAATTATAGGTTTTCTAGATCTAATTTTATAAGAAAATTATAATTAAAATCAATATTTTCCTTCAGTGTTCTTACATTGCTTTTAGTGCATAGAATCGGGACTGTTACAGACTGAATGTTTGTGTCCCCCTGAAAATTCCTATGTTGTAACTCTACCTGCCATGTGATAGGAATTAGGAGGTGGGACCTTGGGGAGGTAACCAGGATTGGATGAGGTAATGAGGGTGAAGCCCTCATGAGTGGAATTAGTGCCCTTTTAAGAGTCAGGAGAGAGCTTCCTTCTCTTCTCTCTACCATGTGAGTTTATGAGAATCAGTGATCTGCATCCTGGAACAGGGTCCTCACCAGAATCTGACCATGTTGGCATCTTGATATCCAGTTTCCAGTCTTAAGAAAATGTGAGAAACAAATTTTGGTTGTTCATAGCCCACTCAGTTGACATATTTTTTTTTTATAGTAGTCTGAACTAATTAAAACAGTGTCTTTCAAAAATAGCACCCTTGGAAAGTCCTCAAGTAGAGAGTTAAAAATTCAGTTCTAAGCATTTAAATTTGTCTTTAAGTTATATTTGTATAATTTGTATAAGTGTTTCCACCACTTAGTTATCATGTGACCTTGGTTGAAGTATGCTCCCTTTTCCTCAATCACCTCATTTGTTGTTGCTCAGTCACCAAGTCATGTCCAACTTTTTGCAACCCCATGGACTGTCGCATGCCAGCTTCCCTGTGCTAAAATATCTCCTGGAGTTTGCTCAAACTCATATCTATTGAGTTGGTGATGCCATCCAACCATCTCATCCTCTGTCAACTGCTTCACCTCCTCCTCTCACTCTTTCTCAGCATCAGGGTCTTTTCAAATGAGTTTGCTCTTCGCACCTCATTTAGACACTATTTTAGAACAACAGCAGAGTTTCAAGCTTGGGTTATGGAGCTTATTTGCTGCACAAGTACCTAAAAACTTACAGGTAAATTGACTAAATTTGAGTACGTGACTACATGTGTGAGTATATCGGTTACTCATCAGCTTGGGCAGTTGAGATTTGCAGTAACATACACTTAAAAGAATTTGTCTTCTGTTCAAAAGATAACATTAATAACTATGTTTTGGTATATTTGTTTTAAGTTCCTTAAAATGCTCTTGTGATCTCAGCTGACATTTTTGCCATTGCTAGAATTAAATTGTAGAAAAGTTATGTGACAGGGCTTCCCTTGTGTCTTAGCTGGTAAAGAATCTGCCTGCAATGCAGGAGACCTGGTTTCAATCCCTGGTTGGGAAGATCCCCTGGAGAAGGGAAAGGCTACCCACTCCAGTATTCTGGCCAGGAGAATTCTATGGACCATATAGTCCATTGGGTCACAAGAAGTTGGACACGACTGAGTGAGTTTCACTTAAGTGACAAAATAAACTCATGCTCCAGTAACTAAAATTTACAGGTTTACTTAAATGGCAATTTAAAAATCTATAGGACTTTAAATAGTAATTTTGTGAAAATATAGCTTTCATTGGAGCACCTTCAACTACTTGCATTTTTCAGCAGACTTTTCAGTTCTGGAGGACTTTTATTTATCTATGTGCATTCAATACATTGTGTGTTAATATCAGTAAAAGTTTTCTCCAAACTGAATGGCAGGCAAGATGAATTTCAAATGAAATTCATCTTTCAATATGTCAATCATAGTAATACAAGAAAGCAAAATTCTTCAAAACTATGAAGCATCACAGTGGTATGTTCAATGTATTAATATGAAGAATAGGTTTATTTGTTAATTTTATTCCATTACCTTTGTTATTGCTTACCTAACCATGGTCTGGAGACCCAATATAAAATATATTTTTCAAGTATATAGTTAAATCATTTATGGTTAAATCATTTATGACAGTAGCTGATAGGCCAAAAAGTAAAATGGTAAAAAAAAAAAAAGTACTCATTTTCAGAAATTATTGTAGCATCCCAAAGGGTAAGAAAACTATTGCTATGATTAACAGCCCTTATCATTTAAAATGCATTGATGACACAAGTTTTTCAGAATATGCTTGGCAAGGAGAATTTCAGTGCACTTTCTGATTTTTAATTCAACTTTAAAATTTTTACAAGTTGAATAAACATTTAAAAAATGACCTTAAATAAGCTTGTCTGATAATAGAATATTGTCTGATGTCTTCAGGCAAATTTGATTAGCAGTTGCTTCCTGCTGATCTTGATAAATCATTACATTCAAGGCAGATGTGCTTTTCAATAACCCTAAATTTAAATTCTTTCAGTCCTTTTTTCCTCCCAAAGTGCTTATGCTCTGCCTTCAAATGCATTCAATTTCATATCAATAAAAGTATTTAAATGCATAAGTTAGAGAATGTTCCTTTTAAATACACATTCTAAACTACTAAGAGGCTAAATTTGAATGTGAAATGCTACACCTTTGAAAAATAGCTATATCATTAATCTGTAATCAGCCATTGACATATTCATTTGTTCAAGAGACCAGCTGTTGGTAGAGTAATTTTCATAAAATTAAGAAATCAATGTTATAACCATATGCAGTGTTTGATTTGATGAAGAGGGGAATTAGTAATAAAACTAAAGTGTAGTACTTCATAAAGAGACGACATTCACATAACCTTAACCCTTTACACAAATAAATCTGAAATTAAAAATGTTTTATACTTAGAAATAGTGTTTTTCACCTTCTAACATATGTTCTGAAAGTTCTTTGTTTATGTTATGGAGAAAAGTGTTATCAGAAAAATGTAACCACAAAGAAAAATAATGAGCTAATAAATAATCATAACCTTAGTATGAATATTTGTTACCAGATTAAAATAAATCCAGCAGTAATGTATACATAAAATTCCATATGTAGATCATTTTGAGGTGAGAAGATAATATAACTACCATAATAAAAAATAAGTTTTGATACAAAATATTTAATCTAATGGTTTGAGTATATATTCTTAATTCTATTGCTACAATTTAATTCATGCAAAATGAAGGTAAATTGCTTAAATAAAAAAAAATTAGAAATAGAGATTATTTTGACAATCAAATAAGTCAACACAGGGTGATAAATTACATATGATCTGTTGTTATAAAAACTAAACACAAATAATACACAAAATGACTTTTATTTTCTAGTTTTAATACTTTCCTTGAAGAAATCATTATCAGAAGACTTCTAAAAATATCAATCAATTGTATGCATATAATTTAACAAGAAATGAATACATGTGTACTAAAATATATCAAAAGGTTTGAAATTAGGTTCATTAATTCAAATTAGGTTCATTAATCCAATTTGAATAAAGGAATTACTTTGCTAGCTCAAAAAAAAATCCCTACAAATGTTGAGTATTTGATTAAAAATCAATTCTTTATGGAAAGAAAAGTGTGTTCTAATACATTACATGTTGAATAACAAAGGAAACATCTTCAATTTAGGTTTCTAAATTGTTTTTTACAGTTCTCCACTAAAGTATTTAATTGAAATACTTTAACACTTTGCATGGATAAAGATGCACAAAATGTCAAAGTTTTAAAATGACCATGAGTCTGCCTTGTTGTAACTATGCAACCCCTGTCTCCAACAAACGCAGCTTTATTAGTGAGCTCACCAGCCGAGGAAGAAAAGTATCAGGACTCACATACTGTATACGTATGCAGGTGGCGCTAGTGGTAAAGGACCCACGTGCTGATGCAGGAGACTTGAGAGACATGGGTTTGGGTTGGGAGGAGGGCATGGCAACTCACTCCAGTTTTCTTGCCTGGAGAATCCCATTGACAGAGCAGCCTGGTGGGCTACAGTTCATGGGGTCACGAAGAGCTGGACACGACTGAAGCAACTTAGCATGCATACATGCACGTATTGTACCCTCTTGTTCACATTTTTTTTTAGTTTCTTCTGTAGTGAGAAATTTAAGGAAAACAATCACAGAGGAAAAAAAAATTTCAGATTCAGAACCCCATTGCAAATAGACTTTTTGAAATGCCCTAAAACCTAAAACCTTAGCTTCAACCTTGTAGTTTTGCAATTTCAATTCCCTTAATAACACAAGGTAAAATACAACAAGCAAACAAAAACACAGCAGCAAATTATTTTACATTATTTTCATGGAGACAAGGGGTCTCTTTCCTGCTCTTGACTTTGAATAAGGTTTGCAAGTTTCATCAAAAGAATACATTGTTTTGAATTGCAACTTTCCTTGACAATCCACTTATCCTGTGAAAAAAAGGATATTTACTGCCTTTCCTCACATAAGAACAGCAACTAATTTTTTTATACTCAATATCAGTTTCTCAAATCGACAGATAAGCAAATATTTGAGGTTTGCAGACGGGGCTTCTTATATGAAAGCTTTGTCTTCTTAAAAATTGGAAAACATGTATATTTCCAATATATATAATTGTTATAAAAATCCAAATAAATATTACATTTCAGCCAAAAGGAATGTTTATTATAATACTGCATTCTATTAATAAATGTTGTTAAAAGACATAAAATGTTATTAAAATTAATTTAAAAAATATAATACTAAAAATGATGCTCCTTATAAAGATATTCATGAATTAAGTAAGATGCATTGTGTAGTTTTGGGTGGGCTTCCCAGGTAGCTCAGAAGTAAAGAATCTGCCTGTCAAGCAGAAGCCACAGGTGATGGGGGTTCTATCCCAGGATTGGGAAGATCCCCTGGAGAAGGAAACAGCAATCCATTCCCATGAGATCGCAAAGTTGGACACAACTGAGCCACTGAGCACACAAATCATTTCCTTTTACATTTTGTTTAAAGTGTGTGCATGCATGGCTGCTGTGCTCAATCGCTTCAGTCATCTCCAACTCTTTGCTATGGACTGTAGCCTACGAGGCTCCTCTGTCCATGGGATTCTCCAGGCAAGAATACTGGAGTGGGTTGCCATTCCCTTCTCAGGGGATCTTCCCCTCCCAGGGATTGAACCTGCATCTCTTATGTTCTTTACCACTTGCGCCACCTGGGAAGCCTTTTATTCAAAGAAATTTTATTTAAATATAGGAATTTATATACCTCTGGCTTTGTTTTATTTTAATAGGTGTCAGAAGCTTGGCTGAGCTTGGAGGGTGGGGAGCTACCAGTTATTGGGGTAGCCAGTAAAAGCAATAGAGCAGGAATGAAAGAGTTAAGACTTGAATCACTTACTACAATGAAATAAGAGAAAGGCTCAGGCCTGCATTGCATTTTACCCCATGAAATGGCATGTGGAGCCAGGTAGATAAGGACACTGTTCTGCTTTGGAGGAAGCCCTGAACAAAAGGCTCCAGCAGTTTTAGGCACCCCAAGCTAGGGGTTGGGGAGGTGAATGGGGCTGTGACATAACTTAGGGAGGGCCGGGCATGGGAATGTAGTTAAGTTTTTTTTTTTTTTTAATTTATTTACTTTAATTGGAGGCTAATTCCTTTACAATATTGTGGTAGTTTTTGCCATACATTGACATGAATCAGCCATGGGTATACATGTGTTACCCATCCTGAACCCCCTCTCCCACCTTCTTCCCCATCCCTTCTCTCAGGGTCATCCCAGTGCACCAGCCCTGAGCACCCTGTCTCATGCATCAAACCTGGACTGGCGATCTGTTTCACATATGATAATATACATGTTTCAATGCTATTCTCTCAAATCATCCCACCCTCGCCTTCTCCCACAGAGTCCAAAAGACTATGGGAATGTAGTTAAGTATTAAGTCAGAGTGGGGATAAGTTTTCTTTTCAAGGTTTCCCTTCTTTCCCCAAATACAGGCCTGTGTCTGCCCAAGGCCTCAGCTGGAGAACGGAAATGAAGGTGAGGAAGCTAGGAATTTAAATACACTGAGTGGATCTGCCAGAATGCCTGCAGGACTTGCCTGGTAGATTGTGATTACTGTTGCTGTGGTTCAGTTGCTAAGTCATGTCCAATTCTTTGCAACCCCATGGACAGTAGATGTGGAGCCAAAAGGAAATATGCAATTGTACTGTTCTTTTAAAAAAATAATTTTTATTGGTGTATAGTTGATTTACAATGCTGTGTTCATTTCTGCTGTTCAACAAGTGAATCAGTTATACACATATCCATTCTTTTTGGGGTTCTTTCCTATATTGGTCATTACAGAGCACTGAGTATAGTTCCCTATGCTATACAGTAGGTTCTTAGTAGTTATCTATTTTATAGACAGTAGTATGTATATGTCAGTTTCAATCTCCCCATTTTTTCCTCTCCCCTCTTCTCCCATAAGTTTGGTTTTCTACATCTGTGACAATATGTCTACAGTTATATCACTCTTAATATTAAAAATCAAATAACATTTATTGAGCAAATTCTAAAACTTCACAAATACTGTTTCCTGTTGTTACTTAACTGAGTCCTCATTAAACCATGAAACCATGCAAGTTTGGTCATATCTCAGTCCTAATCTTGAGACTATTAAAGGGCAGATCAGAATGGTCAAGACACTTGCCCTGGGTTACACCCTACTAAAGGGCTGAAGCCACTTTTATCTCATTTCTGTCCTATTCAGTAATGTTTTATTACTCCATATCTGCTCAGGGCACAAAACTCTCAAAATGATAGATAATCCATGACAATGTAAATAGCTACTGTGTACATATTTCTTTCACTTTTTCACAGTTTTTTTTTCCTACTGTCAAGAGACCCCTTTTGAACTGACAGGAAATAGCAGGCATACAGTTCAGAGGGGTGCACTTTGTCATGATAAGAAAATGATATATCTGAGATTTTATTGTTGATACCAGTTCAACCATTTTCTGCTATAATTTCAATATAGGATTTTGGTTAGATTTTAAATATTTATTTCTATTTTGTAGAAATCATTATCTCCTATAGTTAAATACATTTTGGGACTGCATTTACTATTAGAGGGTAGAATCCTAAAAAAAGACAATGGTACCCTTTAGGAATTTAGATAACTGATGATATTATCTTTCATATTTTCTTTCTTGTAACTTTGTGTTGATGAAAGCAGGAGCTGGATGTAGCAAAAATGAGCAACATGCTGTCTATGCTCTGAAGTCGCTTAACATGCAGAGGGGCTTCCCTGGTGATTCAGCGGTAAAGAATCTGCCTTTCAAAGCAGGAGACATGGGTTCAAACCCTAGGTTGGGGCTATCTTCTGGACAAGGAAATGGCAATCCACTCCAGTATTCTTGCCAGGGAAATCCCATGGACAGAGGAACCTGAGGGGCTACAGTCCACGGGGTTGCAAAAGCACTGCCATGACTTAGCCACAAACAGCAACATGCGGAAGCATAAATAGACAAATATTTGAGAAATTATAGAAAGGAGTAATGGAGAAGGCAATGGCACCCCACTCCAGTACTCTTGCCTGGAGAACCCCATGGAGGGAGGAGCCTGATGGGCTGCAGTCCATGGGGTCGCGAAGAGTCGGACACGACTAAGCGACTTCACTTTCACTTTTCAGTTTCATGCATTGGAGAAGGAAATGGCAGTCCACTCCACTGTTCTTGCCTGGAGAATCCCAGGGACGGGGGAGCCTGGTGGGCTGCCGTCTATGGGGTCGCACAGAGTCGGACATGACTGCAGCGACTTAGCAGCAGCAGCAGCAGTAGCAGAAAGGAGTAAATAATAAAACAATATGGGATGCTATTAAAATGCTTAGGCCTGAAACCAACTCACATATGGGAAAACATGGAATCATTGACCAAATTATTAGCATTGGTAGATTTAAAAGTATTTATTTAGAATAATGATATTCTAAGAAAATGGAATACCATGTGTACAATACTGGAAAAAAAACAGATCAAGAATAGTTGAATAGAATAGAGAAAATATGAATTTTAAATATTTTTAATTTTCAATGTTGCTTCTTTTAGAGCTTAATACATAAGCCTTTATTTTGTTGTTAATTTTTGGAATGATGAGTTTATCATTTTTACTTCATTTGGAAAAACTTGGGTGTTATTTTCTTAATTATTCTTGTGTCTTTATTCTCATTCTGGTATGCCAGTTACATATATATCAGATTATTTACTCTTGTTCCAAAATCCACCTAATATTTGTCCCTGTGTATGTATGCATGCATATATGTGTGTTTTAGCTTTATTTCTTTCTTTCTATGATTTTATTTCATAGTTTTCATTGTTAGATCTTCAGTTTGACTAATTATTAATTCTTCAGTGAAATATCCATTCCACATGTCTCTTTATCTTTGGAAAACTTTTGCCTATTTATAGACTCTTCATTATATACATGTTCTCATGAAAATTTTGGAGCATATGAATGATAACTTTTAAAACTTTCATTTCTGTCCATTAATCTGATATTTCTTCTTGCTATGGGTCATATTTTTCTGTTACCTCACCTGTTTCATACATTCATTTGATGTCAAAAGTGATAAATTTTATGTTGCCAAATACTTGATATTGTTGTACTCTTTTAAGGAAAGTTGTAGTTTTTACTGATAGGCATCTAAGTTATTTAAACATGAATTTGCACAGCCGGAAGTTTATTTTTATTATTTTGGCCAAACCAGAGCAGTCTTTACTTTGTGGCTCATTCAGCCCCATTACTCTGATGAGACTGTTCTGGGCTTTCTATTGAATGGCCCCTATACTTAGCAAGGTCTTTGCACTTTGGCTGTTGGCATGTCCAACAGTTTCTAGCCCTTTTTGAGCTATGGTAATTCTTTCAACTTACAGCTCCTTGATAGTTGTTTTTTTAACCTGGAAATTAATTTTTGTCTGGCATTTTGGAAATTCCATTCATAGATGCATAGATTAGTATCTAGGCAAAGACTCAAGCGGATCCCTAGGTAGAGCTTTCCTAAAGCCCTTTTGCTAAACAGCTCCATTTTTTGTGGTCTTCATCATTATCTTGCTCTGTGTCCTCTCCCTCACTAGAAGTCCAAATCAACAATTTCCTTCTCTGAACAATCATAAAATTATACTAACTCTTTGCAAAGGTTGGAAACTGTAGTTGCCTATATTTTTGCTCATCTTTCTAATTATTTACAGTGGGAGTGGCCGTAGCGATTCTGATACTACCCCTGACTACAAGTAACACTTTAAGTATCTTTTTATGAGAAGTAATGAATAAAAAAGTTAATCTTAGTAAACACTGACAATACATAAAATATATTTTATAATATTTGTCTATGACTTCCCTGGTGGCTCAGTGGTAAAAAATCCACCTGCCATGCAGGAGTTGTGGGTTTGATCCCTGGGTCTAGAATATCCCCTGAAGAAGGAAATGGCAACTCACTCCAGTGTTCTTGCCAGGAAAACTCCATGGATAGAGGAAACTGTTGGGCTCCAGTCTGTGGGGTTGCAAATGAGCTATACAGGACTTAGTGACTAAACAACAGCTACAAAAACAACACCATTGTCTATACAGTCAATTCAAAATCTTTTTAAATCACCTAAAATCTGTTTCACTCCATTAATAGTATGCTATTATTTAATACCATTAGTAAGAAGAATATAAGAAAACAGTGTCTGGCTTTTCAGTAACATGATGCTGTTATTCATTTCTAAAGAAATGCATGCACCTTTTAAACGAAGATCATTACAATATTCCACTTGTATAAACAAGAGATGGGTAGTTATATAACTAATTCAATATTAGAAAAGACTAAACTTTTAATCACTTAGTGGGTATCATAAATTACATAGATTGCAGTTTCAGAGTTCAAATTAGAAACCAAGCTAAATAATATTTTTAATGATTGAAAATACATTTAATCAAAGTACACTTCTATATTATTTTCTTTGTTTCACTTGAAAACTAAAAAAGTGAAAAACACTGTTTTTTTTTTTTTTTTTTGCATTACGATAATCATAGCTATGTCTAACTCCATATACCTCCTGGTATTTACAGTTTAATATTCACTGGTACATATTTTATTACATTAGTTTCTTTAGATTTTGTCTCCAACAATTAAGTATTTAAAATTAGATATTTTGCAACAAGTTTAACATTTTTGTTATTGACAAAATATTTTATTTCCTTTTTATTTTCTTCTTTCAATTGATATTCACTAACTACTATTTACTAGCATTTATTTTGTTTACTAAGTTGGCAAAAGTTATTAGAGGATTTTTAAGATCTCATTGATACTTCCGAACTGTGGTGTTGGAGAAGACTCTTGAGAGTCCCTTGGACTACAAGGAGATCCAACCAGTCCATTCTAAAGGAGATCAGTCCTGCGTGTTCTTTGGAAAGAATGATGCTAAAGCTGAAACCCCAGTACTTTGGCCACCTCATGCAAAGAGTTGACTCATTGGAAAAGACTCTGATGCTGGGAGGGATTGGGGGCAGGAGGAGGAGGGGAGGACAGAGGATGAGATGGCTGGATGGCATCACCGACTCAATGGACGTGAGTTTGAGTGAACTCTGGGAGTTGGTGATGGACAGGGAAGCCTGGCGTGCTGCAATTCATGGGATCGCAAAGAGTCAGACATGACTGGGCGACTGAAATGAACTGAACTGAAGATCTCATTAATACATTGTCAAAAACAACAGAATCTACACAGAGTCAAAATATTGTGTGTATTACCCTGACATATGATTCTGTGTCAAAATTTAATTTTCTTTATTGTTTATTTAAGATTTTGTAATGTAAAATATAATAATATCTGAATGCCAACTTGGAAGTATTAGTGGCTGCTGGCAACCTTGAAAATCAATTATTATTCATTTTTCTTCCCTATGACCTGAAGAAAACTGAACACTGCAGTAAAAAAATGAAACCTGATGCCTTTCAAACAAGTACAGACGATCCATTTTTCTTCTCTGTAACAATAAATTATCATTAAAAGAGCTGTTGTAGGCATCACATCATTCTTTACAGAATCTTAGAGCTTGAGTTCACCTTTGACATTATAAGGTAAACTATTTTTGATTCACATGAACAGTGTGTTTTCTTCAGAGGAAACTTCAATTTAAATTTTTAAAATTTTGTATAAGGTTTAGCAATTTTATAATGTGTCTACATAAATCAGAAAGAATTTAGTCATGAAAAAAAAAAGAAATTTTCAAGTAAACTGAATTATGCCAATCCCAGAAAGAAAAGTTTAAAGGTATAGTATCATAGAGCAAATATAGTTTCCCTACCACAGATGGTGATTGCAGCTGTGAAATTAAAAGATGCTTACTCCTTGGAAGAAAAGTTATGACCAACCTAGATAGCATATTCAAAAGCAGAGATACTACTTTGCCAACAAAGATTCGTCTAGTCAAGGCTATGGTTTTTCCAGTGGTCATGTATGGATGTGAGAGTTGGACTGTGAAGAAAGCTGAGTGCTGAAGAATTGATGCTTTTGAACTGTGGTGCTGGAGAAGACTCTTGAGAGTCCCTTGGACTGCAAGGAGATCCAACCAGTCCATTCTAAAGGAGATCAGTCCTGGGTGTTCTTTGGAAGGAATGATGCTAAAGCTGAAACTCCAGTGCTTTGGCCACCTGATGCGAAGAGTTGACTCATTGGAAAAGACTCTGATGCTGGGAAAGATTGAGGGCAGGAGGAGAAGGGGACGACAGAGGATGAGATGGCTGGATGGCATCACTGACTCGATGGACATGAGTTTGGGTGAACTCCGGGAGTTGGTGATGGACAGGGAGGCCTGGTATGCTGCAATTCATCGGGTTGCAAAGAGTTGGACACGACTGAGCAACTGAACTGAACTGAACTGACTGATCATATAGCAAATGTAGTTTCCGTAATGCTTTAACTGATTGTAGGAAACTGTGCTGTATTATACACTCACGTCTTCCTTTTATCAAATCCTGCAAGCAAATTATGAAAAAAGATCCAGTTTTGATTGTTTGATACCACTATTTTTTTTTTCCTTCCATATGTGTCCTTTTTGCTTTTAAAAAAAATCAACTGTGAGACACATGTGTTAATCAATAAGCATTTTTATATTATTGTACTTGGGGACATATTTCCCATTTTTAATTTTTTTATTATCTGAATTTAAGATTTTATGTATTTTAATTAATATTCAATTCTATTTAGGTAATGGATTTACAGCATTTCTTTAAACACTTTTAGGCCTTCTTGACCTAAAGGCGCCACAACAAGGAATTTTAACTCAGAGTGAGTGGATCGGCAAAAACTAATAAAAGTAAAATTTTCTAATGTCAAATAAAGTATATGTTACCTATTTAAAACTCAAACAAGACTTTACTGGTTGGTTGAGTAAGATATAACTTGTTGCCTTTCAAAAAGTAGGGGGAATATCTCACATGCTTTGATATTAAGGTCAAGAACTTATTCAGATTCTTGTCTTGATTCATTGCCAATTTTAAGGATTCAAAAATCATATGCTCCAGCAATTTCACTTCAGAGTATTTTTCTTAAGGAAATTAAATCACTGATTCAAAAACATGTCTGCAGTATGTTCATTGCAGCATTATTTATAATAGCCAAGATATGGAAAGAACACATGTTCATTGATAGATGCATGAATAAAGAAAGTATAGAATGTCCATTAAATGGAATATTATTCAGCTCTAAAAAAATTCTTCCATTTGTGACAACATGGATGTAACTTGAGGTGTTACACTTGCTAAGATATAAAAGATCTTATAAAGATCTTACATAGATCATAGTTTAAGACATAAGCTAAACAGAAAAAGATGAACATTAAACTTATTGTGATATAAAAATGTAATTATGTGTGGTGATGGATGTTAACTCATCATTTTGCAATACATACATGCATCAAATCAGTTTGTTGTATACCTAAGTGAAGTTGCCTACCAGGCTCCTCCGTCCATGGCATTTTCCAGGCAAGGGAACTGGAGTGGGTTGCCATTTCCTTATCCAGGGGATTTTCCCAACCCGGAGATTGAACCCAGGTCTCCCACATTACAGGCAGATGCTTTACCCTCCGAGCCACCAGAGAAGCCCAATATACCTAAAACCAAAGTTATTTGTAAACTATATCTCAATAAAAAAGAAAGGGATTTGAAATTCTCGTTAAAGATGGAGAGGTAGGAAGATTCTGAATTCACCTTCTTCAGACACACTGAGTCTAGAGCTATATATATGGAATAATTTCCTCGGAAAGGAATCTAAACAGTGGTGGAGTGGCATTTCCACAAGAGGCAAACAAAAGGGACTCCACATTGAACCAGGTAAGAAAGGTTGAGCCAAATTCAGCATAAACACCACTTGCAGTATCAGGACCCGGTCAGGAGGGAACTCAAACCCTGAGTTTCTCCCTCAGGAGTGAAGGGTTCATACCCCAGTTTGTGTGTGTGTTAGTCACTCAGTCATGTTTGACTCTTGACGACCCCATGGACTGTAGTCTGCCAGGCTCCTCTGTCCATGGAATTCTCCAAGCAAGAATACTGGAGTGGGTTGCCATTTCCTTCTCCAGGGGATCTTCCTGACCCAGCAATCAAACCCAGGTCTCCTGCATTGCAGGCAGATTCTTTACCACTGAGCCACTAATGGAGGATACACCACCTTACTTAGAGTTTAAAAGGAATTTTCTCCTTCCCATAAAGATGGAATAAAAAGGGCCAGATTTGCTTTCATATCATAAACAACAACAAAGAAAGACAAATATGAAAAAACCATTTTCAAGACACTGGACATCAGGCAACACAGGACAATGATCCTTGAGGGATAGGAAAAAAATAAGATAAACCCTGAGATGTCTCCATTTTACAGTAATGAGAGAGATTCTGGTTGTACCTTGGTAGGAGGAACACAGGGACACCATGTGTTAAAGAGCTTGAGCTGAGAGAGCAAGTTGACCGGTACTGTTGGGGCTTTCGGGACAGGCTACCAGCCTGGAGAGAGCTGTGCAGAGGCAGAGTTCCAGAGGACCTTCCCTGAGACTGACACACAGAGCACATTCACTAGAGAATGACTGGTTTTGAGGATCACATAAGCCCAGACATAGAAACCACCTGGAATGATTATAGGGAACGGTGTATGGCATGTGCACGGCCGAGAATATTGTCAGTTTCTGCCAGCAGCCTGGAATATCTAATAATTCACAGAGCTCTTGGTACAGTACTCAGCAGGGCCCTGCTTGGGTGTGAGAAATAATGAAATCCAGACTAACTGCTTCTCTGGAGAAGAATTAGAAGAACTAAAAGCCATGCCAGAGATTGAGAAAAAAATTTTGAAATCATATACCTGGTAAAGTACTTGTGTCCAGAATCTATAAACAACCCTCAAAACTCAAGTGAGATAAAACAATTCATCAAGAATGGGCAAAGTATGTGAGCAGACACTTCACCCCAAGGAAGATATATGGATAGCCAATAAATATATGAAAAAATATTCAACACTATTTTTTACTGGAGTAACAAAATTTGAAACTGTCAAGAAATGCAAATGTTGACTTCCCTGATGGTCCCGTGGCTAAAACTGTGTTTTCAACGCAAGGGATCCAGGTTTGGTCCCTGGTCAGGGAACTAGATCCCTCCTGCTGTGATTGGCACAGCCCCCCCTACCCCTCCAAAAAAAAAAAAATCTAAATAAAATAATCTTAAAGGAGAATTTAAAAATATGTAAAAAAAAAAAACCCCACAACTTTTAACCTATCACAATGGCTAAAATGGAAAGATTGGCTGTAACAAATTCTGAAGACGGTCATCAAATTCATAATCTTATTTGATCCCAAGTCTATTAAGAGATTTCCATTCACGCATGAAGTTATTTTCTACTTGAAGACATCAACACTTAAAAATATTATCCTAATGTGACGTTCACTTAGGAATCTATACTTTTTTATAAATCCAATTTTATGAACACTCTTTATTTCTAAAGTATAACCAGCATGACTCACTATTAACTTTGCTTTGGAGAACTGCTGGAATTTTTAAAATTTATTTTATACATTTGTTAATAATTTAATAATAATTTAAAGTGTATACATAAAAGATTCATAGCCTAATGCCAGGTAAACCTCAAAGACCATCTTTCCTGAAGTTTTCATAAAATAGTTTTGAAATTATTGGGGTAATAAAATGTTGGTTGAAGTTAGGATATTTGGGCATAAAATTTTATGGTCAAGCAAAAATGTTTATTTTATTAATATAGCTACATAATCCTCCTACTGTATTGATCACTTTGGCCTCAGTAGAGTCCTGTGAATGCTGTTTTTAGTTCCTTATGTCTTATCACAAAGGTTTATTTAGACTTCCCAGATGTGTTTGAGTTTTGTTCCTTCATTTCAGCTCAGTATTCAAGCCTGTAAGTAATACTCTAAGTTAAGAGATCCAGTCCCAAAACAGAAACTATAATTTTGCCCTAGTTATTCAGACAACCACTCATGGCATTACACTTTTTAATTGCACCATCATGCAGCAGTAGTTTGTTTGCTAGGTTAACAGTGAAACTATTTTTAACTTGGTTTAATGACTGGAAAAAAGACTTGTTACGTTTATAATTTATTACCAAATTTACAACATAATAGTCTCCCTAAAATACAATGTGTAATTTTCAAAGTGAAATATATATACTTTTTGATATGGGGCTAGTCCCTTTACTTTCACTTGTGACTTTGTTAAATTAAAAGAAAACATCATCAAATTTTAATTAAACTGCTGCTGCTGCTGCTGCGTCGCTTCAGTCGTGTCTGACTCTGTGCAACCCCATAGATGGCAGCCAACCAGGCTTCCCCTCCCTGGGATTCTCCAGGCAAGAACACTGGAGTGGGTTGCCATTTCCTTCTCCAATGCATGAAAGGGAAAAGTGAAAGTGAAGTCGCTCAGTCGTGTCCGACTCTAGCGACCCCATGAACTGCAGCCTACCAGGCTCCTCAGTCCATGGGATTTTCTAGGCAAAAGTACTGGAGTGGGGTGCCAACTATGTACCTCCAAAATGACTTTTTGTCTTTTCAGACTCTAGGCAGATATTGCAATGATATACAAATCATAAGATTAAAGGATAATATCAATTAATGAAGTGCCAAGTTTCTCATTTATATACTATTAATAAAAAGACACCTTCAATTTGCTTGATATTTTATACGTCAGTTATCTATCAATAAAGTGGGGAAAAAGACAAAACATTAAATATTATATGACACTTTAGGATTACTCTCTTACTATCTACGTACAAAATTGATATCAAAGAAAAACTAATTAAATGAAGCTCACACTTTAATAGCTAGTCTATATTATCCATTAATATATGTATTACATCACAGAGGAAGAAGGTATGAATTAACAGATTTTCAAGATCCCAGCTAATTGCAGGAGAATAATACTTTCTCATAAGAGGTCTTATTAAAATGTGTGTTTCTCCATAGCTAACATAGTCTATAATATCCTGACTCCAAAAAGATTTGAATGACAGAGTAACTATGTTGGAATGCATCTGATTTATAATTCCACTTGTGTAATTATATACACAATGATATAATTATATAAATACACAATTATATAAGTACATATTATCATATAAGGATTTCCCACTTGGCTCAGTGGTAAAGAATCTGCCTGGCAATGCAGGAGATGCAAGAGACTCTGGTTTGATCCCCAGGTTGGCAAGATCCCCTGGAGAAGGAAATGGAAACCCACTCCAGTATTTTTACCTGGAAAATGCCATAGACTGAGGAGTCTGGTGGGCTTCAGTCCATGGGGTCACAAAGCTTCGGATATGACTGAACACACACACATTATCATATAACATGTATAATTTTTTCTCCATCCCATAGGTTACCTTTTAATTTTGTTGATTGCTTTTTTGTTGTTGTTGTTCTGTAGAATCATAAATTGATTATCCAGGTGTCATAACTAAACCATACAGCCAAAACACATGTCAAAGAGTTTTTCTCTGTGATTTTCTCTAATAATATTACAATGTCAAGCCTTAAATTTAACTCTTTATCCATTTTGAGCTAATTTTTAAAGTGGTGTAAGTAAGGGTCTAGTTTTATTTTTTTGCATGTGAATATCCAGGTTTCCCAAAACAATTTATTGAAAAGACTATCTTTTCTCTAGTGTGTATTCTTGGCTCCCTTGTCAAATATTTGTTGACAATATATGCATGGGTTAATTTCTGGGATCTCAAGTCCTTTCCATTTTTCTTGTGTCTCCTTTTATGCCAGTACCATACTGCTTTGATGGCTATAGCTTTTACTATAGCTTGAAATCAGAGAGTGTCCTTCCTCCATACATTGCATTATTTTAATTTACATGTTTTAGTTATCAGAAAGCCTGAATTTTTTTTCAGAGGCTTATACGGCATGATTTTTCTTTGGGCATAATGGGTGCTTGGTTTCTTTAGTTAAGGCTTAAATTGTGTATAACAATGGTAAACTAAAATAGCTATTGATTTTATGTGCAAATGATAAATAACGAGGTAACTTTAAGGAGCTCATAGTTTTCTTGAATTAAAATGTATATAAAGTTTTAAATAAAAATCAATAATATAGATGAGATTGTATGATAAACATAATGATTTGATTTGATTACCTGATAAATATAATGCTTTCTGGGATTTTTGATATGCTGACATTCCAAACCATACTTTCCATCTTAGCCTATTTTACTTAAAGCATAGCTCATTGAAGAAAATGTCTTTGTCTCCTGAAAACCAGATTAAAATTATCTGTGCAATAGGATATTATTCAGCAATTAAATGGATAAAAATTATGCTACATGGAAAAACCATATGCAAAATTGTGTATTATATAATTACATTGTTATGAATTTTATGAAAAAATAAATGTTTAGAGAGAGAGAGAACACATCCCATGGTTGCCCTAGGACGAGGCTGCTTGTGAAGATGGATTAAGAACAAATACAATGGGAAGCCTTGTCATCGAAATACTTCAAGTCTGGATTGTTTTAATGTCTACACAACTCTGTGAGTTGACTAGAATCATTGAATTGCACACTTAGTATGGGTGCATTTTTCTATATATAGGTTATATCTTTATAAAACTGTTCAAATATGTCAACTGTGTCATCTCAAAAATTCATCAGGAAGATCCACTCTGAAATCATGTGCAATAAAATTGTGATAAATCACGTTGATCCAAACATAGCATGGAAAAGAGTATTAGAACTAGGAATATGCAAAATTGCATGAGAAAAGTTTGGCAACATACACACCTGTAGTTGTCAATAAATAAAAGTTGAAAAATGTATTTATGTCACTAAATAAAATTAGAAAATATAGTTTTCTTATTTATTAAGAAAATAGTTTCTCACAGTTTGCAGTTTGGAAATTGAAAAAAGCAAAAAATACCTAAGAGAAATATTTGCTAAAAGACTGCTATGTGTTTTGAAAATGAAAGATTTTTTTAAGTGCCTGAACTATGAGTACTAAGTTCAATCTTTATTCTAGAAAACACGGCTGTTAAACCATTTTCCTGAATGATACTCAATTATGCACAGATAAGTTACTGATATTACTAAATGGGCCATTCAAAAGTCAGTATAAATTAAATTCTAATTTTGTGATATAACAATTGCAATCAAAGCTGCCCTCAAGGCTAAATTATATTTTCTACACTAAAATGTAAACTTTTAATATTTGATAAAAAGTTAAATAATAATATAATAACATGATTTGCATTTTAGGTAAAACATCATTCAGAGTGTGATTTTACTATAAATGAGCATAAAGAACAATCAGACAGATTATAGATTTTATAAATAATCCCACTCCTATATAGTACATGGAATTGAAACAAAAATGCAAAAGTAAATCTTTGGATAAGAAGAGTCTTTGTAATAAATTTTTATCTGTATGCAAACAAGTAAATCTCTATGTCTTCTCTTATACTGTACACAAAATGTATCTTGACATTGACATGAGATCTAATTATAAAGCTAAATATATGAAAATTGCAAAATAACTTGTCAAAGAAAACCTTAAGAAGTGAAGTTAAGGGACACTTTCCTAGAGGAAAGAAAATGTGTTGATCCCAAAATAAAATAAAATCAATTATATTTCCTAAAAGTTAAAAACTTTAGTGTTTTCAAAAGCTCTATTAAGGAAATAAAAAGACATTTACCAATCTGGCAGAAAATATTTGAACAAATATTCTGATAAAAATCTTGTATATAAAATACACAAAGCAATATTACAACATAACAATTAAATTCCCAGTTCTTCTAATTTTTATTCATATATATATTTTTTTATTTTTATTTTTGGCTGCACTGAGTCTTTGTTGCTCAGCTTTCTTTGTTGTTTCTGGGCTTTGCGGTGAGTGGGGGCTTCTCTCATTGCAGAGCACATGCTCTAGGTGCTCAGGCTACAGTGTTGAGGCTCGTGGGCTTCAGTAGTGGTGGCACATGGGCTCAGTAGTTGCAGCTCTGCGTCTCTAGAGTGCAGGTTCAGTAGTTGTGGTTATCCACAGCATGTGATATCTTCCCGGACCAGGGATCAAACCCATGTCCCCTTCACTGGCAGGCAGATTCTTAACCACAGTACCATCAGGGGAGAGCCCCCAGTTCTTTCTAAATGAGTAACATATTTAAACAGTCATTTATAAAAGAAATAGGGATAGAAAATTAATTACATTAAAAGATGCTATAATGGTATGAATCATTATAGAAATGCAAATTAAAACAATAATTAAATACTGTAACTCACCCATCAGAATCGCTAAAATTAGAGACTGATAGCGGCAGTTGCTGCTAGGGCTGGTGAGTTCATCTATCCTGGTGGGCACCCAAAATGGCTCAGCTTCTTTGGGAAGCAGTGTGTCAACTTCCGTAAAATTAAAAATAGAGTTACCATACATCTCAGAAATTCCACTTCTACCTACTTACACAAGAGAAATAAAAGCATATGTCTAAACAATTTTTTTTATTCAAATGCTTATAGCAGTTTTGTTCAAAGCAGTCCAAATTGAAAACAATCCAAATATCCATCAGAGAACACAGAGTATTCATACAATGAAATAGTTATAAAAATACAAAAAAAACCCCACAAAATATTGATATCAGGACATAACAGAGGTGAATCTCTAAAGAATTACATAAAGTGGGAAAGCCAGATGGAGCAAATGATTCTATGTATGTGACTTCATAAAAATGCAAACAGAGGGAGTGGGAGAAGAGGAGAGAATTGAAGGCCAAAGACAAATTTCAGGGATAATAAAGATATACATAATTTTGAATTTTGCTGTGGTTATAACACCATATACATTTGTCAAACTCATCAAACTGTACATTTTATTATTTTTTACAGTGTTACAATGTAAATTTAATGAGATATACACTCATATAAAATTGTGATTTTTTAAAGGATCTTTATGTTGAGAGGCTGCTTGAATACTCTTTGATTTTAATCACCTATTTCTTGTCTTTGCCTATCATGGAAAACCTCAGGTAATAAGATCATCCTTTGACATTAGAAACAATCTCTTGATCATAACCTTGTTGTGAAAATAAATTATTATATGATAAATGGACTTTTATATTCTAGCCTGAATATATAAAGATTACCATAGGTAAATGGCAACTCACTCCAATATTCTGGCCTGGAAAATTCCATGGACAGAGGAGCCTGGAGAGCTAAGGTCCAGGTGTTGCAAAGAGTCGGACAGGACTGAGCATACATACACCAATTAAATGTAACTGCTATATATGCAGACTCGTGGAATTATGAACATACAGTATCAATTGGCAGTCCCATTTTAGGAATTGAAATAAAAGACAATTCAAATAACTGCAATAAAAGTTGTTATTGCTACGTATTTTCTTTATAATATCCTTCTATGTAATCAGCTCATGTGCTTGCATGTGTCTTACACTGCTCCCAATAGAATGGTTGCAACATTTTTCATACATATGTTTAAAGTTTGTATTTTAAATCCAGACTTTCTTCTTAAAAGGTTTTAGTAACTTTAACAACTTCTATTAAAAATCTGTTCATCCTGGGAACAGAAAAAAATGCAAGTTTACTTGCACAGTGCTTCATATTTCCTCATAGGGAGACTTTGTGGTCTGCGGCATGGTGCAGTATTTTATTTGAGATAGTCTAAACTGGAAATTCAGTCATGTGTATTAACCACCAGAACTTTTAATATTAAAAAAAAAACAACTCCCATTGCCCCTGAGATTTTTAACCAGTATATATCCATTTCATGACATCACTGTATATGCATTTTAGCACATGAAAAACTTGAAAATTCTTTTAAAATTTGAAATCCAAATTGTTTTTCTAACTGCAATAGGTGGTCATATCTGTATGACTAATAGATTATACAAATTTATTTTCTTGGACTACTTAACCTTCATATTCTTCAAGGTAAGACAGTCCAAGAGATTATTTTTCTGTATTTCTAGGAGGTTACAACTCAAAAAAACTTCTTAAAAGCTCAGAGAATATATTAGTAAACAATTCCTTAAGGCAAACCAACTAGGTATATATAAAATAAATTTAATGTTTCCACTCAAATAACTCTCCTTATAATATCTGATAAGGACTTCCCTGGTGGCTCAGATGGTAAAGTGTCTGTCTACAATGCGGGAGACCTGGGTTCCATCCCTGGGTCAGGAAGATCCACTGGAGAAGGAAATGGTAATCCACTCCAGTACTATTGCCTGGAAAATCCCATGGACAGAGGAGCCTGGAAGGCTACAGTTCATGGGGTCACAAAGAGTCAGACATGACTTAGTGACTTCACTTTCCTTTTCCTTTACTTTTCCTATAATATCTGATATATTATTAAGTGTTGAGTTGGACACAACTGAGTGACTTCACTTTCACTTTTCACTTTCATGCATTGGAGAAGGAAATGGCAACCCACTCCCGTGTTCTTGCCTGGAGAATCCCAGGGATGGGGGAGCCTGGTGGGCTGCTGTCTATGGGGTCACACAGAGTCGGACATAACTGAAGTGACTTAGCAGCAGCAGCAGCAGAGGTACATCAATCATCACTTGTCAGATATTCCCATTTATTTCTTGCCCTTCTCTTGAAAACTGTTTCCCAGCACCCCCTGCTTAAGTTTTCCATGTAAATTTGGCCAACAGGAATTCCTACTGATAGCCAGAGAAGCAAAAAAAAGGGACAGCCAGGAATTTTTGTCTTTTATATTATATCAGTTCAGTTCAGTTCAGTTCAGTCGCTCAGTCATGTCCGACACTTTGCGACCCCATGAATCACGCCAGGCCCCCCTGTCCATCACCAACTCCCGGAGTTCACCCAGACTCACGTCCATCGAGTCAGTGATGCCATCCAGCCATCTCATCCTCTGTCGTCCCCTTCTCCTCCTGCCCCCAATCCCTCCCAGCATCAGAGTCTTTTCCAATGAGTCAACTCTTCTCATGAGGTGGCCAAAGTACTGGAGTTTCAGCTTTAGCATCATTCCTTCCAATGAAATCCCACGGCTGGTCTCCTTCAGAATGGACTGGTTTGATCTCCTTGAATTCCAAGGGACTCTCAAGAGTCTTCTCCAACACCACAGTTCAAAAGCATCAATTCTTCGGCGCTTAGCTTTCTTCACAGTCCAACTCTCACATCCATACATGACTACTGGAAAAACCATAGCCTTGACTAGACGGACCTTTGTTGGCAAAGTAATGTCTTTGCTTTTCAATATGCTATCTAGATTGGTCATAACTTTCCTTCCAAGGAGTAAGCGTCTTTTAATTTCATGGCTGCAGTCACCATCTGCAGTGATTTTGGAGCCCAAAAAAATAAAGTCTGACACTTATCTCTGGCCTGTTCTAGTGATGGCTGCCTTTCCTCCAGGATGTCTAGTCTTTGTCAGACCATCCCTCCTCCCATAAACCCAGATCTCCATGATCTTTGAAAAAATGTATTCTATAAGATCACTTACTTGTAGGTTCTGTTCATATTACAATTCCAAAATGTAGTCAGTGGATGTGGCTCAGGCTAATGTTTGTGGTACACTCTGTTTGACTCTGTGTCTCTTTCTTAGTATGAATGATAAGTTTCTTACATTATATTATTATACTTGTCTTAAAGTACCCAGAAAACTTCCAGGAAATATTTCAGAAAACAGATCCTCATCACAACTTGTTGGGTTTATGTGGTTAACCAAGCTAGAGAGTTTTCTCCATTATAGTTGCTTTCAGTGAAAACAAACAAACAAACAAAAAGAATCAGGTTAATGTAGTGACAGTGTAATTACATGATTTATCACCTACTGTGATTCTTTATGGCTTCCCAGGTGATGCTAGTCATAAAGAATCCACTTGCCAATGCAGGAGACGTGGGTTCCATCCCTGGGTCAGGAAGATCCCTCTGGAGGAGAAATTGGCAACTTGCTCCAGTATTCTTGCCTGGGAAATCCCATGGACAGAGGAGCCTCATGAATGAGGACACTGAACACGTGATTGTTTAGTGTGTGCCATTTTGGCTAATCTGGAATCCCATTTTTCAGTATGAATCTGAGTGGAGTTAGGAAAAGAGAAACATGGTATTAAGAAGATGAAAGTGAAGTCGGCACCATGGAAGGACATAGTGAAATAAAACCCAGAGGGGATACAAGGCTCCATATACATTTCATAATTTACCAGTTCATATCTATGCCTGCTTCTGAATTCTAGACCTGCTGACTGATAGTAACTCAGGGATACCACCAGAAAAGGAGGCAAAAAGGCTAACAGACTAGCTCAATGTCTTCCATTTACAATCCCACTCTGGTAGCTGAGTAAGTCTTGCTACAAATTTGCCTCCAGGCTCCAGCTTGTTCATCTACACCATTGCTTTAAAGTCTGGATAGTAATTTTTTCTAATTATCCCCACTACCAACTTCTCATTTCAGATTTTATTGTATTCATTCCCATTTTTCCCATAATGATATAAAATCTAATTGTATAAGGCCTAATTCCTCTAATGTATGCCCTCACAATATCATAGTCTTTCTATTTCTCCTAGAATTAGCTGTGGTTAGTTGTATGAGCTGACTGAAGGAAAGATTAGGAATGTCAAGCAAACACTGAATTTAATTCAAAGAGTAATAACAAAGACTTCCAGAGCTAGGGCAAGAGACGTCATATCTGCTTTTGATGTCTCCAGAGAACTTGAAGAAAAAGTAATACTAGAGAAACAATCATTACAAATGAAAAAAAAAAAAAAAAAAAGCCTCAGATTTTAAAATGCAAAGCTCAAGGCAGACTTAAAAATTAGAGTCAAATCAATATTAAGTAATTACATGGGAACTAGAAGGTACATTTGATTTGAGTTGCAAGTATTGTACCTCTTGTAATTCTTTGAAATTCCTTTGTCAGAGGAGATAATTCCCTCTTTACTTATGTGAAAGAATATTAAACTTGCTCATACATACTGTAGTGATTACACCTGAGACTTGCCAAGCAAGAGGTACTAATTTCCTCAAGTCCCCTTTCATCTCTTTGTCCCTATACCAATAATCAGAAAGGTATCCTTGTGAAGAATATTGAGGCTTATTTTAAGATGAGACAATTTATACATCAGATAATTGCATTATCAAGCTGCCTTTCAGTCTGAGAAACCTGTATAATATATATGGAGTGGGGTTTAAGTTTGTTAGCCCAAGAACAATTTACAACACCAGAACATGTACAATTTATAATATTGCATGTTCCCAACATCCCAAATTGAATATGCTTGATTTACGTGGTTAATTGACTGAATTTAGTTTATGAAGCTTGGTTCTTGGTCAATGTCATGGGAAGTCATTATGACAGAACTAATGTAGAGGAAATAATGAAATAATGTAAAGGAAAGTATAGGAAAAAGATGTGATATGGAGAGTGGAGATCAAGGATGGCGGTTAGAGATGCCACCATTGAAATGAGCCCTGGATACCACTGGGAGAGATGAGATTTAGATTGAAAGAAACAATATGGTAAAGGTAGGATGGATAACTACTGACCATTACTGTAATAGGCAGAAGAGACAGAATGAGTCTCAGTGTACTTTGAGTGATAGGAGCTGTGGTGGTGGGAAACTGAATATAAAGACCCTTAAGAGTAAAGTGCCCTTTAATAAAATTTGTATCTAGAGTTTCCTAGTCCCATCACTTCATGGCAAATAGATGGGGAAACAATGGAAACAGTGAGAGACTTCATTTTTTGGGGATCCAAAATCACTGCGGATGGTGACTTTGAAATTAAAAGATGCTTACTCCTTGGAAGAAAAGCTATGACCAACCTAGACAGCATATTAAAAAGCAGAGGCATTACTTTGCCAACAAAGCTCTGTCTAGTCAAAGCTATGGTTTTTCTAGTAGTCAAGTATGGATGTGAGAGTTGGACTATAAAGAAAGCTGAGCACTGAAGAATTGATGCTGTTGAACTGTAGTGTTGAATAAGACTCTTGAGATACCCTTGGACTGCAAGGAGATCAAACCAGTCAATCCTAAAGGAAATCAGTCCTGAATATTTATTGGAAGGACTGATTCTGAAGCTGACACTCCAATACTTTGGCCACCTGATGTGAAGAACTGACTCATTAGAAAAGACCCTGATGCTGGGAAAGATTGAAGGCGGGAGGATAAGGGGGAAATAGAGGATGAGATGGTTGGATGGCATCACGGACTCAATGGACATGAGTCTGAGTAAGCTCCAGGAGTTGGTGATGGACAGGCAGGCCTAGTGTGCTCCAGTCCATGGGGTCGCAGAGTTGGACACAACTGAGCGACTGAACTGAAGTGAACTGAGCGTTTCCTAACCAAAATATTTTATAGCAATTTTAGGTAGTTAGAATAGGAAAAAGAAGTCCAGAATGGTGTTGGCTAAAAGACAAAATAGGGAAAATCCCATGAAAATAGAACAAAGGAATGGCCAAGAACTCGGAATGAGAACCTCAGGTGAAACAAATAGCCCTCCTGGCTAGCCCAGTTTACATAAGGGCAGGCTCAGGGGGAAGGAGAAAAAACATAAAATGAGTAGCCAAAATTAAGCCTCTCATCTCTTTTCACATCTTTTGGGTCAGCCCACCCTCATACCTCAAGGATGTATTTTCCTTTGCTTGTCAAATAGAACTGAGCTGTAACACTGATCTGTCTGTTGCTTCGAATTTTTGCTGTGCCAAGACAGAACCAAGGAAATTACAAACTCCCCCAACAGTAACATTCAAATGTTTGTGTTATCCTATATGCAGTGACTTTGCTGAAACAAATTAATAGGCATCATGGGATACAATATTAAAAAAAGACAATAAAGGAGCTGCTTCCTCTGTAAGAAAGATCAGAAGGACTTTGCTTTCATGAGACAGGGACAGCAATACCTTTATTGTCTTACCCCAGACTATATTTACCATCCTATTTAATACAATATAATCCACTGGAAAGGTGATTGCCTGTCACTAAAAATATGTGTTAATGATATGTGCTATATGCATGCCAGTGATTGAATATAAGAAGCAGAAATAGTAAATGATGTTTCTCTCATGGTAACTGGACTTGTTCTGTTTTTTTGAAGCTAAGAGTACTTATTGTAACAGCAATCCTGTCAATAGTTTTACAGAGAAGCTACTTCCAAAGTACATAATTAAAAAGACATAAAGTGCTATCACAAAAGTCACATTTTTGTTCAATTTTCTTCTATAACAATCACAGATATACACACACATCCCTCCAACAATTTCTACTTAAATTGCATCTGCTCCCTGAGATCTCTTTTTACATTGCAGTTATGAATGATCCCTGAAACATTTTTAAATAAACAATAATAGCATTTCACTAAAAACATAAAAGGCCATGAATTGGGGGTTAAAGTAAAATAAGTGGTGCTGATATCTGACCAGATGAAATATCCTCATAAAATGAGATTTGGAAAAGATATCTCTTATGTAGTGCATTATTATCCACCCACTAACAGGCAGATAGAACAAGGTGGCAGAAGCATAGAAGAGGGGTTTTCTGGGATAACAGAGAAGCCAAAGTTGAATATCTTTGGGGAGCTTTCTTGGAACCACATATACTAGAGCTAGTCCAAGGATTATCAAGCAACAACCAAAGAGTTGTAATATTAGAAATATATAACTGTTCTACTATTATTTTCCTCTGAAATTAAGATTTAGAGTGAATGTTACAACATAAAATAAACATAATAGTTATTAAAAGCTTTTAATAATAGTTATTAAAAACAAAAAAAATATATACAACTTTTTACTGACTCTAGTATTACATTCGGAGAAGGCAATGGCACCCCACTTTAGTACTCTTGCCTGGAAAATCCCATGGACAGAGGAACCTGGTGGGCTACAGTCCATGAGGTCGCTAATAGTAGGACACGACTGAGTGACTTCACTTTCACTTTTCACTTTCATGCTTTGGAAAAGGAAATGGCAACCCACTCCAGTGTTCTTGCCTGGAGAATCCCAGGGATGGGGGAGCTTTGTGGGCTGCCGTCTACGGGGTCACACAGAGTTGGACATGACTGAAGGGACTTAGCAGCAGCAGCAGCAGTAGTATTACATTATATACAACCTTAGCTACTGTATTGGATTGAATGCTAGATCCCCCAAAGATATGCATATCTGGAACTTGTAAGTGTGAACTTACATAGAAATTTTACAGGTGTAATTCAAGAATTTGAGATGAGATGGTCCTGGATTGGGGTTGGGCCGTGGTTTCCTTTCAAAGATTAATTTCGTCAGCATTCATAAATGTTTGGCTTCTGTTCTCCTTCATACTAATTGCTATCTTAAATATGTATTACCTCTTCTTCTATAGGGACATTTCTACTACTTCTTTATTTATTTATTTTAGTAATTTCATAATGTTACAGGTCCTTTCAACTAAGCTATAAAGTCATATAGGGATACCAGTGTAACTAAATCTGTAATAAACTCTATTTGACACTCCTTCATTTCTTCAATCAGTAAGAGTTTCAAGGTCAATGCATACAACACAGAACTTCATGAACAGCAGAGTTCTTCAGTTAATTAAGGACCATGAAAATTTTCTATATTTATCTCTTGTACAAACCTTCCAAGTGGTAAGCAACATGATTGTGGAACTTAATTGTGAGCTGTGGATTTAATGATGTGAAATAAAATATAGGTAAAAACAAAGCCAAGGGGCAGAATGATATTTCTAGTTCAGATACTATGTAATAATGATCTAAGTAAGTAGAGAGGTAGTACTATATCAATTTTAGTGAATGTAATTGTTTTTGACCTGTTTCTGGGAGTGGAGATAGATAGGAAACCATAATCCTTTAATAACATGTTTATCTTAGCCAGTCTTGAGCTTTATAGTTGAAAAATATGAAACTCCTGGCTCACTACCATTCTATTAGCAATGTGATCTTTATCCTTCTTTTTATACTGCTTATGTATTTGTCTAAGAGAGCTTACAGTGACCTTATGAGAATGTGAAGTATATTTTAAGATGCTTGAGAGTGTAAGTAAATTGTTACTCAGCTCTGTGTCTGTAGCCGCCCTTACAAATCAGATACATAGTAGGATGCAATCGACATGAGCTCTGTGAATGGATGCAAGTGAAAAGAAAAGGAAAACACATGAAAATGATGACCAGGGAACATATCACTCTGCAAAGAAAAGATTACTTTTTATATCATAATAAATGTTTCTTGCAGATATAATTTTTATATCAGTTTTTATGAAAGGGGATAATTACTTGACTGAAGAATGGACATAAGAACCTGCATAATCTCATCACTTAGACTTGACAGTTTTATGTGAACATAGGTATGATTTAACCAAGTTCTATTGTTTAATTCAAATCCTTTATACCATTTCTCATTATTTTTGTTGGCTAATGCTGTTAGTTTTGGGGTCATATATGTTAAAAGCTAAATTATGTTCATATATAGGCCATCAGAATTTATTTTATCTACTTCATATACACAAAAATTTGAAGCCATATATTGGATACATAAAGTTCAGAATTATATCTTCTCTTTTATAATTATATACTACTTTTACTCTATTTATATATTTTTTGAAGGAAATTAAATTTTCTTTTGCATTAAATATTGCTCAACCAGGTTTAAATGGTGAATATTTTGTTTATACTTCACATGTTTTTCATGATGTTATTAATTTTTTGATACGCGATTGCTCTAGGTGCTATAGGTGTAACATTTTGTTCTTTTTACCATGCTTTTACAGTTTTTCTTTTAAAGATTAATTACAGGGAAGATTGTGCTTTTAAAGCAATTTTTATTTTTAAAATTGTTACATATACTATACAATATAATAAATAAAATTGTTATATAAACTATATAGCATAATAAAGACAAGATGTGGAAATTTCCAAGAAGGAGACTGCTGCTGCTGAGTCACTTCAGTTGTGTCCGACTCTGTGCGACCCCATAGACGGCAGCCCACCAGGCTCCCCCGTCCCTAGGATTCTCCAGGCAAGAACACTGGAGTGGGTTGCCATTTCCTCCTCCAGTGCATGAAAGTGAAAAGTGAAAGTGAAGTCGTTCAGTCGTGTCCAACCCTCAGCGACCTCATGGACTGCAGCCTTCCAGGCTCCTCCATCCATGGATTTTCCAGGTAAGAGTGCTGGAGTGGGATGCCATTGCCTTCTCCAAGAAGGAGACTAAACCCACTATATTCAGGAAATAAAATGGACCAGTTCCTTGGAAGCCCACACAATGTGGCTTTCACAAACACATCACACTTTTATCTTCCAGAAGCTAACCCCTATTATAGATTTTTATTTTTAAAATTTATTTTCTTTAATATAATAGCACATGCATGTCTGTATATTACATTTTTAGTTTTATCTATGCTTGGACATTATGTAATGGCCAAATATTCTATGAGTTTTTCCTGTACCTTGCTCTTTTTTAAAATTTATTCATATTTTAAAAGTTTTTCACATATATTTATATGTTTGTATGATTTTCCTCATGATGTCTTTCCTCTTCCAGATGTATTAAGTTATAATTGACAGATAAACATATATTTAAGGTACAAAACTTAATGTGCATTATATACAGCTTCTTACCTATGTGCTTAAAGGAGCTTCTTCTAGAAAAGTCTTATCATAAATGAAATATAATTTATGAAATCATTCCATTGGGCTTGACTTTTTCATACCATGCTTTGTTAATCTCAAATTTAGATAAAAGCACTTTTGTTATTGTTTATTTACTAAGTTCTGTCTGACTCTCTGTGACACCATGGACAGGGAAGCACACGAGGCTTCTTTGTCCTTCACTATCTCCTGGAGTTTGCTCAAACTCATGTCCATTGAGTGCTGATGCCATCCACCCATCTCATTCTCTGTCACCCCCTTCTCTTCCTGCCCTCAATCTTTCCAAGCATCAGGGGCTTTTCCAAGGAGTCAGTTCTTCACATCAGGTGGCCATAGTACTGGAGCTTCAACTTTAGCATCAATCCTTCCAATGAATATTTAGAGTTGATTTCCTTTACGATTGACTGGTTTGATCTCCTTGCTGTCCAAGGAGTCTTCTCCAGAACCTCAATTTGACTCAATCTTTATGCTTCTTTCTCCAGAACCACAATTTGAAAGTGTCAGTTCTTTGGTTCTAAGTCTGGTTTATGGTCTAAATCTCATATCCTTACATGACTACTTGGAAAATCATAGCTTTGACTAGATGGACCTTAACAGGTACTAAAAATAAAATATCTGTAATCTTTTCTGTTTCCATCAAAAGCTTGTATACTAAGAAAAGTTGCTGGACCAAGGAAGTCTAAATCTATAAATAATTAAAAGACATAAAAGTTTCATGTTAAAGTGTTTGCATAGTATGAAATTTACAGTGTGAAGTAATTAATGAAATATGAGACACAAAGAGTATTTTAAGTTATATTCAAACAAAATTTTACTGCTTATTCAACTATAAGAAGTTAGTATCGCTCAGTCGTGTCTGACTCTTTGCGACCCGTGGACTGTAGCTCACCATGCTCCTTTGTCCATGGGATTCTCCAGGCAAGAATACTGGAGTGGGTTGCCATGTCCTTCTTCAAATTCAACATTAGAAATGAATAATTTGAAACATATTACAAAGCTTGGGGAGGCATTTCACTTTAATGATTAAAAAAAAGTATGCATTTTTTAGTTTTTATGTGTGGAAAGAAAAATAGACACTTGGTTCTAAACTAGACATTAACCCACTCTCAAAATAAAATGAATAATTTGTCCTTGTTATTAATAGTTTAGAGAGTAACATTTTGCTACTCATTGCAAAGGCATTTGATTTTAAAATTGCTCTTCTAATATTTTTAATCAAGCAAATTCAAAGGATTGTAGAGTAAGAATGGTGTTTGACATGGAAGCGTTTCTGAATTCAAAAAACATACTTGACTTAAAATAATCTCTTAATGGATAAATGAATCAAGGATAAATGAATCAAAAGTGTCCTTGTGACATATCTATTGTTCTTCCTCCTTGGCTATTAGTTGTTATCCCAAAATTAGTGTGTGTGATGGGTATGGAGACAGCTGGCCAGTAAAACAGATGATGGCTCCAGCTGTGCTGAGAGGACAGGAAATTAAACGGTAGTAAATGGAAATTCACTCATTTGTATGTCAAACTACTTTCAAACCAGTGGTATTATGACCTATTCTTATGAGCAACAATGACAAGGGGGAACACACATACTAGGCATCAGTCAAGAAACTTTGGAGCTACTCAAGCTACTGCATGTTCACACACAAAAGCAGAGACTCATAAAAGTTTCCAAAACATAAATCTAATATTGGTAATCACATTTGGACCATATGGATGACAGTCTTAATCTACTCAGGATACCATAACAAAATACTATAAACTGGGTAGCTTATGAGAACACAGAACTTTATTTCTTGTAACTCTGGAGGCTAAGACCTCCAAGATTCAGATGCTGGGAGATTCTGATGCGGGCGCTCTTTCTCGTTCACAGACTGCTGTCATTTCACTGTGTCTGCATCCAGCAGAAAATACAATAGATCTGTTTAGGTTCTCTTCTGACTAGGGTGTCAGTCCCAGTCATGAGGTGTCAACTCTCATGACCTAATCCTCTCTCAAAGGCCCCACCTTCAAACATCATCTCAATGGGGATGAGTTTTTGACACAGGAATTTTGGGGGGACACAAACATTCAGTCTTTAACAATTCTCAAATGTAAAGTGGACAGAAAAATAAAATTTGAAATATGTTTGATGTGAGATATCATCAAGAACGAAACTGTCTTATTCTATTGAACAAAGAAACTAATGTTAAGTCTTACTCTCAAAAAAATAGAGGGATTATTCATATATTCTCCTCTAAAGAGTCATCTGGGAGAATATTTCAAGGACTTTTCATTATATAAGGGATGTAATATTATTATTAGAGACATTTCAATAACTTTCACATAATTAAAGTCTGAAGTCTCTTCCCCTAACACACAAATTAGTCTCTGAGTAGCAACCACTTGGACCCCATCTCTTGTCAAGGAATATGTGGTAGATTGTCTATACTAATAAATGTCCCTAGTGAGTCACATTTCTGTGTTCTTTTCTGTATAGATTCTGGCTTTTCAACATTAGAAACATGACTTTAGCAAAGGCTAGTAAACTTCTTGTGTATCAGGACTTGCTTGTTCTTATTCCTAGGGATTCTCTTGTCTCCATGTGCTAAATCATAGGGCAGCCTCTTGGAGAATAAGGAAGAATGAACAGAGGACCCCACTGTACCAGCCATCTAAGACCACTCCTGAACACGTAAGGGAGCCTAGCTGTTACCATCTGGAGCAGAGGTGAACTAATCCCCTTGAAGATGTTGCAATTTGAACCACAGAATTGTAACCAATAAATACATAAATAAATTGAAATGACTTTTTATGTAATATTAGGTTACCAAACATTATAAAATTATGAAACATTTAATCAACTATTTTATTCCCTTAGATTGTTGTTGTGCTTAGTTGTTCAGTCATATCTGACTCTTTGCAAACCCATAGACTGCATTCTGCCTGCCTCCTCTGTTCATGGGATTCTTCAGGCAAGAATACTGGAGTGGGTTGCCATGCTCTTCTCCAGGGGATCTTCCTAACCCAGGGATCAAAGCCAGGTCTCCCACACTGCAGATAGATTCTTTATCATCTGAGGCATCAGGCAGTCCCATTCCCTTAGATAGATTTTGTTTTTTCTTACCTCTCAATCATCTTTTGAAACCCAACTTAAGCATCATAGCTTTAGAGAGATTTTCTTGAATTTCCATGTTAGGTTGAATTTCCCTCTTCCTTTCTCCTATAGAATACTCAGCATATAGTTAATAACTTTTTACATTATTTAAATATATTAACAAGTAGTAATGTATTTAACACGTTTGTTTCTTTCTATTACTTCTGACAGGGGCTTCAAAAACATCTCCCCTGTAGAATTCCAGTTCTTTTTTCCATTTATTATGTTTACTTTAGCAAACATAATAAATGGAAAAAAAAGATGATTACATGGATATACATGCATCGGTACCTACTAAAATTGGTAAGGTTGGTAAAAATAATTGCTATAATCTAATATGTTAAACTTATGAAGATCTCATGTTTTAGGAAGACTGCAATGAAAAGAGCCAAAAAATTGCAATTTTAACACTCATTGTATACAAACAAAAGTATGGTATGAGTGAATGAGTAGATGTTTACATAATTTGTGTGATTCTTTTTGTTACTGAGACCACTGTACTCTTAACATTTTTGCTTTACCCCACAGGGTGCTTTATGGTGGTCCAATATGTTTCCAATTTCCCTGGAATTTTGTTAATATGAAATCATAAGTATATAAGGCCAAATCTAATTTGGTAGATCCTAGGATATTTTTGTTTTTAGAGTTGGAAAATTCCAGAATTCACACAGTTTAATTGATCACGCTGCAAGTAGTTTAGGTTTATTAGCTAAATTTGTTTTATTTGAAACAATAGCTCTGAAAAGAAAAATGAAGTAAATAAAGGGAAGGGAACAGAAGAAAATCCACCAGGTCTGCTGTGGTCTTGTTAGAGAAGTGGTTTTCTTATGGCTCACATAAAGTTTCTACTGTCAAGTAATTTTGAGACCGACATGCCCTAACCCATATGGCCCACTGATGTCATTAGCTTAACTTAGTTTTCCAAGTTTCTTCAAGAGAATGGCATTATTGCTTTCATCATTCTTTGGGACGTTGCTTGTCAGTTCTCTGTTCACATTTTTCTCTTTCTCATTAGACAATATGATGCTAAGAGAACAGAGTTTATCGTTCTTGTAAACGTTGCAGCTCACCTTGTAATCCTGACCACCGAGTCTAAGTGAAGTGGGTAAGGGACATGTTTGTTTCTTTCTATTATTTCTGACAGGGGCTTCAAAAACACCTTCCCTGTAGAGTGCCATTTCTTTTTTTTTATTTTTCTTTTTTTTTAATTTTATTTTATTTTTAAACTTTACATAATTGTATTAGTTTTGCCAAATATCAAAATGAATCCGCCACAGGTATACATGTGTTCCCCATCCTGAACCCTCCTCCGTCCTCCCTCCCCATACCATCCCTCTGGGTCGTCCCAGTGCACCAGCCCCAAGCATCCAGTATCGTGCATCGAACCTGGACTGGTGCCATTTCTTTTTTCTCTTTCTTATGTTTACTTTAGCAAAGAAAAAATGATTATGTGGGTACATATCTATTGGTATCTACTAAAAGAACCAGATTCCTCTGCCAAGGGAAACCTTTCATAGATTCATAAAACTGGTGAGGAAGACCCATATTTGTTCTCTCCTATCAACCTCCTAAAACTCTAGTTAACTCCCACCTCAGTAAGACATGCTTTACCATAAGATGGAATTCTCCTAAATGTTTCTAATTAATCTGTGCTTAACATAGAAGGAGTTTAAATAAAATTATATATTATTTCATCCTTAAGCACTGCAGGAATTTGACAGAAAATAATA
Organism: Bos indicus; assembly: GCF_029378745.1. Classification (NCBI taxonomy): domain Eukaryota; kingdom Metazoa; phylum Chordata; class Mammalia; order Artiodactyla; family Bovidae; genus Bos; species Bos indicus. Next base: position 17,386,533 of record NC_091775.1, on the reverse strand, counting down.
ATGCCACCCTGTAGCCATGCTCAGTCCATTGCTGAGTTGCAGTGACTGGAGTAAGTCACCCACACTGAGTGAAAATTTCTCACATTTGCTCTGAAAACAAAATACCCTCGTTAGAACAGTTTTATAAAAATAAAGCATGCATGCATATTTATGTGTGTATATATGTGTGTCTATAATATCTTATCATGATTATTACATTATAAAATCATGCCAGTTTAAAATTCTTTTTTTTTGACAGCATTTTATTTTTTATTTATTTTTTAATATAAATTTATTTATTTTAATTGGAGGTTAATTACTTTACAGTAATGTGTTGGTTAATGATAACCCTGTATGCGAGACAGCCAGTTTAAAATTCAATTTCATTATTAATTCTACATGCAAGAGGCAATAATAAAATTTGAAGTATATTTTTTCTACTGTAATTTAATCAATTTTATGGATGATTACTGTAAAATTATAGACTTGAGTTTTGGTTTTTGTTTTGGGGAGATTTTTTTGAGGTTTGGTCTTGGAGAAACCCCATCAATAGATTAGTGGGTTAATTTACCTAAATTGGCTCATAAGTAGGAAGCAGTAAGAAAAGCTGTTGTGGGGAATAAGTACTCCTCTTTATGTAGGAATTAAGTAATTCAAAAAAAGAAAAAGCAAAAGAACACCCTTCTTCTAAAGTATTTGGTTCAGTTTTAGGGGAATCAGTAGGAAATCTGCATTAATACAGAGAGAGCGAAATAAAAAAATGCAATGTTAAGAACTCCTACTCTGCCCCTTAGAATTTTTATGGGGAGAGAGAGGGGGAGAGAGAAAGAGGTGTACCCACACTAGATTGCATGAAATAGAAGTGGGAAGTACGAAGCTTTATCATTTCTGTACCACCATGAGGTGGTACCCCACCTAAGCCCAACTGATGAGTCATTAGAAATTTAGTTTGAAACATTTCAACAATAGGCTCTATTGTGAGATAGTTTCAAAGAGTGAGGAGGAAGGGGTATGGAGAAGGTAATGGCACTCCACTCCAGTGTTCTTGCCTAGAAAATCTCATGGACAGAGAGGAGCCTGTAGGGCTACAGTTCATGGGGTTGCAAAGAATCGGACATGACTGAAGCAATTAACACAGAGACACACAGACACACACACACACACACACACACACACACACACACACACACACACAGAGGAAGGGGTAGCACAGAATGTCCACTCTTCAGTGGGATATTCTGTTCTATTTCCTTTCATATAATGTGCAACTGATTGGTACTAGGGATAAACAGATATTTGCAAGCAGGATTTGATGAGTCCTGACTAACCCTCTTATCTGAGTGGTTCATCTTCTCATCTTGAAGATGATTTTTGCCACTTACTGTTTCAGAGAAAAATCACATAAATGAAACTTAGAAGAGTTCCTTAATGTCATTGGGGTTTCAGTGTTACTGGGCTGTGATACACACATATGTATATAGAGAGTGAGTGTATGTACTCTTAATGTGAAAATAAATTGCATTTCCTGTCTTAGTCAGATTGGGCTGCTAGACCAAAATATCCTAGAGCAGGTTACTGAAATATCACATATTTATTCATCATGGTTCTAGAGCCTAGGGAGTTTCTACTGACACTTTATAATTGACTGGGCCATGGTTTCCTGCTTCTTCACACATCTAGCATTTTTCTTGTGAAAAGGAAATTAGGGATGATGCATCACTAATAAACTGAATTTTGTTCCTTTGTTGGATGTGTGTAGAGTAACCCTTCTATTACTGCAGCATTTCCAGTCTTGAGAATAAATCTTCCACAACAATAATATTTTTTTTTCACAACAATAATATTTTGGTCTGAAAGATTTTTCATCTTAAGGGCTCTTGTGTTCATTGTAGAATGTATAACAGCATCTCAGGCCTCTACACACCACATGCCAATAGCATCCACCAGGTCGTGGCAGTCTCAAAATGTGTCCAGACTTTTCCAAAACTCTCCTGGAAGACATAATTTCCCATAAGGGCTAGCTTATCTTCGTCCTAAAGTATGGTCTCTCTTGGGTTGAATGTTTTCCTTGAGGTCACTCCACGCTTTCTGATCAGAATTCTAGCTTCTCCTAACTGTATTCATCTTCCTAAATCTCCATTCAGCTCAAAGGCTGGTGGTGGCTGTTTTTAGGCAGGATTCATAGGCTTGTGCTCTTACAGCTTAATATTCAATCATGACTGGAGAAGATGTGGATGCAGATTTCCTGAGCTCTTTCTTTGCAAAGTTTCCTTTCTATAGGACCCTGTCGTACAAATTCTGACTGCCTCATCAGCTCTTCTCCTATCTCTGTTTTTTGACTAAGCAATATTACTGTTCTCTAATCAGACTGTATTAGTCTGCTCTGTGGTTTGGAAATCGACCCAAGTAGGAATCTGGAACCTCCCTCACCCGTTTCCCTTTTCTCAAGAAACATATTCTTGTGTTGAAAGTTGGGCTATGTTAGGACGTGACCACTGTGATCTCTGGCTTTTATAGCTGCTCACAGCAGAAGGCTGTGACATGCTACTTCATCATTGTTGGAAACAAAACTACATATAACTTTTAAATAAAGCATTCTTTAATGGAAAACAGGAAAATATCATGCAGCTGCATTTTTTTTTTACTCTTTTGTAATCTACAATCTACTTTCTCAAGTCAAATTCCATACTTAAAAAAAAAAGCAAAGCCCTAGTCAAAACCCAACATCTAATTTTAAAATGTTTCCAGATTAGTTTTTTATTCAGCAAACTAAGACAATTCATTTCTTAAAAATAGCAAATCAGTATTTATAAGCAAAAATAGCAAACCGGTATTATAACTTATTAATTACCCTCTAGTTTACAGAGTTCTAGGCAATGGCATCCCACTCCAGTACTTTTGCCTGGAAAATCCCATGGACGGAGGAGCCTGGTAGGCTGCAGTCCATGGGGTCGCTAGGAGTCAGACACGACTGAGAGACTTCACTTTCACTTGTCACTTTCATGCATTGGAGAAGGAAATGGCAACCCACTCCAGTGTTCTTGCCTGGAGAATCCCAGGGATGGGGGAGCCTGGTGGGCTGCCGTCTATGGGGTCGCACAGAGTCGGAAACGACGGAAGCGACTTAGCAGCAACAGCAGCATATACGTATTACTCTACTAAGTTTTTATAGTCATGTCAGTTGTGAATGACAGTTGTGAGTAAGCATGTGATCATGGTCACATTCTTCTCACTCACTATAATTCATATCATAAAGGAGGAAATTAAAGCCTAAAATGCTATATTATTGTTTATATAAGGGCTAAATTTTATTCCCGATTCTTCTCAATGAATGTATGTGGCTCTTCATATTAATCATGCATTGTAATCATATTCTTTCTACAATCTAAGCTGCTATAATAGTATATCCCTCATAATCTCTGTCAGAGCAGAAGTGTTTTAACAAATATTTTGATTAATTGAAGACATGCAAGATTGTTTCAAATGATGAAAGACATTGACCCCCACATTGGATTATTCCCACATCTCATCCAAATATACTCCAAATCTCTTTAAATATCACACATTTATTTCTCATGGCTCTAGAGCCTAGGGAGTTTCTATTGACACTTTATAATTGACTGGGCCATAAAACATTGTCTTCAGTCCTAGAGTGGTATAAATATCATCAGTTAAAAGCTCAGAGAGATAGAGAAATATTAGAGGGGTTTCTGGAGGTTATCTTGTTTCTTCTTTTCACACAGGAGTTAAATGAAATGAAACCTCTTTAGAATACATTAGAATGGAATTTCACTTCATTCTTAACAAGCCATGGTGACTATCTACAGTGCATGAAAGATGAAGGAATGCGCAATTTATGAATGCCTGCTCTTTGGCAGACGGTGTACTAAATGTCTCCTATACATTAATTCACTTCACCATAGGTCATAGAAGGCACTTTTACAAGGGATGAACAAGCTTTCAGCTGCTCTGTGTAATACATTACATCTTTGCATTTATTTAATCGAAATTATCATATTGTGTAAATAAATGAGGGTTATCATGAAAATTAAACGTTATGTTGTAACTAATTCGTTTTGAAATAATTTAACAGTCATTGGATTTTACACTAATTGCTTTATGAGATTAATGAATTTACATAGTTATTTGAGTCTCATTACTTGGCAGAGTAGAGAAAAAAAAGCTAATAAACTGGTCCAAGAACTTCATTTGGCAAGAAGCAAAGTGGAAAATAAACGTCTGCTTTAAAGCAGCAGCAGTTCTACTTTGTATGGTAGAAGAACTGATCTTAAAATCCATTTCTCCTGTTTCAACACTGTGAGGAAGATCCAGACTGGAATGAGAAAAAGGCATGTATAGGAAATATTTACTTATACCAGTATAAATCAGTATTAAATAGAATAGAATAGTCTATATCTGGGATACATGTTCCAGGTAGAGAAAAGAAGTATATGGAACTTTAGGCAAGTTTATTCCAAGTTATGAATGCTGAAGGTCAGTAATGACAGCAGAGGACAGTGGCTGAACTTAAGATACATTTTGAAGGTACTATGATTTTGCAGATGTATAGACCACTCTGTTCAATAGAAGGACTTCTATAAGGATTCAAGCAAAAGGTAGTGAAACCACCTAAGGAGTAACGGAGGACACGGTTCAGTCATGTCAGGGAAGTCTTTTACCTCTGAAGAGGAAAGGAGAGGGTTTAGGTGGTAAGCAAAACTCTAAGAGCTATGAAAAGCAGGCCATGTAAGCTAAGCCTTGGCCTTCAATGGAAGAACAAAGCCCATGTGTGGTGAACTGACAAAGGGGAGCTGACAGAATAACCACTTTCCAGAATAATCCCCTCTTCCTATTCTGCTCAGAATCTCCTGTTGATGCTCTCCAATGGGCTGCCCCAAATGGAAGCTAAAGAAAGTGAAATGATTATTGGGCAGAGCCTGCCAAGGCAAGGGGGCTGTTGATGAAGAAAAAAGAGTACATGAAAAATGTACAAGGAGGATATTCAGCCACTTATGTAGTAGGTTTCTTTTGCTTCTGGAACAAATTACAAGTGCAGGAGCTTAAATGATACAAATTTCTCATGAAGTCCTGGAGGTCAAAAGTCTAAATGGCTTTCACCTGGCTAAAATAAAAATGTTTGCATGGTTGCCTTCCTTTTGGAGAATTTGATTTCTTGCCTTTTCGAGCTTCTCACTGTGCTGTGCTTAATTGCTCAATCAGATACCATTATTTGCTGGCTCTTGGCTCCTCCATGGTCAAAGCCAACATCATAGCATCTTCAAATCTCTCCCGCTGAATCTGACCTGTGCTTCCATCACATCACCTTCCCTGACTCTGATTCTCCTGTCCCTCTTTCCCTTTTGAGAACTCACGTGGATAATTCAGGATGATGCTGCTGTCTCAAAATCCTTAGTTTAAAAGTATCTTTTGACATATAAGGCGACATATTTGCAGGTTGTAGGAGTTAAGATTTAGGGGGGATTGTTCTGCTTATCAAACTACATTTGAAAGTATAGAAACATGCCTCTGTAACAGGTGACAAAGGAAAAAGTAGTGTACATTAGAGTTAAAGAAATCTGTAACCTAATTCTCATTCTAAAATATATTTGGTTTATAATTTGGGAACAAATTATTTTACTTTTTAACTTTATGATTATTTTTATTATCTTTGCATATAATAAGCAGGGAAAATAACAACAATAATGATAGTTATAATGATGATCATGAATAGTAATAATTTATGTCAGGTAACATAAAATCTTCAAATATATTCTTGTGCAGACAAGATACAAACACACATGACCTGTGTATGCAATCACACATATAACCTTCAATTCATGCTTTGTTTACCCATGTATGTGCTTTTTCTGTATAAATCTTAACAAATTTTGAAGAGTATTACTATAATTATGAATATCACTATTATTATTTCTTTTGCTTATACATAATAGTTGGCTAATATATGCACACATTAGACTTTTGTACTTTTATTTAGATTGTATACTTTAGACTCATTACTATACTCAGTATATATGCAGTGTGTACAAAACTACTGGTATTAAGCAGAAATAATTTTCTTTCTGACAAGTCATGTACATTGAAACTTTATTGTCAAAACCATCAGTTATTATTGCCTCCTAGACAAATGTTTTATATATATATATATACATACACACACACACACACACACATGCACACCTATTTTATATTTATATATGTAATTTTATACACACATACATACATACACAACTTCCATTCTATTCAGGGAAAAATTGAAAATAAAAAGTTCTGACAAACTAGAAAACCCTCTCCTCAAAAGCAGAAAAGACAGAAACAATTTTTATTGTTGAATAAGCCTTAAGTTAGAGAGTTATGTGGATCACAGGCAATCTGCTAATGAGATTGCAAAGACTGAATGAAATATCACTCACATCACAAACAGATACAATCCTTTACATGCACGTCTTCAAGGTAAATGATAACATGTTCTCATATAAGATGACAACACTGTTTGCTATATATAGTTCATCTGAATTTCATCTGATAATAGGATGGCCATCTGTGCTAGTTAATTACCTTTATCTAAAAATAACCAAAAGAAAAACTTGACAAGCAGAGAGTTCCAATGAGAGAATACTATCTATCTTTTTAAATGTCAGCATTTCAAAGAGAAGGCTCTTGAGTTGTAAAAACTAGTAAGGCATTTGCTCAGCTTTTAAAAAGTATTAGTTTTACTTACATATTAAAGAAACAGAGAAAGAATTTATACTTGCAAATTTTCTCAAGGAAATTCTCCAAGAAAAGGAACAAAGGGAAAAGTTCTCTTTTTTAGCACTAGGGAATATTTAATGTTTTAAATTTATTTTTATAGTCTTAATATTAAAGTAGTGAATTCATTTTTCTCAAGATACTCTGTTAGTCTAATAATATTAAAAGTTAGAGTCCATAGCACACCAAGCATATATGCCATGTGTTCAGTCGTGTTTGACTCTTTGCAACCTCATGGACTGTAGCCCAAAAGGTTCCTCTGCTTATGGGATTTCCCAGACAAGAATAATGGAGTGGGTTGCCATCTCACATGCTACATTTGTGTGTGTGTGTGTGTGTGTGAGTTTGTTGCTTTCACTAATATTCTTTCTTTAACAACTGTGACTCAGGATTTAGCATCCTTGAAAGAGTACATGCAGCCAGACCTAACTATAGGAATAAGAATAGCCTCTATTAAGCTTTGGGACAGGTTCACACATATATTTTTATATGTGTGTGTGTATTTGTGTATGAATGATCAGCCTTGGGATTTCTCTGGAAGGAATGATGCTAAAGCTGAAACTCCAGTACTTTGGCCACCTGATGCGAAGAGTTGACTCATTGGAAAAGACTCTGATGCTGGGAGGGATTGGGGGCAAGAGGAGAAGGGGACGACAGAGGATGAGATGGCTGGATGGTATCACTGACTCTATGGACGTGAGTCTGAGTGAACTCCGGGAGTTGGTGATGGACAGGGAGGCCTGGCATGCTGTGATTCATGGGGTCGCAGAGTCAGACACAACTGAGCGACTGATCTGATCTGATCTGATCTGTGCAGTGTATAGGATATAGAAGAGAGAGAGGCAGGAGGGCACAGGAAGACAGAGACAGACAGAAAGAAGACATCATAACTCTGACAGAGTTTTGAGAAAGAACAATAAACTCAGAATCCTGAGTCTGTCAGAATGAGTTTGTGCTTTAAGAACAGGAAATCAACCAGTTGACTGAGATCCTCAGGAAGTCAGTCACTTCACTAGTGTTATAAAGATGTGATGGACAGAGTGTCCCAGCACTGTTGAGAAGCTAAACATGGACTGTAATTTGTTGGTCATCTATCGACAATAAAGATTGTGCTGTAAGACTGAGCTTGGTAAGAAGAGGATCCTGAAATGAAAGGAAAAGTGGTTATACTGACCACAGTTGTCCATAAGGCTAAAGTCAGCAAAGAGGTGTTGCTATGACCTATGTAACCTGTGTATTTACCCACATAACCGAACAATCAAGAATGGTGAGCAGAAAGTCAACGGTGGTTAAGAAATATCACATCCTTTGCAGTTTTCAGAGATGACCCTGTTCTCCAACCTAGATCTCATCTACTGAAAGGGAAACCAAGTCTTCATAATGGAAAGCTATGAATCTCCATAAAGAATAAATATCCCTTCATTCTTTTCCCCAAACGATATTTGATTATTTTTATCTAAATATCACATTAAAGATAGTTTCAAAGTACACAGAATCTGAAGTGACAACGACTGAGCATAAATTAGGGGCAAAAAATAACCATGACTCCCCTTTCAGTCTGGTAGTGTACTGATGCCAGATGATAAATAGAGTCCTCATTGAAGTCAATCTCATTAAAACGCGTAAAAGAAAAATATCACTGTTACTGATAGCAAACATAAATAATCAAAAGACCATCAGTGATAGAGCAGATTCATATATTGTGGTGGTTTCATACAATATATCATTTTATAACTAACACAAATAATAAGATAAAGTTACAATTACATTTATGAAATACTTAAAAACATTTGGTTTTTGAGAAAGAAAAATTCTGGTGTGTATAATCATAGGAAAACTGGCAATTGTAAAACTCAAAATATTTTTCAGATTTTTCAGTGATTATTATTTTATATTTAGCTTATCTATAATTTTCTATTAAAAAGAAAAACAATTAAAATTAAGAGGTGATATTAAAAAAGCAAAGCTACATAAATGAAGTTTGAAGATATTGTGAACATTGCACTTCTAAGTCATGGGAATGCACAATAATGGGAATCTAATAATGTTAGATACAGGGAAATTTGAAAATAGATAAGGAAGATTATAAAAATAATTATTCATAAGTTGACTTCTAAAGTTCATCATGCATGTTTGTGTGTTAAGTCACTTCAGTCATGTCTGACTCTTTGGAACCCTATGGACTGCATTCCACTAGGGTCCTCTGTCCATGAGATTATTCTAAATTTCTTTAAAAATTCTCCCCAATTCTTAAAACGTTCACACACACACACAACCTATTGAAACTACTAGACATATTTAACAAAGTTGCAGGAAACAAAATCAGCATGCACAAATCAGTTGTGTTTCTATTTACTAACAATGAATAGTCAAAAAGGAAATTCTAAAAAACAATTCCATTTGCAATAGTGTCAAAAGAAATTAAATAATTAAGAATAAACTTAACCAAAGGAAGAAAATATACTCTTTAAATTACAAAGTTTTGCTAAAAGAAAATTTAAAAGACACAAACAAGTGGAAGAACATCATGTGATCTTAGATTGAAAGATTTAATATTGTTATAATATCATTCTACTCAAAGCAAAGTACAGATGATGCAACTACAATTAATATCTCAATGGTGGAGGTTTTTGATAAATAGAAAACTCTATCTTAAATTTCATATAGAATCTCAAGGGACTTCAAGTAGCCAAAATGGTCAATAAAATGAATAAATGAGTGAATAAATAAAATATCTCAAACTTTTTTATTTCAAAACATAGAGATATCATGATAAAACAGAGTGAAACTATCATAAAGACAGGCACACAGACCAATAGAATAGAGCTTAAAAATAAACCCATGCATATATGGTTTAATATTATAGGGTTGCCAAGACTGTGAACATTGGATTCAGTAAGAATGGTTTCTTGGATATGGCACCAAACGCATATATAATAAAAGTAAAAACAGATGAATTGGATTATGTCAAAATTACAAACTTTTGTGCATCAAAAAATAAAACAATAAATAGAATAAAAATGCAACATGTGTAACCAGAGGAAATTTTTGGAAAGCATATATTTGATAAGAAATTAATATCAAGAATACATAGAGAATTTTGACAACTCAACAATAAAATAATAATGATAATAACCTGGTTAAAGTTTAGATGATTACACATAGGTCAAAGGAGAGATCTCAAGAAAATGTTATAAATATTTTGAATTATGTTAAAATAAAAACACAACTTATTATGATATGTAAAATGCAGGAAAGCAAGTACTTAGAAAGAAATGTATAAATATAATTTATAATACATGCATTGAATTTGGCTTCCCTGGTAGCTCAGATGTTAAAGAATCTGTCTCAATGCAAGACACCCACGTTTGAGCCCTTTGTCAGGAAGATCCCCTGAAATGGATACCAATTCAGTATTCCTGCCTGGAGAATTCTACAGACAGAGGAGCCTGGTGGGATACAGTCCATGGGGTCGTGAAGAGTGGAACTGGACTGAGCAATTAACACACTTAAAATTATGCTTTGAGTGATATATTAGTATAGAAAAAAGGTCTAAAATTAGTAATTTAAATTTCCAACTTAGGAACAAAAGAAGAAGTAAAAATTAATTTTAAAATAAACAGAAGAAGTTTAGCAGAAATCAATGAAATTTAAAAAAAGAAAACAAAGAAGATTAATGAAATCAAACACTGGTTCTTTGTAAATATCAGTCAAATCAGGCTAAGAACAAAAGGAGAGAAAGGATACAAATTAATAATATAAAAATGAAAGAAGGAACAGCACAACAGATTTTATGGACATTAAAAAGATAACAGAATATAATGAACTTTTCTATGCCCACTAATTTGATAACCTAGATGAAATGGACCAATTCCTAGAAAGAAACAATTTGTAAAACTTCACATTGGATGATATATACAATCTAAATAGGCCAATATCTCTTAAGAAATTGATCTATCAAAACAGAAAGAACTAGTTCCTATTGTATTTACTGGTGAATTCTCCAAAACTTTGAAAGAAGTGAATATACCATTTCTCTACAAACTTTTTCATAGGATAGAAACAGAAGGACTGCTTCTTGACTCATTCTATGAGGCCAGCATTATCCTAATACCAAAATGAGATGAAAATATTACAGAAAAAAAAAAAAAAAACCTACAGGCCAAAGTTTTAGTGAATTAGATGCAAAAATCCTCAACAAAATATTGGGAAGGAAGTTGAATTCAACAAAATATAAAAGGAATTATACTCCACAACCAAGTGAGATTTATCCCCAAATTCCAAGGCTGATTCAATGTTCAAAATCAATTAAGGCAATCCATCACATCAACAGACAAAAGAAGATGAACCACCTGATCATATCAATAGAGGCAGAAAAATTCTTTGAAAAAACCCAGTGCCCATTCCTAATAAAATCTCACAGTAAACTAGCAATGAAGGGCATGTCCTCACTTTGATAAAGAATATCTAGAAAGAACTTACAGCTAATTTCATTATGAGTAGCTCTAGCTTTTCTTTTTCCCTCCAAGATCACATACAATATTTTTTTTCTAAGATCAAATCATTTCTTTTCAATATTTTGTATTTAACTTCATCTAATGCAAAAAGTAAAGAAAGGAAAAGGAAAAGTGTGTCAATTAGGAAAGAAGAAATAGTACTATCTTTGTTTGCAGATGACATGATTGTACATGTACAAAGTAAACATAAGACCAGAAACTATAAAACTCCTAGAGGAGAACATGGGCAAAGCACTCTCCCACATACATCACAGCAGGAGCCTCTATGACCCACCTCCCAGAATACTGGAAATAAAAGCAAAAATAAACAAATGGGCCCTAATTAAACTTAAAGCTTCTGCACATCAAAGGAAACTATAAGCAAGGTGAAAAAACAGCCTTCAGAATGGGAGAAAATAATAGCAAATGAAGCAACTGACAAACAACTAATCTCAAAAATATACAAACAACTCCTACAGCTCAATTCCAGAAAAATAAATGACCCAATCAAAAAATGGGCCAAAGAACTAAATAGACATTTCTCCAAAGAAGACATACAGATGGCTAACACACACACATGAAAAGATGCTCAACATCATTCATTATCAGAGAAATGCAAATCAAAACCACTATGAGGTACCATTTCATGCCAGTCAGAATGGCTGTGATCCAAAAGTCTATAAGCAATAAATGCTGGAGAGGGTGTGGAGAAAAGGGAATCCTCTTACACTGTTGGTGGGAATGCAAACTAGTATAGCCACTATGGAGAACAGTGTGGAGATTCCTTAAAAAACTGGAAATAGAACTGCCTTATGATCCAGCAATCCCACTGCTGGGCATACACACTGAGGAAACCAGAACTAAAAGAGACACGTGTACCCCAATGTTCATCACAGCACTGTTTATAATAGCCAGGACATGGAAGCAACCTAGATGTCCATCAGCAGATGAATGGATAAGAAAGCTGTGGTACATATACACAGTGGAGTATTACTCAGCCATTAAAAAGAATACAGTTGAATCAATTCTAATGAGGTGGATGAAACTGGAGCTCATTATACAGAGTGAAGTAAGCCAGAAAGAAAAACACCAATACAGTATACTGAGGCATATACATCGAATTTAGAAAGATGGTAACAATAACCCTGTATGCAAGACAGCAAAAGAGACACAGATGTATAGAACAGTTTTTTGGACTCTGTGGGAGAGAGAGAGGGTGGGATGATTTGAGAGAATGGCATTGAAACATGTATAATATATATGAAACGAGTCGCCAGTCCAGGTTCGATGCACGATACTGGATGCTTGGGGCTGGTGCACTGGGATGACCCAGAGGGATGGTACGGGGAGGGAGGAGGGAGGAGGGTTCAGGATGGGGAACACATTTATACCTGTGGCAGATTCATGTTGATGTATGGCAAAACCAATACACTATTGTACAGTTAAAAAATAAAATAAATAAGAAAAAAAAGAAAAAATATAAAACAAAAAAATGTGCGAAATTAATCTTGTTTTCAAAAGCAGCAGCATCATCCCCGTGTACCATGTACAACAATCAAATGTTTCCAAATCCTTGCCAACATGTGTCATTTTCTGTTTTCGTAAGAGTAGACATCCTACTTACATATAGAATTACTGTATGCTTCAGCAATTTCACCTCTAGGTATATGCCCATAAAAATTGAAATCAGAGCCTGAAGGTTATATTTGGACAATTATTTTCATAGAAATAATATTCACAATAGCCAAATTGTGAAAACAATTGAAGTGTCCATCTGATGAATGAATATACAAAGTGTGGTATATATGAAATGATTTTTTTTTTTTTTTTGCCTTAAAAAGGAAAAAAACCTTCTGACACATACTAAAACATGGATGAACCTCAAGGACATTATGCCAAGTGAAAGAAGCCAGTCACAAAAAGAAAAATATTGTATGATTCCAACTATCTGAGGAACATAAGTAGTCAAACTTATAGGGACAGAAAATAGAAGGATGGTTGCCAGAGATTATGGGGAGGGGAGGATGAAGAGATGCTTAATGGACATAGAGTTTCAGTTTTGGAAGCCAAAAAAAAGCTCTGGAGGTTGGATGTGCAGCAGTCAATGTGTGTGAATATACTTATGAACTGCACACTTAAAATGGTTATGATTGTAAATTTTATAAGTGCACTTTGTGTGCACATATGTGCTCAGTTGTGTCTGACTCTTTGTGACCCCATGGATCTTCCAGTCTCCTCTGTCCATGAAATTTTCCAGGCAAGGATACTGGAATGGATTGCTATTTCCTCCTCCAGGGGATCTTCCCAATATAGGGATCAAAACTGATCTCTTGCATCTCCTGCATTGACAGATTTTTTATCAACTGCACCACTTAGAAGCCTTATCATTATTAAAAATAATTTAAAAAATATTTTTAAAAATCTTCCCAATGATTCACACAAAAATTCCTCTATAAGACTCATAGGACCTGGATAAAATTTTTCCCCTCAAGTTAATTTTAGTGGTAAAATAATTTGAAATTATCATTATAAAAATACATTTTTACTACTAAAATATGTCTGTGAAATAGATTTAATATCCCTTTATATTGTTGGTCTACTTAACCTCTAAAAATCTTTTCCTATAAATATTTTTAAATTTGTCCTATAAGCAGAAAACTCTAATTCATCATTTATTGCTTAGATGAAGCATTTAAAAACTTGATGGAAACTTGGAAAATTTGTTTTTATAATTTTCATCAAAAACACATTTCCTGTAAAGAAGTATTGAGTTTTTCTCCTAGTCTTAGAACTATACAGTGTGTCTCTTTCACCCAGGCAGAAAGCTATAGCTTTGTGCAGTCACAGGCTCTAAATTATCAGTTAATCTCCTAAGAGTTTATGCAAGAGAGTAATGTCAATGCAGGCTAGAAAAATGTATCCAACACTTAGACTGAAGTGATAAGGAATGCCCCACAAGAATGAATCTTCAATACTGGCAATACAGATGATTGTGAAAAGCTTTGCTAGATTCACCAGTCTTGAAATATGTTTATCTATGTGTGTGGTGTAGCTGGTTGACAGTAGCTTTATTAAGTTGTGTCTCTAGCAAAAAAAAAAAAAAGGAATGGCATTTATGTTCCATTAGGGTTTCAATATTCAAGACATAGTGCGTCATCGGTGTCAGTACACGGGGGAAGAGTTTGTAAGATCACTTAATGAAACTATACCCACTAGTCCAATAAAATTCGACCTTGTCCTTCTCAATATGAAAGTAAAATATTGTCAAAAATGGCCCAGGAATGTTTATGTTCCCTCTCCTCTGCATTTTCAGAATTGTATTTGGTATAGGGAAAATAAAAGGCATTAAAGTTTTTCCTACTTCTCTAATTTCTTAGGATTTCAATATTTTGTTGTTCAGTTGCTCATTCGTGCCCAACTCTTTGGGACCCCTTGAATGCAGCGTGTCAGGCTTCCCTGTCCTTCACCATCTCCCAGAGCTTGCTCAAGCTCATGTCGATTGAGTCAGTGATGCCATCCAAACATCTCATCCTCTGTTGTCCCCTTCTCTTCTTGCCTTCAATCCTTTCCAGCATCAGGGTCTTTTCCAATGAGTCAGTTCTTCGCATCAGGTGGCCAAAGTATCAGAGCTTCAGCTTTAGCTTCAGCATCAGTCCTTCCAATGTGTATTCAGGGTTGATTTCCTTTAGGATTGACTGATTCAATCTTGCAGTCCAAGAGACTCTCAAGAGTCTTCTCCAACACCATAGTCCAAAAGCATCAATTCTTCCATGCACAGCCTTCTTTATGGTCCTACTCTCCTAAAAACTCAGTTTTAAACTGGATAATACACTAGAATAATTAAATAAAAAAAATACAAAGCCAGTTAGCATTTGCTCTTTGTTCTCTCTCTCTCTTTTTTTTTAACCGTTTGTGGATAATTCCTTGTTTTCCTTTTATGAATAATTTGGTTGTGGTTATATTCCATTCCAGGTGGCTCAGTGGTAAAGAATCCGCCTTCAATGCAAGAAATGTGGGTTGGATCCCTGGTTTGGGAAGATCTTCTGGAGGAGAAAATGGCAACCTACTCCAGTATTCTTGTCTAAAAATCCACATGGACAGAGGAGTCTAGAGGACTATAGTCTATGGGGTAGCAGAGAGTCAGACATGACTGACTGAGAACACATCTAAATATGTAATTATGTGTTCTTTTATTTTTAGACTATATTTAGACACTGAAATTCTTATATTTCTTTTTGGAATGCTAAGCATGCTACACTTAATTATTACCTTTTTCTAATCAGTCTTGGAAATAAGGACACACAAATTGCTATCTAAAATATATCCTATGGCAACATGATTTTGGAGTATGCATCCATTTGGGCATATTTCAATGCCAATGGCTGAAGCTATACCCTATGACTTTAAGAGTCTACATGAAGATGAAATAGTTAATATAAATGTTTGTTAAACAGAAAGCAAAAATTCTAGTCCAAGTTCTCCAATCATCATCTCCTAGAAAATCCGATCATTGGTTATAAAGAGATATGGGCTAATAACATTATGGGAGAGGCAAAAGCTACAAGAATTCAACAAAACAATTTTTTAATATAAATTGATTTATTTTAATTGGAGATTAATTACTTTACAATATTGTATTGGTTTTGCCATACGTCAACATGAATCGCCACAGGTATACAGAACAATTTTAATATTTAAAAAAAGAGGCAGAAAAGAGACAAACTTAAATTTTGTCAAAATTTACTCTAAGCATGCTTTGAAATTTTGCATGATTCTACAATTATGGGGCAGTAGTATATTGCTTTCTTTTAAAAGTTCTTACTTAAAATGTGTGTAGACTACCATCTGTTCTTATCTCATTAACGTTGGAATTCATGGAATTACAGCTAAAGGGGAGTCATGAGGTGGGGTGAGAAAGGGAAGATGTCCAGAAATTTTGTTTGATTGTGCTCTTAACCCCAAACCTGGCCATGTCACTACAGAGAAAACTCTTGTAAATTGATTTTCCAGACAGAGAAGAAACAAGGGTATGCATCCAAGTGATATATAATTTCTACTCTAGATCAAATGTCAGTTCCTTTTTATCTTGTTTTTTTTTTCTCCATGGGTGTAACATTTAGTTTTGTCTCTATTAAAGAAGATATGTTTTCCCAGATTTCCACGTTAACTGCTGACTTTCATTAGCTTTTAATTTCTGTTTTTTTAAGCAATGCATGAAAATTTGCCTCAAGTTAACAGTGTTTTGAGTCACTTCAAATTACTCAAAGATCTTTCTGAACAAGTGCGGATGTTGCCAAACTGCCCATGCTCAAGGTCAGGGGATTTCCATTTGAAAGGCTCTAGTGGTCACTAAAAATTGCCTTGTGACAGGAGCCGTATGTGTTGGCTGTCTAGAAGCAAAGATGGAGAATGCCTGGCTATTTCTGTAATCCTTTGGCTCCTTATAGTACTCAAAAACTCACATCCTCACAACTTTAGACTCCAGGGCCCTGGGGGACTGAGTACCTGGCTTTTGACATGATGAATTACATATCTCAAGGTTGCAAATTGTTCAGTGAGTTACTTTAAGGAGTTACATTTTTTAGAATGCTTGCACTCACAGCATAGATAAGGGTGTCTACAGCGAAATGTTTATAAAAGTAAATTTTTTTAGTAATGGATATTGTTGAAGTACATATGTTCAAGAAAGCCCTCCAAAATTAAGCAGCTAAACAAAAGCAATACAAAAAAAAAAATCCCAAGTATTTAAAGTTTATAAAAAAGAATTGATTTAAGGCCACAACATTCCATTATTTATTAAAACTTCCATGTTCCTAGTTTGTGTGTGAATGTGTGTATATCTGTTTATATAACATTTGTAATATGAAATGCAGTTTTCTGTCGTTTTGTTTTGGGTGCCTTTCTTTGAAGCATGAATATAAAATTTAACCCTTATAGAAAGGATGGGTTAAACTTAACTTTGTAATACCTTTTGTTAATACCAAGAACTATATTAAAATATTGGGTTTAAAAAAGTATTCCTGCACTCAAACATTTATTTTTCCTCTTCTGAATAGTACTTTTGTGAGATGTATTCATAGATACGCTGTGTTTATACTGTTAACAACCTTTGAATTTTAACTTATTAATCATCATAGCAGAAATATGAAAGTTGAAGTTTAGAAAATAAAGTGATATGCCCAAGGTTATTCGAATAGTAAGTGGTAGTGTTTTCTAATTCCAAGCTTCCTGACTATCCTCATTCTCATCATTTCATGAATATATTTAACTTATGGATACAATTAGAGGATAAATATCTCCTTACTACTAAGTCAAGGACAGAAAATGCTTATATAAAAAATCAATGGATAGGTCTGAGAAGTAAATGTAACTTAATATTTCTTTTTGCTAATTAAAGTAATATATAGGACACTGGAACTGAATACTCAATAGTGCTAATTCTAACTTAGCTTTAATATTTGGAAGATGAAGGAACACTTGTGACTTTTTTGTTCAAGTAATTATAATTGATAGTACATTTGTTCTCACTGATTGACATGTTTTATCCTTGACAGTTGAAAAACTTAAGGATAAAATCAATCATTGATTAACTGTCATCTCATCTTGTCCCATGAAAGACTAAATTATGTTTGCATTTCAAATGAGTTAATGTTAGCCAAAGGATCACATAATAAAGAGGTTTTAATGAATACACTGAATGAAAAAGCATTAATAATGAATTATATTGATCCAGATGTTCAAGCTGGATTTAGAAAAGGCAGAGAAAACAGAGATCAAATTGCCAACATCTGTTGGATCATCGAAAAAGAGAGAGTTCCAGAAAAATGTCTACTTCTTTATTGACTATGCCAAAGCCTTTGACTGTGTAGATCACAACAAACTGTGGAAAATTCTGAAAGAGATGGGAATACCAACCACCTGACCTGCATCCTGAGAAATCTGTATGCTGGTCAAGAAGCAACAATTAGAACTGGACATGGAACAACAGACTGGTTCCAATAGGGAAAGGAGTATGTCAAGCCCATATACATCACCCTGCTTATGTAACATATGCAGAGTACATCATGAAAAATGCTGGACTGGATGAAGCACAAGCTGGAAGCTAGATTGCCAGGAAAAATATCAGTAACCTCAGATATGCAGATGACACCACCCTTATGGCAGAAAGTGAAGAAGAACTAAAGAGCCTCCTGATGAAAGTGAAAGAGGAGAGTGAAAAAGCTGGCTTAAAACTCAACATTCAAAAAACTAAGATTATGGCATCTTGTCCCATCACTTCATGGCGAATGGAAGTGGAAACAATGGAAACAGTGACAGACTTTAGTTTTGGCGGCTCCAAAATCACCGCCGATGGTGACTGCAGCCATGAAATTAAAAGATGCTTGCTCCTTGGAAGCAAAGTTATGACCAACCCAGACAGCTTATTAAAGAGCAGAGAAATTACTTTGCCAACAAAGGTCTGTCTAATCAAATTATGGTTTTTCAAGTAGTCATGTATGGATGTGAGAGTTGGACTCTAAAGAAAGCTGAGCACCAAAGAGTTGATGCTTTTGAACTGTGATGTTGAAGACTCTTGAGAGTCCCTTGGACTGCAAGGAGATCCAACCAGTCAATACTAAAGGAAATCAGTCCTGAATATTCATTGGAAGGACTGATGCTGAAGCTGAAACTCCAATACTTTGGCCACCTGATGCAAAGAACTGACTCATTGGAAAAGATTCTGATGCTGGGAAAGATTGAAGGCAGGAGGAGAAAGGGATGACAGAGGATGAGATGGTTGGATGTATTTACCAACTCAATGGACATGAGTTTGACTAAGCTCTGGGAGTTGATGATGGACAGGGAAGCCTGGCTTGCTGCAGTCCTTGAAGTCATAAAGAGATAGACATGATCGAGTGGCTAAACTGAACTGGTTAATAATGAGAAGAAAAAAAAAATGTAATAATCACAAGCGAACAAGCAACTTCAAGAAGACAAATAATTTATTTGGGTTCATAGAAATTCAATGATACCCTGGTAAATGACATTGTAACCCTTATCATCTGAGATGTCCGGGAAGCCCATGTACACATAAGCCCATATCCATCTATATACCTGTAGATTTATTATAAGGATTGTTTTTTATGCAGTGGGAAACAATTGATCAGCTTATACAAAACTACTTCCTTTGCATTTGATGTTGGGCCTGAGTCAGCAGGTTAGATAGTGAGATAATGGGGGAAGAAAAGATTGATGTGGGCTAAAAAAATAGAAACTCATGAAAATGAGCTAGGACACATTTTGATACTCACTGCCTCCAAGTCTCCAATTTCAAAGATGTGCGACCTACAGGAGAACCTTTTGTCAAGAAACTAAGCGTACATCTGTCCCCAGAGTGGAAGAAGACAGTGAAAAACTTCAAGCAGAAGCTAGAGGCACAGAAGGTCTGGCTTTTGCCCATGTCAGGAAGAAAAGCCAGAAAATTCAGGGAAAACAACCTTGAACTTCAATAGTACAAGACCTGGCACTGAACTTCCTGGTGTAAAAAGAATGTTTCTGATGCTTTGAAGCCCCATTTTAATTATGCAAACCATTCCTGTGGCCACTACTAACCCAAGGATAGAATTTTAGGGAATTTAAGTCCATCCAGCATAACTTTCCCAATGGCTCATCAGGTAAAAGAATACACCCACAATGCACAAGACCCAGGAGATGCAGGTTTAATCCCTGGGTTGGGAAGATCCCCTGGAGGAGGAAATGGTAACCCATTCTAGTATTCTTGCCTGGAGAATTCCATGGACAGAGGAACCTGGTGGGCTACACTCCATGGGGTTGCACAGAGTCAGACATGATTAAGCACATTCTGGTTTAGTTCAGTTCAGTCGCTCAGTTTATTCCGACTCTTTACAACCCCATGGACTGCAGCAAGCCAGGCTTCCCTGTCCATTACCAACTCCCGGAGCTTGCTCAAACTCATGTCCATCCAGCTGGTGATGCCATCCAGCCATCTTATCCTCTTTTGTCCCCTTATCCTCCTGCCTTCGATCTTTCCCAACATCAGGGTCTTTTCAAGTGAGTCAATTCTCACATCAGCTGGCCAGAGTATCACTGCAGAGGGTGACTGAAGCCGTGAAATTAAAAGACTCTAGCACATCCAATCATAGCTAAATTATTGCATTGCAAATCCATGATTGTTCTAAGTTATGCCAGTCTGAGCTTTAGAAAAATAATAATTTGCCATATAACCTTATATATTTTAAATACATTTTTTCAAACTCTGATTAAAGAGAAATATACAATTTAATATTGAGATTATTTATTCAAAAACCATGTACACATTAACTAGCATAGTACAACAAAAGTAAGGATAATTGAAAGTTAAGGACAGGAGTAGCCAGAGGTCTGACATGATGCAGTGTTGGAAGTCACATTTTCAAAGATGCTGTCTCCTTTTATTTTTGAGTAATCAATTCACCTGTTATTCCTCTATTCTTATTTTATAAATATTTTCAACCTTTTTTTTTTGTGATGTAGGTATGCAAGTGTTTTTATGACCTTTTCTCAAGGAAATCTTATCACAAGCTCCAAGTCCTTTGAAAACACTTCTTGGAGACACCCTTGAAGATGGATAGCTTTCAGGATTAATGAAGAAAAGGTAAATTTACAAAGCAGAAATACTGATGTTTTGACATCAGAAATGCATTAACTGATATCCCCAATAATCAGTTAACAGAATATTTTTCAAAGGTGTATAGTGCTTACATGTGGTCATTGCATCACAAATCATAAAAATGTCCAGCCCTTCAAAGAGGTAATCAGAAATAACTCCTTGGAAATGTAAAGCCTCTGACAATTTGCTTTATTTTATGACAGTTAATTTAGATATTTCCACACACAATGGCAAATATTTGTGTGCCAGTGTATGTATGTGCACACCTAAAAATTTGTGCTTTACTAATGTGTTCTTAATTGCCATGATGCTTTCAGATGAATGGAAATTGCTCGTATTATTTATTTTAGCAAATGAAAATTAAAATAATATATTAAAGAAAATACATGTACCTTTAGATGTTTTATTTGTGACATTATTATATCATAGACATTATTGCCAAACTCTTATAAGATGCATTTAAGACTTTTAAAAATTAGAAATAAAATGAAAATGGACTTGGCTTTCTATTGCATTTATTCATTCAGAGAGTTTTATAATAAAACAATAATTCTGCTGAATACCATATATACTCAAGGAAAGCAAGATAATTTTTTTTCCTTTTTAAATTCTTTATTTAGCATTGGGGTTAGCTGATTAACAACATGATAGTTTCAGGTGAACAGCAACTGGACTCAGCCAGAATTACATATAATATGCTTAAATGTTTGAAAGAGTTCCTGGTTTAGAGAAACTTGGTTTAGAGATGCTTGATATAATATAAACACAATATAGACACTTTTCAAAGGCTATCTTGCAAATTTAAATTAGCTAGGGGGAGGGCTTCATTATGGGCTAATGGTATGGTGAAGGAAATACATAGGTATACATTTTTAAATAGGGTAAATGTAAAATAGAATATTTCCCATAAATGATCATAAAACAAAATTAATCATATCCTTCAATATTTTAATACCTATTGCACTTTACTTCAATCCTATGTACTCAGTATCCTTTTTGTGTTTACAACATCAATATATCTCAAAACACAACACCAAGTTATAATCATTATTTGTGACCTGGTCAAAGTCTAGTGGATCATCGAAAAAGCAAGAGAGTTCCAGAAAAACATCTATTTCTGCTTTATTGACTATGCCAAAGCCTTTGACTGTGTGGATCACAATAAACTGTGGAAAATTCTGAAAGAGATGGAAATACCAGACCACCTGACCTGCCTCTTGAGAAACCTATATGCAGGTCAGGAAGCAACAGTTAGAACTGGACATGGAACAACAGAATGGTTCCAAATAGGAAAAGGAGTACATTAAGGCTGTATGAAAAGCAGAGACATTACTTTGCCAACAAAGGTCCATCTAGTCAAGGCTATGGTTTTTCCAGTGGTCATGTATGGATGTGAGAGTTGGACTGTGAAGAACACTGAGTGCCGAAGAACTGATGCTTTTGAACTGTGGTGTTGGAGAAGACTCTTGAGAGTCCCTTGGACTGCAAGGAGATCCAACTAGTCCATTCTGAAGGAGATCAGCCCTGGGATTTCCTTGGAGGGAATGATGCTAAAGCTGAAACTCCAGTACTTTGGCCGCCTCATGCGAAGAGTTGACTCATTGGAAAAGACATGCTAGGAGGAATTGGGGGCAGGAGGAGAATGGGATGACAGAGGATGAGATGGCTGGATGGCATCACTGACTCGATGGACCTGAGTCTGAGTGAACTCGGGGAGTTGGTGATGGACAGGGAGGCCTGGCGTGCTGCCATTCATGGGGTTGCAGAGAGTCGGACATGACTGAATGTTTGAACTGAACTGAACTGAAAGTCTAGTGGCCTGTGTTTGAGTTAATCCATTACATCTGTGACTCAAATTTTTCTGCTATAAAATAAGCAGCTTGGTCCCAATAATGCCTACTGTCCATAATCTATGCCACCTTTTACACAGTAGTTTCTGGAATGAGAAGCAGGTTCTGGGTGATTCTGAAACATGTTGAATTTGGCAAGTAATTCAAGTTCTATAAGACTTGATTCATGAACCCTGAAATGGGAAAAATAAAGAAAGTAATGAAATAACAAATATATATTCAATTTATTTTTAACAATTATCTTTTAGTCCTCCAAGAAACCTTAAAATGGAAGTATAGCTAGCACAATTATGACACTAAAATGTGAAAAGAGTATCTAATTTGCAAATTATTAAAAAAAGTTGATAGGTTAACTAAACTTTCTCTGGCTCAAATTAATTCTTTCACAAAAATACAAGATCCCTAACTTACCTTATACAAATCAAGTGAAAGTACTTTAAACCTGTAATTCATTGTTCAAACATTAAAAATGATGATTGATTAGTAGGACAATTGAATCCATGGTACTAGGTCTATATCTAATGAGGCATTATTTTCAAATTTGAGTTTTCTGATCAGATTTCATAGATAATTTTCAGGTAAACCAACTCATCAAGAACATTTGCTGGATCTATAACATACTGTATATATTAAAATACTATATCATATGCTAGTTTCTAAATATCTGTTCATAAATTTTCTTTAAGATTATACTTCACAAGTAAATTATAAGTTGTGGTGATTTAAAAAACAGAAATAGAATCATATAAGGGCTTGTGTAAGACCTCCAAGTGCTTCAAAAGGGAATTGTGCTTTGGGAATTTTAAACTGTGCTCACATGATATGCTTTGTAAATGTCACATACTGTTAGAGATGTGCCAGTGAATAAAATGATCAAGTAATATAAATGAAAAATATCAGCCTCAAATCAGCAGTAGTAAGTAACCAATCTGGAACACCAGATGGAGAATTAACTGCAATTCAATTATCTATATTAAAATGACTCCTAGGTGCAATTGAAAAAGATACAACATAAAAAAGAGAAATTGACCATATGTAGCTGGTAAAAAAATGATTTGTCAATGCAAAATGAATGATTGCTGTACATACGGCATTTGTTTTGTCATGGGAGGTATTTATGAGTGTGATTCTAGTCACATTGTGTTGCTGTTGTGAAAAAGACATTGTATTGTCCTGGTAAATCTGTGGTTTATTCTTTCCTAATTAGAAAAGTTATACAAGAAAAAGACATTTTTATAGAAAATAATTTTTGTTTCCTTCTACACTCCACTTAAATTGTGCAGTGATTGAATGAGATTGTAAGTAGAATTCACAGAAAAAAAAGTAAATATAAGCTATATAAATATGACAGTGAATATTTGGAATCACAGTAATCAGAAAATTTAGGTTGAGGAAGCAATGAAATGGTTTTACTTATTCTTATATAGATAAGGATTAATTGATTGATAGCATCCAATCTTAGTGTGGATGTAGGCAAACAAGAACTGGTGCTATTATAAACAATTAACAGAAGTATAAATGTAACAGTATATCTGAGGACAATTTGGATGTTGTCATCCTATTTTAACATGTTCGTTTATTTTGGATCAGAAATTCCAGTTCTGGGAGGCTACCTTTCAGAACCCCTGGTAAGATATGTACAGAGGTGTTCATTGCAACATTATTTACTGTGGGTTAAGATTATAAAAATCTGGGCTATCTCCTAATAGCGGGCTCTCTCTTAATGTTTTAAAATAAAAACGAACAAATTAACACTTAACAAGGGAAAAATATATGCTTATAGAAAGTACATTAATAAAACCACTGTGGCCTAAAATTTGTAATATTTCTCACCTCCAAAATATATTGAGGGTACTTAACAGTTTTATTGCAAGTTCATTAAGCATACTGTGTAATTATGCATGTAACACACACTTATACAGAAATGAAAGGACAAGGGACAATGTACACAAAATATAACTGATTCACTGTTTTGATGTTCGGTGTGTCCTTTTATGTAGGTAATTGAGTTGAAGATTATATTTACGCATCTTTAAACCTGAATCAAATCACATGTGTTAATTAATAAATACCTGAACATTTAAAAATTATTTTATTTGCATTTTCCACTTCAGTTAACATAATGCAAAATACTATTTTTAATAACTGCATACTAACAAGATTTGAATACATGTCTACTATTGGGTGTTTTGTCTTTCTAATTTAAAGATAGTGACATTGGTTAACTTTGTGATGACAGTGTACAAACATGATATTTTTATATATTACTGTCCATGTTTAAGTTATTTTCTCATTTTGGAGTCTTGAAATAGTAATTGAAGCATCAAAGTTTATGAACATATTTTAAAGTTCTTAAAAAACATCACCAGTGTGTTTCCTAAGGGGACTACAGTAGAGATGGTGGCTGCCTCTATTGAGGTTTTTGTGTGCTTTTCTTTTTCTGTTATTTTGATGTGTGTGGACAAGTGCCTATTTAAATTTACACCTATGACTACTGGTGGGAATACATCAAACTTCATATGTATGTAGGCCATCTTTATAAATTTATTTATGGATTTGTTCAGTCATTCTTTTAAATTCTTTAGACAAATCCTTACCTTTTTGCCCATTTCTCAGGAACTGGGTATTTGTAAATGAATTTATATTTTAATCACATGATATTAAAAGAGAAACAAACATTCAAGCAGAGGATAAAAATTCAGATAGGTTAAAAGAACCAATATTTTGATTGACTCATCAGACTGTAATTGGCGATTTTGTTTGCTTTAGCTAAATGAACATAATTATATGCAATTCTTGTTGATGGTGATGGTTTAGTCACCAAGCCGTGTCCGACTTTTGCAACCTTATGGGCTGTAGTCTGCCAGGCTCCTCTGTCCATGGGATTCTCCAGGCAAGAACACTGGAGTGGGTTGCCATTTCATTCTCCAGGGCATCTTCCCGACACAGGAATCGAACCTGAGTCTCCTGCATTGTAGGCAGATTCTTTACCAACTGAGCTACAAGGGAAGGCTGGGGTATGCATTTATTTATCCCAAAAAACTAAAATGAGTAATAGTAAGAACTAAATTTTGTACACAGCACAAATGAGACAATAGTTAACAAAATAAACTTTCTGATTCTGGTTCTGCACATCTGGTTTTCTCTATCACTAGGTTCCTGGGGTGCTCACACCTTTCCCAGGGCTTGTTCTTGCAGTGAACAACAGCCAGCAAGACCCAAGGGCTGGTGGCTGTCCTCAGCATGTCCTCTGAGAGATGGTCATTCCCCGTATGAGGCACCTACCTGTGAATGGTTTTCTCAGCATCCTGGAGGGCCTACTGCAAGAAAGTTAATGAAGACAGAATTTCATCAATTTCTGCCTCTGCAGCATCATAGTAACTTCCTTGCCATCCTGTGTGCCAAGGTCCTACCTTTTCCAACAAGATGAAGGTCTCAGTCCTGAGGGTGTGGTGGGGGGATGGTATCTTGAGTGCCCTTTCTCAGCCCCAGGGGTATTGGCTGCTCTTTATATCTGTTATTTCTATTCTATTTAGTATTTTCTTACTTCTCAATAGCTATACCCTTATTACTCCAGTCCACTGTTATAACTAATAATTTTTCAATATTAAGCTTTCTCTGTTTAAATTACTATGTGGCTGTAATCCCCTCAACAGAGTCAGATTGATAAGAGAAACTTTGAGTCTTAAGAATTGAAGTTTAATTGGAATGACTTGAAGAAGGATTGGGAGTCAGGAACTGGGGAACTGAGTACAAATAACCCTTCTGAGGAGAAGTGTTTTGCTATACAGAGGAGCAAAGAAACATGGCATGGGATTCGAAGGAGTAATGGGGCAAATTACTGAATATTTTTGAGGATATGAGAGATGACAACACTTACCATGTGCTACAGTAAAGACCCACAACCACTTTTGAAACCATTCAAATATCTGGGTCGGGTCATTGATCTAGTGGGCAAAATATAATTATATTTACTGAAATGTGTATTCCCCAAGTTAATGTAGACAGAGAGGAGGACTAAGACCTGACCTCTTGGTAGTCAGGGATGAGCTGAATTTCTGTCCATACTAAACAATGCAGAGAATATTCAGAACAGAAGTTGAAGACAGAGAGGGTTAATTAAATGCTGGAACGTGAATTCCAGCAGTCCCACTGAAAGGGCTTATAGATGGGAAGAGATGGGGAGAAGGCCAAATGGCTTGGT
This sequence comes from Bos indicus, assembly GCF_029378745.1. Taxonomy (NCBI): domain Eukaryota; kingdom Metazoa; phylum Chordata; class Mammalia; order Artiodactyla; family Bovidae; genus Bos; species Bos indicus. The sequence goes on along the minus strand of NC_091775.1, from coordinate 17,359,587 downwards.
ATACACTGAGAGTGCATGGGGGGCAATGATTGAGAAGTGTGAGGCATATTACAGTAACCAACATTCACAAGGAAAAGAGGATATATTGAAATGGTCTTGGTAGACATTAGAGATGCAGTGATGATGATTGTGGGGCCATTCTGGGGGTTTCTTTTAAAACTTGTTAATGGCAGTGTGGAGGGTAGTCCCTGAACAGGAAACTCCCTTTTCACTATTTCTGTGATGAGAACAGTCCTTGAAACTCTCCTTTGTTATCTCACTAAAATGCCTTTCTTTTTCTTTTTTTTTTTTTCTATTCTGTTGTCATTGTTTAGTTGCTAAGTCGTGTCCATCTCTTTTGCGACCCCATGGATTATAGCTCATCAGATCCTCTGTCCATGGGATTTCCTAGGCAAGAATACTGGAGTAGATTGTCCTTTCCTTCTCCAGGGGTATCTTCCCAACCCAGGAATTGAACCCATGTCTCCTGCATTGGCAGGTGGGTTCTTTATCAGTGAACCACCAGGTTTCCTCTTTCTACTATTGAAAAATTACTTTCCCACTAAATTATGGTTGCTTGATAAGGTTCACATCTTAGCATCTTATTTTTTTTTCTTTGTAACTACTTTTTGAAAAAGTTTGCCATGCTTACATTTTCATTAAAGCATATTTTATTAATCCCTTAGGGTGCATCAGGTACTGAATCAGTCATTAAAGGAAGGAAAGTGAAAAAGTTTCAGTTCTTGTTTCAAGGACATTACTGTCTATAAAAGTTTCTTCTATGCCTACTTCACTGAGAGTTTATAAATCACAAAATATAGTTGAATTTTTTATCATAGGATTTTTCTGCATCTATTGATATAATGTTATTTATTTATTCTATTTACATGGTGAATTGTAGATTGATTTTCATGTTGAAAACAAACTTTCAATCCTGGAATAAATCTAACATTGTGGATTTAGTTGAAACAATATTGTTCAGGAGTTTTTCTTCTAAGTTCAGACTGAGAATGCTGTGGACTTTTACTAGTTTATAATGTTCTCATTATGGTTAAGAATAAGTTTATCCTAATCTCTTAAAACCAGTGGAAATATGTTCCCTCTCTTCATTTTTCTCCCCACTTCTCTGGAAAATTGTGCCTCACTGGTGTTATGTATTTCTTAAATATCTGGAGAGTTCCTTTCCTTTCTGATAAACATTTTTAATGGTGCAATCTTTTTCTCCTAATTATCTTTTAGTTATGCTTCACAAATTTCAATACATTGTGCTTTAGCTTTTATTCCACAAAATATTTGCTAATTTCCTGTGTGATTCTGATCTATGAGTTACTTAGAATCTTTTTATTTTCCAAATATTTGGAAATTATCCCAGATATCTTTTTGTTATGAATGTTGGTTCAATTTCATTGTTCTCAGAAAACATACTCTGTATGAAATCTACTTGTTTATACTTTTTGAAATTAGTTTTAAGCTTCAGAATGTGGTTTATCTTGGTGAACCTTCAGTTTGAAATTATAAGCTACGTGCACTCTGCTATTTTCAGGCGCAAGGTTGTATAAATGTCCATTAGACCACATGGGTTGGCAGTTATTTCAATGACAGCTTTTGGTCTTGTTCTTTGAATTTGCTGATATTTTTCCAATTTTTATTTTATATATATAGGATTTCTGATTACCTTTTTATTTTTTGACTTCTAAATTATTTCCACTGTTTTCTGGGTAATTTACACTGTATACTTACAATCTTTAAATTATATTCAGATTCATTGGGAGCACACCAAGGTTATTTGTTGGTTAATAATTGTGTATACTTTAAAAGAATATTTTTTTAAAAATTTACCTTTTTTTTATGAGGATGGAGTGTCAAAGTGTCACTGTTTAATTGGATGATCTTCAATTTCTCCTGTAAGAGTTGTAACTCTTTAAGCTTTTTCTTCATATAGAATGTTGATTTGTTATTTGTATAGACATATATGATTCATTCTAAAATAGTTGGTTTGAATCAATACAAATTTTTCTAGCTGTTCATCTTAACATTTTTGATTGACTTTCATTTACCTGATATCAGTATTATTACTGATTATCATTTCTCCTTACAAGTTCTGAATCAATCAAATTAATATAAAACACATCTTAGAATTTTTTAGCAAAGTGTTGTTTTTCTGAGCTAGTCCCACTGATGCTATTTTAAATTTTCCAAAATGTATTTGTACTTTAAAATGTTTTCTGCCTCTTTAATGTTATCTCTAATAATATTGCAAATTACCAAATCTTCTTAGGTTCTCAATATTACTAATATGATATTTGTAAATATATACTCATTTACTTACTTTGTTTTCTTCATAAGCCTGTTTCCTTTTTAATAATATTTGATTTTGTTACTGATCATCTTATCTTTCTAATGGTTACAGTATGGATTTGAAGAGAGGCTGGGTTCAAGTTTCAATACTTAACTTACTAGCTGTTTGGCTTTATGCAAATTGCATGCTTAATAATAATTTCAGACTGAAAGATTGATATGATGATTAAATTCTTAAAATATATATAGTGCTATTATAATAGTGTTTTGATAGTAAGAAATACTATAGCCCTTAGCTAACATATTTATTTGTTAGCCTCAGCCTAAATTCTATAATTTTCTAATTATTTTGTTGACCAAACTAGCATACAATTTATCTGTCTTTGCTTTCCTTATTTTATAACAAATGTCCATCTATATATTATTTCTTAAAGAATACCTATATAATATATCTCATAGGCAATATTCTTTAAGAAAAATTAGTGGCTATAATGTTTGCCAATATTAACATAGCAACAGAAATATAAATAAGTCAAATAATTCTTGTACAAAATTCAGCTTATTATACAAATTTACAAAATTATGAAAATCATAATGTTTATTATGCTTAGAGATAGGGCACTCTATGTCTCTACTTCTTTTTTTTAATTTTATTTTATTTTTAAACTTTACATAATTGTATTAGTTTTTCCAAATATCAAAATGAATCCATCACAGGTATACATAAGCTCCCCATCCTGACTTCTTAACTTTTACAACAATCCTGTGTACTATGATTTGAGCTAGTGAAGATAGCATAGAATGATGTAAACCTTGTTTGGAGTTTGTGTTACAGGGCAAACAAATACCAGGTGGAATAAGCACAAGTCTAAATGCTTAACACATGTTTTTATATCTTAGTAAACTATTGTAATTCTTACCATCTTTTAAATATCTGATCTCAAGAATCCAAGAAGAAAAATTATTAATCAGAATGCCAAAATCTGCATTTCATATGGTAAATCATCATTTATAAGGAATCATAAATGTCAAAAGTGGGATATTCTTAGAGAGTAAAGGTTGACTTTATTATCAATAATATGCATTATTAATAACTTCATTATATAGTCATCAGAATTCTCAAATATGTCATTACAAGTAAAAAATAATGCTTAATAGACTGCTTCCCAGCATGATACTTATATCATAAACATTAGATAACGCTAAGGTTGAAAAACTCCACATTCTACAGAGTGCTTGAATCTCTGACTCCTATGACAGTATATTCACAAAATTTTACTGTACATTAATTGCAAATGTTCAGGTAAATTGAGAAGACCAATCATTTATGCTGCCTTTTTAAAGAAGCAATGTTTCTGCTAATATTGAAGAATTATATCCCAATTTTACTTTTGATATTTTCATGACTACTCAACACAAATATTATGAATTATTTGGCTTAGTAACAGTGAGCTAGCTTCTAAATTCTGGAAGGGAAGCCTGGAGGTGATTGCTGCAAGTGCATTACATAGCAATATGAAATGAATTCCAAAGGATGTGTCTGTATGTGTTTCATATACTTTAAGATATATATTTAATGAATATTTGGCCCTACCTGAGGTTATTTCTTATAAATAAAGAAATGAGAAACAATTTCTGTTCTCATACACAGATAGGCATACAGACCATTGGCATTTGGAAATTAGGTTTATGTGCAAGTTAATACTGAGAACTTTAGGTGTTCCCCAAAGTGTGCCAGTTCCATTCTCACTGTAAACGAGCATGATTAATTGCCATATTTCACAGGGATTCCTCTAAGAGCTTTATTACAAGGCTCTATTTCTAAGTCAGTAAAGCTAATATCAATCACTGACCTCTTCATGCTGTAGAAACATTATTGATAATGTACTAGCTTAGGAAATAAGAGTCATGGGATTCCCAGATGGAGCAGTGGTAAAGAATCCACCTACTAATGCAGGAGATGCAAGAGGTGTAAGTTTGATCCCGGGGTTGGGAAGATGCCCTGGAGGAGGAAGTAGCAACCAGCTCCAGTATTCTTGACTGGGAAATCCCATGGACAGAGGAGCCTGGTGGGCTACAGTCCATGTATCAGGTCACAAAAATTAAGACACAACTGAGCATACACACACACACACACACACACACACACACACACACACACACGTAAGAGTCAAGCCAGAAGGCTATTTTTTAGTAACAATAAAGCTAACAAGAAGTATTATTTGAGCAATACATCTGTGCCTCTTATACCTTCTTGTGATCATCCAATCAGTCTCAAAGACCAACTTTCTTTCTCAGAACATGTATTTAAAGTCCATTAACCTCATGATTCAACTTATCCTGCCTCACAAAACTCCAGTGCTTTATCTCTACAACTTTCAAGCATTTCTTCCAGCAATTCTAATATATAGAATTAAGGACAATAACTTCATGATAACAAATTCTGGCTAGGAAGTTATAATAAAAAATGCAATGCAATTTATGGCAGATGTTGTTGTCCAGATTAGCCATCTTGTTTGAGATAAGACATTTCAATGCATAGAGCATATGAGCTCAAGCCCACTATTGGAAAGCTGCTCTCTGAATGTTTATGAACTTACCACTTTTCTAAACACCTACTGCAAAATATCATTCTGCTGTCTAGACTTTTTAAGAATTGAATTCATCTCAAATCAAATAATTCTTGGACCAAGTTCTATTACTTTTATGCCAGCTCCTAAAATTGACATTTAAAACAATGGTATTGGAACAAGGCCAGCCAAATAATGTTAAACAGCTTTGAAAAGTCACATAATGTGACTGACACAGTCAAGCTTCAGTTTATTACATTGAGAAGTAGAGATGATGTGATATTAGTTAACATTTTCCCAGAAAATTATCTCAGTTCCTACTGTACCTTCACCCCTGCTCTGTGTGAGGTTACAAAGACAGCAATTCCTACATGGAACAACAGAATTTGAGGATTGAGACTATACACAATTATTCCAATTGCTAATTTACTAATTAATGATTGAATAATATTATATCCTTATTGTTTAGCTAAAATATAGTGTAGTAGCACAAAACTCTGAAAAGAATGAGGAAGATAATTTGTATATAATTAATGAGGCTAAAGAGGAGTTGGTATTTTTTATGAAGCTTGGATCTAAATCTTTGGATTTTGTTCTTTTGCTGCTGTTGTGTAGTATAGAAAATTGAAGCAGTGCATACAATTTCTGTGTACCCTTGCCTGGACAAGCAGTAAGGTCAACTTAGAAGGGACAGAAGAAATGAAGAAAAGTGAAAGGAAATGAAAAGATAAGAGAGACATAGATTGAGCTTAAAGATTCAGCAACATAAAGACAAATAAAAGAATGTGATTTTAGCCTAAGTTACTATCTTGACTTCAAATGGTTCTATAAGCAAATTCTTCCTCTGAGAACTAGGCTGGAAGTAAAAGTGCAGAAATGCAAGAGACAAATTGATATTTTCTCTGCACCTTTCTGTGAATTTCTTGAGAGTTTTGCAATGTAGTTAGTGTACTACTAGTTAATAGTATAGTAGTAGAGTATAATAGTATAATCATATGCTAGTAGAGTATACTAGTATAATAGTATACTACTAACTAATTGCAGAGTACATCATGCAAAATGCTGGGCTGGATGAGGAACAAGCTGGAATCAAGATTTCCGGGAGAAATATCAATAACCTCAGATGTGCAGATGACACCAACCTTATGGCAGAAAGTGAAGAGGAACTAAAGCCTCTTAATGAAGGTGAAAGAGAAGAGTGAAAAAGTTGGCTTCAAACTCAACATTCAGAAAACGAAGATCATGGCATCTGGTCCCATCACTTCATGGCAAATAGATGGGGAAACAATGGAAACAGTGAGAGACTTTATTTTTGGGGGCTCCAAAATCACTGCAGATGGTGACTGTAGCCATGAAATTAGAAGACTCTTGCTCCTTGGAAGAAAAGCTGTGACCAACCTAGACAGCATATTAAAAAGCAGATTCATTACTTTGCCAACAAAGTTCCATCTAGTCAAAGCTATAGTTTTCCCAGTAGTTATCTATAATGTGAGAGTTGGACCATAAAGAAAGTTGAGTGCCAAAGAACTGATGCTTTTGAACTGTGGTGTTGGAGAAGACTCTTGAGAGTCCCTTGGACTGAAAGGAGATCCAAGCAGTCAATCCTAAAGAAAATCAGTTCTGAATATTCATTGGAAGGACTGACGCTGAAGCTGAAACTTCCTTAGTTTGGCTGCTTAATATGAAGAGTTGACTCATTGGAAAAGACCCTGATGCTGGGAAAGATTGAAGGTGGGACAAGGGGATGACAGAGGATAAGATGGTTGGATGATATCACCAACTCAATGGACATGAGTTTGAATAAGCTCTAGGAGTTGGTGATGGACCGGGAAGCCTGGCTTGTGGCATCCGTGGGGTAGCAAAGAGTTGGACAAGACTTAGGGACTGAAATGGAGTGAAATGAACTGAACTAATTGATTCTCTAAGAGTAGAAAATCAATATACACTTTTTAAATGATTGAATTTATTTGCTAAGCTGTCTTTCTACTTTATATATTTCTCAATTTACTATTTTGGTAATTTAGAGTGGTAGACATTATCTCTTTTTCACAGAGGAATAATTTTAAACACATACACAAAATGCCATAAAGAGCTGTTAAACAATAGATGTATTACTCAGCCATTAAAAAGAATACATTTGAATCAGTTCTAATGAGGTGGATGAAACTGGAGCCTATTATACAGAGTGAAGTAAGCCAGAAGGAAAAACACCAATACAGTATACTAACACATATATATGGAATTTAGAAAGATGGTAACAATAACCCTGTGAACGAGACAGCAAAAGAGACAGTGATGTATAGAACAGTCTTATGGACTCTGTGGGAGAGGGAGAGGGTGGGAAGATTTGGGAGAATGGCATTGAAACATGTAAAATATCATGTATGAAACAAGATGCCAGTCCAGGTTCGATGCACGATACTGGACGCTTGGGGCTAGTGCACTGGGACGACCCAGAGGGATGGTATGGGGAGGGAGGAGGGAGGAGGGTTCAGGATGGGGAGCACATGTATACCTGTGGCGGATTCATTTTGATATTTGGCAAAACTGATACAATTATGTAAAGTTTAAAAATTAAATAAAATTTAAAAAAAAATAAAATAAAAAATACAAAGACAAAAAGATAAACACAAAAATGAAAAAAACTCTCAAAAGCAAAATTCTGTAATGATGTCAATGAACACACAGTCCACCTAGGCCATTCATATTTATTCACTCAAGCAGTAAAGAAAGACATTTATAAATGCTATTTTATACCGTTTTTTCAATAGAAATGTGTTACTGCCTTTGTCTTTTGAAGGGAGTTTTGGGCAGGTGGCTTCCCTGGTGGCTCAGAGATTAAAGTGTCTGCCTCCAACGCCGGAGAACCTGGTTCGATCCCTGGGTCAGGAAGAGGCAAGAATATACAATGGATTAAAGACAATCTCTTTAACAAGTGGTGCTGGGAAAACTGGTCAACCACTTGTAAAAGAATGAAACTGGACCACTTTCTAACACCATACACAAAAATAAACTCAAAATGGATTAAAGATCTAAACATAAGACCAGAAACTATAAAACTCCTAGAGGAGAACATAGGCAAAACACTCCCCGACATACATCACAGCAGGATCCTCTATGACCCACCTCCCAAAATATTGGAAATAAAAGCAAAAATAAACAAATGGGACCTAATTAACCTTAAAAGCTTCTGCACATCAAAGGAAACTATTAGCAAGGTGAAAAGACAGCCTTCAGAATGGGAGAAAATAATAGCAAATGAAGCAACCGACAAACAACTAATCTCAAAAATATACAAGCAACTCCTACAGCTCAACTCCAGAAAAATAAACGACCCAATCAAAAAATGGGCCAAAGAACTAAATAGACATTTCTCCAAAAAAGACATACAGATGGCTAACAAACACATGAAAAGATGCTCAACATCACTCATTATCAGAGAAATGCAAATCAAAACCACTATGAGGTACCATTTCACACCAGTCAGAATGGCTGCGATCCAAAAGTCTACAAATAATAAATGCTGGAGAGGGTGTGGAGAAAAGGGAACCCTCTTACACTGTTGGTGGGAATGCAAACTAGTACAGCCACTATGGAGAACAGTGTGGAGATTCCTTAAAAAACTGGAAATAGAACTGCCTTATGATCCAGCAACCCCACTGCTGGGCATACACACTGAGGAAACCAGAAGGGAAAGAGACACGTGTACCCCAATGTTCATCGCAGCACTGTTTATAATAGCCAAGACATGGAAGCAACCTAGATGTCCATCAGCAGATGAATGGATAAGAAAGCTGTGGTACATATACACAATGGAGTATTACTCAGCCATTAAAAAGAATACATTTGAATCAGTTCTAATGAGGTGGATGAAACTGGAGCCTATTATACAGAGTGAAGTAAGCCAGAAGGAAAAACATAAATACAGTATTCTAACGCATATATATGGAATTTAGAAAGATGGTAACAATAACCCTGTGTACGAGACAGCAAAAGAGACACTGATGTATAGAACAGTCTTATGGACTCTGTGGGAGAGGGAGAGGGTGGGAAGATTTAGGAGAATGACATTGTAACATGTAAAATATCATGTAAGAAACGAGTTGCCAGTCCAGCTTCGATGCACGATACTGGATGCTTGGGGCTAGTGCATTGGGACGACCCAGAGGGATGGTATGGGGAGGGAGGAGGGAGGAGGGTTCAGGATGGGGAACACATGTATACCTGTGGTGGATTCACTTTGATGTTTGGCAAAACTAATACAATTATGTAAAGTTTAAAAATAAAATAAAATTAAAAAAAAAAAAAAAAAGGAAGAAAAGAGGAAGGAAGGAAAAATGATAGAAGGAAATAGGTGAGTTTGTCTAGTAGATATAATACTTTGAGACAAAATGGATCATGCTTAGAACTGTGCCTTGTACAAAATACACACTCACTACATAAGTGTGTGCTATCATGACTACCACTGTAAGGCAGAGATGGCCCTCACATTTTACAAATAAACAAATTTATGATCATAGAAATTATAACTTGTTAAAAGTCAAAAGAGTTAATCCTTGTGGTCTGTTTATGTAAAGTCAATTTTTATGGGAGGAATATTTTCTGCATTTAGTGAGAAACAGAGATTGGCAATTTATTTCCATGATTTACTATAATAGTGATTTGCTGTATTGTTGATCTCTTATAAAGATTTTCATTTTAAATACTATTAGAAAATATAATGATTATCATTATATGCAATCACTGTTGAGCACAGGGAAGAAAGTTGATATGACTTTACGAAAGTAGCATCAGGTTTATGTTGAACTACAAACTGATTATAACTGGGTTTTAAATCAAATATATGTCTTTTTATGCTGTGCATCTGCCACTTTCTAATGAATGACTTTGGGCAAGATATTAATTTCTCTCAGTCTTGATTCCTTCAACTGAAAAATGAGAATAACAAAAACATCTTCTTCATGGTTTATTAACTAATCCAGTTGTCTTCCCCTGAAATACTTTCATAATTGGATATCAAAACATGCATGGGAATATTTATTGCATTATTTATAATAGTAGAAATTGTCATTGAATGTATAAATATATCTTCTTTGATAGAGGGATGCATATAAATTACTTTGTTATTAAAAAGTCTAACAAACTAGAAGAAATAGTTTCTCTCTTCAAAATAAAAACAAACTGATACCAAAATAAAGTTGACTTAATTATCTTTTAATGTGAGAGACCAAAAATAATACTAATACTCATTATCCTTACTCATGGCAGCATTGTTTGCATTGACTCAACTGTAGAAACAATTTGAGTATTCATCAGTGAATGAATGGATAAGCAAAAGTGAATGAATGGATAAGCAAAAATGAATGAAAAAGTAAAAATGAATGGATAAGCAAATATGGCCATGTTATTCAGCCATATATGAAAATAGAGTAAAATGGTGCCTCCACTGTGGAAAAAGTATGGCAGTTCATCAAAAACTTAAACATAAATTAGTGAAAGCTCCATCACTAATTCCACAAATGAAAATTCCACTTCAGAGTATATACCCAAAAATTTGAAATAAGGGAGTGAAAAGTACACCTTTATTCATATCAGCATTACTCAGACTGGGCAAAAGGTAGAAGCCACCCAAGTGCCGATGTATAGATGAACTGAGAAAATGAGATATATGTACAAGGGTCTATTATTCAGTCTAGAAACTAAGGAAATTAAGGCACTTGCAATGATCTACTTGAGCCTTAAAGGCATTATGCTGATGAAATAACTTGGTTCCAAAAGGATGAAAATTATGTTTCCATTTCTATGAGGTATCCAGAGAAGTGAACTTCAGACACACAAGATAGAACGTGGTTGACAAGCGTTGAAGAGAATTAGTATTTATTGGATGCAGTTTCACTTGGCAAAAATGAAAACGTATGAGAGATGGACGGTGAGTATATTTCTACAACAATGTGATTAATGTCATATAACTATATACTTTGAATGGTAAAGGTTATGTTCAGTAGATTTAATCACCATAGAAAATGTGAATACATGTAATACTGATACATATTACAATGTGAGTTAATATTGAAAACATCCTAAGTGAAAGAAGCCATAAAAAAAATCTACCTAGATCACATTCATCTTGTGTGCTTTAAATCCATTACTGTTGATCCTAGGGATCAAACCTGGGTCTCCTGCTTCGCAGGAAGATTCTTTATCATCTGAGCTGCCAAGAAAGCTCTAAAAGTCTAATTGTTTTCAAGTGTTGTGAAGATGCAGGAAAGTCTTCAGGATACTTCCAGGAAACAAAAAAAAAAGAATCAGAATGGAAAAAGACATTTGGACAGGTGGTAAAAGTGGAAGGTGGACCATTGGATTAGAAGGTGAAAGCCATAACGATTTCTCATTTGGGGGCTATGTGGGTATTCCCTGAGACAGTGTCCTTCCTAACACACACACTGGAAACTGTCATTTAAATTGGCATATGTGGTAAATCGATGATAACTGGGGAATCTGAGCTTATAGATAAAGAGTAAGTTCACTGTATGTTTGAAATTACTATAAAATAAATAACTTTCCAAAACAAACATCTAAAGACCATACCAGAATAGTAGATAAGACTTCACATTTCATGATAAGGGCCAAGCCCTACTGAGATTCAGTTCACTCAAAATGGTTAAGCTAATTGCTCTTATACAAATTGACATATTATTAAAAGTTACTGTGGGAAGATTATATTAGTAGTAACTATGTTTTGGGTGTTGTGGATGACCAGGGCTATGGTAGAAACAATGGACTTTTTGAATTAAAGCTTTTCACATCAAACCACCCAAAAGTACGAGTAATATATGAATTTAGTAAAGTCACATGATTCAAAAGCAATACACAAAAGTCAGTTGTATTTCTGTACACTAATAAAGAAGTAGAAGTATCAGAAAGGAAAATTAAGAAAGAAAATCCCATTTACAACTGCATCAAAAAGAAACAAAACAGAGAACCCTGAAATAAACCTACACGTAGGTGGTCAGTTAATTTATGACAAAGCTGCCAAGGATGTACACAAGGACATACACTGAGGTAAATACCCTCAATAAAGGATGCCAAGGAAACTAGACATCACACACCAAAAAAGGTCTCTGCAGTATGGTACTGGCACAAAGACAGAAATATAGATCAATGGAACGAATTAGAAAGCCCAGAGATAAATCCACGCAACTATAGACACCTTATCTTTGACAAAGGAGGCAAGAATATACAATGGATTAAAGACAATCTCTTTAACAAGTGGTGCTGGGAAATCTGGTCAACCACTTGTAAAAGAATGAAACTAGAACACTTTCTAACACCATACACAAAAATAAACTCAAAATGGATTAAAGATCTCAACGTAAGACCAGAAACTATAAAACTCCTAGAGGAGAACATAGGCAAAACACTCTCCGACATACATCATGGCAGGAACCTCTATGACCCACCTCCCAGAATATTGGAAATAAAAGCAAAAATAAACAAATGGGACCTAATTAAACTTAAAAGCTTCTGCACAACAAAGGAAATTATCAGCAAGGTGAAAAGGCAGCCTTCAGAATGGGAGAAAATAATAGCAAATGAAGCAACAGACAAACAACTAATCTCAAAAATATACAAGCAACTCCTGCAGCTCAATTCCAGAAAACTAAATGACCCAATCAAAAAATGGGCCAAAGAACTAGACATTTCTCCAAAGAAGACATACAGATGGCTAACAAACACATGAAAAGATGCTCAACATCATTCATTATCAGAGAAATGCAAATCAAAACCACAATGAGGTACCATTTCACGCCAGTCAGAATGGCTGCGACCCAAAAGTCTACAAGCAATAAATGCTGGAGAGGGTGTGGAGAAAAGGGAACTCTCTTACACTGTTGGTGGGAATGCAAACTAGTACAGCCACTATGGAGAACAGGGTGGAGATTCCTTAAAAAACTGGAAATAGAACTGCCTTATGACCCAGCAATCCCACTGCTGGGCATACACACTGAGGAAACCAGAAGGGAAAGAGACACGTGTACCCCAATGTTCATCGCAGCACTGTTTATAATAGCCAGGACATGGAAGCAACCTAGATGTCCATCAGCAGATGAATGGATAAGAAAGCAGTGGTACATATACACAATGGAGTATTACTCAGCCATTAAAAAGAATACATTTGAATCAGTTCTAATGAGGTGGATGAAACTGGAGCCTATTATACAGAGTGAAGTAAGCCAGAAAGAAAAACACCAATATAGTATACTAATGCGTATATATGGAATTTAGAAAGATGGTAAAGATAATCCTGTATGCGAGACAGCAAAAGAGACACAGATGTATAGAACAGTCTTATGGACTCTGTGGGAGAGGGAGAGGGTGGGCAGATTTGGGAGAATGGCATTGAAACATGTATAATATCATATATGAAACAAATCGCCAGTCCAGGTTCGATGCATGATACAGGATGCTTGGTGCTGGTGCACTGGGACGACCCAGAGGGATGGTATGGGGAGGGAGGTGGGAGGTGGGTTTGGGATGGGGAACACATATACACGCGTGGTGGATTCATGTTGATGTATGGCAAAAACCAATACAATATTGTAAAGTAATTATCCTCCAATTAAAATAAATAAATCTATATTAAAAAAAAGGTCTCTGCAAACTGTCTTCACGACTCACATAACTACCTGAAATTTTCCACCTCAAGTCATTCCTCTGCTTTCTTTTCTGAAAATGAACCCCTTCCCCCCCCATCCTCCGCCTTAGGAGTCAATCACATACAGGAAGCTTCTCCCCACTATTCTTCACCTTTTACTCCCATTGTGATAGAGCAGGTACTGTAGACACTGGGCTCTTATCTGCATGGATGAGACCCATCATTGTCTAGAAGCTGAAGTTCCAGTATGTTCTGAGATTTACCACCTATCTGTGTCAACCTGCCTAGGCACTGTCTGGAAGCCAAAACCCTGGTGAACCCAGATCCAGTTTAACCAAACTTGGGATGACCTGTAGGAAAGAGAAAGTGTTAGTCACCAGGCTCCTCTGTCCATGGAATTCTCCTGGCAAAAATACTGGAGTGGGTTGCTATTTTCTTCTCCAAGGGATTTTCTCAACCTAGGGATCAAACCTGCATCTCCTGCTTCACAGGAAGATTCTTTACCATCTGAGCCGCCAAGAAAGCTCTAAAAGCCTAATTGTTTTCAAATGTTAGTCACTCAGTTGCATCCGACTCTTTGCCACCCCATGGACTGCAGTCCACAGGCTCTTCGGTCCACAGAATCCTCCAGCAAGAATACTGGGATGGGTAGCCATTTCCTTCTCCAGAGGATCTCCCAGACCCAGGGATTGAACCCAAGTCTCCCACATTGCGGGCAGATTCTTTACCATCTGAGCCACCAGGGAAGCCCTTGTAGAAGTCCAAGTGTTATTAAGAGATATCGTGAGAAGATTACATTATGAGCCACCATATATTGGATGCTATGGATGAACTAAATAGCATCACTAACTCAATGGACATGAATTTGAGCAAACTCTGGCAAACTCTGGGAGATAGTGGAGGACAGGGGAACCTGGAGTGCTGGAGTCCATGGGGATGCAAAGACTTGGAAATGACTTAATGACTTAAAAACAGCAAAAATAATGGACAATCTGTCCCTCAGCCCCAAGGTGGATGGACTCCTACTGGCAAGGTCTGACTCGAGTGGGGCTGTGTAGTGCTGCTAAAAGCAGGTCAGGGTAGGGTGGGAGTCTGCTGCCCTCCCCTTGGGCTGCAGGAGACACTGAGCTGTGAGCTGGGCTCCCAGGAACTGAGCTGCATTCTGGGCAGTGGGAGCAGGACTGTTTGTCCTCAGTCACATGGTAAGCCTTATCCTCTGTTATTCTTTGTATAGAAATCATAATTGAATAATTATATAATTTTTTCTTAAATTAAATTATTTTTAACATTTAGTAAGCAATAATATCAAATCTGAAAAACCTTAAGATCAGGGAGATTATGCAAGATAACTTTTTAAAGGGTTAAGCTAAATCATGTGGAAGATGGTATATTCATTTAACTTTATACATTCAAATTCTATCCAGGGAATTCAAATGATTCCTTTTTAAAATGAGCATTTCCCCTGTGGCAGATAAAAGTTAATAATATAGTGCTCATATAAAAGCATCCTCTTCTTCCTTTCCTTGACCTGGAGCATTCTCTAGGTGATTGGGCACTGATTCAGGTTTTCTGGCTCCACTAAGAAGAGACCACACTTTTCTAAACTTTATTGATGTTGCTTTGTCATTTGAGACAACAAGGATCATTGGGCAAGACGCAACTAAGACCTCAGATAGAAGAACTGAGATTTCAAGGATTTTTGTCTACAATTAGACTCTGCCACATACAGCCTCTACTCTTTCAAATTCCTAACTGATATTTATCAAATGCTTACCTAGCTTCTAGGACACCAAAATAAATAAGTTGTCATCACTGAGGTTAAATAACCATTGGTAAGACATATATAATACAATATAACACATGTGAACAAATTCAAAAATATAATACAGTAATTGAGATGGCAGGAATATCTACAAGGTAGTGGAGAGCCAAGGTTAAAGCCATCTTTGATATACAGTAGGTAAGTTCTTCCCAGGTGGTGCTAGTGGTAAAGAATCTGCTTGTCAATGCAGTAGACATAAGAGGTGTGGGTTCAATCCCTGAACTGGGGAGATTGCCAAGAGAAGTGTATGGCAACCCACTCCCATTCCTTGCCTGGAGAATCACCATGGACAAAGGAGCTTCGTGTGCTACATTCCACGCGGTTGCATGGAGTTGGACATGACTGAAGCAACTTAGCAAGATGGAAGTTTTCTTTATAGAAGACAAATATGAAATTGGCTTTGAAAGTTGAGTAGGAATTCTCAAAGCAGAAAGCTGGAGAAAATCCAGTCATGGCAGAGAGAAATAATTTTATTTGGGGTCAATCTGTTTCATGTGGTTGGAGTGGAAAATTGTTTATTTTTTTTAAATATCGTATTCTTTAAATATTAGCTTTGATTAATCTCTGTGAATTAGTTGCCATTATGATACTATTAAAAATGTGAATCACGGATATGACTAGAAAAGCTGCAGGTGTAAAGATATCTACAGTAATAGCTGGAACAAAAATAACCTAGATTCTACATATACATGAAAAATGTCATTCTCCTTTTCACTTCTTTTCTTAAATATTAATATTAGCTAAATACTTCTGAAATACTTTTATCTCCAAAAGTTCTAAAAATATAAATAATTAGCAACATATATTTCTATTTACTACTTTATTACACAGATGATTTCCAAACAATTCTCAGTAAGCCTCATAAGCCTGAGCAGTTTCATCCAGACTCAGTTAAAACATCTCACCTTTTCGTTTTTCTTTCTTACCCCTTTATTCTGATGAGACTTGTGCTTTAACCTCATTTTAAAAAATATTGAACTCTTTACCTTATGCCGAGTTATCAATCAACATTCATTTCAGTACTCTCCAACAGGGCCCTAATGATTCCTGATTGTAATTATTCTCTCATTGGTATCCTCAGATGACTCGCCTTCATGCTTCTGGAGAAATGACCTGTTGCTCATTAACCATAGAACATTATGGTCTGTTCTCCTTTCAGTTCCAGGAAGGATGCTTAGCACTTCTGAGAATTCACCTGAAGGGCACAAATTGGCGCCAGTACAGATTTATGTTCCTGAATTCAAAATGAACTCTCTCTCTTTTTTCTAATAGCACAGAAAAGGACACTTTGATATCCTAATATAGGGTTTTAACTAAGAGCATGAGATTTCGAGTCAGAGAGCATGCAATAGAAATTTAACTCTTTTACTTAATATGTGGTGTTCTGTGGACCTCTTTTTTCATCTGGGAATGAAAAATAAAATAATAAGAGAATGTGGATTAAATAACATAATGGAGGATTTTTTAACAGTCTCTCTCTCCCTCTGCTGCTGCTGCTGCTGCTAAGTCATTTCAGTCGTGTCCGACTCTGTGCAACCCCATAGACGGCAGCCCACCAGGCTCCCCCATCCCTGGGATTCTCCAGGCAAGAACACTGGAGTGGGTTGCCTTTTCCTTCTCCAATGCATGAAAGTGAAAAGTGAAAGTGAAGTTGCTCAGTCGTGTCTGACTCTTAGCAACCCCATGGACTGCAGCCCACCAGGCTCCTCCTTCCATGGGATTTTCCAGGCAAGAGTACTGGAGTGGGGTGCCATCGCCTTCTCCATTCCCCGCCCCTCTCTCTTGAATATACCTATTGCTTTTATGTGAAAATAGAAGATATTCTAAAAGATCTCTCTGAACTTTCTTCCTCTTGAGTAACTTACCTGTATCCAGAATTTTTTTCTATTCAAAAGGATAAACACATGGTTTTCTCTGGCTAGCTTCATTATTTGTGCTTTCCATCCATGCCTAGTTTGTATTTGGGGAGTTGCTCCATTACATCTTTGCTACTTTTCTCAGGGTGGGCATGGGGGTGGGTGGTATTTCAGTATCTTTTAAATTTGATCAAGTCTTTAAAAAGACCATCTTTAAACAAAAGAAACAATATCCAAACCTCCTTTAATGCTACATCTTACTAGCTATCACCTTTACCTAGCCTCTTCCTTAGTACTCTACCTGTACACATTGTACTTTTTCGTCATTATCTCTCCTTTTCCACTGTATTCAACCTTCTGTTCTTCCTCCATTAAACAGCTGAAGGGCTTCCCAGGAAGCATTAGTGGTAAAGAACCCACCTGCCAATGCAGGACACTTAGAGATGCGGGTTTGATCCCTGGAGGAGGACTTAAAGCAGAATAGGTGATTTTTTTGCTGCTAAATCTGATGAAATTTTAAAACAGCTACTTTTATTAAAATTCTTCTCTTTATTCCACATATACTAAATTTCAGATGCTTTAGTTTTTTAGAGAGAAACCATGAATTCCACCAACAACAAAAGATTTCTTCTTTTTTAGACATATTGTTAATTTTAGTGATGTCACCATAGTTCACTGGATGTCGGTAAGAGTTGACTTTATAGGTTAAGAAAGGACGATTTTATTTACTATAATACTAGTATCAGACAACTGAAACCAAGAAAAGAGGTGTAGAAAACTGATTCAATAATTAGTATTTCTATTGATTATTCTTAATGGTATTAAAAGTTTAAATTGTGTTCTTGTCATACTAGAATGTAATAAACATGTGGACTGTTCTTGAGGAGAAGATATAATTTTAAAAATTAGTACATGATGGAAAAGTAGTCATCAGTTGTTTTTCACCATCCTTGAAACCACTGTCTTTTCTGCCTGGTCAAGACAACAATTTCATTTAATTTAATGAAATTAAAATTTCCTTTAATTCTTTTTTCAGAAATGATTTTTCCTAACTTTAAATGTTATTTCTAATGATCGGAAACATATCTAATTGACTAAAGCAAATTTGAGCAGCCTTCGAAGCTGTGTCAATCTGAGTATGTGACAAGGTAACAACTAACTTAATTTTTCCCTTATACCACAGGCCTTGAATACACTCAGTGCATTCCTGTCTCAAGGCATGTTCACTTCACCATTGCTGCTCCAGCTGGTGGAATTCTGCTACCCCAACATTATAGATTATGTTTTTGTTAAAAACATTCCCTTCCCTTTTATATTGGGCCTACCTTTATAGGACTTTATTATTTCATCAAGTATTCTAAATGGAAGTGGGGGATCTGGCTGCTTGCCATACAAAAGCCATTAAAGAGGCAATGTTTTGAAAATGAAACTTTGCTTCATTTTGGATGCTGACAGCTGAAGGCTAGGGAAGGTGCAGACACCTATCCAAAGGTTGAGTTCCGCCCCACCCCACAGAAAGAGTGGGCAAGAGCTTTTATGGATGGAGGGGGCTACATGCAGAAACAACACAGTCATCTCTGACAGTCATCTTGAAGTTGATCTTGTGGGGATCTGATCAGTGTCATCTTGTTTTAGGTACAGCTGGTCTTCAGTTTCAGGGTCAGTTTGCTCTCACTTCTTTGAGACCAGTTCTTGGAATTGTGTGAAATGGAGCAAACTGTGTCATAGCTTAGACTTGGTCACCATGCAGTTAGCTTCTTCTACCAGGTGGGGGTCTCAGTTTCTATAAGACAGCTCACAGGATATGGCTCAGAATATTATCTATAGCTCCTGAGAAGGAACTAAAAGAAATGCAAAAAAGCAAAATGGCTGTCTGAGGAGGCTTTACAAATAGCTGTGAAAGAAGAGAAGTTAAAAGCAAAGGAGAAAAGGAAAGATATAAGCATCTGAATGCAGAGTTCCAAAGAATAGCAAGGAGAGATAAGAAAGCCTTCCTCAGTGATCAATGCAAAGAAATAGAGGAAAATGACAGAATGGGAAAGACTAGAGATCTCGTCAAAAAAATTAGAGATACCAAAGGGACATTTCATGCAAAGATGGGCTCGATAAAGGACAGAAATGGTATGGACCCCAAAGAAGCAGAAGATATTAAGAAGAGATGGCAAGAATACACAGAAGAACTGTACAAAAAAGATCTTCACAACCCAGATAATCACAATGGTGTGATCACTCACCTAGAGCCAGACATCCTGAAATGTAAAGTCAAGTGGGCCTTAGAAAGCATCACTATGAACAAAGCTAGTGGAGGTGATGGAATTCCAGCTGAGCTATTTCAAATCCTGAAAGATGATGTTGTGAAAGTGCTACACTCAATATGCCAGCAAATTGGGAAAACTCAGCAGTGGCCACAGGACTGGAAAAGGTCACTTTTCATTCCAGTCCCAAAGAAAGGCAATGCCAAAGAATGCTAACTACTGCACAATTGCACTCCTCTCACACGCTAGTGAAGTAATGCTCAAAATTCTCCAAGCCAGGCTTCAGCAATATGTGAACCGTGAACTTCCTGATGTTCAAGCTGGTTTTAGAAAAGGCAAAGGAGCCAGAGATCAAATTGCCAACATCTGCAGGATCATCAAAAAAGTGAGAGAGTTCCAGAAAAACATCTATTTCTGCTTTATTGACTATGCCGAAGCCTTTGACTGTGTGGATCACAATAAACTGTGGAAAATTCTGAAAGAGATGGGAATACCAGGCCACCTGACCTGCCTCTTGAGAAACCTGTATGCAGATCAGGAAGCAACAGTTAGAACTGGACATGGAACAACAGACTGGTTCCAAATAGGAAAAGGAGTACATCAAGGCTGTATATTGTCACCCTGCTTATTTAACTTCTATGCAGATACATCATGAGAAATGCTGGGCTGGAAGAAGCACAAGCTGGAATCAAGACTGTGGGGAGGAATATCAAGAACCTCAGATATGCAGATGACACCACCCTTATGGCAGAAAGTGAAGAGGAACTAAAAGCCTCTTGATAAAAGTGAAAGAGGAGAGTGAAAAAGTTGACTTAAAGCTCAACACTCAGAAAACGAAGATCATGGCATCTGATCCCATCACTTCTTGGGAAATAGATGGGGAAACAGTGGAAACAGTGGCTGACTTTATTTTGGGGGGCTCCAAAATCACTGCAGATGATGATTGCAGCCATGAAATTAAAAGACGCTTACTCCTTGGAAGGAAAGTTAAGACCAACCTAGATAGCATATTGAAAAGCAGAGACATTACTTTGCCAACAAAGGTCCATCTATCTAGTCAAGGCTATGGTTTTTCCAGTGGTCATGTATGGATGTGAGAGTTGGACTGTGAAGAAAGTTGAGCACCGAAGAATTGATGCTTTTGAAGTGTGGTATTGGAGAAGACTCTTGAGAGTCCCTTGGACTGCAAGGAGATCCAACCAGTCCATTCTAAAGGAGATCAGTCCTGGGTGTTCATTGGAAGGACTGATGCTGAATTTAAAACTCCAATACTTTGGCCACCTGATGCGAATAATTGACTCATTGGAAAAGACCCTGATTCTGGGAGGGACTGGGGGCATGAGGAAAGGGGACAACAGAGGATGAGATGGTTGGGTGGCATCACTGACTCGATGGACATGAGTTTGCGTAAACTCCGGGAATTGGTGATGGACAGGGAGGCCTGGCGTACTGCAATTCAGGAGGTCGTAAAGAGTTGCACATGACTGAGCGACTGAACTGAACTGAATTTTGCTCATTGTCTAAAGTATTATTGTATTGTCCTGTTTGACTGCTTCTCTTTGTTTCTGCATTTTATCACTTCTCTGATTAATCTTATTCTTTGGCTAAAGTTTTTCCACTTTAAGAGGCAAAAGGCAGGCAGAGGCCATAACAGGGTGGGCAAGGACCATAGATAGGGTCCTGCTCCATTTCAATATCACCATATACTCAATTACCTAAATCTGGAACATGGAAGCTGTTTTTTATCTCTCTGTTCTTTACTCATCATGTGTAGTTAATATACTTAATAAGGAATAAGGTTAAGAACATAGGCTCTGAAGCTAACTATCAAAATTCAAATCCCAGGTCTGCCATTAGCTTTATGGCTTTGGGAAATTTATTTAGAAACCCTGTGCCTCAGTTCCCACATTTTAAGTTTGCTGATTTCAGTACTGATACTATCTCTCTAAATTCATTCTTAGCCATCATCACCCTGAATTAGCTAGGTTTCCACTGTTTCCATTTTCAATATTAATTTTTTTTAATTTCTTTTTTACTTTTATTGAGGTAACATTGGTTTAAAGCATAATATATTTTGTATTTGCAACATTATATTTTTACTTCTGTATAGTTTTACTTCTTAGTCTTATAGCATGCTCACCATCAGATACACGAGGCAACCCTATTATTTTATTTCACTCTATTACCTCACTGTAAAATTAATCTTTCTAAAATACTATGCTGATTATATTTCTTTTTTCCTTAAAATGTCAGAAGAGAGGGTCCAAAATCATGAAATCATATATAGACAAATTTATATTCTGCATTCATAGAGAGAATTTTCTCTCATCAAACAGTTGTGATGGTGGTCAAACCTAGAGTAGGTCCAGGATGTAAATCTAGGACTTCTGAATCCACAACCAAGATTTGTACAATTTGCCTCATTTATTAAGTCTAATGTGCTTTTGTGTGTGTGCAAAGTTGCTTCAATCATGTCCAACTCCTTGTGACCCTATGGACTGTAGCCCACCAGGCTCCTCTGTCCATGCCATTCTCCAGGCAAGTGAACTGGGTTGCCATGTCCTCCTCCAAGGGATCTTCCCATCCCAGGTATTGAACCCATGTCTCTTATGTCTCCTGCATTGGCAGGTGGGTTCTTTATGACTAGTGCCACCTAGGAAGTCCCATAAGGTCCCTTTATATAGCATTTACAATCTCTTTTTCTAAGAAATTTAAAGAATTTAAAGTAAACAGCTTTACTGTTTAGTAGTAAATTTAACATATTTGCTGACCACGTACTTCCCTTCATCTCCCTGTAGTAGATTAGTTATTTATAGTAAATCATGCATAATATATATATTTTTTAATCCTGAGCTACAGTAATAGTCAAAGCTATGGTTTTTCCAGTAGTCATGTATGGATGTGAGAGTTGGACTATAACGAAAGCTGAGTGCCCAAGAATTGATGTGTTGGAGAAGACTCTTGAGAGTCCCTTGGACTGTAAGGAGATCCAACCAGTCCATCTTAAAGGAAATCAGTTCTGAATATTCATTGGAAGGACTGATGCTGAAGCTGACACTCCAATACTTTGGTCACTTAATTCGAAGAACTGACTCATTGGAAAAGACTCTGGTGCTGGGAAAGATTGAAGGCAGGAGAAGTAGGGAGCAACAGAGGATGAGATGGTTGGATGGCATCACTGACTCAATGGACACAAGTTTGAGCAAACTCCAGGAGTTGGCTATGGACAGGGAGGCCTGGTGTACTGCAGTCCATGGAGTTGCAGAGTCAGACACAACTGAGCGACTGAACTGAACTGAACATTAATCCATATAGACCTGTAGAATCAATACACCCTAAGATGAAACTGGACTTCCCTGGTGGCTCAGGTGGTAAAGAATCTGCCTGCAATGCAGGACACCTGGGTTCGATCCCTGGGTTGGGAAGATCCTCTGGAGAAGGGAATGGCAACCCACTCAAGTATTCTTGCCTGAATAATCCCATGGACAGAGGAGCCTGGAGGGCTGCAGTCCATGAGGTCGTAAAAAGTTGGACATGACCCAGCAACTAAGCACAGCATGGCACAGCATAAGATGAAACTACAGTTCACCCTAGGACATACAGCATGTTTCTATGCACTGATATTTTATGTTCAAGTCCACAGAGTATGTTTGGCTTTTAGTTTTATATCAGCCTGAGGCTTAGTCTTTGTGCCTTTTCAAAATTTTGCCTCTACCTTTTAAAAAAATAATTATTTTAATTATATTGGATTGAAAGTGAAATAAAACACTTGAATCACTTGATTATTTGGAATAAAACTGATGTGATTAAATTGGACTTCTTAAACTAATAGTAACTTTTAAATAAACAACTGGAAGACACAGTGTATTCGTTTTCCTTCTATGATATTGAGAATGATACCTGAAAACATGTTTTAGAGTGTCCATTGAGACACAGCATGAAATTTTTAAAATGAGAAATAAGTAAACCATAAAAATTCCTTGGAACTCAATTTTTTAATTGCTTTTACTTCACTATAATTCACGTAGCTTCCTGTTTTTTCAGACAATAGATGGACGAGAACCGTGTATGTTATTTATAATTGGAATTGAGATGAATTTACCTCCTACTGTTCATTGTCAGAATCGTATCCAAAAGCAGTGGGAGGAAATCTACCTTCTACTAATATTCAATTTGCGAACATTCGTATCCTTATATCAGCAGGAAACTCGCTCCATAAATTACAGAAACAGATGCTTATCATCAGGCAAGAAGAGGTTTACTCCTTTAAGATGCTGTGAGAAGCTGGTATTTTATCAGCTAAGCACATCATCTTCACCTCAACGTAAAAATGCATTTCATTAAATAAAATCTTTCTGGAAATTTTAGTAAATGAATTGAATCAGACCTGAAAATCTATAATCTCTGAGTGAGCTTAAAATTAGATAATGAAAAAAAAAAAAAAACTGAAATGATAGATAATGAAGGAAATCTTACACCTGAAAAAAAAAAATTGATCTTAGAAAGACATTCACAGGTGATGTAGATAGCATTATTATATCCAGCTTGCTTATTCATGCAATTATTCAGTATAAGAAATTGGGGAAGTATTAAAGTTAAACATGCTACAGATCTTGACTCTGCCATTAATGACACAAAAATTTCAAGTTGAAGGATGATATATATAGAATGTTTTGAGGAGTAAGTAATATTAGTTTGGGGAACTTTGAGTTCCCTGATCATAAAAGACAGCAGCTTATATATGTATTCTTGATTTTTTTTAAAAAGAATGTGCAGTTTTGTTTTACTTAATATTGGTGTCTTCTACTTTTAGAAGCTGCCTATTTGGACAGAGAGCTTGACAAGGAAATAAGGCAATTTGAATTCTAGCCTCATGTCTATCACTGACTCACCTTTGTGCATTTTATTTTTCTCATATTTTGGGTGAATTGTTCAGGCATTAATATCTATACTACTTTCCACTTTCAATTTTAGTGAGCCAGCCATTAATGAATGCTCTGAGCTGATATTGCATTTCTATTTTTTGATAAAATAGTCATTGAATTTTCAAGAATCAGTAAACTATAAAATTTGCTGTCAACTTAAAAATTTTGCCAAACTTTCTATATTGTATAAAATGTAGTAATCATTTGTCTTCTAGTTAGCCATAGACTGAAATTTAAATTTATGTTGTCCAAGAAACTATCTTATTCCAGCCCTAGAATGTATAAACTTATGCTAATTTTCATGAGCTAATTCAATATTATACAAATTTTCTTACTTTTTTCCCAGTAAAATGTAACCAAGGAAGTATTGTAACTGTCACAATTTTTAGTTTTTCTCTTGCTAAATGTGGTTGTTAGGTCATTCATTTAAAACTTTTCCATTTTAATAGATTTGTGAGCAAATTCTGGAGAACTATTTTCATCAAAGTCGTTGGCCATAAAAAAATTTAATTAACATTTCAATGAATGACTTCAGTGAAATTCATTTGCAAGAATGATTAAAGTGATGAGAACTTTAATATGCTACAAAAATTTAAATGTTTTATCATAGGAATGATATAAAGTAAGTCAGGATTCTTTAGTTGGAACTGCCTCTTAAGAAACCTATATGCAGGTCAGGAAGCAACAGTTAGAACTGGACATGGAACAACAGACTGGTTCCAAATAGGAAAAGGAGTTCATCAAGGCTGTATATTGTCACCCTGCTTATTTAACTTATATGCAGATTACATCATGAGAAACGCTGGACTGGAAGAAGCACAAGCTGGAATCAAGGCTGTGGGGAGGAATATCAAGAACCTCAGATATGCAGATGACAGATATGGCAGAAAGTGAAGAGGAACTAAAAAGCCTCTTGATGAAAATGAAAGAGGAGAGTGAAAAAGCTGGCTTAAAGCTCAACATTCAGAAAACAAAGATCATGGCATCTGGTCCCATCAGTTCATGGGAAATAGATGGGGAAACGGTGGAAACAGTGTCAGACTTTATTTTTTTGGGCTCCAAAATCACTGCAGATGGTGACTGCAGTCAGGAAATTAAAAGACGCTTACTCTTTGGAAGGAAAGTTATGACCAACCTAGATAGCATATTCAAAAGCAGAGACATTACTTTGCCAACAAAGGTTCGTCTAGTCAAGGCTGTGGTTTTTCCAGTGGTCATGTATGGACGTGAGACAACGTTGGACTATGAAGAAAGCTGAGCGCCAAAGAACTGATGATTTTGAACTATGGTGTTGGCGAAGACTCTTGGGAGTCCCTTGGACTGCAAGGAGATCCAACCAGTCCATTTTAAAGATCAGTCCTGGGTATTCTTTGGAAGGACTGATGGAAACTGAAACTCCAATACTTTGGCCACCTCATGCAAAGAGTTGACTCATTGGAAAAGACTCTGATGCCGGGAGTGACTGGGGGCAGCAGGAAAAGGGGACGACAGAGTATGAGATGGCTGGATGGCATCACTGACTCCATGGACATGAGTCCGAGTGAACTCCGGGAATTGGTGATGGACAGGGAGGCCTGGTGTCATGTAATTCATGGGGTCGCAAAGAGTCGGACACGACTGAGCAACTGAACTGAAATGAACTGACAGACTATGAGAAGTTACACTCATCTTGATTTTCTCTGATCCTCTCACTCCCCACAGAAATGCTGGACAATTTCTGCTAGATTTTTGAGGGATCTACTCAGGTTTAGCAATGACAAATGACACAAACTTATAACATTAAAAAAAAAAAAAAGCAATATGCGTTTTTGCTAGTAGTCAGCTCTACTCACATTAATTTCATGAGACTTGTGATATCAGTAAAAACTAAAATAAGATGTTGAAGTTGAATTTGAAGTAAGAAGAAGGTGATAGAACTTTTAAAAATCATATTTAAGTACTTATAAAGATCCTTTTCACCTTTTTCCAGAAATATCCTTTATTTAATATTCACCCTGTAATATTTATCTTAATGCTGTATAATATATATAAAATATATGAGAAAACCATATATTTATTTTTCACATTTGCTCATGATATCATAAATTAATAAACATTATTTTTAACATGAACTAATCATTTCTCAAAACACTCAATATAATACTAACTGTGCCCTCAATATACTAATAAATAAAGCTGAAGAAATAGCAAAAGCCCTCAATTTCATTCCATTCTCTTTGGAATATACAAGTATACTCTATTCTTCAGACATTTTGTGACAGAGAAACACATAAAATCAGAATTGAAATGTTTTCTAGAAGAAGACAATTCTAATTTTATATAAATTAGTTCATTGAAGATGTAGGATATCACAACTAATATTAAGAAGCAAAGATTATCATGAGGATAAAAGCAAAGAAAAGTCTAGAAAAACCAATTTCAGAGTTCTCACAAAAATAACTCAAGAATTCTAAGTAAAATAATAGGAACGAAAATCCAAAAGTGCTTTGAACTTTAATTTACCTTAGCCAATTTGTTTCATGTCTGCAATGATTGTCAGAAAATTGTTATACATAATGTGATAATTAAATGTTAAATATGTTATTTTGTTCATAGCATACAAAATAAAGATGTGGTTAAACAGCTATCACTGTCTGAAATAGATTATGGTAATAAAGAAACTGAAAACATTTTAAGAGACAATCATATGTATACGTATAACCCATTAAGGAACGTAGAGAATAGAAAAATTGTAAATGCTAAAAAAAATTATAGATGAAAGTGCTTAAAACTTTAGGGGAATATAAGGCCTTTTACTAATATTCAAAAGATAAAAACTATTAAGGAAATATTGAAATATTTTGTACATTTAAGAAACAATTCCACATGACAGTAAAATTACAGTAATAAGCAGATGACATTCCAGGAAACAATGTCTGAAACAAATGACAAAGATAAATACTTATTATCCAAAATGTATGATATTTTTGACAAATCAAAAAAGTATACAAATAATATTTTCTATATCATATTTCAGATGATATGAAAATAATTAGAAAAATTTAGGAAAGTTAAGACACCTAGTTAATATAAGTATGAATAGACTCAACATTACTAGTAATCAGGGAAATGCAAAAAAGTATGGAAAAAAATAGGAAATGGAGCAAATGCCTTTATTAGGATGCACAAATGGAGTGATTTGGTATTCCCAAGCTAAGGTCAGATTATTTATATCAAAAGAGCACTAATCATCTATTGTATATATAGTAGTGTGCATATGTCAATCTCAATCTCCCAATTTACCCCTCCAGCCCTTTCCCTCTTGGTAACCATACATTTCTTATTTCTACATCTGTGACTCTATTTCTGTTTTGTGAATAAGTTCATGTGTACCTTTTTTTTTTTTTTTTAGATAACACATATAAGCGATATCATTGATATTTACATTTGTTTGACTTACTTTATTCAGTTTGTTAATCTCTAGGTCATTCCATCCATGTCACTGGAAATGGCATTATTTAAGTCATTTTTTATGGTTTAGGAATATTTACAGTGTATTTATGTCTTCTTTATCCACTTTTTCTATTGATGGACATTTAGGTTGCTGCCATGCCCTGGCTACTGTAAATAGTGTTGTAATGAACATGAAGGTGCATGTATCTTTTCAAATTGTGGTTTTTCTCTGGGATGTATGCCCAGGAATGAGACCCCTGGATCATACTGTAGCTCTATTTTTAGTTTGCTAAGGATCCTCATACTGTCCTCTATAGTGCCTGTACCAATTCCCACAAGCAGTGTAGAGGGTTCCCTTTTCTTCCCACCCTCTTCAGTATTTATGGTCTATATTATTTTGATGAGAGCTATTCTGACCTGCATGAGGTGATACCTCACTGCAGTTTTGATTTGCATTCTCTAATAATTAGTGATATCAAACATCTTTTCACAGAGAACTTACTAAATACTCTGTAATGAACTATATTGGGAAAAAATCTAAAAAAAGAGTGAACACCCATACAATGTATTACTGATTCACTCTCTGTATGGGAGAAACTAACACAACATTGTGTATCAACTATACTGTAATACAAATTAATTAAAAATAAAAAAATTAAAGGGAAAAAAGAATTATTTTGGGGAAATTGACACCTTAAAATGATTCTTCCAACCAATAAATGCAATTTACTTTTCCAAACAGTAAATCAAAAGAGCAGGGTCTTATCTACAAGAAGAGTTAGGGGGAGGCAGGGAAGACTGTTGATGAAAAGGGCTGCTGGCAAACTCTTGCCATAAGCTTACACTTGCTGTGATTCTGCAGGCTGCTATCTAGGGCCTGCACTTCCCTGTGGAGCCGGTGTCAGTTTAAGGTCACTGCAGTCTGCTTGCCCCAACAAAATGTATGCTGAGGCAGCAATTCCAAGAGTAGCTTAATAGTTAACCTCTTCACAGCTTAGACAGTACATTACAGCTAATTTCAGTCATATATAAACAAATAGTTTTATTTGGATAGATATTAAATAATATCTTGGAGAGATATTAAATTAGGCTCAGAGATATTACCATACACTTTCTGTTGAGATAAGGAAGTTAATGGATAAGGAATGAAAATTCAATTCAGATAGAGAAGGGTATTTAAAAAAAAAAAAAAAGAGAGAAGGGTATTTCAGAGAAACATTAGAAAGTAGAGTATTATGAAATTATACACATAGGACAGAGTCACTAGCCACATTGGTGTTCACTGGAAAGGTGATAATGATAAGTAAGGAATATAACTAGGAATTTTTGAAAATTAGGTAGCTAATTTTTAAAAATTTCCATTTTCTCTTAATTTAATAAGCTCTGTAACATCTAGAATTTTTGCAAATTTCATTTAATTAATGGTATTTTATAGACTCAGGTGACTATAAATTATTTTCACAACTCTATTGTTATTAGTGAGTGATGAGACTGTATATTATAATCCAGGACAGCTAAATCTATCAATACATTTCCTCCTACAGGATACCTTTATATATACAATTTTAACCATGGATCAGCAAAATAAACTGAGTGTAAATACTGGTTTCTACTTAGAAATCAGAGCATGAAAGCAGCACATCACTGAATGCATACATGAAGCTCAGATTTTAAGGTCAAATTCCATGCAGAAATAGGGTCAATAAGAAAGCCCTTGATGATTTATTAAACTATGAATATATATATTCATATATAAATATGCATATTCAAATATATGGACTATGAATACATAGAGATATGCACTTAATGCTAAGGCATTATTTTCATAATAAATCATGAGAAATGATAATGAAATCACTTTACATGAACATTGTATTTTTATGTTGCATATATTTATAAAGCCATTTCATGCAGAACATTCCTTCCCAGGAGGCTAACCAAAAATTTAACAATTGCTTTCTATTATGCTGGATTTAAGCCAAATTTAGCTAACAATAGTAAGAAAAAATATGGGCTACATAGCCCACAGAAGTATGAAATATGCAAATGAAAGTGAAATTATGGGCTACATAGAATACAGAATCATGGGAGATATATATATATATATATATATATATATATATATTTTTTTTTTTTTTTTTTGCTTGAGGTAAAAATTAAAGGAAGTTTGGGACAATTGTAAAGCTTATGTCCAATCCCCTTTTCTCATAATATTGTTAGACATTATGAATTTAATTTTTATTGTTCCCTTTGGTACTTCATTGCAGACCTGAAAGTGAAAGTGAAGTTGCTCAGTCGTGTCCGACTCTTTGCGTTCCCATGGACCGTAACCTACCGGGCTCCGAGGTCCATGGGATTTTCCAGGCAAGAATACTGGAGTGGGCTGCCATTTCGTTCTCCAGGGGATCTTCCCAACCCAGGGATCGAACCCGGGTCTCCTGCATTGCAGACAGACGCGTTACCGTCTGAGCCACTAGGGAAGCACATATTATCAACTTTGGACAAAGTACCATGAGTAGCATGACTTAATTCACTCTATAAATCTTTTTCACTGTCCTCATTTCCTTGTCTACTATCAGCTTTGGGAAGGATCAAAAGTTTCACATATTCCATTTTGGTTTTAGGTTCATTAACTTCATCATTAACAGTCTCACCATTAAACATTGTCATTTGTTTATATTGCATTCATCTTCTGAAGAGATTAGGCCAGTTCTTAGGACTTTTTCACATTTTGGATTTTTTTTATTGTTCTTGTTATTTTTTTTATTTATTAAATACTTATTTATTATTTATTTGGCTGTATTGGGTCTTAGGGGCAGCCTGAGGACCTTCATTATTCTTGTTGCAGCACATGGATCTTCAGTTGGAGCATGCCAACTCTTAGTTTGGCATGTGGGATCTAGTTCCCTCACCAGGGATTAAACCCAGGCCCCCTGCATTGGGAACTCTGAGTCTTAATGGCTGAACCACCAGGGAAGTCCCTATCTGGTTGTTTTCAGGAAGCTGTTTATATTCAGGTTAAATATCCTTGTTAAGTTCCTGCGTAGGTGAGATACTGTATTATATATATTACATCACATCAGGCATTGGGACATACAGGATGTTTCAGCTCCAGTCATTAACAGTACTTGGTTAAGGCAGTTACCGCCAAATCATTTCCTAATACATAGAGTCGTCTCTCTCTCTCCTCAGTGCCTCCAAATATAGCTACTAATCTGTAAAATGATATTTTAACATCTAACATATTTTTATTTGTTAATAATCCTTTACTGTATAATGGCTTTAACATTTATTAATGACTCGAATCTATAATTACATAGAAATTGTACAATCTTGCAATCTTCTAATTTCATCATTTTTTTCCTATTAGCTATGGTTTTTCCTGTGGTAATGTATGAACGTGAGAGTTGGACTGTGAAGAAGGCTGAGCACTGAAGAATTGATGCTTTTGAACTGTGGTGTTGGAGAAGACTCTTGAGAGTCCCTTGGACTGCAAGGAGATCCAACCAGTCCATTCTGAAGGAGATCAGCCCTGGGATTTCTTTGCAAGGAATGATGCTAAAGCCGAAACTCCAGTACTTTGGCCACCTGATGCGAAGAGTTGACTCTTTGGAAAAGACTCTGATGCTGGGAGGGATTGGGGGCAGGAGGAGAAGGGGACGACAGAGGATGAGATGGCTGGATGGCATCACTGACTCGATGGACGTGAGTCTGAGTGAACTCCAGGAGTTGGTGATGGACAGGGAGGCCTGGCGTGCTGCAATTCATGGGTCGCAAAGAGTCGGTCACGACTAAGCGACTGATCTGATCTGATCTGATCTGATTCTTCTCTCAGAAGAGTTTTTCTTTATTAACTGGAGAGGAACTAAGGTTCCAACAGAAAAAAGAGGGTAAATGCTAGACTATTGTTCTTTACATTTGCTTAAATTTGCTAATGGCCTCTTTATATAACAGAGACAAAGTTTTTACATTTGAAATACAAAATTGACTAAAAGTTTCTTTATTTTTCCTTGTCAGAATATGTTTTACATTGTGTGGTTTCACAAACGTATGGAAAATTATTTGATAATCTCTCCCATGGCAATCACATGAGAAATTATTGTTTAGTCTTATCAGCTGAACCCAGGTAACCCCTCAGAAGGAGACTCACAGAAGCCCTTGGATCAACCAGAATTGGTACATCAAACACAACTGGTGTAACCAACAGTGATCCGCTACTCCTACAATATAAAAGCATAGCCTTAGTATCAGAAGTTTTTGTTGTGATCACCATTGTGTTACCAGTTGTATGACTTAGAGTATGTCACATAAAAATGTGCTAGGGTTAATTTTGTATTTGTGCATTAAAATGATGAAATTACATACCTCATAGGGATGGTGGTAAAAACACAAAGTATATGTACACGATTCTCAGTTTCATGCTGAGACTCTAAAGGAAAGTCGCTTTAAACACAGTTTGGGAGTATTCACTAAGTGCTTCCTTGGTGGTGCAGCAGTAAAGAATCAGCTTGTAATACAGGAGACTTGGGTTCAATCCCAGGGTTGAGAAGATTTAATGGAGTAGGAAATGGCAACCAATTCCAGTATGACTGAGTGTATACATACCCTGGGCTTCCCTGGTGGCTCAGATGGTAAAGACTCTACCTGCAGTGCAGGAGACCTGGATCAGGACAATCCACTGGAGAAGGAATGGCCAGCCACTCCAGCATTCTTGCCTGGAGAATTCCTTGGACAGAGAACCTGGCGGGTTACAGACCATGAGGCTGCAGAATTGGACATGACTGAGGGACTAAAACACACACACACACACACACACACACACACATACATACTCTAAGACACTGTGATTAAACTGTGGGATATGTCATTATCAGAAATGCACATATAGTCACATCAGTCAGTCAGTTCAGTCACTCAGTCATGTCAATTCTTTGAGACTCCATGGAATGCAGCACACCAGGCTTCCCTGTCCATTACCAACTCCCGGAGCTTACTCAAATTAATGTTCATTGAGTCTGTCTGTCATCCCCTTCTCCCACCTTCAATCTTTCCCAGATTCAGGGTCTTTTCCAAGGGTCAGTTTTTTGCATCAGGTGGCCAAAGTATTGGAGTTTCAGCTTCAGCATCAGTCCTTCCAAGGAATATTCAGGACTGATTTCCTATAGAATGGACTGGTTGGATCTCCTTGCAGTCCATGGGACTCTCAAGAGTCTTTTCCAACACCACAGTTCAAAAGCATCAATTCTTTGGTGCTCAGCTTTCTTCACAGTCCAACTTTCACATCCATACATGACCACTGGAAAAACTATAGCCTTGACTAGACAGACCTTTGTTGGCAAAGTAATGTCTCTGCTTTTGAATATGCTGTGTAGGTTGGTCATAACTTTTTCTCCAAGGAGCAAGTGTCTTTTAATTTCATGGCTGAAAATAGTCTCCATCTCCAGGGATTTTGGAGCCCCCCAAAATAAAGTCTCTCACTGTTTCCATTGTTTCCCCATCTATTTGCCATGTAGTAATGGGACTGGATACCATGATCTTAGTTTTCTGAATGTTGAGTTTGAAGCCAACTTTTTCACTCTCCTCTTTCACTTTCATCAAGAGACTCTTTTGTTCTTCTTCACTTTCGGCCATAAGGGTGGTATCATCTGCATATCTGAGGTTACTGATATTTCTCCTGGCAATCTTGATTCCAGCTCGTGCTTCATCCAGCCTGGCATTTCACATAATGTACTCTGCATTTAAGTTAAATAAGCAGGGTAATAATATACAGCCTTGATATACTCCTTTCTTGATTTGCAACCAGTCCATTGTTCTATGTCCAGTTCTAATTGTTGCTTCTTGACCTGCATACAGATGTGTCAAGAGACAGGTCAGATGGCCTGATATCCCCATTGCTTTCAGAATTTTCCACAGTTTGTTGTGATCCACATAGTCAAAGGCTTTGGCATAGTCAAAGGCTTTGGCATAGTCAATAAAACAGAAATAGATGTTTTTTTTTGGAACTCTCTTGCTTTTTCAATGATCCAACAGATGTTGGCAATTTGATCTCTGGTTTCTCTGCCTTTTCTAAATCTAGCTTGAGCATCTGGAAGTCCACCATTCACATACTGTTGAAGCCTGGCTTGCAGAATTTTGAGCATTACTTTGCTGGAGTGTGAGATGAGTGCAATTGTGTGATAGTTTGAGCATTCTTTGATGTTGTCTTTCTTTGGGATTGGAATGAAAACTGACCTTTTCCAGTCCTGTGGCCACTGCTGAGTTTTCCATATTTGCTGGCATATTGAGTGCAGAACTTTAACAGCATCATCTTTTACCACTGGAGCCCACGGCTGGGGCTGGAACATGGGAGATGGAGTGTTGCTCTTTGTGCCTCAAAGTATGAATCCATACTGCCAATCTCAGGTTGCAGGGGGCACTCTGGGCTCCCATAAATTTCCCACAGGAGCATTTAGCTAGGCATATACCTGTAAGGACGAGGAGAATGTGAGAAGATTTGACAGCAACAAAATTTTGGAAGACACCAAGAAAAAAAAAATGGGTGTCTACAAGATGACAGAGTAGAAGGACATGCACTCATCTTCTTCTGCCAGAACTCCAAAATTACAACTCATTGTTGAACAACCATTGACAGGAGAATGTTGGATCCCACCAAAAAAAAGATGCCCCATATCCAAGGGCAAAGGAGAAGCCTCAATAGGATGGTAGGTGGGGGAAATTGCATTTATTTATTTTAAATACATAAATACAATTTTTATTTTTTTATTTTTTAAAATTTTATTTTATTTAACTTTACAATACTGTATTGGTTTTGCCATATATCAAAATGAATCTGCCACAGGTATACAATTGCATTTAGAATCAAATCACATACCCACCAGAGATATTCGGAGGGCTCATACACACCTTGTGCATACCAGGACCCAGAGACCCCGCAGAGACAGAGCCAGAACTGTTCGAGTGTCTCCTCTGGAGGTACTGCTCTGTATGGATGACTGCAGTGGCAGGTCCTCTGAGTGCAGCAGACCTGGGTATGGCATAAACCCTCTTGGAAGAAGTCACCATTAACCCCACCATAGAGCCATCGGAACTTACACAAGACCAGGGAAACAGACTCTTGGAGGACACAAACAAAACTGTGTGTGCACCAGGACCCAAGAGAAAGGAGCAGTGACCCCACAAGAGACTGACCCAGATTTTCCCGTGAGTGTCCAGGAGTCTCCAGTGGGGGCGTGGGTTGGCAGTGGTCTGCTTCAGGGTCAGGGGCACTAAGTGCAGCAGTGGGTGCACGGGACACTTTAAAGGAGGTCACCATTATCCTCATTACCTCCACATACAGTCACAGTAATATATGTACTAGAACATTAATAATAGCACTGTTCATGACACTCAGAACCTGGAATTAAACAAATGTCAGGAAGAGCAGAATAAAAAATTAGATCATAATATGTTCAATAGTCATCTTTTAGGATTTTAGATAGCTCCACTTAAAATAGTGTAAACAGTGACATTTTATTTTCTTGGGGTCCAAAATCACTGTGTACAGTGACTGCAGCCATGAAATTGAAAGAAGCTTGCTCCTTGGAAAGAAAGCTATGACAAACCTAGACAGCATATTAAAAACAGTAACATAACTTTGAAAGCAAACCACCATAAAATAGATGCTATTGATCTGTGTTGCCAGAGAAGACTCTTGAGAGTCTCCTGAACAGCAAGGAGATCAAACCAGTCAATCCTAAAAGAAATCATCCCTGAATATTCATTGAAAGGAATGATGCTGGAGCTCCAATATTTTGACTGTATAATGCAAAACGCTGACTCATTGGAAAAGACTGCTTTTGGGGAAGATTGAAGGTAAAAGAAGGGGTTGGCAGAAAATGAGATGGTTGAATGGCATCATCCTCAACACAATGGACATGAGTTTGAGCAAACACCAGGAGATAGACAGCAACACGAAGAGTGCTTCAGTCCATGGGGTCGCAGAATCAGACACAACTCTGAATGAGCAAAAACACAGCATTCACTAATGGAATATTATTATTATATATAACAAAAATAAGCTGCATACAATTTTACAACAAGCTCACAAATAGATTAGAGAAAAAAGGCCAAGACATAGAAGAATATACACTATGTGACACCTTTTCTACAAATTTTAAAAATAGTGAAGATTTATCTGTGATGTTAGAAGGTTTCCCTTTGGGAACCAGTGACTAGAAGGAACCTTTGAGTTAGAATTGTGATTAGGATTACTCTGCTTCTTAAAATTAACCACAGGTCTGTTCACTTTTTAAAAAAAAATTGTTGAGCTCTACAAACATTGTATTTTTGTGTTTATATTGTAATTTTTTAATGCTAAAAACTTTATTTCAAATATCTAATAGTGTTTCACACAGAAGATATTGGGTAAATGTTTCTTCCTTTCCTATTTTCTTATAAATAATGAGGCTTTGAATGACAAACTGAGAAAAATCTCTTCAGCCTAAACCCTGCCACTTTCTAGGAACACAATTGGTTTCACATTCCTCTACTGTTGTGTTTAAAAAGCAAAATGCAATTTATTGGTATACTCTATTCCAGGAAGATTGTCTACGAATACATCTTGTGAATAATGTTCAAGTAGAGACCACTCTCTTTACAACATAGATACGATATTTCAAAGTCCAAGAGGAATTACATAGAAACTATTCTTTCTATTACCAACTAGAAATGAGATATCTGGCCTGTAACAGATTGCTTTTGAAATTCTTTATGATGTTGTATTGTCAAGTTTTAAGAAATATGTTGTGTTTTCAGCTTTTACAATTTTTAAATTGCAGTGGTCCATCTAAGCATTGTGTGGTTAAAATCAAGAATGATATAGAAAACTTACCTGTATTTATTTTCAGTAAAATTTTTTAAAGTTTATTTGCAAATTTATGTAACATAGAGAAATTTACATAGAAGATGCATGCAAATCTTTTAATTCATCCCCCAAAATGCATATGCATACACTGAATAACTGATTTCCTCCATTTTTGTACATATATATGACAAAAACATTTAGAATAAAAATTTGGACTTTAATAAATCTAAATAATAAAGTTATAAGTGCTCACATATTTAATATATACATATGTTTTGCATTATTCAAATAAATAAAAATCTGTTGATATTTTAATTCCAGTTCAGGTTGACCTACATAATATCAACATAATTTGGTTTAAAAATGGCTTTTAAAAAATTCTGGCAAGACAAATAGACATTAATGTTTTCACTGAACTGATTTAGTATTCAATTGAACTAATTTTTAAAAAGATCTGTAATGACTATAGGCAATATGCAAAATTATATTTTATGGCAACAGGTTTATTTAAGTTTTTAAGTAACTAGTGATGATAGAAGTTATGACAAGGAAAAATATAGGAGTTTTAAAATATCCACTTGTATTGTCTCCATTAGGACATGTGTATGGATAAATAATTTTATCACATAAATATGGAATATATTGGATAAATTAATAAGTTAAAATACCCTCATTGCAATGCAGAAAGTACAGACATCTGTATTACCAATTTAAAAAATTTATATTTATTTATTTTTGGCTGTGTTGTGTCTTTGTTGCTACGTGCAGGCTTCTCTCTAGTAGTG
Source organism: Bos indicus (assembly GCF_029378745.1). NCBI lineage: Eukaryota > Metazoa > Chordata > Mammalia > Artiodactyla > Bovidae > Bos > Bos indicus. The sequence continues at coordinate 17,322,167 of NC_091775.1, read as the reverse complement.
GTGAGCAGGGACTACACTCTATTTGTGGTGTGAGGGCCTCTCATTGCTTTGGCTTCTTTTGTTGCAGAGCATAGTCTCTAGAGAGTTTTGGCTTCAGTAGTGGAAGGGAAGCCTGGATGGGCTGCTGTCTATGGAGTCGCACAGAGTCAGACATGACTGAAGCGACTTAGCAGCAGCAGCAGCAGCAGTGGAAGCACATGGACTCAGTAGTCGTGGTTCCTAAGCTCTAGAGCACAGGCTCAGTAATTGAGGTACATGGGCTTAATTGCCCAGCAGTATGCTTTTGAACTGTGGTGTTGGAGAAGACTCTTGAGAGTCCCTTGGACTGAAAGGAGATCCAACCAGTCCATTCTAAAGGAGATCAGCCCTGGGTGATCTTTGGAAGGAATGATGCTAAAGCTGAAACTCCAATACTTTGGCCACCTCACGTGAAGAGTTGACTCGTTGTAAAAGACTCTGATGCTAGGAGGGATTGGGGGCAGGAGGAAAAGGTGATGACTGAGGATGAGATGGCTGGATGGCATCACCGACTCGATGGACATGAGTTTGAGTGAACTCTGGGAGCTGGTGATGGACAGGGAGGCCTGGTGTGCTGCGATTCACGGGGTCGCAAAGAGTCCGACACGACTGAGCGACTGAACTGAACTGATGTGGGATATTCCTGGACCAGGGATTCAACCTGTGTCTCCTGCATTGACAGGTGCATTCTTTACCACTGAGCCACCAGGGGTGCCCCATATTACCACATTTTATAGGATACAATAAATCAATTGGTGCAAACTTACATTAAATAACAATTGAAAAGTGAGATCTCTTGGAGTTATATATTTTGTTTTACAAGGCATTAGCAATTTTAATTACAAATGTTTGATATTGACCCAATTTTACACTAATCCCCATGATATTTAGCTTATGAATTGGCAGTGTGCATCCTTTTATGCTGTTTAAATGTCACATGTGATTTAACTGTGTGTAAAACTTGGTCCCTCTTGGCAGCAAAAAGTAGACTATTAGTGAGAAAAATGTTCTTAATTCCTTCAGAATTTCTGCTTTCCCATGTTTGCCAATCAAAGATGCTCAATTTTAAATATTTATCAACATGAAGACCATACATTATAAATGATCTCTGAGAGAGATTAGTTAAAATGTTAAGTAGTATTTAATGGTAATAAATGAGAAGTGGTAACAGCTGTCCTTCAAACAAAGATACAATATTCCTGGACCTTCTTAATTTTCATGAATCAGCAAGGAAAATAAAATATAGTATTCATTATAGAGTTACTCAGTTGCACTAGAGGCCCTTCCTCCTTTCTTTTCTTTGCCCACTTTGTTTTCTTTTTCATCTCAATCTTCTTGTGTTTCTTCATCTTCCTATGTTTCTTCTATTTCATATTCATATTCCTACTTTTTTCTTTTTCTCCTCCTCCTCTTTATTATTTTTTCTTTTTTCCAAGTAATGGCATTAACAAACAGCAAGAGTAAAACAAAACTAATTTAAAAATGAGCTACCTTTATAAATGCATTATTGTATATCTTAATAACAATTCACATATTAAAGTGTTTTGCAGGTGTTTCTAAACTAGTTGAATAATTGTTAACCAAATAACTGCTTTTGTAAGATCAATAATTCTATTATAAGGTTGCAAGTAGCTAAGAAACAGAAATGAAGATTCAAGCAAAGTGAACATCACATAAAATATAAACAACACAAAGCTGCTTTATCTCAAAAATAAAAGGAATTGTTATATAAAACCTAACGCTATACAATAATGAACATTATGAGATTACTCTTCTGCTTTTATTAATGTTATTTGAAGGTCTTCAATTCACATAACTAATTTCAGATTTAGCTTTAATGGTAGTATTAATATTCTATATATAATAGCGGGTGTGTTCTCAGTTGTGTCCAGCTCTTTACGACTCCATGAACTTTGGCCTGCCAGGGTCCTCTATTCATGGGATTTCCCAGACAAGAATACTGAAGTGGGTTGCCATTTCCTGTCCAGAGGATCCTTCTAACCCAGGGATCACACCTGTGTCTCTTGCATCTCCTGCATTGGTAAGTGGATTTTTTACCACTAGTGCCACCTGGGAAAACCATTTTATATATGATAAATCATAAATATGATTCAATTAGACTTAAATGTTCATGGCAGAAAATAAATCAAAGAAATACTCCTTAACTTTTTGAGACATATAGTCCTCTAAAATTTGTTGAAAAATTGAATTTTGTCTAGGAAATGCAAATGCATTCATTGTATGTGCAGCTTATATTTTATCTGTCATACCTAACACTGTTAAAAATGAATCTTTCTTAACTGAATTGTTGCCTCATATCTACTTTTGACATCCGCAGGATGTATGTTGTTTTGGGTACTGATTCCTTGCTGACCACGAGTTATTAAAATGGAGTCAATTAATTCATCTCCATTCAGTCGCTCAGTCGTGTTTGACTCTTTGCCACCCCATAGACAGCAGCACACCAGGCATCCTTGTCCACCACCAAACCTGGAGCTTGCTCAAACTCATGTCCATTAATACAGCCCATGGAATTCTCCAGGCCAGAATATTGGAGTGGGTAGCCTTTCCCTTCTCCAGGGGATCTTCCCAACCAGGGATTGAACCCCAGTCTCCACATGGCAGGTGGATTCTTTACCAGCTGAGGCACAAGGGAAGCCCAAGATTACTGGAGTGGATAGCCTATCCCTTCTCTAGAGCATCTTCCCAGCTCAGGAATCAAACTAAGGTCTTCTGCATTGCAGGAAGATTATTTACCAAATGAGCTATCAGGGAAGCCCATTAATTAATTAGTTTATGCCAAATTATTAAACATTAATTTAATAAACAAGATTATATATATATTTGCTATACTCTACTATACTATATATTTATCACTGAGGTTAATTTGATTTATAAGTGTTTAAATTCAATTAATTTGTCTCTTTCCACTGTAATGATATAATGGCCTATTACCAGGCCTTGAATATCTGAGTTATATCTGATATTGCATGAGAATATCTTTCAAGCATATATGCAAAAAAAAGAAAAAAAAGTATTGATATGATTAAAAAACAAAAACAACAACAACAACAAAAAAAACAAAGGTATCCTGCAGCTAAAAAGCTAATATATTGTCAGAGGATAACAAAAGTATTGAAAAGCACAACAAAATTTTAAAAAGAGATCTTCTTAAAAAAATATATATGTGATAAACTAAAGAAATCCTCCTACTAAATGAGATCATAGAATTAATTAAAGATGCCTTAGAAATGGAAAGTGAGAAAAGGGCACAAATTAAAATTAAAATTTTCACAAAACTCGTAGAAAAATATTTAACCTCACTGTTATAAAAAATAAAGGTAACTGATCTCCTTTTGACTATGTAAGTTTTTAAAAGACACAGATTTGAGAAAAAAATGGGTTTAGGATTAGAACTATCACAGATTTTCAGTGGATGTGAAAAATGATACAAACTCTCTAGAAAATTTTTTAATTCAGCAAAGAACTATATTAGTTTAAGCTGCTTTTTTTTTTTTTTTTTTTGGTTATCCATTTTATTTTATTTTATTTTATTTTTTTGTGTTTCCCAAATCGCCTTCTTTTTTTTTTAATTTTATTTTATTTTTAAACTTTACATAATTGTATTAGTTTTGCCAAATATCAAAATGAATCCATCACAGGTATACATGTGCTCCCCATCCTGAACCCTCCTCCCTCCTCCCTCCCCATACCATCCCTCTGGGTCGTCCCAGTGCACTAACCCCAAGCATCCAGTATTGTGCATTGAACCTGGACTGGCATCTCGTTTCATACATGATATTTTACATGTTTCAATGCCATTCTCCCAAATCTTCCCACCCTCTCCCTCTCCCACAGAGTCCATAAGACTGTTCCATACATCAGTGTCTCTTTTGCTGTCTCGTACACAGGGTTATTGTTATCATCTTTCTAAATTCCATATATATGCGTTAGTATACTGTATTGGTGTTTTTCCTTCTGGCTTACTTCACTCTGTATAATAGGCTCCAGTTTCATCCACCTCATTAGGACTGATTCAAATGTATTCTTTTTAATGGCTGAGTAATACTCCATTGTGTATATGTACCACTGTTTTCTTATCCATTCATCTGCTGATGGACATCTAGGTTGCTTCCATGTCCTGGCTATTATAAACAGTGCTGCGATGAACATTGGGGTACACGTGTCTCTTTCCCTTCTGGTTTCCTCAGTGTGTATGCCCAGCAGTGGGATTGCTGGATCATAAGGCAGTTCTATTTCCAGTTTTTTAAGGAATCTCCACACTGTTCTCCATAGTGGCTATACTAGTTTGCATTCCCACCAAGAGTGTAAGAGGGTTCCCTTTCCTCCACACCCTCTCCAGCATTTATTATTTGTAGACTTTTGGATCGTAGCCATTCTGACTGGTGTGAAATGGTACCTCATAGTGGTCTTGATTTGCATTTCTCTGATAATGAGTGATGTTGAGCATCTTTTCATGTGTTTGTTAGCCATCTGTATGTCTTTTTTGGAGAAATGTCTATTTAGTTCTTTGGCCCATTTTTTGGTTGGGTCATTTATTTTTCTGGAGTTGAGCTGTAGGAGTTGCTTTGTATATTTTTGAGATTAGTTGTTTGTCAGTTGCTTCATTTGCTATTATTTTCTCCCATTCTGAAGGCTGTCTTTTCACCTTGCTTAGCATTTCCTTTGTTGTGCAGAAGCTTTTAAGGTTAATTAGGCCCCATTTGTTTATTTTTGCTTTTATTTCCGATATTCTGGGAGGTGGGTCATAGAGGATCCTGCTGTGATGTATGTCGGAGAGTGTTTTGCCTATGTTTTCCTCTAGGAGTTTTATAGTTTCTGGTCTTATGTTTAGATCTTTAATCCATTTTGAGTTTATTTTTGTGTATGGTGTTAGAAAGTGTTCTAGTTTCATTCTTTTACAAGTGGTTGACCAGTTTTCCCAGCACCACTTGTTAAAAAGAGGCATATTTTGGTTCAGAGAACTAAAAAGAGATATAAAATTTAGGACTCAAACAAAATAGAAATACATATTTTTTCACATAGTCTGAACATGTGCAGTGGTATGGCAGGTTCAGTTCAGTTCAGTCGCTCAGTTGTGTCCGACTGTGACCCCATGAATCACAGCACTGCAGGCCTCCCTGTCCATCACCAACTCCCAGAGTTCACCCAAACTCATGTCCATCGAGTCAGTGATGCCATCCAGCCATCTCATCCTCTGTCATCCCCTTCTCCTCTTGCCCCCAGTCCCTCCCAGAATCAGGGTCTTTTCCAATGAGTCAATTATTTGCATCAGGTGGCAAAAATATTGGAGTTTCAGCTTCAGCATCAGTCCTTCCAATGAACACCCAGAACTGATCTCCTTGCAGTCCAAGGGACTCTCAAGAGTCTTCTCCAACACCACATTTCAAAAGCATCAATTCTTCAACACTCAGCTTTCTTCACAGTCCAACTCTCACATCCATACATGACCACTGGAAAAACCATAGCCTTGACTAGATGGACCTTTGTTGGCAAAGTAATATCTCTGCTTTTCAATATGCTATCTAGGTTGAGCATAACTTTCCTTCCAAGGAATAAGCATTGGCAGGTAGTCAGTTCCAATTCATGAGACTATGCAGTGATTGATGTCCTTTCCTTTTTTTATCTTTGTCACCATCTCCGAGAGTATTATTGTTATCACACTGAATAACATGGTTTACCACTACATCTGTACAACAGGAAGAGGAAAAGTAAGAGATTGCATGCCTACTGTGCTAAGGCCAAGATCTAGTCAAAGTAACTATAATTTCCAACTATATCCAATTGCTTCACACTTAGACACATAAATATAGCTATCTGAAGGTAGCATGGGTCAAATATTTCTCTAAGTAGCTTACTAGTTAGCACAACAACTTTAGAATTAGTGATAGTTTCTTGTTTTCAAGCAATTGTGTGTGAAAGTTACCACATCCAAAAGACTTTCCTGGTCATAGTTCTTAAACTTATGGATTTTTCTCCTATATTTAATGCTGCCTATGTTCTGCTCATGGAGAAGACAATGGCAACCCACTCCAGTACTCTTGCCTGGAAAAATCTCATGGATGAAGGAGCCTGGTAGGCTGCAGTCCATGGGGTCGCTAAGACTGGGACACGACTGAGTGACTTCACTTTCACTTTTCACTTTCATGCATTGGAGAAGGAAATGGCAACCCACTCCAGTGTTCTTGCCTGGAGAATCCCAGGGATGGGGGAGCCTGGTGGGCTGCCATTTACGGGATCGCACAGAGTTGGATATAACTGAAGTGACTTAGCAGCAACAGCATGTTCTGCTTAACTTTCTCTGTCATTGTCAATTAAATAATAATTAATTCCATGCCACCTGAACACTTATTTTGATCCATGCACCTGGGCTGACAACCATTGTATATATAAATAAAAATAATGCAATGCATTTCAAGAAGATTCTGGGTGACAGTTCTTTTACTTTTGGTTTCAACAAATGTCCTGCTTTTAGCAGTAGGCAAACAATTGTTTTTTCCTTACACTGAATTTTCAAATTCTGTGTTTTCACAAAATTGTTATTTTATGCTGCAGTCAGTTTTTTTTTTTTTTTAAGCAGAAGTCTATTTCTTTCCAATTATGTCTGCAAACTGGCATTCTGACTGCTTCCTGTAGAGTTACACTCTCCATAGACTGCAATGTGCTTTCCAAGTTATCATAGGTGGCAATTACATCAACTTTATTCAATGGTGTAAGAAAGATCATAAGTCATTAAGTCTGTGTTCATCGTTTCCTTGCTGTCCAATGCCAAATAGCAAGCTACTGACATATATATTAAGTTTTGTTTGAGCAACACTCCAATTTCAAAATTCCATTAATACTTCATGTATTATCTAGGTGAAAGGCTAAGCTGATATAACAAAGATACCGCAAAGTAGAGTTATTTACATAATAAAGATTTAATTATGTTTTCACCAAGGTCTCATGAAAAGCTGGTGATGGCTGTAGTAGCCATTGGATCCATGGTAAGCAATAGCCCTGTAATAATGTCCTTCACCCCATCATGCCCCTTCTAACTCTGGTTTCACTAAAATTGTTTTCATTATTCAGACAATGAAAAAAGACAAATACACGATGCAAGCAATGAACTTGGTAATATACTCAAGAAGCAAAAGGATAGAAACAATAACAACAACAACAAAATGAAATCAAAATAAGTAAATGGGGTCTCATTAGCAGTATGACTAATGATATACAATCACTATTAAAGCTCATAACTTACTACGGGGGAGATATTTACTGGTGACTGAATATTCATAAGCCCCTCCATATTTCTTAGCATCTTTGCAGAAATGTTTGCCTATGGGAACAGTTATGACCAATAGGAAAATTAGAAATCATTCTGCTTCATCCATGGAGAAACATTTAGAGGACTATACTTGAAATTGTAATTTGTTTTGCTTCTGGTATATTGGCCATTGAAGACTGACCCTGAGATGACAAAGTAGCCAAAAAAAAAAAAAAAAAAAATCCAAGTGGTCCTGATTACTGAGTCATCACATGACTTATTCATGCCATGGACAGTCATCAGAAATACACCAGAGTTTGTAGGTGGTTCAGATGATACAGAATCTGCCCGCAAAGGAGGGGACCCAGATTCAGTCCTTGGGTCAGGAGATCGGTCTGTGGGTTGTGAAGGATTCACAATTTTGTCATGATAAATTAGCCTGATAAATCTGTGATGATGTCTTTTTGGAGTTTTGTATATAATCCTCTTTTTATATATTTTTTCTTTGTGTTTTGCCTTTGATAGGACTGATGTTTTACCTTTTTTCCTGTATACTGATGAACATTTGCATTTATTTTTAAAGGTTATGATAAGAATTTCACATGAATATTGAACCTAGTAAAATCTAAAGTATAAATAAATCCATATTTTAATTGTCTTCCTGAACATTTTTGGAGTACTTTAAAATATTTTAATTCTAGTGAATTTTCTACAGATTATAATTTAGTCTTCTCATATTTTTTATATTTTAATATTTGTTATTTTTTTTTTTAATGCAGTTAATGATTATGCAATATTTAAATTTCCCTAAATATTTCTTTGGTTACAATTGATTCCTGCCTATCAGTCCGTCCTTTCTGATATTATATTCTTTCTTCTTTTTTTTTAATGTTAGTCATATTTTTATTTATTTTATTTTATTTTTTAACTTTACAATATTGTATTGGTTTTGCCATATATCAACATGAATCTGCCACAGGTATACACGTATTCCCCATCCTGAACCCTCCTCCCTCCTCCCTCCCTATACCATCCCTGTGGGTCGTCCCAGTGCACCAGCCCCAAGCATCCAGTATCGTGCATTGAACCTGGACTGGTGACTCGTTTCATATATGATATTATACATGTTTCAATGCCATTCTTCCAAATCATCCCACCCTCTCCCTCTCCCACAGAGTCCAAAAGACTGTTCTATACATCAGTGTCTCTTTTGCTGCCTCTTTAATTATCTGTTAGTTAAGGCCATTTGATAATAAACTCTATCTAGCCTTTTCTTTTTCCCTGAATATATTTATATTTCAACCTCATCCCAAAATAAAATTCCCTGAAGTTAAACCTTTAGGCTAAAAGATATTTTCTATCATCATTAAACTTATTTTTTTTTTGTTTGCCCTATTTTTCTTCATCTCTTATTAGTTTTATTTGTTTTTTAATATAAAATTTCCATATTTCTGGATCTTTTATAGATATTTACTTTATCTTTGATGTCCTGCAGTTTCACTGAAATGGTTTTTGTGAACTTTCATTTATTTTGCTTGTATTTTCTAAGTTTTCTCAAATCAAAATGAAAATGTATGACCAACCTTTATACTTTGATCATTATTCCCATTACCATTTGGCATCATTCTCTTTTCCCTGGGATTCTGATTAGATGTGTAGTATAAATTATTTCTCTATTCTCCATGTATCAACATTTCTATCACATCTTTTTGTTCTATAGATCTTACATCATTTCTGAGTCATTTCTTCCTATACATGATCTTTCAGGTGTTTCTTGTCTGCTATTCTGTGTTTCCCCATTTGGTTTTTTAATTCAGTTTCATTATGTATGCATATGTTGAGAAGTTTTATTTGATTATTTTCTCCTACGTCTGATGAACTTTATAATCTATTTTTCCTATGCTTCCTATTTTATCCAAACATACACATTCAACTGATCTTCAACAAGGGTGTCAGGTACATACAATGTGAAAATGATAGTCTCTTCAATAAATGGTGCTGGGGAAACTGGATTACCACACGCAGAAGAATGAAACTGGATTTTTGTCTCATGCCATATACATAAACCAACATAAAATAAATGAGCAATTTAAGCACAAGATTTGAAATTATAATACTAGAATGAAACATTGGATAGATACAGTCATTTTTTCCATGCAAACTATTTTCCTCATTTTTGTTATAGTCTACTTAGTGCTGAACATGTTTCCGTTTTTATTTTACTTTGTAGGGAAAAGCATTTTACTTTTCCTTAGAAAATCTTTATAAACAATTGAATGTTTGACCATAAAATTGAGGACAAAATTTTGAAAGAGTGTTGGAAATCCATTTTAAAGAGTTAGCAAATACAGGTTGTGCTGAAATATTTTGACAATAATTCAACTACTGCAAGTACGATTGATGCTCCATTTTTAGTTGCATAGCTTTTGTTTTAAAGTGTTTAGTGCCTATATATTATGACCATATATCATGCATTGTGGGATGAATTGTAAGTAACATTAAAAAAGCCTTGGTCCAAATTCTCCATTCAAAGGACTTGAAAAATAAGGTCATGGACATTAGTAACCATATTACACAATAAAAATGAACAGCATAATTTGACAAAAATAAATAGGAAAAACTTGAAATATAGGCTAAATTAGTAAGTTATATGGACAAAAAAAGACTCACCTTCTAGACAATGTACATAAACACAAAAATAAACAAATGGGACCTAATTAAACTTAAAGTTTTTGCACAGCAAAGGAAATAAGGTGAAAAGCAGCCCTCAAAATGGGAGAAAGTCATAGCAAATGAAACAACTGACAATAATTTATTTCCTAACTATACAAGTAGCACATGCAACTCAATACCAGTGAAACAAACAACCCAATCAAAAAGTGGGAAAGAGTGTTCACTTCATCAACACATGTACTAAAATTGAAACAATACAGAGAAGATTACCATGGCCCCAAGCACAAGAATGACAAGCAAATTTGTGAAGTGTTCCATAATTAAAAAAAAAAAAAGTGGCAAAGTGACTTAAATAGATACTTATCCAAAGAATACATACAGATAGCTAATAAACACGAAAAGATGCTTAATATAGCTCGCTATTAGCAAAATGCAAATCAAAACTACAATAAGGTATCCCTTCACACTAGTCAGAATGGCCATCATCAAAAATGTCTACAAACAATAAAGGCTGCAGATAGTGTAAAGTAAAGGGAACCCTCTTGCAATATTGGTGGGAATGTAAACTGACATAGCCACTATGGAAGACAGTATGGAGATCCCTTAAAACCTAGGAATAAAACCACCATATGACCCAGCAACCCCATTACTAGGCATATACCCTTAGGAAACCAAAATTGAAAAACACACATGTACTACAAAATTCATTGCAGCACTAGTTACCATAGCTAGGACATGGGAGCAACCTAGATGACTATCAACAGATGAATGGATAAAGAAATGCTGGTACATATATGCAATGGAATATTAAACTCAGTCATGAAAAGGATTGCATTTGAGTCAGTTCTGATGAGGTGGATGGACCTAGAGTCTATAATACAGAGTGAAGTAAATCAGAAAGAGAAAAACAGTATCATATACTAGTGCTACTAATGCATATATATGGAATTTAGAAAGATGGTACTGATAAAATTATTTGCAGGGCAGCAATGGATACACAGACTTAAGGACACAGTGTGGAGGAGGGAGGAAGGAGAGGGTAGGATCTATGAAGAGAGTATCATGGAAACACACATCACCGTATTTAAGACAGATAGCCAATGGGAATTTGCTATTTGACTCAGTGAACTCAAACCAGGGCTCTGTAACAACCTGGAGGAGTGGGATGGGGAGGCAGTTTCAAGAGGGAGGGGCCATATGTATATCTATGGCTGATTTATGTTGATGTTTGGCAGAAACCAACACAATATTGTAAAGAAATTATCCTTCAATTAAAAATAAATAAATTAAAATTTAAATAAAAGAAAAAAGCAAGGATACAACATCAGTCCTGTATGCTTTGGAATTCAGGTGTGATTTAAACAAGTGTTGGACAAAGGAGAAAATGAACTGCTTTGAGTTAGAAAAGGTTGGAAATGAAATAAACAAAAAACATGTTGGATTTATATGAGGATAAATAATAGTAAAATCTAATAAATCAGGGAAGAATGCTGACTATGAAGACAGAGCCATACATGACCTTGAGCAAATGCACAATAGTTGTAAAAAACAAGGAACAATTAAATTAAACATGTGTCAACTGAGTGACTGTTTTGTGCCAAACATTTCACTAGGTTCAGAGTTTAGATTGATGAATGAAAAAATCCATACTCTCCAAGGGGTAGAAATCTAAACCATGAGCTAAAGAAGTAAATCACCAATTACCAAACAGCAGGATAAATGCTTACACAAATTCAGTAGTTGCTTAGGAGCCATAGAAGAAAGTGCATACCTCCACAAGTAGGCTTAAGTATATATGATTGTATATTTCTATTTATATTAATTCATTGTCCTACAGTTAGCATTAAATTATAATTTTTCTAAGGCTTTTGGTATTTGGAGCTTACATTACTTAGGATAACAGAATATGTCAGAATATTTGGCATTACAGTAAGTGTTTAGTGTATACCAAAGATGTAAATGATTTTAAAGAAGAGATACCAGAAAAAAGAGGGGGTTGGAGAACAAAAGGAGAAAGAAAAAATAAGAGAATATGTAGTGCACTCAACAGAGTATAAAATGTAGCTAAAATAAATAGGACCTTGATATTTATGCCTTCCTGCTATTCTGTAATAACTCATAATATTTACTGATAAATTAAATCATTTATCCATGCATACACATGCAGATTGTACATGGGTATGCCTGTATATGTGCATGCATGTACCCATGCTGACATACATATATAATACTCCATTCATTCATTAGTCTGTTACCAATTTACTGATACATTCAAACATTTATTCATAGAACTCGTGTTATATTAGGAGTTTTATATATATTAAAGAAGGCTGAGGGCCGAAGAATTGACGTTTTCAAACTGTGGTGTTGGAGAAGACTCTTGAGAGCCCCTTGGATTGCAAAGCAATCAAACCAGTCAATCCTAAAGGATATCAACCCTGAATATTCATTGGAAGGACTGATTCCATAGCTCCAATACTTTGACCACCTGATGTGAAGAGCTGACTTACTGGAAAAGACCCAGATTCTGAGAAATATTGGAGGCAGGAGGAGAAGGGGACAACAGAGGATGTGATGGTTGGATGCCATCACTGATTCAATGGGCATGAGTTTGAGCAAACTCTGGGAGATGGTGAAAGACCGGGAAGCCTGGCTGCAGTCCACAGGGTTACAAAGAGTTGGATACGACCTAGCAACTGAACAGCAACAAGGAGCTTTCTTTATTTTTTCTATTTTAATTTTAATAAGGTACGAATGCATTGACCTTAACAAAAGAGTTAGTTATTTTACCAACAAAAGTCATTTATTCTGGAATAGCAGAGAACTGCAATTCGGGACAAGCAAACTATGGTGAACTATGGTAACAAGTCCTGAGAACAGAGGAAAGGGGCTTCCTTTGCAGCAGTCCCCAACTTTATTGGTACCAGGGACTGGTTGCGTGGAAGACAACTTTTCCATGGACTGGGGTTGAGGATGGCTTCAGGATGATATAAGAGCATTACATTTATTGTGCTCCTTATTTCTATTTCTATTATTTCAGCTCCACCTCACATCATCAGTCATTAGATACTGGAGGCTGGGGACTCCAGCTTTATAGGACAAAGGAAAAAAATGAGGACGGCTGTGATTGTTCATTGGCCACAAATGCTTGGAATCTTGTGGCAGTGCATACATGCTCACTCAGTTGTGTCCAACTTTTTGCGACACCATGGGCTGTAACCCACCAGTCTCCTCTGTCCATGGAAATTTCCAGGCCAGAATACTGCAGTGGATAGCCATTTCCTACTCCAGGGGTTATTCCCGACACAGGGATTGAACCTAAATTTCCCGTGTCTCCTGCAATAGCAGGTGGATTCTTTACCACTGCACCTCCTGGGAAGTATTATTATTATGGGGCAGAAGGAAATCTTTCTACTGGGGTGTGTAAGCTGTGGTGAGTAATGCATGCATAGGGGCTCTTGTTTCTTTTATTCATTTTCAAAATGACTGATAAAAATTGTATATATTCAGGTTGTGTAATTTTACTAAGGTGTACATTGTGATGATTTGATATATATATATATATATACATAACAGTTTCTTTATTCATCAGTTGACGGACACTTCAATTTTTTACATCTTGACACTTGTGAATAATGATACAAGGAAGGTGGAGCACAGATATAAGTTCAAGATACTGATTTTATTTCCTTCTGATATATACCCAAATGTGGGATTGCTCAATCATATCGTTCTTCTATTTTAATTTTTGAGGAAACTCCATTTTCCATAATGGCTATGCCAATTTACACTGGTATTGATAGTGTATCAGGGTTCCATTTTCTTTCCATCCTCAACAAAACGTGTTATCTCTTGTCTTTCCGATAATCGTTTCAACTCACTGTGGTTTTGCTCTGTATTTCCTAGGTTATCAGTAATGTTTTTGTCTCCCTATTGGCCTTTTGGATGTCTTCTGAGGAAACTTGTCTATTTAGGTCCTTTGCCAAATTTAAATATTGACTTATTCTTTCTTTTTGCTATAGAGTTGTATGCAATATTTATGCATTTTGGATATTAGCCCCTTATCATATATAAGGTTTGTAAATATTTTCTCCTATTCTGGAAGTTGTTTCATTTTGTTGATTGTTTTCTTTGCTATATTTTTCAATAAGGGTAACACAGGCCTTATAAAATGAGTGAAAAAAATCCCACCTCATTATTTTTTTGGAAGAATTTAAGAAGGATTGACTTTAGTTCTTTAAATGTTTGATAAAATTACTTATGAAACCATTTTGTTTTGACTTTTCTGCATTGGGAGATTTTTAATTAATATTTTAATCTCACTCATTATTTGTATGTTCATATTTTCTATTTCTTGAGGATTCAGTCTTGGTAAGCAGTATGTTTCAAGGATTATAATTATTTCTCTATATTATTCAATTTTTCACTTATGCTTTTTCATAGTAGTCTTGACCCTTTGTATTTCTGTGGAATCATTGTAATGTTTCTTTCTATATATATATACTTTTATTTAAATTATTCTCCCTCTTTTTTCCTTGGTCAAGATAAAAGTTTATAAATTGTGCTTATATATTTAAAAAACAGTTTTTAGTTGTGTTGTTCTCTTCTGTGTTCTAAATTTCTGTTTAATTTACTTGTGTTCATTTTAAAATTTTTCTTTAGTCTGCTATGAACTCAATTTGTTCTTATTCTAGTTCCTTAAGTTATAAAATTAGATGTTTGAGAGCTGCTTTTTTGTTTGTTTCTTAATGTATGCATTTACCTCTATAAATTTCCCTCTTTCTACTGCTTTTGCTGCATTCACATTTCCATATTTTGTAATTCCATTTTTGTTTGTCCCAAGATATTTTTTTTATTTTCCTTTTGCTTCTCTTGTGATCCATTGCTTGTTGAGAAATGTGTCGTTTAATTTCCACTTAATTAGGATTTTTCCAATATTCTCTTTTTTATCATTGTTTAATTGTATAACATTGTAGCTATAAAGAATGCTTGATATAATTTCAATTTTCTTAAATTTTTAAGACTTGTCTTATATCTCAATTTATGACCTATTTTGGAGAATGTTTTATGTGCTCTAGAGAAGAATATGTACTCTGCTGCTGTTTTGAACATGCTTGTTATCATATCAATCGATGGTTTTCGTATTGGTTTTCTGTCTGAATGATCTGTACACTAATAAAAGTGGAATAATCAATCCCTTGCTGTTGTTGTTTTGCTATCTTTTTCTCCCTTCAGTTCTATTAATATTTGTTCATGTAGTTCAGTGCTAATGTTCTGTTATCTTGATAATTTGACCCCTTTATCATTATATAGTGACTTATTTGTCTCTTGTGACCCATGGAAGTCAGTGTACTTGTGAAAATTTATTAGATATAAAAGTATAGCCACCACTGCCCTGTTTCTGTTTGCATGGTACACCTTTATCTATTACTTCAGTTTCAACCTGAGTGTGTCCTTAAGATTAAAGTGATTCTCTTGTAGGCAACATATTGTTGATCTTGTTACTTTTAGCCTTTCAATTAGTCTATGTCTTTCAATGTGGAATTCAATCCATTTACATTTAACATGATTATTGATAGGTATTGATATGAAATTATTATTTTCATTGTATTGTTTCTTTTTTTGACAACTTTAAAGTTCCTTCCTTACTTTCTTCTTATCTGTTGTCTTCCTTTGTAATTTATTGATTTTTTAAAAAAGGATACACATTGATTCTTTTATCTTTTTTGAATCTATTAAGTGTTCTTACTTTGCAGTTTTTAAAGATGTTAACACAAAATATCTTATAGCTATAGTAGTCCCCATTAAGTTGATACAAACATAATTTCAACTATGTATATAAACTGTACACATTTATCCCTCCTCTCATTTTATACTACTGATATCACACTTTGCATCTTTCAATATTGTGTGTGCATTTTTACAAATACTGCCTAATTTATTCTTTTTTATCTCTTTGTAGTGATATCTATTGAAATTGTCACTTAACAGAATGCAAACATATTAAGTATATTTCTAATTTCACTCATCTATTGTGTTGATTTTCGCTATGGCTCCAAAATCCATTCTGTGACTTATTTAGTAATTCTTTTTTTTTTTCAAAGTTTAGTGTAAAATAGTATAAACTACATTTTTAATGTCTTTCTAGCATACCTGTTTTATTACAGTCACTAATTATTCACAAAATAATATACCTTTTATTTAGGTATGATGTTGCTGCTGCTAAGTCACTTCAGCCTTGTCTGACTCTGTGTGACCCCATAGATGGCAGCCCACCAAGCTCCCACGTCCCTGGGATTCTCCAAGCAAGAACACTGGAGTGGGTTGCCATTTCCTTCTCCAATGCATGCAAGTGAAAAGTGAAAGTGAAGTCGCTCAGTCATGTCTGACACTTAGCGACCCCATGGACTGCAGCCCGCCAGGCTCCTCCATCCATGGGATTTTCCAGGCAAGAGTACTGGAGTGGGGTGCCATTGCCTTCTCCGTTATTTAGGTATACCTAATTTTAATAAGATGAATTCATATTTTAAAAATATTTAAAATTTAAAAATGGCTAAATTTAACTTAGAATGAATTTCCTTTTCTAGTATGGATATTTTACCTCACGCTGTGGGTAAGGAGGTGTACAAACTCGGATATGAGCCTCCCTCTGTGCTCACCTTGGATGTTAATTATGAGGTTTCTTGTTTTTTTAAAAAAGACTTTGTATAGCTATCTGTTAATATTACTTTACGAAGATTGGTTAACCAGTATGTATGTCTGCTTAACTGCAAATTTTCACTAAAAAATCTACAGATTTTCACTAAAGGTGAAGAGAATAGTGAGTTTACCCCTGACAACGTCTGAAATTTGGTGAGTGTGTCCTTTCTTACAGGACTGTGGTAGTTGGCATTTTTTTCCTTACTCCTCCATTCATTTAATCTTTATTGTCCTCTAGGCTCTTTGGCTTGCTTTGCCAGTGGAATATGATAATGACATACATTTTACCTGATAAAACACTTTAAATATGCCTGCATGATTTTACTTGCCTTCTTGCATCCTTTAAAACTTCCATATGAGCAGTGTATCTCAAGGAACCACTGAGCGTCAGTCGGAGTCTTATAATAAACACAGTTAACTCACAGATGTATGAGCAAAAAATAAGGATTTGTTGCTGAAATCTACCAAAAATTTCTGAGTGATTATTATGAAACATCATGACAAAAATTGCTGACTAATGCAAGTGTAATAAATTATATATATTTTTTCTAATAGATGAAACGAGGGCATTGATGTATTATCTTCTCCCAAGGTGGTGCTAGTGGTGAAAAAAACACCCCTGCGAACGCAAGAGAGGTAAGAGATGTGGGTTTGATCCCTGGGTCGGAAAGATACCCTGGAGAAGGGCATGACAACCTGCTCCGGTATTCTTGCCTGGAGAATCCCATGGACAGGGGAGACTGGCAGGCTATGGTCCATAGGGTCGCAAAGAGTTGGACACGACTGAAGCAAGTTAGCATAACACATATGCCTAGAAAATTAATGGAAGGACATTTATTGAAATGCTGAGTGTAAGCAGCTCTGATTTGTGGGATGACACATGATGATGTCAGTATTTCTCTGTGTTTTGATATACAAGCCAGGGTTTTCCAGAGAAACAGAACCAATAGGATGTGTGTGTGTGTGTGTGTATATAGGTATATATATAGATATAGTTCTTTTTAAAAAATTGGTTATGTGGTTGTGGAGGCTGTTAAGTACAAAATCTACTGGAGACCCAAGGAGTTCCAGTCTAAAGGCTTGAAAATATAAATACAAATTTTAATGTATTATTCTTGTCTTCAAATGGAGGATCAGTCCTGAAATGTATTAAAACAAAAGGGAAATGACAAATAATAACCTATTGGTCGTATGTAGATAGCAGATATGTTTTGTTTGACCTCACAATTTTGCATCACAGAGTGCTTTCAGGATGACTAATGGTCAACATATAAATCAAAAGATTTTTAAGTAGATACCCAGAGAACTTGCTTATCTTGAAAAATTCATGTGTCACCAAATGGCAGCAGTGAAGTCCCTGCTTTAGATTGTCAAGCTCAGTTTTATTTGCCATGGTCCCCTCTGCTCCTTAACAACTGTCAACATCCAGGTCAGTGTCACTTGCCCCTTATCTTGCTTGTACTGTTTCTTTCCTCCTACTCCACTGATTTAGGTTAAATGATTATTTTATGGAGGCATAGCAGCACCTTGCATTACTTGAGAAACATAGAATTTTAAGAGTATTAGAATGAATTCCTTTTGGAAGAATAAAAGTTTATAATTTCTTACTGGATTTGTTGTCACATTTTCTGAGACTAAAGATGCCTCTTTTAATTTTGAAAATTTTCTCTGCATCTACTTGAAATGTTTTGTTATTTATAATACTTGTGTTAAGTATCAACAGTCTTTCAGCTCCTTGACTGAACCATTAATAGCAGTCAGTATCACCTGAAATGATAAATTAAAACCAGAACATCAAGATGCTCTTTAATGTCAAGGCTCATTTAATATAGTTGATCACTATGAATGCAAACAATGCACAATTAAAAAGAGATCCCATCCATATAATGTATATCAAGTATTGTAATTGTCTTCATTAGAGATGCATGAAAAAGTCAAGCTGTGTTTTGGTTGTGGAAAGTAATGATCCAAGATAAAAATATATTAACATGAGAGAAAAATAGGACATTAAACTATTTCTGATTTGTCACCTGGAATTAGAAGCATCTTTCCATGACATAAAATTGTCAAACCTTTAAATCAGTTATTAAATGTGCAGATGATTAAAGTACAGGCTGGTCAAAGAAATCCAATTAATAGTGTAGATTCTTCTCAGAAGTCAGCTGCTACTCTACACATATTGTGAGCAACTTAAAATGCTGCACACCAAGAGAAATCTTCATGAAAAGGAAATTGCAGACAGTAAGGCATCATAAAACAAACTATGTCCATTAAGACTTATGTTTCAAACTGGGTAGTACTTTTAATACTGGATTTTTCAACCTCTGCACTACTGACATTTTGTTCCAGGTAAGTGTTTTTCATGTGTTTGTTTCTTTTGAGAAGCTGCCCTATTCACTGTAGTATGTTTAGTAGCAGGAGTGATTTAACCAATTGGATGCCAGTAGCATTCCTCTTTTTGTGACAACTAAAAGTGTATTTCTATACTGCAAATTTCCACTAAAAGGCAAGATCATGTCTAGCTGAGAAACAGAATTTAATGTTATATTTTCTTACATATTAGAACACATATCCTATGAGTATTCAAAAGTGGCATTGAATGCACACATGCACAACAAACATATTTAACTAAAGAAAAATTATATCAAAAGGAATCATTTCCTTAACATTTAAAGTAGTAGAACATGAAGCATGAGGTACATGTCTGAAAGTATAATACTGGCGTTAGTAAAATCTTTTTAACCCAATTTTATTGTATAACAACTTGTGAAAGTCTTGCTGTGCACTGTGCTAGATAATCAGGATGTTTAAGAATAATAAAAAAAAAAAAGAGAAAAGAAGTAAGTGATATTGAACAAGTGTTAATTTCAATGTACCTTTGGATGGAAATGATCGCTGAGATGGGAACCAACATTTTCTTTTTATTTATTTATTTTGCCTGCACTGAGTTTTTGTTGCTGCATATGAGCTTGCTCTGGTTGTGGTGAGTGGAAGCTACTTTTTGTTGCAGTGTGAGGACTTTCCATTGTGCTGGCTTCTCTTGCTGTGGAGACTGTATTGCACACAGGCTCAGTAGCTGAGCCTTACTAAATGGTGCACCAGCTTAGTTGCTTTGAGGCATGTGGAATCTTCCCAGGCCAGGGATCTAACCCATATCCCCTGCATTGGCAGGTCGATTCTTATACACTATACCACCAGGGAAGTCCCCAGGGTGTTCTATAAATATGGAGAATAACCAAACCATAATCATTCATGATGGAAATTAGGATTAGACACTAGCATTACCCAATGTCTGAAAGGATTTTTTTTTCTTTTATATACATGTTCAACTCAGGAATTTTGATTTAGAAATGTTTACTGAACACCTAGATGAAACCCCAAATTACCTCTAGAATCTGTGAAAATATGTGGCTTCCATTTATAAGAACTTGAAGGCTGAAGCAGTATAGAGATTTGAGTTTCAGTTGCCACCAGGAAGTAGAGAGAACAGTTTGTGATAAAACTAGGTAAGAAAGTGTTTATTTACTATTGATTTTGGTTTGGAGTATTCCAGAAGAATAGAAATGGATAAGAATAGTTCTAGGATAAATCAAGAAAGAGAAGCATAGAAATTTGCAAATAAACATGCAAAGAAATTGATAATAAAGGAATCAATAACATGACAAAAATTTATGGCTAAGGAAATCTGATGGCCTGAAAATATCAAGTGTAAACAGAGTGTGGTTTCATTGAAATTGCAGGCTATGTTTACAAGTTGTGTAGGAAGGTCTGGGTAGAAAGCCCTGCCAGTTCTCTGAATATTGATGTTCATCATCATGTTTTTGTGTAGAAATTAGGAGAAAAGCTTAAATTCAAACAACACAAAAAACAACTTAAAGTCAGATTCTCTAGAAAATCAGAACCAGTAGGATGTATATATCGGACTTGTGTGCATAAGAGAGAGACAGAGATTTTAAGCAGTTGCCTCACACAATTGTGTGACTGGCAAATCCCAAATCTGCAAGACAGACCAGTACACTGGAGAGTCAGAAAAGAGTTAATGTCAAAATCTTGAGTCTAAAGTCTGGCTGATGGCACAGTTTCTTCTTTATATGAGAAACTTCGTCTTTTTTCTTAAGACCTTCAACTGATAGGAGACCCACATTATGGAAGCAAATCTGCTTTACTTAAAGTTTGTTGATTTAAATATTAATCACATTCAAAATGTATGTTACAGCAAAATCTATACTGGGTTTGGCAAACATGACACCATAGCCTAGCCAAGTTGACACGTACAATTAAAATTAACCACCATAGTACTTAAAATATCCAGTCATTAAAATATCAATACGATTATAATGAAAGGGAAATGGTTTATATTACACTGGTAAATACAAAAGCAATACAGATAATGCACACAACCTGAGACTTATGTGAACTGTTTCTTTTTAAAAGTTTTCATGACAGAAATGAATGGGATTTTTTTTCTCAAAGGTATTTTACCTTGGAATTTTCTGAATTTTCTAAATTTAAAAAAATGAATGTTCATTACTTTTTAGAGAAAGATAAATATTAGATTCAAAATATGTTCAAATATAATACATCAAGGGGATAAAAGATACATGTCCTATATTTAAAGCATTTAAAAGCAGCCTCCAATTACAAATAAACAAATTTAAAACTTACAAAAAAAGGCAGCACTGTTCAGCTCACCTTCTTTGTGCTTTTCTTCCTCCGTGTTGTGGATTGAATTGTGCCAATCCTATTTCTTAGATCGAAGTTCCAACCCCGAGGACCTCACACGTGACTACATTTGGAAATAGGCTCTTTGAAAAGGTCATTAAGTTAAAATTTTGTCATTGAAGTTGATCCCAATCCAATCTGACTGGTGTCCTTATAAGAAGAGGAAATAAGGGATGAATCCTGTGAAGACATAGGGAGGAGATAACCACGGAGGACCAAGAAGAAAGGCATGAGAAGAAACCAACCCTGCCATCTCCTTGATCTTGAATTTCCAGCCTCAAGAACTATGACATAGATATTTCTATTGTTTAAGCCGTATGATCTGTGGTACTTTACTTGGTAGCCCTAGCAAAGTAACACACCAATATTCAATATGAACCCTGCAAGATTCATGCTACATTATCCTGCTCTTTGTTTCACAGATAGTGTGAGCACTCCAGTAGCCTCCTTGCTTTTTTAAAATTCAGAATTGTTTACCTTAAACTGTTACATCTATAGTGTTTGGATATTAAATTATGAAAATGCTTTGTAAGGAAATACCCACATGCCTCACACAAGTTGTCTTCCCCTAGCATTTGCTCCTGTGATATTCCGTGTATGATTTCCCTGAAAGCATAGCGCTGCTGTGGTAGGATTTATGGTTTCTGCACAGTATTGTGTGTATTGATAGATTGTTCAGCCAGGTGTGCTGCAGTATTTTCTTTGCTTTCACAGGCAAATTTAACCACACTGTTAGCTACTCTTCATAGTTCAACTTAGCTCCCTAACAATGGAATATACTCTCTTTGATATATGAGCTCTTTGAGGAGCAATTTGTAAAGCACTGTGTCCTCACTTTTGCAAACTTTTTTCTTTTGCAAAGAAAAATGTTACTCTAGATATATTGAATGACTTTGGGGAAATCATAAAAGTGATCTGTGAGGAATGACATCATGAGTCAGTCTTTCACCTTAACTTAGAATTATGAAAAACATTCTCGATCAAGACTCTAATAAAACCTGTTTTATATACATCCATGGATTTTACAAAATTTGTATTGTCATTGGCCCCTGCTTTACACACAGTACCGTATTCTCAGTCAAAAAAATGTGTTTTCAGAAATACAAGTAGGTTTGAGAGTAACGATGTAGCTAGAAAAGGGTCACTCTAAGACTCGCTGCTGGAGTTCTTATCTGACTTACAGTCTATCCTTTAAGCAGAGAGCACATATATGTTTTGAAGGAGTTTTTGAGCAGGTTTACCTAACTTCACACAATCAAATAAATCTCACTCTTTTTCTGTGTGTTTTTACTTTTGTTTTTAGCCTTTACAGACTTGATAAAAGTGAAATAAAACCAGAGCATTTTTCAAATAATTATCTCCTTTTTTATTCTTTAAAGCACTTCTTTTAAATTGAGATATAAATTTAGATCTATAAAATGTACAGATCTAAAGTATACAGTTTAATGAGTTTTGATGAATGTGAACACACTCTAATCAGGATTAAAAAAATATTTTGATCACCCCTGAAAGTGCCCACAGATCTCCTTCCATTCACTTTCTTATCTTTCCACAATTGCTATTCTGATTTCTATCACTATAGCTTCATTTGCTATTCTTGAATTTCATATAAGTGGAATTATGCAGTATAAACCTCTTTATATTCGACTTACTTTCTGGTGAACAATTATTAAAAGCAAAGTGTTTGATCTGTAAAACTTGAAAGCATAAAACAAGGTTAGTTGCAAAGTTTTTTTAATATATCTATATTGTTTCCACCTATATATACATATAGTTGAAACTGTAACAACATGTATAGCTTTAGGTTAATTGAGTGAGATATTTGTATGGAAGAAAGAGAGCTGAAATTGAAAAAAGAACCGAGGTCTCAGCCCTACGCTAACTGGCTAGCAATGTCTACCTCATCTTCACATGTCAGAGTTTGAATAATCTAGGGCTGTTTTTCTTTCTATACTTTCTCTAACAGTGATTTGTAATATCTCATTGGTGTCTTCATTAAAATTCAAACTTCAATATATAAGTGCCTCTAATGCCTCCACCTGTGTTTATCTCAAATCTAAACCAAAATCATAGTCTCCAAATCCCCAAATAGCCCCTCCTAGAGTGTTTACAGCTGGATAAATGTTAGCTCAAGCTACAATCTAAAAAACATTTAGGATTTCTTCTGGATCACTCATTTCCACAGTTCACCATCAGCAGTGTTATCAGTTCAACCTTCAAAGTGTTGACTAAAAAAGATACACAGCTTCAGAGTTGAGAGTTAAGTTTTATTTGGTGCAAAATGAGGACTGCAGCCCTGGAGACAGCTCCTCAGATAGCTCTGAGAGACTGCTGCAAAGAGGCAGTCAGAGAAGGTCAATAGAGAAGATTTTGGTGAAGGGGGAGTTCAATGCAATTAAGTGCTTACTTTACAAAAAGTTTTCTGCTAGTCATGTTGAGCTGATGTCACCATGAATGGACATAGTGATTTTCTGGATATTAAAAGATGCAAGGATTGGGATCATGAAATCAATTCCTGAAAATATCTAACTATCTGAAGACCTGTTCCACCAGATTCCATGGAACAGAGGGCCTCACTCCGCCCTGAACTCCCTCAGGGGATGTTGAAGGTCAACAGACACACCAGCACAAGGTTCAATCTCTGCAGAGATAGAAGGCAAATGCCCTTGTTGCTGTTTTGTTCAGTAACTGGCAAATGCTCTTGGCAAGTGGCAATTTCTAGTTGACAGGCAAGTGCCAATTTGTAGTTGACAAAGGTATGAACAGAAAATGTACAACTTCTTGTACAACCTGGTCCTAGACACTATTATCTGTTGCCCTGGATTATTGCAATAACCTTCTGACTATATTCTCTTGCCTTTGGCCTTTTTTATCTCTCTAGTTTGCTCTCTGCACAGTGACCAGTGTGAACTTTTAAACACCACTTAAATTATAGCATTGTTCTTTTCCAAACCCCGCAGGGACTACTCAAATCACTTAGAGAAGAAAAAAATCTTCAAGAACAAAGAAGACCAGTAGAAGAAAACCCAAACCTTCACCCACCACCATTTTTCTGATATCACTTCCTACCACTGTCCTCCCAGAATCCATTGCTGGGGAACTGTCTTCCTTGAATTGGCCAGATACACTTTTGATTTAGTTTGTTTGCATTAATGTATTATAGAAGCCTTCCCAGACCACTCTGCAAAACAAACCCTCCTCAACCATTCTTTTTTATCCCTGTCATTTGCTGTATATTTTCCCACTTCATTTGCCACCATATTACTTACTAATAGCCTACTTATTTATAAATCTGTCTTAAAAAACAGCAGCTTTCTGAGGGAAGCCATTGTCATGTGTGTGTATGAATATAAAGTAAAAATAAATCTTTGAATAAAATAAATATACCCTACAATGGTTAATTTATTGCATTTTATTTTTGTTTCAGTTGTATCTTAAATGAGTCAAATAGGTAGTTTCAAAAAATGGCCTTTCTAATATATCATACAGAATAAAAAGTAATTGTGAGTTTCAAGAATATTGTTTGATCAAACTGAAATGCATTGAAAAAATAATTGAAGTATTTCTTTCTTCCTGGGTGGTGTGGAAATCTGACTCCTTAAATATAACTTCAAAATCTGTTGATTAGATGAACAGATCAGGTTATTGATTAAGGGAAAATGCCAACTTAGAAAACTTTGGAGGTGTCTACAGGAGTAAGAGTTGGGGAGGAGATCAGA
Organism: Bos indicus; assembly: GCF_029378745.1. Classification (NCBI taxonomy): domain Eukaryota; kingdom Metazoa; phylum Chordata; class Mammalia; order Artiodactyla; family Bovidae; genus Bos; species Bos indicus. Next base: position 17,297,066 of record NC_091775.1, on the reverse strand, counting down.
ATTTATTAAGGATTGTAAGTCTGACTAATACAACGTTGTAAAGCAACTATACTCAAAAAAAAAAAAAAAAAAAGAATTGTAAATTTGGAATAAGATGGTTTCAAATGTGGGGGCTTGATAAGGACTGAGAATTACATAGACTAGTCCAGACTTTGTGGAAGTAGCTAGGAAAGGATTTTGAAAAAAAGTATTCAAATAACCTGGGAATGTAAATTGTTTGTTGAAGCTTTCCAATAAGGAGCTGATATTTTTCCAAAAAGTTCTTAATGAACCATGGAACCATTACTGGGCAGAGCAGTTCTGGAAGAGTAAAGAAATAGTAGTAATGACAATGGGATTGCAAAATTATGTTAATGTAGACATTAAGGCCTGATTTAGATTCCCAGTGTCCAGTCTGAGAGTGGGCTAGGTAGTTTTGAGGCATTAGTTTTGTTTGCATAAGTCAAGTTCTCAATATAATGTTTTAATCTAATTATTGGGATGCTACCTGGTTCACGGGATTATTACTTTTTTAAACAGTTCAACTCTCCTTTTTCTGTACTTCTAAATCCCTGGGAGTTTTTCTTCATATTCTCAAACGAGTTTTATTTTACATTAAATTGTGTCTATTTTCCAAGCTGGCAGATGTAGGCTATTGTTTAAAAGAAATCTGATATTTTATAGTATGATTAAATATTTTTGAATCAACAAAAAATACATTTATAAAACAATTATCCATTTATTCTTGACAATATATCAAAATATGCTTTCTATTTTATTTTATAAAGTTTCTCAATACATATTCTCCTGTCAGTGAATGTGCTATATTTATATAAAGTTAATATAAGGGTATTGGAATAATTATCTATGAAGTTGAGACATATTTTAAGGCAAGAGGACTTTTTCAACATATATTTGCTTTCTACTTTTTAATTCGTCTATGTGGGAAAAATAAGATGCTCCATGAAATCAAAACTGCTGTCTCCCTTCTTTCTGTAGTCCTTCTCCTGTGCATCAATGCTAAGGGTATCCAACTCTATGCAATCCCAAGGACTGTAGCCCACCAGGCTCCTTTGTCCATGGGATTCTCAGGGCAAGAATACTGGAGTGGACGGCCATGCCCTCCTCCATGGGATCTTCCCAACCCAGGCATTGAACCCGCGTCTCTTACATCTCCTATATTGGCAGGCAGGTTCTTTACCAATAATGCCACCTGGGAAGCCCCTAATCCTTCTCCAAGGTTGTAGAAAAATTTATCATCTTTGATGTCTTGTAAGAGGAAGAGTTAAACCAACTTTAAAATGTTTCCTATATTCTTGAATTATTAAGGGAAAGAATTTTATTTCCTTCAGAACTGGTGGTACCTCTGATGGTTTTTAAGTGAAGGCTTGGTGCTATAATCAACTATGGTATTTGAACTGGAGAACCACTTAATCTCTCTGGAAATTAAAGCAAATAAAATTCAATTCCCTCTGATTTTATAGTAGGAAAAACAAGTTCTTCCTGCTTCACTGGCTTTGTAGTTGCAAATCGAATAGATTTGTAAAAAGTTTTTTTATCTCATTAAAATATTCCCAAATATTTATCCCTCTTCTCTCTCATGCAGATTGCACCTCATACAAGACAATCTCCACATGTCTACTCTTTAGCATTTGGTCTGTCTCACTGTGTATTAATTGCATCCACTTGTTTCTCCAATGCCAAACTGTTTTGTTGACTGAATATATCTGATTCTCTAAGATATTTCAGAAAGCTGCTCACTTTGTGAGAATCAACTGTATACAAGCATGTTGTGCTGTGCCCCGTTGTGTCAGAGACTTTGTGATCCCATGGACTGTAGCCTGCTAGGCTCCTCTGTCCATGGAATTTTCCAGGCAAGAAAACTGGAGTGGGTTGCCATTTCCTCCTCCAGGGGAGATTCCCGACCCTGGGATCAAATCTGTGTCTCCTGGTTTTATCACTGTGCCATTTGGAAATCCCCTATACAGTAGTATTGGGAGATAAACAGTGGAAAGCACTAACTGCTGTCCTAATAGCCATCAGTTTTCCCATTAGGATGCTGCATTTTGTTTTTGTTTTGTAGGTTATTCTTTATTCTTTGGCTTCCCTGGTGGCTCAGACGGTAAAACATCTGCCTGCATGGCGGGAGACCTGGGTTTGACCCCTGGGTTAGGAAGACGCCCTGGAGAAGGAAATGGCAACCCACTTCAGTGCTCTTGCCTGGAAAATTTCATGGATGGAGGAGTCTGGTGGGCTACTGTCCATGGGGCCGCAAAGAGTCGGACACGACTGAGTGACTTCACTTTCTTTCTTTCTTTCTTTATTCTTTACTACCATTCCAAGATCTATTTTTCTTTTCAAAATATCAGTTCCATATTTCTTGCTTAGTTGAAGGATTACAGGTGTCCCAGTTTCACAAAGTTATGCAATTATAGCGCAGAATCCATTTACTTCCCAGTAATTGGAGTACAGCCATCACTGTGGGAATAAAAGCAAGGCTTACAGATCAGAGTAAAGAACACAATCCTATCACACAGCTTGTGTAAAAAGGGTAGAAAGTGATTTGGCCTCGGTGACACTCTGAGCTTCAATGTAGAATTTTAATTGCAGTTTGTCTTGCAATAAAAGAGCATGTTCTGAACACTTTTGAATAGAACTAATTCTGAAACCAAATTAACTTTCCACATTATGATTTAAATTGATACAGCTGATGTTTCATGCCAGAAAAGGGCAATCTGCAGGTAATATTGTGTGGTTAGGTAGTACACATAGTTACTGAAATCACAGGCAATATTGAAATCAATTCAATTTCATTGTGAAACTTTCCCGTTATAATATGACAACAAACAAAACACAAATAATGTGCTGCCTGACCTATTTTATGTTCTTACAGCCTGGTACTTCTTTTTAATGATAAAGAATGTACCTTCTTCACTGGTTAATACCACTACCATGATCCCAGGTGCTGCTGCTGCTGCTGCTAAGTCGCTTCAGTCGTGTCCCACTCTGTGCGACCCCATAGACGGAAGCCCACCAGGCTCCCCCGTCCTTGGGATTCTCCAGGCAAGAACACTGGAGTGGGTTGCCATTTCCTTCTCCAATGAATGAAAGTGAAAAGTGAAAGTGAAGTCGCTCAATCATGTCCGACTCAGCGACCCCATGGACTGCAGCCTACTGGCTCCTCCATCCACGGGATTTTCCAGGCAAGAATACTGGAGTGGGGTGCCATTGCCTTCTCCGTCCCAGATCTAATGATTCCAAATTGCAATTAATTATTTTTCTTAAGAATGTGCAATTGTTTATAACTCATCTCTTCTACAGAAAAAATCGTTTCTTGTTTGTGGTGAAAATATTCAAACAAAGACTACCATTTTTGTGCTGGTCATTCATTTAATAAATATCATTCTAAAATTCACAGAGATAACCAACCAAACTCTTTATAATTTCCTCCTCAAAATTTTCTCCTCAGGATTACTTCCTAAATGTAGGATAGTTACCGGTCCCTACAGAAATAGTTTACCCACCAACTGTGGCATCAGTTTTCCACCTACCAAATTCTTAGACTTCTATTTTCATTTCTTTCCCCCTAACCCCTAAGGTGGGCTTCTTTGATGACTCAGTAGTAAATAACTGCTTACAATGCAGGACATGCAAGTTTGACCCATGGGTCACAAATTTTCTCTGGAGAAGGAAATGGCAATTCACTCTAATATTCTTGCCTGGGAAATCTCATGGACAGAGGAGCCCAGGGGTCTACAGCCCATGGGGTCATGAAAGCTTGGAGGTGACTTAGAGACAAACCAACAACAATCTCTAAGGTAATTCAGATTCACATTTATAAACGTGTAATCCATACAGTCAGTTACTTACTTAGCTCAGGCATCGGTACTATGGTTATGATCTACCTGATTCATTTCCATTATTCCTTTTCAGCATTTTTAGGTCATTTTCACAAGCAATGATCCATTTAGTCATTCTAGGTCTTCCCTGGTGGCACAGATAGTAAAGAATCTTCCTGCAATGCAGTACACCTGGGTTCAATTCCTGAGTCAGGATGATCCCCTGGAGAAGGGAACGGCTACCCACTCCAGTATTCTTGCCTGGAGAATTCCGTGGACAGGGGACCTGGTGGACTCTAGTCCATGTGGTCACAAAGACTTGGATACAACTGAGCGACTGTCACTTCCACTTATTTCACTTCACTAATTCATTCTAACACCTATGACATTTCTAGCCTGCTACTATTTCTAATGTTTCTAACCTCTGATTGTTTTGTCCAGTTGGTCCCCATCACTTCAAAAACAAAATCTTAACTGCAGGCAATCCTCTACTTATCTCATTAACCTAAATGGCCAGATTGTATTTATCAATACATACAAATTTATTGATCTTTTCTTATGCCTGCCTTATTTCATTTCTGTACATTCACTGGAAATTACTGTATAGCAACGGATGCTCTTAGAAATAATTTCTGGATCCACAGTATAGAGACATGCCTCTTAGTTCTGTTGTTTCCTCTTTCATGACATAAAATTATCTATATCCTCTTGTCTTTGCAAAAAGATTTCTTAATGAGAAACTGCTTCATAGAATATCACTCTTTTCATCCTCATCATTTTTATTATCTTGACTGGAAATTTTTCTTTGCATAAAATGCCACTGACTAAAACTATACAAAATATTCCCAGGGAATGAGGTACAATAATTTTTCAGAAGGAATGAAAACCAACTTATCCTGAATTATGATACATGCAAATTAACTTTTAATGTATCATTGTGTTCAAATGTATGTATATTACACACACAAGTTGGTTTCCAAATTATACTAATTATCTTTGTTTCAAATGAAATGAAGTTGAAAATGAGAGTTTAAAGGGGAAGCAGATATCTCAAATGCCTACTTTGATTAACTGAATGTCATCTTTGCCTACATGGAATCAAAATAATGATTTTGATTTAATTAATCAATTTAATAATTAATTTAAGCAACCATTTAATAGGGGGCAATTCATTTCAAACAGGTTCTTATCATCATGTAGTTGTTCTAACTGCCACATTATTTATTGAAATAGTCACAAAAGATTTGTCTATAATAAAAAACACATATATTTCAATTGTTTGAAGAATATGATTTCAACTGTATGAATATATTTGAGTACTACACCATAACACACTCCTTTACATTTCATCTGAACATTAATTATAATAATTGACAATGAATGTCTTAACTATTATAGTTTTTCTTTCAGATTAAGCTTTTACTTTTAGGCAAAGTACTAGGATATATCCATAGTATTTGTAAAAGGAAAGAAAAGTACTTCAAACACAACAAAAGAGATAATAATAATTCTTGTTTTTTTAATGGAAGAAAATACTGTATACATTTTAGAACTTAAATTTTATCTCCAAGATATTTGGATATGGTTGTTGTGAATGGCTACATTATAATATTGATCTCTTAAGTAATGTAAAACATGTATGAGATTTCTGAGCTCAATTCCAATTTTATAAATGATTACAGATACATTAATTTGATAAAATCTCCTTGCCTGCATGTTTTTTCCCAAATGTCCTAATATCCCAACAGACAGATATGTGTTGCTCATTAAAATTCTTTAATTCTACACATTATTAGAAATAGAGGAGAAGCAACTATATCAAGAGAGAAGTAAATCATCTTAATTCATTATACGAGGTTAGTAAAATTTTGATATCAAAATTAGACAAGCATTTTAAAAGAAAAGAACTACAGACCCAAATATTCATAAATATATGACTATATTTATAGAAATAAAGCAAAATACTAGTAAATATTACTAAATTAAATATGGCAATATATAATAGAGAACAACAAATTATGACCAACTTCGGTTTATCCAAGTATAAAAATACATTTCAAACTTTAAAAAGCAATTACTAAAATCTCTTATATTATTTACAGGTTAAAAATATATGCTCATTTTGATAGATGTAGAGAAAGCAATTAAAGTTAAGACAATTTCTAATGAAATGCTATTAACATTCAGCAAACTAGAATTAGAAAATACAGAGAATGTTGGTGGATAAATGACATCTTTTAAAAAAATCATTAAATTTATATTTAAAGGTAAAATATTCAAAAAACTAAGATTATGGCATCCCGTCCCATCATTTCATGGCAAATAGATGGGGAAAAAATGGAAACAGTGACAGACTTTTTAAATTCACTATCAATGGTGACTGCAGCCTTGAAGTTAAAAGACGCTTGCTCCTTGGAAGAAAAGTTATGACAAACCTAGAAAGCATATTAAGAAGCAGAGCCATTACTTTGCTGACAAAGATCAATTTAGTAAAAACCTATGGTTTTTCCAGTAGTTATGCATGGATGTAAGAGTTGGAGCATAAAGAAAGCTGAGCTCCGAAGAATTGATGTTTTTGAACTGTGGTGTTGGAGAAGACTCTTGAAAGTCCCTTGGACTGCAAGGATATCAAGTCAGTCAGTCCTAACGGAAATCAACCCTGAATACTCATTGGGAGGACTGATGCTGAAGTTGAAGCTCCAATACTTTGGTCACCTGATGGGAAGAACTGACTCGTTGGAAAAGACCCTGATGCTGGGAAAGATTGAATGCAGGTGGAGAAGGGGGAAACAGAGAATGAGATGGTTGATGGCATCACTGACTCAATGGGCATGAGTTTGACAAGCTCTGGTAGATGGCGTAGAACAAGGAAGCTTGGGGGTGCTGCAGTCCAAGGCGTTGCAAGCATTGGACACAACTGAGCAACTGAAAAACAACAAAGATCCAAGATCAGGAACAAATGAGATGTGCTATCTCACTACATTGTGTCATCATTATACCACTACACAAGCACAGATTGTTGTATTTTGTTGAGGATGTGAGGCAATAGAAACTCTCATTAACCACTGATGCGGATCTAAATTGGTACATCTCTTTTGTAAAAGTGTTAATAGAAGTATTTCTCTGGGCTTAAGAAACTTATTTTAAAATATATTTGTCAATAGAAAGAGCTAAGAATAGCTAAGGGTCACTAAACATTTTTAAAAAATGGTATCTTAAAATCTTTTCTTTAAAGTCTGTTTGGTGCAGAAGACTGTTTGACAAAGGTGCCACAGCAATTCAAAGGGAAAAGGATAATCAATAAGTATAGGTAGCATTGATCTATATTTCTGTCTTTGTGCCAGTACCATACTGTCTTGATGACTGTGGCTTTGTAGTAGAGCCTGAAGTCAGGCAGGTTGATTCCTCCAGTTCCATTCTTCTTTCTCAAGACTGCTTTGGCTATTCGAGGTTTTTTGTATTTCCATACAAAATGTGAAATTATTTGTTCTAGCTCTGTGAAGAATACTGTTGGCAGCTTGATAGGGATTGCATTGAATCTATAAATTGCTCAATGGAACAAAATAGAAAGCCCAGAGATAAATCCACACACATATGGTCAACTTATATTTGACAAAAGAGGCAAGAATATACAATGGATTAAAGACAATCTCTTTAACAAGTGGTGCTGGGGAAACTGGTCAACCACTTGTAAAAGAATGAAACTAGAACACTTTCTAACACCATACACAAAAATAAACTCAAAATGGATTAAAGATCTAAATGTAAGACCAGAAACTATAAAACTCCTAGAGGAGAACATAGGCAAAACACTCTCCGACATACATCACAGCAGGATCCCCTATGACCCACCTCCCAGAATATTGGAAATAAAAGCAAAAATAAACAAATGGGACCTAATTAAACTTAAAAGCTTCTGCACAACAAAGGAAACGCTAAGCAAGGTGAAAAGACAGCCTTCAGAATGGGAGAAAATAATAGCAAATGAAGCAACTGACAAACAACTAATCTCAAAAATATACAAGCAACTCCTACAGCTCAATTCCAGAAAAATAAATGACCCAATCAAAAAATGGGCCAAAGAACTAAATAGACGTTTCTCCAAAGAAGACATACAGATGGCTAACAAACACATGAAAAGATGCTCAACATCACTCATTATCAGAGAAATGCAAATCAAAACCACAATGAGGTACCATTTCACGCCAGTCAGAATGGCTGCGATCCAAGAGTTTACAAGCAATAAATGCTGGAGAGGGTGTAGAGAAAAGGGAACCCTCTTACACTGTTGGTGGGAATGCAAACTAGTACAGCCACTACGGAGAACAGTGTGGAGATTCCTTAAAAAACTGGAAATAGAACTGCCTTATGATCCAGCAATTCCACTGCTGGGCATACATACTGAGGAAACCAGAATTGAAAGAGAAAGAGACACGTGTACCCCAGTGTTCATCGCAGCACTGTTTACAATAGCCAGGACATGGACGCAACCTAGATGTCCATCAGCAGATGAATGGATAAGAAAGCAGTGGTACATATACACAATGGAGTATTACTCAGCCATTAAAAAGAATACATTTGAATCAGTTCTAATGAGGTGGGTGAAACTGGAGCCTATTATACAGAGTGAAGTAAGCCAGAAAGAAAAACACCAATACAGTGTTCTAACGCATATATATGGAATTTAGAAAGATGGTAACAATAACCCTGTATATGAGACAGCAAAAGAGAAACTGATGTATAGAACAGTCTATTGGACTCAGTGGGAGAGGGAGAGGGTGGGATGATTTGGGAGAATGGCATTGAAACATGTATAATATCATATATGGAATGAGTCGCCAGTCCAGGTTCGATGCACGATACTGGATGCTTGGGGCTGGTGCACTGGGATGACCCAGAGGGATGGTATTGGGAGGTGGGAGGGAGGAGGGTTCAGGATGGGGAACACATGTATACCTGTGGTGGATTAATTTTGATATATGGCAAAACCAATAAAATATTGTAAAGTTAAAATAAAAAAAAAGTATAGGTAAAACACAAATTAATGAAACAGAATATTGGCCAGGTGCACTGATATAAGGGCAAATAACATGAGGGTGAAAGGCATTACAAAAAGCATGGACAGGACAAACTTTTCAATAAGGGGAACCAGAGCATTAATGTACATACATTAAAAAAAACACACAAAAAAACTTTTGTCTTTTTACTTTATCCCCAAAACTAAAAATAAATTCCAAATTTAATAAAGACTGATATGTAAAAAAATACATATAATTACATAATGTAATATTGGAAGATGTCTTTATTATGTCGAGAAAAGGAAAAAAATCTGTTTCAGTACGACTGAAAAGAAATGATGGAAATTATATGGAAAATGGATTCTCTTTATTTATCTTATAAACTATTACTTACAAAGTCTCTCAGGAATGGAAGCAAACCAACATGCAACAGAGTGGGATATATATTTGCATTGCAACTGTCAAAAGCAAAACTCAATGAAGCTAATATCCACGACACATATAAAACCATTACAAATCAGTAAGAAAATGTATACTTTAACAGAAGAATATGCACAAGATTTAACAGGAACTTCACAAATATAAAACTCAAATGGTAAGTGAACATTTGAAAACTGATAAACTTTGTGACTATACATGGTAATAAAACTATGACAATTCTTTTTTTAATATAAATTTATTTATTTTAATCAGAGGCTAATTACTTTACAGTGTTGTAGTGGTTTTGCTATATACATTGACATGAATTAGCCATGGGTGTACATGTGTTCCCCATCTTGAACCCCCATTGTGTATGTTATCACCCTAATGTATTTTATTTTTTATTGCAGCATAATTGCTTTATTAGTTTGCACTGTACCACACTAATTTCGTGTTAGTTTCTGCCATACAACAAAGTGAATTGGTTATGTTTTTCAGTCAGCCAGTCATGTCTGACTCTTTGTGACCCCATGGACTACAGCACACCAGGCTTTTCTGTCCCTCACCACCTCCCGGAGTTTGCCCAAGTTCATGTCCATTACATCAGTGATGCCATCCAACCATTTTATCCTCTGTCATCCCCTTCTCCTCATGCCTTCAATTTTTCCCAGCATCAGGGTCTTTTCCAATGAGTCAGTTCTTCACATCAGGTGGCCAAAGGATTGGAGCTTCAGTTTTAGCATCAGGCCTTCCAGTGAATATTCAGGACTGATTTCCTTGAGGATGGACTGGTTTGACCTCCTTGCTGTCCAAGACTCTCAAGAGTTTCTCCAAAACCACAATCCAAAAGCATCAATTCTTCTGTGCTCAGCTTTCTTTTTGGTCCAACTCTCACATCCATACATGACTACTGGAAAAACCATAGCTTTGACTAGATGGACCTTTGTTGGCAAAATAATGTCTCTGCTTTGTGATATGTTGTCTATATTGGTCACATCTTTTCTTCCAAGGAGCAAGCTTCTTTTAATTTCCCGACTGCAGTCACCATCTGCAGTGATTTTGGAGCCCCCAAAAGTAAAGTCTCTCTCTGTTTCCATTGTTTGCCCATCTATTTGCCATGAAGTGATGGGACTGGATGTCATGATCTTTGTTTTTTGAATGTTGAGTTTTAAGCAAGCTTTTTTACTCTCCTCTTTTACTTTCATCGAGAGACTCTTTAGCTCTTCTTCACTTACTGCCATAAGGGTGTTGTCATCTACACATCTAAGATTAGTGATACTTTTCCCAGCAATCTTGATTTCAGCTTGTGCTTCATCCAGCTCAGCATTTCGCATGATGTACTCTGCATATAAGTTAAATATGCATGTTGACAATATACATCCTTGATGTACTCCTTTCCCAATTTGGAACCCGCCTGTTATTCCATGCCCAGTTCTATCTGTTGCTTCTTGACCTGCATACAGATTTCTCAGGAGGCATGTCGGGTGGTCTGGTATTCCCATCTCTTTAAGAATAAATATAGCTTGGTTAGACTTTAATGAAGTTCAATCCCAGGTAAAATCAAAGTATATATTTTATATAACTTATTAGAACACAATGTGCACATCTGTATAAAAAGTAAAAATCACAACGGTGATTATTGCTAGACAGGACAGGGGATGTTTTGAAGAAGTTGTCCAAATGATGAAGGGCAGTTCTAAGATATTCTAGTTTGTAACCTTGTAGAAGATTGCATGGCTTTCAAATTATATTATTTAATTTGAAAATATATATTTATGGTCTGCCCACAAATCTATTATATATTTAAGACTTCATCCTTTAAGATTTAACAATGATAAGACAAAAATATGAACCAGTCATTGTTAATAAATTTTCCTGCTGCGAGTATAATATGAATCAGAACTTTTATACAGTATATTAATGCAAGAACAAGAGATGGCAGAATCAGGGAAGTTTTCTCTCATGAGAACCTTGTTTGTAAAGGAGTAGAATGACCCTTAAACTAGGGAAGTGATTGAATGTCACAGTAGGAGGACATTTCATGAACAGAGAGCCTAGCACACGTCAAGCATGGTAAACTCTGTACATTGAACCAAGTACAAGAGATTTGGAAGTATCTGTATAAGTTATTAATAAAAAATGACTTGCTTTAGAATCTACTTCCCCCACCTTACACCTAGAAAGATGTCATTCGTCCTAAAGATTAGAATAGGGCTCAAAACTCCGTATCTGTGTTCCATCTGCTGAAACGAAGAAAACAGGCTGAGGTATGTTTTATAATTACTCTAAGTAATTAAGCTAACTGGCTAATTAACAAGTCGGGGAAAGATCTAGGGTTTTGGAGGGACAAAACAAAAGTCTTTATCAGAAAGTTTGGGAAAATTACCTTAGTTTATGTATGAATTTTGGACCATTTTCCAGAGGCTGGAACCCATGCTTGCATAAAAGAGCCACTGATGGAGAAATGACAATGTGATAATAAATACAAATTCACTATAGAGATTGCTTGGATAGGTATGTTAAACACACCTGCAACACAAACATCCCTGAACCAGATCCCATGATGGCGATCAATGCTTAGTAGAGATTTACTCCTGAGAAGAAACAGCAAAGGTAAATGGATCATTCTCCCCTTGCATTGTTTCCACTTATATCAGAAAGGATAATATGATCTCATGAAATATTTAAGAGCAGTCCCCTTAATTAGTGAAAATAAATTCCCTTTCACCTTGTGATTCAGAGTAGAAAAATATGAAATCTACTTTGGAGGAATAACTAAATGCAATATTTCTTACAACTGAACTCTATAAAGAGTACTTTGTAAAAACATAGTTGCTAACCTTGAAAGAATGATATTCTAGTGGGGTCAAATTCATGCAAAATAGTTACAATATAAGATGAATGCTATGATAGAGATAGCAGCAATTTAATGTGAAGATTTAAAAGAGCAATTGATTAAATTGCTTAAAGGGTTGAGAAAGAGTGAGAGAGAGGATCTGCAAAAGAGACAGTTGAGAAGAATATGTAGAAAAAAAGTTCAAGATAAGAGATGGAGAAAACTGACTCCTGACTGAGTCAACAGTGTTTTCAAAAACACAGGTACATGAAAGGCCATGAAATATCTTTAAATCATGAGCATTATTTTGACAGGAAATTCAAATTTCAATAAAGAAGAAAGAGTGTAATTCAATTGTTGGTAAATGTGAACTCAACAGGTAGATAATATGGATTCATTAAACTCACTAGGTTTAAAAAACAGGATACTGTACTACTTTATAAAATATTTCAATAAACTATTTCTTAACTAAGTAGATATTATTATGATGTTATAGACATTTTCCATATCATGAAAATGTGTGTAAAATAAAAAATAAAGCTTTATCAAAAATATTCAATGATTTATCTGTCTTAGAATGAGGTGTTCTAAACAAATTATCATAGGCTGACTGCTTTAAACACACTTATTTCTCATGATTCTGAAGATTGGGGAATATAAGATCATAATGCCAGTTTCCTGCTTTCTAGATGTCCACCTTCTTGATGTACATTCACATTTCTTCTTTTTAAAGCTGAAATATTTGGCAGAGATATTTAAAAGTACTTGAAATGTAAATGTCCAGAGAATTACTGTAACTTCCAAGACTGCAGAAATCTCTCTATGCCTGCCACATTTAGAAATGCTTAGAGATAACCCATTTTCTTTTATTTAAAGTCTGTGTGGCAGCCTGTTACTAATGTTTGTTTTCTTTGTTGTATCTCATTCTACAAACAGTTCAATTATACACTCAACTCTTGGTGAATTTGTTAGATGATTCTTGATTTTGCCTAAAGTAAATAATGCTGCTATGTCAAACCTAAGGATCTGTGAGTTTCTCTAGGTTATATACCTGGGGTTAAGGTTGCTTTATCATAAATTATCCACATTTTAACCCTACTACAAAACACTGGTGTTAGTCATTCATTTATGTCTGACTCTTTGCTACTCCATGGACTGTAGCCTGCCAGGCTCCTCTGTCCATGGGATTTCTCAGGCATTGCCATTTCCTTTCCTTGGGGATCTTCCTGACCCAGTGATCTGACCCTAGTCTCCTGCATTGTAGGCAGATTCTTCACCTTCTGAGCCACCAGGCAAACATCAGACTGCTTGCTAAAATCGTTTCTTCCCTACATTTTGCATTCTTCAACACTTTAAGGGGGAAAAAAAAAAATCCCTGTCTGTGCATGTTCATTATACCCATTTCTTTGCCAGTGTCATGGAACTGTTTGCAGATGATAATCTTTTCTTTGTTGATGATGATCACCTATAAAGAGTTTATTTCTCATCGTGCTTTGCAATTTGGTTGTTTTGTCTGGCCTAGGCACAGAGGCACTTGACTCCAAGCTGCGGGTTGAGTTCAGATCTCTGATAGGTAACTCTCAGATCTGAGAGAGCATCTTCTCAGAGGTCAAGAAAACAATCCAAGCACATAAGTGTTTTTGAAGCCTCTGTTTGTTTCACATCCATAAACATTAAATTGACCCAAACAAGAAATATGGTCAAGCACAAAGTCAAGGGGAAGTACATTCTGCCACCTTAAGGCGTATGATGTATAGATGCGTATAGATGTATGATGCCTACTATTAAGTAGAAAACTAGAATCAGTAACTCAGTTAACCACATCTTGAACATAAGAAACAAGTAAGAACATAAGAAAGAACACAGAAAGCATTGCCATTTTTTCTAACTAAATACTGTTTGTTTATAATTATAAATTTTTCATTGTTTTTTTAAAAAATCATGGCTATCACATTTAATAAATCCATCTGTTTATTGGACAATGAATTGGGGAGCATAACAAAGTTTTAAATGAAGCAAACATAAACATTTCTGTTCAGTTGAGCCAAAGAATACTTTTAGATGCTGGAAATTCAAATGGACACTTAGAAAACAAATTTTTGCATATTAGACAAAAACAAAATTTAAGATACAAGGAAAATAAAGTCAAGTAACATTTGTTATTTTTCAACTTATAAATATTCTATTTACAAATCTTAAAAACATAAATATGTTGACATGTATTGTTTTAACAATGATTATCATATTCCAGCTTAGATATATAAAATAAATTTTTACTAAAATTATCAAATACAGTTTTGTAATCTTGTTAATAAAGACTGGATACAAGAAATAACTAGAAAAAGAGCCTTAAATAGCACATTAAATTAAGTTTCTGGCAACTACATTCATTAAAACTAAAAAATTATGTTTTACTTATAGCAATGCTGTTTTTAATTTATGGCACTTTCATAAAAGTGTTGTGAGTTTAACAATATTCACAATTTAATCCATATTTTAAAAAACATATTTGATTATTACTAGAACATTTTGTTGTTGATACAACAACCAGATCTTCCCTGTATACTATAATTATCTTTAAGAAAATATTTTCTGAGTATAAAAATAAATATCTTTCCATCTTTATTTATTTATTTTTCACACGAAGGCTTTTCTGTGATTTAAAGGGTGCAGAACCGTGGCAGGAGACTACAGCCTCTCTTCCCCCGTCCTCAGCTCCTGGCTTTGGGGGTCTTCCATCCTTGGATGGATTCAGCAGCTCCCATGTGGACGAGCTCAGATGGAAAAAATAAGTACCTTTGAAAATAAATGACCTTAAAATATTTAGCCTTTGTAGTCTAAATACATACATATATACAAATGTTTATATATATATATATATGTATATACATATATATATGTATATATCTTAGTCTATGTCCTGGCCAGCAATGTTGAAGAAACAGGTTGAAAGGTTCTATGAAGACCTATAAGACCTTCTAGAACTAGCACCCAAAAAAGATATCCTTCTCATTATAGGGGACGGTAGTGCAAAAGTAGGAAGTCAATAGATACCTGGAGGAACAGGCATATTTGGCCTTGGATTACAAAACAAAGCAAGTCAAAGACTAAAAGAATTTTAGCCTTTTAGCCAAGAGAACAAACTGGTCATAGCAAACACCCACTTCCAACAACACAAGAGAAGACTCTACACATGGACATCACCAGGCGGTCAATACCGAAATAAGATTGATTATATTCTTTGCAACCAAAGATGGAGAAGCTCTATAGAGTCATCAAAAATAAGACCTGGAGCTGACTCTGGCTCAGATCATGAACTCCTTATTGCCAAATTCAGATTTAACTTGAAGAAAGTATGGGAAACCACTAGACCATTCAGGTATGACCTAAATCAAGTCCCTAATGATTATACAGTTGACCTGAAGAATAGATTCAAAGGATTAGATCTGATAGAGTGCCTGAAGAACTATAGACAGAGGTTCGTGACATTGTACAGGAGGCAGTAATCAAGATCATCCCCAAGAAACAGAAATGCAAAGTGGCAAAATGGTTGTCTGAGGAGGACTTACAAATGGCTGAGAAAAGAGAAGCTAAAGGCAAAGGAGAAAAGGAAAGGTATAACCATCTGAATGCAGAGTTCCAAAGAATAGCAAGGAGAGATAAGAAAGCCTTCCTCAGTGATCAAGACAAAGAAATAGAGAAAAACAATAGAATGAGAAAGACTAGAGATCTCTTTGAGAAAAATAGAGATACCAAGGGAACATTTCATGCAAAGATAGGCTCAATAAAGGACAGAAATGGTATGGACCTGACAGAAGCAGAAGATATTAAGAAGAGGTGGTAAGAATACACAGAAGAACTGTACAAAAAAGGTCTTCACAACCCAGATAATCACGACCCAGATACTCATGGTGTGATCACTCACCTAGCCAGACATCTTAGCCAGACATCTAGCCAGACATCCTAGAATGAGAAGTCAAGTGCGCCTTAGGAAGCATCACTAGGAACAAAACTAGTGGAAGTGATGGAATTCCGCTTGAGCTATTTCAAATCCTAAAAGATGATGCTGTTATACTGTTGTCCTCAATATGTCAACAAATTTGGAAAACTCAGAAGTGGCCTAGGACTGGAAAGATCAGTTTTCATTCCAATCCCAAAGAAAGGAAATGCCAAAGAATTTTCTTTCTTTCTTTTTTTTTTTAGTTTTTTTTTTAATTTAATTTTATTTTTTAACTTTACAATATTGTATTGGTTTTGCCATATATCAAAATGAATCTGCCACAGGTACACATGGGTTCTCCATCCTGAACCCTCCTCCTTCCTCCCTCCCCATACCATCCCTCTGGGTCATCCCAGAGCACCAGACCCAAGCATCCAGTATTGTGCATTGAACCTGGACTGGTGACTTGTTTCATATATGATATTATACATGTTTCAATGCCATTCTCCCAACTCATCCCACCCTCTCCTTCTCCCACAGAGTCCAATAGACTGTTCTATACATCAGTGTCTCTTTTGCTGTCTCATATACAGGGTTATTGTTACCACCGTTCTAAATTCCATATATATGCATTAGTATACTGTATTGGTGTTTTTCTTTCTGGCTTACTTCACTCTGTATAATAGGCTCCAGTTTCATCCACCTCATTAGAACTGATTCAAATGTATTCTTTTTAATGGCTGAGTAATACTCCATTGTGTATATGTACCACAGCTTTCCTATCCATTCATCTGCTGATGGACATCTAGGTTGCTTCCATGTCCTGGCTATTATAAACAGTGCTGCGATGAACATTGGGGTATATGTGTCTCTTTTAGTTCTGGTTTCCTCAGTGTGTATGCCCAGCAGTGGGATTGCTGGGTCATATGGCAGTTCTATTTCCAGTTTTTTAAGGAATCTCCACACTGTTCTCCATAGTGGCTGTACTAGTTTGCATTCCCACCAACAGTGTAAGAGGGTTCCCTTTTCTCCACACCCTCTCCAGCATTTATTGCTTGTAGACTTTTGGATCACAGCCATTCTGACTGGCGTGAAATGGTACCTCATTTGGTTTTGATTTGCATTTCTCTGATAATGAGTGATGTTGAGCATCTTTTCATGTGTTTGTTAGCCATCTGTATGTCTTCTTTGAAGAAATGTCTATTTAGTTCTTTGGCCCATTTTTTGATTGGGTCATTTATTTTTCTGGAATTGAGCTGTAGGAGTTGCTTGTATATATTTGAGATTAGTTGTTTGTCAGTTGCTTCATTTGCTATTATTTTCTCCCATTCTGAAGGCTGTCTTTTCACCTTGCTTATAATTTCCTTTGTTGTGCAGAAGCTTTTAGGTTTAATTAGGTCCCATTAGTTTATTTTTGCTTTTATTTCCAATATTCTGGGAGGTGGGTCATAGAGGATCCTGCTGTGATGTATGTCGGAGAGTGTTTTGCCTATGTTCTCCTCTAGGAGTTTTATAGTTTCTGGTCTTACATTTAGATCTTTAATCCACTTTGAGTTTATTTTTGTGTATGGTGTTAGAAAGTGTTCTAGTTTCATTCTTTTACAAGTGGTTGACCAGTTTCCCCAGCACCACTTGTTAAAGAGATTGTCTTTAATCCATTGTATATTCTTGCCTCCTTTGTCAAAGATAAGGTGTCCATAGGAGCATGGATTTATCTCTAGGCTTTCTATTTTGTTCCATTGATCTATATTTCTGTCTTTGTGCCAGTACCATACTGTCTTGATGACTGTGGCTTTGTAGTATAGCCCAAACTACCACACAATTGCACTCATCTCACAAGCTAGCACAGTAATGCTCAAAATTTTCCAAGAAAGGTTTCAACAGTACATGAACCATGAATGTCCAGATATTCAAGATGGATTTAGAAAATGCAGAGAAACCAGAGATAAAATTGCCAACAGTCATTGGATCATCAAAAAAGCAAGAGTTCCAGAAAAACATCTGCTTCTGCTTTGTTGACTACACCAAAGCCTTTGACTCTGTAGATCACAGCAAACAATGGAAATTGCTTAAATTGATGAGAATACCAGACCATCTGACCTACCTCCTGAGAAATCTGTATGCAGGTCAAGAAGTGACATTTAGAAGTGGACATAGAACAACAGATGGATTACAAATCGGTAAAGGAGTACCTCAAGTTTGTATATTGTCACCCTCCTTGTTTAACTTACATGCAAATTACATGCTGGGCTGGATGAAGCACAAGCTGGAATCAAGATTGCTGGGGGAAATATCAATAACGTCAGATATGCAGATGACATATTTACCCTTAAGGCAGAAAGTGAAGAACTAAAGAGCCTCTTGATGAAAATGAAAGAGGTGAATGACAAACTTGGCTTAAAACTAAGCATTCAGAAAACAAAGATCACAGCACCCAGTCAAATCACTTCATGGCAAATAGCTGGGGAAACAATGGAAACAGTGAGAGACTTTATTTTTTGGAGGGGGGGCTCCAAAATTACTACATTAAAAGACATCATTTAATCACTGCATTGAAATTAAAATTAAAAGACGCTTGCTCCTTGGAAGAAGAGCTGTGACCAACCTAGCCAGCATAATAAAAAACAGAGACATTACTTTGCCAACAAAGGTCATCTAGTCAAAACTATGGTTTTTCCAGTGGTCATGTATGGATTTTAGAGTTGGACTATAAAAAGCTAAAAGCTGAAGAATGATGCTTTTGAATTGTGGTGTTGGACAAGACTCTTGAGAGTCTGTTGGACTGCAAGGAGATCCATTTAGTCCATCCTAAAGGAAATCAGTCCTGAATATTTATTCATCACAAGGACTGATGCTGAAATTCCAATACTTTTGCCACCTGATGGGAAGAACTGACTCATTTGAAAGGACCCTGATGCTGGAAAAGATTGAAGGAAGGAGGAGAAAAGGATGACAGAGAGTGAGATGGTTGGATGGCATCTCTGACTCGATGGACATGGGTTTGAGTAAGCTCCAGGAATTGGTGATGGACAGGGAAGCCTGGCTTGCTGCAGTCCATGGGGTTGCAAAGAGTCGGACACGAGTGAGCCTGTAAACTGACTGATACATATATATGCATTAGAAAGAAAAATGAAGTATGTCTTTGTACTATTTTGTACAATTTCCTATGAGCTTTGCAGAAAAAGCATAGTATAGATGCAATTTTTAAATTAATAACATGCTCGACAGAGTAGGATTAATCAAAAAGTCTCCTTTTTTATTTTTTTAATCAAAAAATGGCATTTTGTATAAAATAGCTTTTAAATAAAAGAACCACAAGATCATTTTGAAACAATAAATTTGTAAAACAGAAAAAAAAAACCCTAGCAGCATCACATTAAAGAAGATGAAAACAAGAAACTAAACACATAAATGTATATTTAGTAAAATTATTCTGTTTAGATATATTTTTAGAGTAAGATGATGTATATAGAGCTATTTAAGAAAGATTTAAATTAATTTATTACTCATTACCTTTTAGGTTCATGGCAAAATTGAGAAAAAAGTTCAGAGATTTCCCATATACCCATTCCCTACACATACATTTGTTGTTGTTTAGTCACTAAGTCCTATCTGATTCCTTTGCGATCCCATGAACTGTAGCCTACCAAGATTCTCTGTCCATGGGATTTCCCTGGCAATAATACTTGGAGTGGGTTGCCATTTCCTTCAGTTCAGTTCAGTCGCTCAGTCGTGTCCAACTCTTTGCAACCCCATGAATCACAGCATGCCAGGCCTCCCTGTCCATCACCAACTCCCGGAGTTCACTCAGACCCACGTCCATCGAGTCGGTGATGCCATCCAGCCATCTCATCCTCTGTCATCCCGTTTTCCTCGTGCCCCCAATCCCTCCCAGCAACCGAGTCTTTTCCAGTGAGTCAACTCTTCGCATGAGTTGACCAAAGTACTGGAGTTTCAGCTTCAGCATCATTCCTTCCAAAGAACACCCAGGGCTGATCTCCTTCAGAATGGACTGGTTGGATCTCTTTGCAGTCCAAGGGACTCTCAAGAGTCTTCTCCAACACCACAGTTCAAAAGCATCAAGTCTTCAGCGCTCAGCTTTCTTCATAGTCCAACTCTCATATCCATACATGACCACTGGAAAAAACATAGCCTTGTCTAGACAGACCTTTGTTGGCAAAGTAATGTCTTTGCTTTTCAATATGCTATCTAGGTTGGTCATAACTTTCCTTCCAAGGAGTAAGTGTCTTTTAATTTCCTAACTGCAGTCACCATCTGCAGTGATTTTAGAGCCCCCAAAAATAAAGTCTGACACTGTTTCCACTGTTTCCCCATCTATTTGCCGTGAAGTGATGGGACCAGATGCCATGATCTTTGTTTTCTGAATGTTGAGCTTTAAGCCAACTTTTTCACTCTCCTCTTTCACTTTCATCAAGAGGCTTTTTAGTTCCTCTTTACTTTCTGCCATAAGGGTGGTATCATCTGCATATCTGAGGTTATTGATATTTCTCCCAGCAACCCAGGGGAAATTCCTGAGCCATGGATGAAACAATCTCCTGCCTTGGCAGGCAGACTCTTTACCATTGAACTACTAGTGAAACTCACACATGCATAATTTTCCCCATTATGAGCATCCTCCATCAGAGCAGTATATATTTTACAATGAATAAAAGCCCATATCTGACATTGTGGTTCACTTTTTATATTGTGCCCTCTGTGAGTCTGGTAAATACTTGACGATATGTATTCATCATTATGGTGGCATATAAAGTATTTTCAGTATACAGCAAAATCTCTGTGCTCCACCTATACAATCCCTTACTTCTCCTCCTGGCATCCACTGATCTTTTTTCTGTCTCTGTAGTTTTGCTTTATCCAGAATATCTTATAGTTGGAATCATACATGACCATTTCATGTTAGCATTCTTTCACTTGGTAATATGCATTAAAGATTCCTCCATATATTTTTTATGGTTTCATAGCTCATTTCTTTGTAGTGTTGATTAATATGAGATGCTTGGATGACATCACCCACTTAATGGACATGAGTTTGAGAAAGCTCCAGGAGATAGTGAAAGATAGGAATTGTTGGCATGCTGCAGTCCATGGGGTCACAAAAAGTCAGACACAGCTTAGAGACTGAACAACAATATTCCATTGTCTGGAGATACTACATTAAATTCATTCAGCCTACTGAAGGACATCTTGGTTGCCTTCAAATCTGGGCAATTAAATATAAAGTTGCTATAAACATCTGTGTGCAGTTTTTTGTGTAAACCTACATTTTCAGCTCCTTTGGGTAATTACCAGGGAACACAATTTCTGGATCTCTTCTGGTTAGAGTATGCTTAGTTTTATAAGAAAATGCTAAACTGTTTTGGCCACTAGTGCATTCCGCCAGCAAGATACACCAACAGTTCCTGTTGCTCCACATTCTCTGTAGTATTTGATGTAGTCAGTGTTTTGGAATTTGATCATCCTCAGAGCTCTGGGTTCCATCTACAAGACCCTTTTCCAAATTTCTAGGTTATAATAAGTCCAATTCACACTTTGGTTTTTCTCCTAGCCATATAATGATTTATCTCTGGCAGTTACTCTTTCCACATTATTTCAATGTTACATTTTCAATATTTCTTTCAGTTGTCCCAAACCCAATAAACAATTCTTAACTTTCCAGTCTCTCTCTTAAAATGCCTAGTGTGTAACCAGCTCTAGTGAAATAAGTCAGAAAGAGAAAAACAAATATCCTGTATTAATGTATGCATATGGAATCTTTAAAAAATGGTACATATTTGCAGGGCAAGAATAAAGATGCAAACATAGAGAATTAATTTGTGGACACTTGTGGCAGAAGGAGAAGGTGTAATGAATTAAGAAAATAGCATTGAAATAAATGCATTACCATGTGTAAAATAGATAGCTAGTGGGAAGGTGCTGTATAACACAAGGAGCTCAGCCTTGAGCTCTGTGGTGACCTAGAGGGATGGGTGGAAGGGAGACTCAAGACGAGAGCACATATGGATAATTATGGCTGATTTAATTACTATATGGCAGAAACAAATTAAAAGAAATTTAAAAAAAATAGCATAGTGTGGTTTCTGTTTTTTAAATGGACCTTGAATACTATAGTGTTTTGTCTTCCCAAGATTTCTCCAGATCATAGAGTCTCAGAGTGAAAGGAATGAACTGAAACTTAAGCACTGTGACCAAAAAACTCTTGCACCTAACAAGTAGTCTCTTCTGATTTGTTATATATGATTTTCTCAACATTATTAGTTTAAGGTATTCTGCACCTACAGGGAACATTTTTTGATTTGAGATAAATTGGATTCAAAATAAACAGACATTTTGCCCAACATCATGTGTTACTAATCATTTTGAGAACACAAGCATTTGTAAATTATAAGAAAAAATAGAAAAAAGTCAGAACAGCCAATGCAGCACCCCAATTTCCACCAGCCATATAAGTATGCAACAAGGGACAGCATTTACATAACAGGTTGACAAATAGTATTTTACACAGAAAGAAAATATTTTTTAAGAAACCTCTCCCATTTTGCAATCTGATGATTTGATTATTTAATAATATTTTGGGTTTCACACGCTAGTAAAGTAATGCTCAAAATTCTCCAAGCCAGGCTTCAGCATTATGTGAACCGTGAACTTCTTGATGTTCAAGCCGGTTTTAGAAAAGGCAGAGGAACCAGAGATCAAATTGCCAACATCCGCTGGATCATGGAAAAAGCAAGAGAGTTCCAGAAAAACATCTATTTCTGCTTTATTGACTATGCCAAAGCCTTTGACTGTGTGGATCACAATAAACTGTGGGAAATTCTGAAAGAGATGGGAATACCAGACCACCTGATCTGCCTCTTGAGAAATTTGTATGCAGGTCAGGAAGCAACAGTTAGAACTGGACATGGGACAACAGACTGGTTCCAAATAGGAAAAGGAGTACGTCAAGCCTGTATATTGTCACCCTGTTTATTTAACTTATATGCAGAGTACATCATGAGAAACGCTGGACCGGAAGAAACACAAGCTGGAACCAAGATTGTCGGGAGAAATATCAATCACCTCAGATATGCAGATGACACCACCCTTATGGCAGAAAGTGAAGAGGAACTAAAAAGCTTCTGGATGAAAGTGAAAGTGGAGAGTGAAAAAGTTGGCTTAAAGCTCAACATTCAGAAAACGAAAATTATGGCATCTGGTCCCATCACTTCATGGCCAATAGATGGGGAAACAGTGGAAACAGTGTCAGACTTTATTTTGGGGGCTCCAAAATCACTGCAGATGGTGACTGCAGCCATGAAATTAAAAGACACTTACTCCTTGGAAGGAAAGTTATGACCAACCTAGATAGCATCTTCAAAAGCAGAGACATTACTTTGCCAACAAAGGTTTGTCTAGTCAAGGCTATGGTTTTTCCAGTGGTAATGTTATGGATGTGAGGGTTGGACTGTGAAGAAGGCTGAACGCCGAAGAATTGATGCTTTTGAACTGTGGTGTTGGAGAAGACTCTTGAGAGTCCCTTGGACTGCAAGGAGATCCAACTAGTCCATTCTGGAGGAGATCAGCCCTGAGATTTCTTTGGAAGGAATGATGCTGAAGCTGAAACTCCAGTACTTTGGCCACCTGATGCTAAGAGTTGACTCACTGGAAAAGACTCTGATGCTGGGAGGGATTGGGGGCAGGAGGAGAAAGGGACGACAGAGGATAAGATGACTGGATGGCATCACTGACTCAATGGACATGAGTCTGAGTGAACTCCAGGAGTTGGTGATGGACAGGGAGGCCTGGTGTGCTGAGATTCATGGGGTGGTAAAGAGTAGGACACGACTGAGCGACTGATCTGATCTGATCTGATCTGATCTGAGTGGCTTAGATGATAAAGAATCCACCAACAATGAAGAAGATCTGCGTTTGATACTTGGGTCAGGAAGATCCCCTGGAGAAGAAAATGGCAACCCGCTCCTGTATTTTTGCCTGGAGAATCCCATGGGCAGAGAACTGGGCAGGCTAAAGTCTATCAGGTCACAAAGAGTCAGACTTGAATGAGTGACTAACACACTTTGATAATATTTTGCAAAGAATCAACACATGAACCAATAGTTCCCAAATTTGCTTGCCATAAGAATTCTAGAGAAATAGGTATATTCAAGTAAAAATATTACATAGGTAAGAATTCTTTCACTTTCAAATATTATTGTGAGGTCTGTCAATGGCATGCTTTTAACGGCATTTTACTGAACCACTTTTCTTCCATGATAATTCTCTAAGAAAAAGGCAAAGGTCCATTGCTAATCCTTTATTTCTCTAATTCATAACTTCTTAAAGGTTTTGTTGTTTTTATATTGTTCTTGCTTTTTATAATTGCAAGCATATGGGATTTGGGGTTTTTATATTTTCAGTGAATCATTATTCTTCTTTTGTTCAATTATAGTCTGATAATTTAAATGAGGCTTATTTAAAATATTGCTTTAAATTGTTGATTTGGGTGTCTTAGATAACCTTTATAAGACATTATATTGATTAGCCAAAAAGTTATTTCTGTTTTTTTTCCATAAGATGTTACAGAAAAACCTGAACAGACTCTTTGACCAACCCGATAATTCTGAAATATGTATGAGATATGCATATGCATGTATATTTCTGTGTGTATAGACATAATATTAATACACATAATTAGTGGTAAGAAGATAATGAGCTCAAATGGAATTAGAGACAATATTGCTCATGGCACAGAAGAGAACATGAACTTCATGTCACTTTCAGTTCAGTTCAGTTCAGTCGCTCAGTTGTGTCTGACTCTTTGTGACCCCATGGACTGCAGACTTCCTTGTCCATCACTAATTCCAGGAGCTTACTCAAATTCATGTCCATCAAGTCAGTGATGCCATCCAACCATCTCATCCTTTGTCATCCTCTTTTCCTCCCCGCTTCAATCTTTACCAGCATCACAGTTTTTTCCAAGAAGCCAGTTCTTTGCATTAGGTGACCAAAGTATTGGAGCTTCAGCTTCAGCATCAGCACTTACAGTGAATATTCAGGACTGATTGCCTTTAAGATTGACTGGTTTGATCTCCTTGAAGTCTAAGGGACTCTCAAGAGTATTCTCCAACACACAGTCCAAAAGCATCAGTTCCTGGACGCTCAGCTTTCTTTATGGTCCAACTCTCACATCCATACATGACTACTGGAAAAACCATAGCTTTGACTAGATAGACCTTGATCGGCAAAGTAACATCTCTGCTTTTTAGTATGCTATCTAGGTTGCTCATAACTGTTCTTCCAAGAAGCAAGCATCTTTTAATTTCATGGCTGCAGTCACCACCTGTAGTGATTTTGGAGCCCAATAAAATAAAGTCTCTCTCTCTTTCCATTGCTTTCCCATTTATTTGCCATGAAATGATGGGACCTGATGCCATAATCTTTGTTTTTCAATGTTGACTTTTAAGCCAGCATTTTCATTCTCCTCTTTTACTTTCATCAAGAAGCTCTTTAGTTCTTCTTCACTTTCTGCCATAAGGATGGTGTCATTTGTATATCTGAAGTTAATGATAGTTCACCCAGCAATCTTGATTCTAGCTTGTGCTTCATCCAGATTGGCATTTCACATGATGTACTCTGAATAAAAGTTAAATAAGCAGGGTGACAATATACAGCATTGATGTACCCCTTTCCCAATTTCAAACCAGTCTGTTGTTTCATGTCCACTTCTAACTGTTACTTCCTGACCTGCACACAGATTTCTCAGGAGGCAGGTCAGGTGATCTGGTATTCCCATCTCTTAAAAAATTTTCCACAGTTTGTTGTGTTCTACACATTCAAAGACTTTGGTGTAGTCAATAAAGCAGAAGTAGATGTTTTCTGGAAGTTTCCTGCTTTTTCTATGATCAAAGAGATGTTGGCAATTTGATGTCTGGTTCCTCTGCCTTTTCTAAATCCAGCTTGAACTTCTGGTAGTTCATGATTCATGTACTCTTGTAGCTTGGTTTGGAGAATTTTGAGCATTACTTTACTAGCTTGTTTAATGAGTGCAATGGTG
The DNA here is from genome assembly GCF_029378745.1 of Bos indicus. Lineage (NCBI taxonomy): Eukaryota > Metazoa > Chordata > Mammalia > Artiodactyla > Bovidae > Bos > Bos indicus. The sequence goes on along the minus strand of NC_091775.1, from coordinate 17,270,983 downwards.
CAGTAGTTTGAACATTCTTTGGCATTATCTTTCTTTGAGATTGGAATGAAAACTGACCTTTTCCAGACCTGTGGCCACTGCTGCGTTTTCCAAATTGCTGGAATATTGATTGCAGCATTTTCACAGCATCATCTTTTAGGATTTGAAAGAGCTCAAGTGGAATTCCATCATCCCCACTAGCTTTGTTCATAGTGATACTTCCTAAAGCCCCCTTGACTTCACTTTCCAGGATGTCTTGCTCTAGGTGAGTGATCACACCATCATGGTTATCTGGGTCATGAGGATCTTTTTTGTATAGTTCTTCTGTGTATTCATGAAAATTACAGCACATTTCATCACATTAGATTCTTTTGTTCTCCAAGCCTGGCAGGTACATGCAGAGTGTGCCTGGGTGCATGGTTAGTACACAGTGATCTGTATCACAGTTGAGGAATATTTAGCTTAGGGACCCCTGATTTTATCAGATACTGTTGACAAACATGCTTACACTTTGCTCATGAAGAATATTTTATATTATTTCCCCTGTAATGTAAACAAACCTCCACTACAAGAAGGAGGAATGCTTGTCCTGAAATATCTCCATATACAAATAAATTTATTCACTGCCAGACTCCATCTCAAGCTTTTAAGAATGTGAATGTCTAGTCCTGTAGAAGTGTCAGAGACACATGGAAAATGGTTTTATCCCATAAAATACATGTGTCCTTGAATATAATGATCAAAAGAACTTTTTCTTTCTTTACAGAGCATATACCAGGGATTGGTTTCATCCTAGACTTCATTTTAAACAATTGTAGAATCATAGAAAGCATAAAGATACTTAGTGAATAGAGAGTAAGTAGAAGTATTCATTCTGTATTCACATATCTCCTTGATTAAGAAATTTGCTAAATACACCACTCAGAAAATGGCTTTGATATTTGTTGTTGATTTTGAGAGAAAGTACTTCACCAGCAAAAAAGATGATTGGAGATCAATTTGCTGTCTTCTTTTGAATTTATTTATCCTATGTAGCTCCATAAAGCATTTTCTTATCTCTGTTACAATTCACACAACAACAAAATTTATGTTGGACAAATAGTACATGTTCTCCAGATTTTATGCTTCTAGCATTTTCTTCAAAAGCAATAAAATATTAAAGTAAAATATGCAAATGTACCCATAGTTCTACATCCCCTGGCAACAATGTGGTTGTACTTCCTGAAATTCAAATCCCAGATGTCATTAAGCACAACAAGCCACATTTCTGACTCAGTTAAGAGAAATCTGAAATGTGAGATCTAGCACAACCATAACATAATGTCCCTGAATGAGAAATAAAGAATATAATAAATTAAAGTGTAATGTAACTGAGGGAAACCACATGAAGAAAGTGTTGGACTAACATTGGCATTGGGATATTTACTAAAAATATATAAAGCTAAATGATGCTTTACATCATGAGAACTAAACATTTTATGCTTATGCTTTTTAACTTTTTCCTCCTTTATGGCATTATGTTTCTGGGGGAAAAAAACACTAAAAATATTTGTACTGTATATGAGTACATTTGGAAAGTCCTTAACTCCAAAATTCTTAATTCTAAAACTACTCTTGAGTGATGAATCATCTGATCTGGTTATTTATTTTCAAATTGTATAGGACATTTGCTTGTAATACCTCAGAAAAGTCATTCATTAAGAGCAGTGATAGCATCTAAACTGGAGAAGCTGGGCATAGAGCAACACAGATCTTCATTAATTCCTGTTCACATTCTTCTTGTCTGTTTCTTTCTAAGGGCTGTGTTAGATAGTAGCTCCTGATGGTAAATTCCAGTAATTTCCCCTGCCCCTTAAAAGATAATTTCTGTAAGTATTGGGGCAATGCTTGTTGTTTTTCAGTCACTAAGTCTTATTCAACTCTTTATGACCCTATGAACTGAAGCACACCAGGCTTCCCTGTCCTTCACTATCTCCCAGAGCTTGATCAACCTCATGTCCATTGAGTCAGTGATGCCATACCATCATCTCATCCTCTGTTGTCCCCTTCTCTTGCCCTCAATCTTTCCCAGGATCAAGGTCTTTTCCAGTGAGTCAGTTCTTACCATTAGGTGGCCAAAATACTGGAGGTTCAGTTTCAGCACCAGTCCTTCCAATGAATATTCAGGGTTGATTTCCTCTGGAATGACTGGTTTGATATCCTTGAAGCCCAAGGGACTCTCAAGAGTCTTCTCCAGCACCACAGTCTGAAAGCATCATTCTTCAGCACTCAGCCTTCTTTATTGTCCAACTCTCATATCCATACATGGGTGCTGGAAAAACCATAGCTTTGACAAAGCAGACTTTGGTCAGCAAAGTGATGTCTCTGCTTTTGAGTACACTGTCTAGATTTGTCATAACTTTTTTCCAAGGAGTAAGCATCCTTTACATTTGTGGTTGCAGTCACCTTCCACAGTGATTTTGGGACCCAATATAATGAAATCTGACACTGTTTCTATGCCATGCTTGGCATATGCTAAAAACATTAATACAAATGCCAATTTACTTTCTTATCATTCCATTCTGATCCCTCTCTAACATGTGGAATCTTGTGTTTCTTCCCCCTTTATATACACAAAATATAATGGATTGGACATGTTCATATGCAAGTAATGTTAGATTTCTTTTGTATGGGACTAGTGACTCTTCTGGCAATATTAAGCTTTTTTCCAAGCATCTTTGGAAGCATATCATGGAAAAAATAATTTGGTTATTGCAAACACTGTTTAATCATTGTCATAGAGTTTTATTAATAACAGAAAATATACTTAAAAAGTAACAACAATTCTAACAAGAAAATTGACAAGATAGCTTTAAAATTAAGGAAAATATTTCAATTATCCTGAAAATGACCATATTTTTAAAAAATTGTAATTGTGGATTATTATTATTTTGTTATCAGCAATTCCAGAGTTGAAAAATAGATTTTCTTGCTAAAGCTTAATGCTTTTACTTACTCTTATTGTAATTATCTCTTGGCTGTGGTTACTAGTGTTTTGCTTATGATGTAGGATCTTATATACAAGTTTGTTTACACAACCTAATGCCTGTCTCTTGGCTAACATGATGTTACCTAGAAGCTTTGGGTAGCCATGAAAATGGAACTTCTTTCTCGTGTGTTGTTAGTTAAAGAGCCTTTGTGGCAGCAGTAGCAAAACCCAATTCAGGGAGTAGTACCATAGTCAACAATCAAATTTCCTTTTCAAATAAGAAGAAACATAAACTGAAGGTCAGGAATATCCCCTCAAGTAGGAAATGGCAATCCACTCCAGTGTTCTTGCCTGGAGAGTTTCATGGACAGAGAAGCCTGATGGGCTGCAGTCCATGAGGTCACAAAGAGTTGGACATGATTGTGTAGCTGAGCAGGCACACATGCATGTGGGTTTGAAAGAGTCATAAAATGGAAAGTAAGAACAGCTACATATGAACACATTTGAAGCAAAACCTGGGATAATGATGTTCCTAAGTCAAAAAAGAACAGACATAGAGTTTTTGTTTTAGTACTGATATATACTGAAATTCTAAGAGTAATTGAAGAAATCCATGAAACAGTCATCTCCTGCTTTATTAGTGACCCCATGATAAATAAACTATGATGTAAAAAGAAAACTTTTGGTCTTTCTTAGGACTGGAAAAGGTCAGTTTTCATTCCAATCCCAAAGAAAGGCAATACCAAAGAATGCTCAAACTACCACATAATTGCACTCTCACACCCTAGTAAAGTGATGCTCAAAATTCTCCAAGCCAGGCTTCAGCAATATGTGAACCGTGAACTTCCTGATGTTCAAGCTGGTTTTAGAAAAGGCAGAGGTACCAGAGATCAAATTGCCAACATTCGCTGGATCATGGAAAATGCAAGAGAGTTCCAGAAAAACATCTATTTCTGCTTTATTGACTATGCCAAAGCCTTTGACTGTGTGGATCACAATAAACTGTGGAAAATTCTGAAAGAGATGGGAATACCAGACCACCTGATCTGCCTCATGAGAAACCTATATGCAGGTCAAGAAGCAACAGTTAGAACTGGACATGGAACAACAGACTGGTTCCAAATAGGAAAAGGAGTATGTCAAGGCTGTATATTGTCACCCTGCTTATTTAACTTAGATGCAGAGTACATCATGAGAAATGCTGGGCTGGAAGAAGCACAAGCTGGAATCAAGATTGCTGGGAGAAATATCAATAACCTCAGGTATGCAGATGACACCACCCTTATGGCAGAAAGGGAAGAGGAACTCAAAAGCCTCTTGATGAAAGTGAAAGTGGAGAGTGAAAAAGTTGGCTTAAAGCTCAACATTCAGAAAACGAAGATCATGGCATCTGGTCCCATCACTTCATGAGAAATAGATGGGGAAACAGTGGAAACAGTGTCAGACTTTATTTTTGGGGGCTCCAAAATCACTGCAGATGGTGACTGTAGCCATGAAATTAAAAGACGCTTACTCCTTGGAAGGAAAGTTATGACCAACCTAGACAGCATATTCAAAAGCAGAGACATTACTTTGCCAACAAAAGTGTCTAGTCAAGGCTATGATTTTTCCAGTGGTCATGTATGGATGTGAGATTTGGACTGTGAAGAAAGCTGAGCACCGAAGAATTGATGCTTTTGAACTGTGGTGTTGGAGAAAACTCTTGAGAGTCCCTTGGACTGCAAGGAGACCCAACCAGTCCATTTTGAAGGAGATCAGCCCTGTGATTTCTTTGAAAGGAATGATGCTAAAGCTGAATCTCCAGTACTTTGGCCACCTCATGTGAAGAGTTGACTCATTGGAAAAGACTCTGATGCTGGGAGGGATTGGGGGCAGGAGGAGAAGGGGACGACAGAGGATGAGATGGCTGGATGGCATCACTGACTCGATGGATGTGAGTCTGAGTGAACTCCGGGAGTTGGTGATGGATAGGGAGGCCTGGCCTATTTCAATTCTTGGGGTTGCAAAGAGTCAGACATGACTGAGTGACTGAACTGAACTGAACTGAATACTGCTTTACCTCCCAGCTCCCTTTCAAAGCCTCCACAGTCCTTAAAAATAAAAACCTTAAAGTAATAAGCAAAATGAATATCTTTCTATATATATCAAATATGGTTTTAAGAAGTTGCTCTTCTAGAAGCATCATTGGACTGGAACCTACTTCTCAATGCATTCTACTAGAGAAAGATCATTATCTACAATAAAGGATGATATATGAGATGTTTAATTTACAACTATGACCAATGATTGCATTTCGCGTCTGACAGAATCTGTGGTTACAAGAACTAGAAACTGACTTTAGGTATCTGAAGCAAGATAATAAAATTTATTAGAAGGATATTGAAAGATTCCAGAATTTCTTGAGACTAATGGAGCCAGTCTTACAAGTCAGGTATCTGTACTTTCAAGACTCAAAAATCACAGCAATTTTTAAGTGGGACCAGATTGCTAGAAACACTCTCTCCTCTGATACAGGAGCTAGATACTGCTTGACATTACTATTAGCACAATAATAAACACTCTTTCAGTTACTGAAGGTGGAGAACTGTTTTTTCTTTGAACTATTTTACAGCTTTATTAAAGCATAACTGATAATCAAAACACTGCATATAGTCAATATATAGTTTGATGAGTTTGGATATATGCACAATCTTCCCAGGTGGTGCTATTGGTAAAGAACCCGCCTGCCAATGTAGGAGACATGAGTTGCAGGTTCGATTTCCTGGGTTAGGAAGAATCCCTGGAGGAGAGCATGGCAACCCACTCCAGTACCCTTGCCTGGAGCAATCTGATGGACAGAGGAGCCTGACAGCCTACAGTCCATAGGTTTGCATAGAGTCAGACATGACTGAAGTGACTTAGTACACAGGGACATATGCACATACCCATATCATGATACTGAAGATATTCATCACCTTTAAGAGTTTCTTGTATCCCTTTGTGTTTTGTTTATTAAGACCACATAACATAAGACCCACCCTGTTAACAGAATAACAGAATTTTGGGTGCACGATACCATATTTTTGGGCTTCCCTGGTGGACTTCCCTTTTGGGCTTCCCAAAGAATCCCCCTGCAATGTAGGAGACCTGGATTCAATCCTTGGTTTGGGAAGATCCCTGGAGAAGGAAATTACAACCCACTCCAGTATTCTTGCCTGGAGAATCCCATGGGCAGAGGAGCCTTGCAGGCTACAGTCCCTAGGGTCGCAGAGTCCAGTAAGACTGAGTGACTAACACTTTCACTTTTCACCATATTGTTCATTACAGGAATGATTTGAATTTTATTCCGTCTTGTACCATACATCATTTAAGAGGATCTAGTTTTTGTTTTACCAAAATTGATCAAAATTATTGATCAGAGTATTCTACACTTTTTCCTTTATCTTGATCACCATTTGGAGAAGGGAATGGCTAACCACTCCAGTATTCTAGTGTTTTGGCCTGGAGAATGCCATGGACTGTGTAATCCATAGGGTTGCAAACAGTCAGACATGACTGAGAAAATTTCACATGACATGACATACTATTATATAAGATTAACCATCTTATTTGCATTTGCTATTAACCATACTCTATTTCTTTGCTCTTTCCTGAATTTAGTCTGTTAATGTGGTTTCTTTCCTATTATTGCTGTAACATATGACTCAAAACAGTGTTAAAAAATGATTTTGTGTTAAACCAATGCAAATTAATTTTCTTATGGTCCTAGAAATCTAAAATGGATCTCATTTGCCTAAAATCAGAGTGTTGGTAGGACTTCCTTCCTACTAGAGGCTTTAGGGGATTTTGTTTGTTTGGTTTCTAAAGACTTCCTTCCTCCTAAAGACTACCTTCAGTCTCTTGGTTCATGGCCCCTTTCTCCATCTTCAAAGCCTAGAAAAGGTGAGTTTTTCTTTCTGTCTTTCTTTTTTTTTTCTGCTCACACATAATTTATTTTGAGGTTAAATAGAGATTAACTTATTTTTCTTCAGTACTGCTTCTTCAGCATCATTATATTATATATTATAGTATCTTTTCTTTACTGTATCAGTTTATTTTAATATCATAAAATTTTAAATGGACATTCCCTCTAGAATTTTTACCCTGTTTCTTTGGTTTGTCTATTGCCATAATAGTACTATACAGTTTTAGCTACCGCTTAGCCTTTCTTGTACTTGTATGGCTCTGGCACTCTTATTTTGGGGTTAAAGCTCTCACTCTCTTTCTCTTATAGAGTCACCTGTAATAAAATTTAGGGGCCACTTGGATAATTCACAACAATTTTCCTATCTCACAATGCTTAATATCATCTGCAGAATCCCTTTGACTATGTAAGTGAACATCTTCACACGTTCCAGGAATTCAAATGCTGACATTTGGATAAGAAATTATTCAATCTATCATAAAAAGTAAAATAATTTACTTTTTGTTAGTTTTTTCCTCATATGGTAAACCAACCTACATCCCTGGGAAAACACCAACATGGTAATGATACATTATGCATCTTGCATGTTGTTGGATTTGAAATGCTATAAAATAAAATTAACCAGATTTATGTTTATGTTCATGAATTAATCAATCTATAGTTTTATTTTAAAGACTCTACTTGATTTTAGTATCAGGATAATGTTCTCGCTGTCAAATGTAGCAAGAACTCCATCCTCTTCTAATTTCTGGGATAAATTATGAAGAATTTTTTAATATATATTTAGGAGAATTCAGTGCTATATTAAAAGTGTAATACCACATGATCAAGTATGATTTATATTTGGAATGAAGAATTTATTTAGTATTTAAAATTAACTCTATAAAATTTCACTTATTAGACAGAAAGATATTTATTTCAGTAGATGTAGTAAAATCACTTGAAAAATTCAACACCTATTCATAATAATAAAAATCTTAGCAACTAGAAATTAAAAAAAAAATTTCAACTGATGAGGGTGTAAGCATATTGTTGTATATTATGCAATAAAATAAATCTACTGCTTCTCACGGGCTTCCCTGGTGGCTCAGATGGTAAAGTGTCTGCCTGTAATGCGGGAGACCTGGGTTCGATCCCTGGGTGGGAGAGATCCCCTGGAGAAGGAAATGGCAATCCACTTCAGCACTTTTGCCTGGAAAATCCCATGGATGGAGGAGCCTGATAAGCTACAGTCCATGGGGTTGCAAAGAGTCAGACACAACTGAGCGACTTCACTTCACTTCACTGCTTCTCACAACATTGATTATTTTTAAAATCATTATGTTGATGGTAAATAGACTGACATATCAAGAATATATACATAATTCTATTTATGTGATGTAGATGTGTAAGCAAGATCTGCTAGAAATAATCACAGCATTTGCCTCTGGAGAGTAGAATAAAATGAAGGGAGTAGGAGAAAACCTTCCAAGGGGTAGAACATGTTCATTTCTTAATTGTATTTTTGGTTGTAGACTTCTTGAAATTTTTAAATGTCAAATTTTACACACACAGTCTGTTCCTTTCACTGTACATAAAATTACCTGAATAAAAAATATAAGCACATAAACAAAAATAAGGAAAGAAAAGGGCTTCCCTGGTTGTTCAGATGGTAAAGAATCTGTCTGCAATGCAGGAGACCTGGGTTTGGTCTGTGACTCTGGAAGATCCCCTGGATAAGGGAATGATAACCTACTCCAGTATTCTTGCCTGGAGAATCCCATGGACAGGGGAGCCTGGTGGGCTACAGTGCATGGGGTCACAAAGAGTTGGACATGACTTAGCAACGAAACAACAACAAATAAACAAAAAATACTACCAACTACCTGTGTGAAACAGTTCTTGCTTTACGAGCATGTTGGGAAATAAACATGATTAGTTTTTTTAAGCATGCATTAATAATTTTTCTGGGTAAATATTTATTTCATGTACATGTATAGTGAAATGACTAAGTTACAATATGAAATACCTCTTTTTTACATAGATAACCAATAGCTTTTTTTATTCCAGAGATGTTAAGGAAGGAGAATAGATCTAATAAAAACATCTTGTTCCCATTTTCTCAAATATATGGCTCTGTTATAAATAGGTTTTCACAGAAACACCAACTGCTTATCAAAGATTGAGCCAAGAAAATCTCAAATGTACTTTTTTAAAAAATCCAACTGAAACTTTATGATTGAAAAGTTTTCTTTCATCATTTTTTTCAATACTCTTAATTTACTCAATTCCTCAGAATCTTCACCAAAAGTCTCTGAATTTGGGGAAAAATCCCTAGAGTTCAGTTATCACAAACCTTACTTTTCATTCTCTTGACTTCATACATCAAATCAATTTTTAAAAAATAATTTTAATTGTGTGTCAATTAACCCTGTATATATTACAATAAAAGTATGGTAGCCCTAAATGAAATTGTACAAAAAATATTTCTGTGCTAAGCTGCCTTTTTCCTGTTTCTATTTCAGCTAGTTTGTCATAATTGTTAGCTTGTTGAAGGTGAACACAGTTGTGTTTATGACTCACCTTATCTAGGTCTTAGTTTTTTATCATGAGGTATTATATGGTTAATGACAATTCATGTTCTACCTAATAATTTAAAATGGAATATATATTACAGTAGGTGTGGGCACACTATTATTCACATGATTTTACCAATTAGAAACTTGAAAAAAACATAAACATATCTCCCTCCAGTCCCCAAATCCAGTCACACAGAAAGATTTCTTAATCCTATGTCCTAAATCTTTCTAATATTCATCATATCACTTACATATACTTCAGATCCAATCATCTATTTCTTTACATTTACTTTCTTCTGATGAAACCCTGGGTTTTCATATCATCCCCACAGCTTTCCACTATAAATATCTCTACATCCTCAAATTCTTCAGTGATTTTTTCCTACTTTTCTTTAATCACTCTCCTCCTAAGTTGTTTGAACGGTAATTAGGAACTGACAATCTTGTTGAGCTAGAAGAGACTGTAATGTGATTTAATGTTATAATAACAGTAGGTATGGAACAGTCTGCTGGGAATTAACAAATGTTGATAACATATATGAAGGCCTGACAAGTCAGGTTCTTTTAGGCTATAATTGTTTGTTTCTGCAAAAATGTCAGACTGATAATCCATTAATTTAGGAAAGGAAATTAATCCAATGATTTGTTTGCATGTGAAACGTTTAAAAGTACAGTTTGCATATGGCCGGTTTTATCTGAAAAGCTTTAAACATAGAACTTTAAAATATGTGTGAATATAACTCATATTGTTCACAGTCTTTTATTTAGAAATTAATAGGCTAACAAACTGACGTACCATTGGCTTTCCAGGTGGCTCAGTGGTAAAGAGCCTACCTTTGCAGGAGACGATAGCTTGATCCCTGGGATGGGAAGTACCCCTGGAGAAGAAAAGAGCAATTCATTCCAGTATTCTTGCCTGGAAAATCCCATGGAGAGAGGAGCCTGGTGAGCTACAGTCCATGGGGTCACAAAGAGTTGGACATATCTGTGTGACTGAGCACATAGGCAACTGAAGCACCATACTACTCTTTGCATTGATAGTCATCTATTTTTGTTACTTTATGCTTAATAATGAAAAATACTTTAAATTGCAATCAAATAATTGCAAATTACATATTCTCATAGTTATAACACTGCGTGGTCATTAAATAATTTGTTTCATAAATACAAACATACAAATTCATTAATTTAAACTCTATTTTCTCAATATAATGCACTTGTATATAGCATCAAAAAAGAGGGAAAGAGGGAGAGAGGCAGTGAGAATTCACCAAATCTGTGCTTTTAGAAAGGAATAAAAGCAATACACATGGAATTGACATTTGTATAAAATAGATAACTAATGAGGATTTACTGTATAGCACAGAGAACTCTACTCAATGCTCTGTGGTAACCTAAATGGGAAGGAAATACACAAGAGAGGGGCCATGTGTGTGTGTGTGTGTGTGTGTGTGTGTGTAACTGAGTCACTTTGCTGTACAGTAGAAACTAACACAATTGTAAAGTAACTATACACCAATAAAAGTTAATTAATAAAAGATAAAGACTCTAGATATTGAGATTAACCTGCAGCCATAAAATTGTGGCTAAATGTAGTTTATTCTGGAAAGTTGCCATGAAGCAATTAGGTAAATTACACTAAATAGAAATAAACTATTAAAGACAACAGCACACGTTATGTATCCCATTGTACCACCATCCCCCTAATATCCAATCCTTGGTCTTTTGCCTGGTTCTTACTCTGAGGGAGACAGATAAGAGTCAGTCAAAACAGCACCCAAAAAAAAAAAAAAAAAAAAAACTGACTACACCAGTCTCTGGCTGAGAGTCCTGCCTTGCTTCCCCTAACTCAGTGGCTCTCAGGCTGAGCTGCCCCTTGAAATTGCTTGGTAAGCTCTAAGAAAATATGGATGTCCATCCCATTTTCAGAACAATTAAATCACCAGTGTCACTGGTGATGATATACTGACCATTTAAAAACACTAAATTTTTCTATTGGACTTCCAGAGTAAGAACACTGGTCTCAAACATCTTCCTTCTTCCCCCTCTGCCCTTAAGAGTTCCTCTTCACTAACACTGGTCTGTCTAGTCAAAGCTATGGCTTTTCCAGTAGTCATATATGGATGTGAGATTTGGACTATAAAGAAAACTGAGTGCCAAAGAATTGATGCTTTTGAACTGTGGTGTTGGAGAAGACTCTTGAGAATCCCTTGGACCGCAAGGAGATCCAACCAGTCCATCCTAAAGGAAATCAGTCCTGAATATTCATTGGAAGGACTGATGTTGAAACTGAAACTCCAATACTTTGGCCACCTGATGCAAAGAACTGACTGATTGGAAAAGGCCCTGATGCTGGGAAAGATTGAAGGTGGGAGGAGAAGGGGACAACAGAGAATGAAATGGTTGGATGGCATCACTGACTCAATGGACATGAGTTTGAGTAAGCTCCGGGAGTTGGTGATGGACAGGGAGGCCTGGTGTACTGCAGTCCATGGTGTTGCAAAGAGTTGGACACGACTGAGCGACTGAACTGAACTGAACTGAACTGTACTCACTAACACTGATACATCTGAAACCAGCTTATATCAAACATATGGATTTTTTTCCTTCAATGTCCTAATCATAACACCAAAAGTTTTTTATTCTTGCCTCGATTCTTGCCTTGGTCTATGCAGGCAGAGTTTGGTTGTTGTGAGGAAACAAACGCTTTTAGCCAAGTCATATTGGCCTATAGGAAAATATTTTTGATCTATTGTATATTTTAAAACAAAGCATGAACAAGATTTAATATAACACAGAATACTACTTTTTCATCCTAGCCTGGAAAGAAAGGAAATCATAATACAATCTATCAAAACTCCTTTGATTAGACTGTTAAGGATGTTAACTTTTTCTCATTTGGTGAAATAATCACAAATAAATCACTAGGACATCTACATAAAATCATTTTTCATTTAGAAAAGAATGGTATAAATCATATTAAATCACCAAAGTAGTAAACTCGTATTAAATTGTGTAATATTTTAAAGATATTTGTTTTAAGTAAAACAGCTTCAAATTGTTAATCTTGCCTGTTAAAATAGCATAGCTGGTATCTTTATTTATCAAATAATTAAAGTTACTAAATGCACTCATGTGGTTATCTTGTTTATCTCTCAAAATTATTTTTCTTTATAATTATTTTCATCATAACTCTAATTATTTTATCTGTAGTCTTTCAGCTGCTAGGAATCACAATTAACAGCCTTCTCCGTGCCAGACACTGCAGTTATAGCAATACATTTCTTTTGAGGAGAGCTGCTTAGTGGTAGGTTCAGCCAGTGAGGGTAAAATGTTATTTTATAATTTGGTAGGGTATTAAAGAGAAATGGTGTATTATGACAAGATGGGAGTCAAGGTTCTTAGACTGAGGGTGTTGGAAATATGTATTGTGAGCTGATCTTGAGCTAACTTTTAAATAATAAGTAGGCATTTAGGCTAGGAGATTATAATATGCACTGTTTTGTTTTGTTTTGTTTTTAAACATTCTGGGGAAGGGACTATTAAGATTTTGACAAAAGTAAAACTTTATAGGTAAATAAATATCTTATATATAATTAATAAACTATATTAAAATGGATCTACATGAAAATATTTTAGCTGAGTTTAGTACAACAAGCTTTTAATGTGTATCAACTATATATGAGACATCATAATTGAAACTTGGGGATTCAAAAACATAGGTTTTGAAGATCAAAAATTGAAAGGAAGTACTATTTTTGAGTTCCTAGGTGGTAGCATACACTTCAAATATAACAACAGCTTTTTGTATTCAAAACAATTTTCTAATGTGAATTATTAACTCCAAATTACTGATGTGGAAGCAGAGGGTACATGAAGTTAGACAAATTGCCAAATATCACAGGGTATGTGCGAAGGCCTGATTTACACCAAAATCTTTCTTTTCCAAAGCAAATGTTGTTTGTGTTTCTTTTGTGCCTTAAACCGAAATTCACTAGGGACGATGAAAGGAGCAAGCACACTTTCATGCAACCTATGGCTGTCAGTGGAGAACACATATTCTCTTACATACTTTACACTTATAAATTGTATTTAATAGAAAAAAGGATAGATGCTATGTGGCCTGTGATATTTCATTTTCACTTTTGTCCAGGCTGAAAGAAGATGGAGTAGGTTCTAATGACAAGAATGACAGAGCAGAAGAGAGAGGGGGAGTGACAGAGCAGAGGCAGGGAAAATGTGATTAGTATAATTTCATCAAGAGATTGTAAGTGGTCAAATATTTTGACAATTATCAAAGCAATTTTCAAAGCAGCCCTAAGTGCATTCTGATGAAAACATATTGGAGCCACAACTTAGGATATGCATTTGCAAGAGAGGACCTCTGAGGAAATTGCACTGGAGATAACTTCTAGGTAAAAATGTACTGAAATAAGCCTCAACCTGAAATTGGATTTCTTAAGTCTATCATCATAAAATTTGCATATACGTAGATGAAAAAATTTCCTATGGTTTTTTAGGATTCACCATCTTTGGGAAAACTGAAGGACTGGAGTTCCTAGGGGCTAATGGATACCTCTGGAGAAGTAATCTTGACTGTGTAAAACGATATCTTCTCACATGCCTAGAAAATTAATGGAAGGAAATTTATTGAACTGTTGAGTGTAGACAACTCATTGATGGGATAACACGTGACTTCAATTTCTTCTTTTTATTTTTTCTGTACTGTCAAAACCTTGGCTATTAGCTTTTAAAATAGAGTTCACAGATATAATAACAGCTGCAATGAGATTTCAGGCTGTAACATGCCAGAGTAGACCACATGGATATTCGAGGAGAGACATTTAATTTTCACATGACTTTGGTCATATTTTTCTTTCTATCTAGGAACGTCTTTTACTTCACTAAGCTAGCTGCTTTTTGTACATCAAAGAACATCTTCCCAGAGATGTTTCTCCAAAGTCTGCCCTGACTTCTCATCACGTGCTATCCTGCAACTACAAACTTTTTTTTGGTGCATCATGGTAGCTCTGATGTTGGAACCATCTACTTTGTCTAGAATCATCTGACACTCCCACCCCTTAGCAAGATAAATCATTCTAATTACAGGAGTCTCAGTGTAGAAAATACAGTCGCCCTGACTCAACATTTCTGAGTGAGTTCCATCTGCTATGTGCCCCTATGTTATATTACCCTTCTCTGGCCAGAGAACTTACGATATATTGATAAATGTGACCTTTTAAAGTAAGTGTCTCCTGTACTAGATTTGTATTGCATAGTAAATTTTGGATGAGCTTAATGAATTACCAGTAATAGTTCAAATGATACCATAAAGATTGAGAGAGAATTGTGACTTGGAGGGAAATAGAAAATTGCTGTGACGCTTTTAATGGGCAAAGACCATGGATTGATAGTGTCTTTACTCTTGCTGTTTTTACTGTCGCTATTTAGTCACTAAACCGTGTCTGACTCTTTTGCAACCCCCATGGAATATAACCTGCCAGGCTCCTCTGTCCATGGAATTTCCTGGGCAAGAATACTGGAGGGGGTTGTCATTTCCTTTTCCAGGGGATCTGCCCAACCCAAGGATTGAACCCAAGTTTCCTGCTTGGCTGGTGTATTCTTTACCATGGTGCCACTTGGGAAAGTTCCTCCTCTCTCTATGGTTGTCCAAAAACTACTAACACCTGCAGTACAGATTTCAAGGAAGGGAAACTACACAAGGGAATTAAAGCTAATGATTTTAAAGTGAATGTATAAGTAATGGGAATGGGTTGGTAAGTAACCATTAGAAAACAAATTGAATAATTCAAGAGACTAGAATGCCTCCTGGGCTCCACACTGATAAAGTTATATCAAATCAACAGAATAAATGTTGGTCAAACCAATCAGTCTTCTAATAACTCCCTTGCTTCAATCCTTTCACTGCTGCTCTCAAAAATTCAAACTCTGACTCAATCAATAGTTGTTTGTTTTTTTTTTTCTATTTCTGTTCCTAGAATTTAGTAAACTTCTAGTGTAAAACTACATATTCAGGTACTTTATACAATTATTTCTGACTCATTTGATGTCACAAGACTGCATCATTACCTTATATCTGTTTCTAGTCTTTCCAAAGATCTCTAGAGAGATTAAAAAAATTCCACCAGCCCAACTCTCATTTCACTACAGGCAAATGCAAGTTTTACTGAGAGGAAAATATAAATCAGAAAAATATCTCAACTTTTTATTTTTATTTATTTTTAGATTTGCATCTTTTTAATATAAATTTATTTAATTGGAGGTTAATTATTTTACAATATTGTATTGGTTTTGCCATGCATCAACATGAAAAATTACCCTTGCAAAGAGATGAACCTCTCTTTCTTAGCTTGCTCTTCAACTCTTTCAAAGAAGAGAGGTCCTTCCTTCCATCACAAGATAATTCCCACATGCTTAGAATCATTTCCCCATTTTCCCTTGAGGTTAAGGACTACTAAGTAGGTTACTCTTTCTCCCGGATCCTAATCCTCTGATTTCCTTCTATTCATTTCTTAATGGCCATTGAATCTCATATCTTTAATCTGAAACATTAAAATTCTTAAAACAAGCAAACTCTTAGGTTTAACTTTCCTCTGGACTCTCTTGCCTTGCTTCTCTTGATATGTTATACTGCTGACAATCATTACCTACAAAATTTTGTTTTTAATTTCATATTTATGCCTAGAATCTTTTCCATCCTTTTATTTTCTTGTTTGAAAAAAAAAAAAGATTCTTAGAATATGTATATTTGATTTATAGCCAGACACTTTAATCAAAAATTTCCTAAAAGGATTAAATATTTCCTTGCTTATTATCTACTAAAAACTACAAAAATTATGACTATCGTTTTCAAAAAGTCACTTGACTTTTAAGAAAATAATTTTTATGTTATATTCTGAATGCTCTGCTGCTAAGTCACGTCAGTCGTGTCCGACTCTGTGCGACCCCATAGACGGAAGCCCACCAGGCTCCTCTGTCCCTGGGATTCTCCAGGCAAGAACACTGGAGTGGGTTGCCATTTTCTTCTCCAATGCATGAAAGTGGAAAGTAAAGTCGCTTAGTCATGTCCAACTCTTAGCGGCCCCATGGACTGCAGCCCACCAGGCTCCTCCGTCCATGGGATTTTCCAGGCAAGAGTACTGGAGTGGGGTGCCATCGCCTTCTCCGATTCTGAATGCTCAGACAATTTCTTTTGAAGAAAACAAACAAAAATGTATCACTTAATCTGAGCTAACATAAAATGAATTGATTATCTCAAATGATTATTAATCTATACATATTTGGGCTTCCCAGGTAACTCAGTGGTAAAGAAACCACCTACCAATGCAAGAGAGTCAAGAGACTCGGGTCCGATCTCTGGGTCTAGAAGATGCCCTGAAGAAAGAAATAGAAACCCACTACAGTATTCGTGCCTGAAAATTCCATGGGCAGAGAAGCCTCCTGGGCTGCAGTCCGTGGAGTCTCAAAGAGTCAGACATGACTGAATGAGCACACGAGCACTTTTCAATTTCCTAGTATAAATTCCTAAGAAATTCAACTGGATAACTCAAATAATCTACAACCCTTTATGTTGAATTTTATTTTCAAACATGATGAGGCTTCTGTTGATCTTCCCCTCCCTCATATGACTTTCTGTTCTTGATATTGGACAGATTTAAAGCTGTGGAGTGTCATTGTAAATCAATATACACAGTGAACCATAAAATGCAGCTGATCCTACAATCATAAAATGCAGCTGATCCTTACTCTCTAAACTTTTTATTCTTTTCATTATTATTAAACAAAAGTATATATTCAAATAACAAGGCTATTCATTAAAGCAAATTAATGAACTTCATCTTTGGAATAATATTTAAGGCTAAATTCCCAACTTGATATGTTAGAGATATTGAGACAGATTTATTGCCTTTTCTAAGATCACATGACAAACCCAAAGCTCATTAGATTCTATTTTAAAAGTATATAAACACAGAAAAATTCCTTCATTAATTTTGTTTTACTCAAATATCATCTAACTTTAACATATTTTGGTTGGTTTTATGGTTGTGGTTGAAAATGTAATTTTTAAAAGTATACTTTGTTGAGGAATTTTGCTGGAGTGATGGCTACAGTTAGTGATCTCTGGGGTGATAAAAGGGTAACTCCATCAAGGGAATATTATAATTGTTAATGGACATTGATAAATAAAATGCCTTTGATTAATATACAATGTTTCCCAACAGATTCCAAATTACATTCCTGTGCTATTCCAGTTGATAGAAATTAGAATTAATATGAAAGAGATAATGAAATGTTTTCTTCTAAGATTAAAATAACTTATTCTCTTCTGTTCATCATCTGATTCAAATGCAATAAAGAGAGTATTTCTCCAAGATGTGCTTTTGTCAATTTAATTTCATTATCCTACGGCATGTCTTAATATAACAAAGCACTCTTTCTGTTTTATTTCTGGTAATATCTTCCAATTTTCTAATTAGTTTTCTGATGTTACAGACAAATAGCAGAAAAGATGTAAAGCAAACATTTGTTGCTATTGTTTAGAAACAAGTAATCTTTATTATATCATTTTCAAGCCCACAAAAATGTATAATGCCTACAAATTTGACATTTTAAAATTATTCTTAAAGTTGTAAGCATATCAAGTACTTCTGATATAAGCAAGGATAATTATATTTACATTTATATATACATACATGTATATACATCTATCGGAGAAGGAAATGGCACCCCACTCCAGCACTCTTGCCTGGAAAATCCCATGGATGGAGGAGCCTGGTGGGCGGCAGTCCATGGGGTCGCTAAGAGTTGGAGTAGACTCAGTGACTTCACTTTCACTTTTCACTTTCATGCATTGGAGAAGGAAACGGCAACCCACTCCAGTGTTCTTGCCTGGAGAATCCCAGGGATGGCGGAACCTCGTAGGCTGCCGTCTATGGGGTCACACAGAGTCGGACAGGACTGAAGCGACTTAGCAGCAGCAGCAGCAGCATATACATCTATGTATTGCTTATCACTAAAAGGTATTTAAAAAAATTGTCTAGAATTAATTTCTATTTCCTACATTTGTTTTTCAATACATTGTTTTGAGATCTCTTCTTCTTTTTTTTTATTCTTGTTTTTAAAGCATATAGAAATTTGAACACTGTTAACCTCAGGTACACAAGAATACATGGAAGAACTGTACAAGAAAGATCCAAATGAACCAGATTGCTGCAATGGTGTGGTCTGCCACCCAGAGCCAGACAATCTGGAGAGTGAAGTCAAGTGGGCCATAGGAAGCCCTGATTCCTAATTAAAACTAGTGGATTGGATGGAATTCCAGTAAAATTATTCAAACCCTAAAGGATGATGTTATCAAGGTTTCACATTCACTATGTCAGCAAATCTGGAAGACTCAGCAGTGGCCACAGGACTGGAAAAGGTCAATCCTCATCCCAGTGCCCAAGAAGGATAGTACCAAAGAATGTGCTAACCATTGGACCATAATATTCATCTCCCATTCTAGTAAAGTCATGCTTAAAATTTTTCATGCTAGGGTTCAGTATTATGCAAACCAAGAACTTCCAGGTGTCCAAGCTTGGGTTTAGAAAATGAGGAGGAATTAGAGATTTAAATTGCCAACATTCGCTGGATCAGAGAAAGCTAGGGAATTCAAGAAAAACATCTATCTCTGTTTCATCAACTATGCCACAGCCTTTGACTCTGTGGAGCATAACAAACTGTGGAAAACTCTTAAAGAGATTGGAATACCAGACCATCTTACCTGTCTCCTGAGAAACCTGTATGTGGGTCAAGAAGCAACACTCAGAACACTGTATTGAACAACTGATTGGTTCAAGATTGAAAAAGGAGTACAACAGGGTTGTCTTCTGTCACCCTGTTAAATCTGTATGCTGAGCACATCATGAGAAATGCCAGGCTGGATGAGTTACAAGCTGAAAAGATAGGTGGGAAAGATATCAGCAACCTCAGATATGCGGATGACACCACTCTAACAGCAGAAAGTGAAGAGAAACTAAAGAGCTTCTTGAGGATGAAGGAGGAGAGTGAAAGAGTTGGTTTAAAATAAAATAAATTAAAAAAACAAATATTAAAAAAAAAAAAAAAACTGAGATCATTGCATCTGGCCCTATTTTTGCTGCATGCTAAGTTGCTTCAGTTGAGTCTCTTTGCAAGCCCATGGACTATAACCTGCCAGGCTCCTCTACCCATGGAATTCTCCAGGCAGGAATATTGGAGTGGGTAGTCATGCCCTTCTCCAGGGGATCTTTCTGACCCAGGGATCGAACCTGTGTCTCCCTGTAGCTTCTGCATTGCAGGCAGATTCCTTACTGCTGAGCCACTAGAGAAGTCCCTCTAGGTCCATTACCTCATGGCAAATAGAGGGGGAAAAGGTGGATATAGTGACCTATTTCCTCTTTTGGGGCTCTAAAATCACTGTGGATAGTGACTGTAGCCACAAAATAAGGAGATGTTTGCTTCTTAGCAGGAAAGCTATGACAAACCTAGACAGTGTGTTGAAAAGCAGAGGCACTAGGCAGCTGACAAAGGTCCAGAGGTCAAGGCTATGGTCTTCTCAGTGGTCATGTATGGTTGTGAGAGCTGGACCATAAAGAAGGTGGAATGCTTAAAAATTGATGCTTTTGAACTCTGGTGCTGGAGAAGACTCCTGAGAGTCATTTGGGCAGTAAGGAGATCAAACCAGTCAATCTTAAGGGAAATCAACCTGGAATACACATTGGAAAGACTGATGCTGAAGCTGAAACTCCTGTATTTTGGTCATCTGATGTGAACAGCTGATTCATCGGAAAAGTTCCTGATGCTGGGAAAGATTGAGGGCAGAAAGAGAAGAGTACATTAGATGATGAGATTGCTGGATTGCACCACCAATGCAATGGATATGAACTTAAGCAAGCTTTAGGAGATGGTGAGGAAAGGGGAGGGCTTGGAGTGCTTCAGTTCAGGGGGTTGCAGAGAGTCAGACATGACTGGGCAAATGAACAACGACAACCTCATGTATTTCTTTGTTTCTATTTGGATTAATATCTAAGGATTAAGGACATCATTATCTTCTTTTTTAATTTTCATTTTCATTTTATTTTGGTAAGAACACAACATGAGATCTACCCTTTTAAAAGTTAAAAAACAAACAAAAAACAGCTTTATTGAGGTATACTTGATGTGCTAAGTGAATTAAATCAGTTACAGAAGGATAAACACTGTGATTTCACTTATATGAGGTTTCTAAAGTAGTCAAACTCATAGAAACAAAATGCAAAATGGTGATTATTAGTAGTTGAGAGAAGGGAGAAATGAGATTTGTTATTCAACAGGTATAAAGTTTCAGTTATGTACAATAAACAACTTCCAGAAAGTCTGTGTTCTACAATTCACTATTGTATATCTAGAATTTTGTTACATGGGTAAACTTCATGTTGAATATCCTTACCAAAACATACATATACATTATCAAAGGGATAGAAATAGAACTTTGGATTTTATGGATATATAATAATATATGGATATGTGTGCATATCTCCAAATTTATTAAATAATATGCATTAAATATATGAACTACTATAAAATCCAGCAATCCTACTTTTGCATATATGTTAAAAATGCTTGAAATCAAGATATTTAATATATATTTATGTATTTATTTACTTGGCTGTGCCAGGTCTTAGTTGTAGCATGTGGGATCTAGTGTCCTGACCAGCGATCAAGCCTAGGCCCCTGCATTGGGAGCATGGAGTCTTCGCCACTGGACCATCAGAGAAGTCCCCACAATCTTGAAAATCCCATCTGCACTGTTGTATTTTTTATAGCATTATCTCCAATAGTCAAGATATGAAAGAAAAACATAAATGTTGTTGGATGAAGGGATAAAGAAAAATGTGGTATAGACACATATAAAGAAATATTATTCAACCTTAAAAAAGAAAGATATTTTATCATATACAACAATATGGATGAAACTGTGGACATTATGCTAAATGAAATAAGCCCTCTTCACACACTTCAAACATACAACATAGTATTGTTAACTATAGTTACAACATTATACAGTGGACCTCTAGAATTTATTCATCTTGTATAACTGAAACTTTATATTCTTTGTTTTCATCCTTGCTTAAGATTAAATTTGATTTAAAGAGGGTATTATTGTGATCTCTGAATACAAAAAACTCAAATAAATTTTGTTTAAAAAAATAGGCCTAGAGTGGAAATCTAAAACCAGGTCTGAAGCTCTAAGTGGACAGGGCTCACCATGAACTACCAAGCAAGTGCATCAACACCTGGGCATAAAACTAGCACAAGCAACATTTTGGTCCAGATGGTAGATTCTGGAGCCTAACTGCCTACATGAGCATGGACTTTTTAAATAGCACTGCACTTTAGTTAATTCATCTTTACAGTGGAGCTAGAACTTGGGATTCTTATAAGAATTAATTTATACATATGCAAGTGAAAAAGTGAAAGTGTGAGTCACTCAGTTGTGTTTGACTCTTTGAGACCCCATGGACTGTAGCCTGCCAGGCTCCTCTGTCCACGGAATTTCCCAGGCAAGAATACTGGAGTGGGTAGCCGTTCCCTCCTCCAGGGGAATCTTCCCAACCCAGGGATCAAACACAGGCCTCCTACATTGCAGGCAAATTCTTTGCCATCTGAGCCACCAGAGCAGCCCAGTTTATACATATAATGCTCTATAAACTGTAACTAGTCATTGTAAGAGCTCATTAGATATTAGACCATCATGTGCACTGAATTAATGAGTCTGACTCCAGGTCAAGAGGTTTTTACACCAAACTCCATTGTAGCCATGGAGAAAATACCCAAGATTTAAAAAAAAGATTAGTTGTTTTGCAAGTCTATAATCTGCAATAATCAATCTTGGATCTTCAAGCAAATAAGTTCAAGGAATAGACATTTTTTTTTTTTAATACACTGAACAGGCTGAGGATGGAGTGGGAACATCAGTTGATTCAGTATGTAGCAATGAAAGACTTTTAAACTTTAAAAAATTAAATGACTTTGTTTATACATGCAGATGAGCACAATAATTTAATTGAAAGATTAAATAAATATAGCATCAAAATAAAGGTAGCATCAAAATAAATGTAGCCAAAAGACATATGTGCAGTCAAATAAATGCTCTTCAGGTGAACCCAGGTTAAATTCTCTCAGACTTCATGGTGTAATTCACCTGACAGGATTGAAATTAGACAGATTAAAAAGAATCACTTTAAAATCCTGAGTAGCCGCATGAACAGGCTCAAGATTTTCTCAGTTTGATCTGATTTCTCTGTTTTTTCACTATGATAACCTGAAGTATTTCCTTAACTTTTCAGAACTTCTATGCCCTCGTCTATGTATGAAAAAGCAATTCTAATGTTTATTTTAGCATTGTAAAGATAAGAGAGAAATATATTCTGTACTTCATTGCCTAACACACTGCCAATAACACATCAGTTAGATCAGTGATGTTGTCATAATTAGATCTGACTTATCAATATTGTTTGAGATCTCAAAAGAGAGTTCAAATTTTTCTTTCGAATTTTGCCATTTCCTGAAAATTTCTCATCAAGTTACAACAGTGTCCCCATGAAATCTCTCATCAGAGTGACTATATCACCAGGCAGATTTTAAATTGATACTAAATTTTAAAAGTGATTTCAGCTCAACAGAAACCATAAGGTAATTGTTAGATATAACAGGATATGTTGAAAACTGTAGTCAAGAACAAGAGATAATTCAATAAAAATGCCCATGCTTCATGGCAATAACATGTTTCCATGTCCACCTATCCCATTTGAGAAAGATTAACCTAAATTCAGAACAGTACATTTAACAGTGACTCAATTTTATTATCTAAAAATCTTATTTCTAAATATAATGTGAAAACAATTTATTTATGTCTGTAGGCAAAAGTTTAATTACTTATTATGTAATGTAAGGTACTACCCATGGATTTACAGGCAAGATTCTAAGTTACATCAAAGAAGCTGTGTGATTATGCATATTTGTACTGAAGTGCAAAGTGCTTTGATTTGCCAAAAAATATATTTAATTACAGGAATTGTAGAAGAAGATTATGATTCTGTTGTAAAGGTGTTATGATGAAAACAGTTGGATATGGTTTCAAAGCCCCTTTCACACCTTGCAGTGAGAGAAAATAGCACTCTAATGTATGATTTTAAAGGTAAAATAAGATGTTGAGATGGTTCAGAGCTATGATTCAGATAACACAATTGTGGAGATAGGAAAGTCTCCTGGTGTTCATTCTGTTTGCTCTGGGCTGAGAAAGCTTCTTGAACATTCAATGGCTCTTTAGAAAAAGGCACATATATGTTCATTTCTTTACCAGAAAAAAAGTGAGAATCCAGATGCTTCATTCTATCTGTGGTTGCTGTACTTCTCTGGGTTATACTGACCATAATTTGATGCCTTGGATCAAAATTTGGTGGACAAATTAAGATACCCTATAGAAGAAACCAGTGACTCTTTATTTTCTCTCAAATATTTTTCGGGAAATTGTTCAATAATGCTTTCACCGCTTTGGTCTGCTGTCAAGAAGTGGGAATCTTTCAGAATCCAGAATGCTCTGGACACTTGGTACAGCTTTCTTGATAAAGGTGATGATGTGCTTGTGCTAAGTTGCTAAAGTCCTGTCAGACTCTTTGTGACCCTATGGACTATAGCCTGCCAAGTTCCTCTGTCCATAGGATTCTCCAGGCAAGAATACTGGAGGGGTTGCCATGCCTTCCTCTAGGGGATCTTCCTAGCCCAGGGATTGACCCGTGTCTCTTACATCTCTTGTACTGGCAGGCGGGTTCTTTACCACTAGCACCACCTGGGAAGGCCCAAGTGGTGAATCATAAGGCCTATTTTCTATAAAGCCAGTGTTATTTTTATCTCTTTTATTCCTTTTCCTGGAACAGAATTTATGAATCCAAGGCAACATTCAGTTATTTTCTTTAACCTTTTTTAAGGGGTACAAATAGATTGCTTTACATTTCACTTATGGAGATTTTCATAACGAGAACAATTAAGCACATTCTTCAACAAAAAAATGCATCCATCAGGGAATATGTAAATAATGTATGTTCTCTCCATGTTAACACAAGCCTATCTTCTTTTCTATAAAATATAGAAAAAGTTATATATTAATAGATCTTTAAGGAGCCCTGCTTTGCTCTGTGGCCTAAATATTAGTTCCTAAATCCCTTATGATTATACAGTGGAAGTGAGAAATAGATTTAAGGACCTAGATCTGATAGATAGAGTGCCTGATGAACTGTGGAATGAGGTTCGTGACATTGTACGGGAGACAGGGATCAAGACCATCCCCATGGAAAAGAAATGCAAAAAAGCAAAATGGCTGTCTGGGGAGGCCTTACAAAAGGCTGTGAAAAGAAGAGAAGTGAAAAGCAAAGGAGAAAAGGAAAGATATAAGCATATGAATGCAGAGTTCCAAAGAATAGCAAGGAGAGAGAGATAAGAAAGCCTTCCTCAGTGATCAATGCAAAGAAATAGAGGAAAACAACAGAATGGGAAAGATTAGAGATCTCTTCAAGAAAATTAGAGATACCAAGGGAACATTTCATGCAAAGATGGGCTTGATCAAGGACAGAAATGGTATGGACCTACAGAAGCAGAAGATATTAAGAAGAGGTGGCAACAATACACAGAAGAACTGTACAAAAAAGATCTTCATGACCAAGATAATCACGATGGCGTGATCACTCATCTAGAGCCAGACATCCTGGAATGTGAAGTCAAGTGGGCCTTAGAAAGCATCATTATGAATAAAGCTAGTGGAGGTGATGGAATTCCAGTTGAGCTATTTCAAATCCTGAAAGATGATGCTATGAAAGTGCTGCACTCAATATGTCAGCAAATTTGGAAAACTCATCAGTGGCCACAGGACTGGAAAAGGTCAGTTTTCATTCCAATCCCAAAGAAAGGCAATGCCAAAGAATGCTCAAACTACCGCACAATTGCACTCATCTCACAAGCTAGTAAAGTAATGCTCAAAATTTTCCAAGCCAGACTTCAGGAATATGTGAACCGTGAACTTCCTGATGTTCAAGCCGGTTTTAGAAAAGGCAGAGGTACCAGAGATCAAATTGCCAACATCCGCTGGATCATGGAAAAAGCAAGAGCGTTCCAGAAAAACATCTATTTCTGCTTTGTTGACTATGCCAAAGCCTTTGACTGTGTGGATCACAATAAACTGTGGAAAATTCTTCAAGTGATGGGAATATCAGAGCACCTGACCTGCCTCTTGAGAAATCTGTATGCAGGTCAGGAAGCAACAGTTAGAACTGGACATGGAACAACAGACTGGTTCCAAATAGGAAAAGGAGTATGTCAAGGCTGTATATTGTCACCCTGCTTATTTAACTTATATACAGAATACATCATGAGAAACACTGGGCAGGAAGAAACACAAGCTGGAATCAAGATTGCTGGGAGAAATATCAATAACCTCAGGTATGCAGATGACACCACCCTTATGGCAGAAAGGGAAGAGGAACTAAAAGCCTCTTGATGAAAGTGAAAGTGGAGAGTGAAAAAGTTGGCTTAAAGCTCAACATTCAGAAAACGAAGATCATGGCATCCGGTCCTATCACTTCATGGGAAATAGATGGGGAAACAGTGGAAACAGTGTCAGACTTTATATTTTTAGGCTCCAAAATCACTGCAGATGGTGACTGCAGCCATGAAATTAAAAGACGCTTACTCCTTTGAAGGAGAGTTATGACCAACCTAGATAGCATATTGAAAAGCAGAGACATTACTTTGCCAACAAAGGTTCGTCTAGTCAAGGCTATGGTTTTTCCTGTGGTCATGTATGGATGTGAGAGTTGGACTGTGAAGAAGGCTGAGCGCCAAAGAATTGATGCTTTTGAACTGTGGTGTTGGAGAAGACTCTTGAGAGTCCCTTGGACTGCAAGGAGATCCAACCAGTCCATTCTGAAGGAGATCAGCCCTGGGATTTCTTTGGAAGGAATGATGCTAAAGCTGAAACTACAGTACTTTGGCCACCTCATGCAAAGAGTTGACTCATTAGAAAAGACTCTGTTCCTGGGAGGGATTGGGGGCAGGAGGAGAAGGGGATGACAGAGGATGAGAAGGCTGGATGGCATCACTGACTCGATGGACGTGGGTCTGAATGAACTCCGGGAGTTGGTGATTGACAGGGAGGCCTGGCGTGCTGGGATTCATGGGGTCTCAAAGAGTCGGACAGGACTGAGCAACTGAACTGAATATCCCTGTTACACAGAAAGGAGGCCTATATCTAGGTACACACTGTATGAACCACTTGGGCAAGTTTTTAAGCGTATTTGAATATTTTGTTCTTTTGTATTTTATCAATGCCTTCTACTAACCATGGAGAGTGTGTGTGTGTGTGTGTGTGTGTTTGCCTGTATCTTTGCCTGGTATCCTCTTAACACCCATATTAAGAGAATCAGATGTTCTAACTATACAAAAATTAAAAAGAGATAAACGGGATTTTAACTTGAAATCATGCTTCTAGTCAGTGAATTAGTCTTCAGAGCAAGCTCAAGAGACAGACACTGTCAATTACACATTTCATACCTGAGAAACTGAGGGATAAAGAGGTGCAGTGGTTTGCACTTGGTCACACCAACCAAGCTCTTTGCTACTAGGCAGTGATGAGCAAACTTCTTTCCATGCTGTGAAGGCTGAGATGAGGACGGGCACAATACTAAGCCGGGCCAGACTCTGCCTCACAGCCCTTAAATTTACCTTCCATTTTCCCTATCAACAATCAAATTTCATATAAGAAAAAAAATTACACAAGATACATTTGGGAAATGGACGTGAAGGACTGGGTCACAGACGTTTAGTAACCTGGCTCACAAACACATGCTAATCAATTGGGAATTTGCCTGGGGGTCCGGTGGTTGGGACTTGATACTTTCATTGCTGCGGCCCAGGTTCAATCCCTGGTGGGGAAACTAGGATGCCACAAGCCATGCAATGTGTGCAAACTAAATAAATAAGATCATCTATACCATTTTTATACATTCCTCATATATGCCTTAATAGATGATATTTATTTTTCTATTTCTGACTTACCTCACTCTGTATGACAGACTCTAGGTCCATCCACATATCCTCAAATGATCTAATTTTATTCCTTTTTATGGCTGAGTAATATTCCTTTGTATATATTACCACATCTTCATGTATCTTATTCATTTTGTTGTACAGTAGAAACTAACACAGTGTTGTAGAGCATCTATACTCCAATAAAAAATAAATAAAAACAAAAAACACATTAAAAAAACCAAAAACACACAAAACAAACAAAAAAGAAAGGTCACACTCTCAGTCTTTTTTTCCTAGATGAATTTTCTGCAGTCTTCTGTTAAATATAAATGTCCTTAAGTTTCTGTCTTTGACTTTCTCTTAAAAATTAAAAAAAAAGAAAATTAAAATGAAATGTACAATTTGTGTGTGTGTGTGTAGTGAGAAGTTTTAAAAATCTACTCTTTTAGCAACTTGCAAATATACAATATAGTGATAAATGTGTATCGTATACCTTAAACTTTGTTGTTGCTTGGTCATTAAGTCATGTCCTACTCTTTTCTATTCCCATGGAATGTATAGACCTCCAGGCTCCTCTGTCCATGGGATTCCCCAGGCAAGAATACTTGTGTGTGTTGCCATTTCCTTCTCCAGGGATCAAACCCATATCTCCTGCATTGGCAGGCAGATAAGAATACACTCCAGTATTCTTGCCTGGGAAATCCCGTGGACAGAGGAGCCTAGTGGGCTACAGTCTATGGGGTCACAAAAGAGTTGAACACAACTTAGCAACTAAATAACAACCTTAAATTCACACAATGTTAGATATCAATTATATCTCAACATGGCTGGAAAAAAATTTTAAAAGATAGCAGCAAAAACAAATTCCATTTATTTATAACATTATTATACTTCCTTATAACAGTCTTTCAGTCACTCACTCATTTAATGTAAACCACATTTTAAAAATTAAAGTTATTAATGGGAAAAAATCATAATGCGCAAAAATTCATGAGGAAAGTAGTTACCCAACATTATCAAATGACTGAAGTAAAAATAATATAAAATGAAATAATTGCTACTTTATTTTATTTTGAGTACATTTTAATTTAATATTTGAATATTAACTTTAGAAATATCAGAAATTGTCTAAAATGTTGAAAGCAGACATACAGGCAGTTGTATGAATGAAAACAGTAATCTTGCATAAAAATTATTTTTGATATTTAAATACTGTGTAGTCAGGTGATGGTACACTAACATAAAGATTTAAGAATCAAAGATGTATCTCCCAGGAACCTTTATGAAGCTCATTTGCAAAACTGTGTGAAGTACACTGAACATATAAGAAGATGAAATTAAAAATGAACCTGCCCCACTTAAGTCTCAGTTTCAATTTCTGAAGTTTTGGCTATTTATGAACTCATTTATTATAATGGTGCTCTATCAAAACTTCTATAATATAGACCTATCACCTTTACTTGACAGCAAAGCATAAAAAATTCACATTGGTTTAAAGTTACATACTACACATTAGTCTGTATATTTTAACTGAAAATATGTTCATTATACATAGAAGTGTCCTTACATCTTATATCTATGTAGATCAAGAAACTATGGTTCTCTATATTGTCATCTTTTGAACTGAAAATATTTGGCAATCAATCGAAGTGGTAAGAATATGCAAAATATATTTGTGTAATATTTTACTGATATTGATCTTAAATAACTACAGAGCAAATTCAAACATTTTGGTCTGTTTGTCTTTGCAAAGCTTTCAATAAGATTTTTTTCCTGCAACCTATTTATTTCCTTTCATACTAATATGTTTAACAGATATTGGATGTTTATTATGATAAGAATACCTGCCATTTTTCAAGCTCTTTCCCAAGGGTTGCACTTCAAACTCTCATAAAAAAAGTGTGAGATTAATAAAACATGGTAACAAAACAAGGACACAGAATATTAGCAAATATTAGGTTCCTTATTATCAAAAGGTTTTTAATTTATATTAATAATGTAAGCAATAACAAGAAAAAGACAATAACAATAATATTTGTGGAACTTTTTTTGTGTGCAGGGCACTTTAAAGACATAATCTGAAAGCATCTCCTTAGCCATGGGTGGTACTATTCTTATATGTTATTTTGTTTTGGCTTCAAGAGGCCAAGTTCCTTGCCAAAAATCATGTAGCTAATAAGTATCAGAGTCAGAAAAAGTAAGATTAGCTATCTTAAAATACTGAGGAGTATTGTGGAATATTTCACTAGGTAATCACCCAATGATTTCTTAATTTCTTAATTACTTATCTTCATAAGAAGAAAAAAAGTTACAGGAGAACGCCTAGATCAATTTAACAGGTAAAGATCAACTTAATATATTGAATTTTTAAAAGGTTTTTAACATTCTTCATATATATTCCAGCGGACAAGAATTTTTTGAAGTACAGGACTTTGCAGTTTGGAAGTCCAGCTATAATTCCTTGATTATTAGAAGAAAAACAATCTTTTGAAATGTTTTCAAACTTAGTCTATAAAAACTGTCAGGATGAAGAAATTATTATGGAGGCAAAGTATTAAAAAAGCAATTAGAAAGTGACATGCTATAAATAAAAATGCAAGCTTTTATGAGAGTGTCAAATTCAATATTCATTTAATATGCCAGTTTAGAAAAATGTTGCCAAAATGTGATATCCAGTTTCTTTCTCCTTGATAAAACTACATCTTGTGAATTACTTGAGATAATGTGTATAGATATTTTTATCCTATTTGTATGTATTTTTTTAACCTTAAATTCCTGTTACTGAGTTAAAGGTCATACAGCTTATTCCATACATGTCCATACTCTGAACATTCACCTTACTCCTATCTCAGTCCTAAACAATGCGCATTTCCAGACAATAGAGTTTAAGGGAATTACATCTTTAAAAGATATTATGTAAGTATATTAAATTATGGTTTATA
This sequence comes from Bos indicus, assembly GCF_029378745.1. Taxonomy (NCBI): domain Eukaryota; kingdom Metazoa; phylum Chordata; class Mammalia; order Artiodactyla; family Bovidae; genus Bos; species Bos indicus. Next base: position 17,240,491 of record NC_091775.1, on the reverse strand, counting down.
CAAGATAGCTTTAAATTTCAGGATCTGAAAAAACATGAAACTTACTTATGGGTGATTTTTTAGTCTTCTATGATATATTTTATGCAGAGAGAAGAACATATATCTTTGACTTCAGTAAAGATATTCTAATAAGAGCCTGTCTAAGCTTGATACAGTGCTCAGATGACTTTTATTTTAGCCTATAAGGCTATTTAATATAAACACACTGCTTGTGATTGCTAACCATTAATAAATATTCACTATATGCTTATTCAAATCCTGAAAGATGATGCTGTGAAAACTATTCAAATCCTGAAAGACGATGCTATGAAAGCTATTTCGAATCCTGAAAGATGATGCTATGAAAGTGCTGCACTCAATATGTCAGCAAATTTGCAAAACTCAGCAGTGGCCACAGCGCTGGAAAAGGTCTGTTTTCATTCCAATCCCAAAGAAAGGCAATGCTAAAGAATGCTCAAACTACCGCACAATTGCACTCACCTCACACACTAGTAAAGTAATGTTCAAAATTCTCCAAGCCAGGCTTCAGCAATACGTGAACCGTGAACTTCCAGATGTTCAAGCTGGTTTTAGAAAAGGCAGAGGAACCAGAGCCCAAATTGCCAACATCTGCTGGATCATCAAAAAAGCAAGAGAGTTCCAGAAAAACATCTATTTCTGCTTTATTGACTATGCCAAAGCCTTTGACTGTGTGGATCACAATAAACTGTGGAAAATTCTGAAAGGGATGGGAATACCAGACCACCTGACCTGCCTCTTGAGAAACCTGTATTCAAGGCAGGAAGCAACAGCTAGAACTGGGTATGGAACAACAGACTGGTTCCAAATAGGAAAAGGAGTACCTCAAGGCTGTATATTGTCACCCTGCTTATTTAACTTATATGCAGAATACATCATGAGAAACACTGGGCTGGATGAAGCACAAGCTGGAATCAAGATTGCTGGGAGAAATATCAATAACCTCAGGTATGCAGATGACACCACGCTTATGGCAGAAAGTGAAGAAGAAATAAAGAGCCTCTTGATGAAAGTTAAAGAGGAGAGTGAAAAAGTTGGCTTAAAGCTCAACATTCAGAGGACTAAGATCATGGCATCTGGTCCCATCACTTCATGGCAAATAGATGGGGAAACAGTGGCTGACTCCAAAATCACTGCAGATGGTGACTGCAGCCATGAAATTAAAAGACTCGTACTCCTTGGCAGGAAAGTTACAACCAAACCTAGATAGCATATTACAAAGCAGAAACATTGCTTTGTCAACAAAGGTCCGTCTTAGTTAAGGCTATGGTTTTTCTAGTCGTCTTGTATGGATGTGAGAGTTGGACTATAAAGAAGGCTGAAGTGAAGTGAAGTGAAGTTGCTCAGTCGTGTCCGACTCTTTGCGACCCCATGGATGTAGCCTACCAGGCTCCTCCATCCCTGGGACTCTCCAGGCAGAAATACTGGAGTGGGTTGCCATTTCCTTCTCCAGGAGATCTTCCCAACCCAGGGATCGAACCTTGGTCTCCTGTATTGCAGGCAGACGCTTTACCATCTGAGCCACCAGGGAAGTCATAAAGAAGGCTGAGCAGCGAAGACTTGATGCTTTTGACCTGTGGTGATGGAGAAGACTCTTGAGGGTCCCTTGGACTGCAAGGAGATCCAACCAGTCCATCCTAAAGGAGATCAGTCCTGAGTTTTCATTGGAGAGACTGATGTTGAAGCTGAAACTCCAATACTTTGGCCACCTGATGGGAAGAGCAGACTCATTTGAAAAGATCCTGATGCTGGGAAAGATTGAGGGCAGGAGGAGAAGGGGACGGCAGAGGATGAGATGATTGGATGGCATCACAGACTCAATGGACACGGGTTTTGGTGGACTCTCGGAGTTGGTGATGGACAGGGAGGCCTGGCGTGCTGCAGTTCATGGGGTTGCAAGGAGTCGTACAGGACTGAGTGACTGAACTGAATTTAACTAATACGCTTCTTTACTCTAACCAAAACATTCTCCAATCTTTTGCAAAACTACCAAGTTATTAGTCATTTTCTGGAGCTCAGTCATTTTTTTCAGTCGTACACATATTTTCATTACCAGACTGAGATTTTTCCACCTGTATTAAAGGGGCCTCTGACTGTTCTCAGATTTGTGAGTCCTCTTCAAGGTGTGGTAGATACAAAATTTTCAATTAGACTTAAAAGCAAAAGGATCCTAAAAGGTTCAGTATTTATAAATGAATAATTTCCTGTATTTATTCACATATGCAGCCAGTGCTTGTTGTTTGATGGTTTTTGTCAATGCCTGAGCTCTGTATTGATATCAGTACAGATACATCTGTAGTTTCACTTCCCAAACACGACAGCTTAATACAACTTTTTCTTGGCAGTAGGAGTGTTTATTTTCATAAGATATGTTTAGATATTATGCATTTTCTGTAAGAATTGGAAAATTAGTGATTTTAAAGCAATAAAATTTATTTATCTTTAATTATATGAAAGAAGTATTTTCTTAAATGTATTTCATATCTTTCTTCTTAAAGTATACACATGGTTCATAAGTGGCATTTGTACTCAGCATTTCTAAACTTCAAAGAAAATGCTGATGTGTAGCAGAATTTCTAGCTAAACTTTTTTTGCTCTAAGGTCACTTAGGTTCCAATGATTAAAAATGCTCAAGGATGCACTTCATATTAATCTTGGGAGGAGCATAGATTGACTGACCTCGGCTGAAATTAAATGTAATTTAAAAAGCTGCGTCATAGTTAAAAGCGGCTTTATTAAAAACGCTCTCCCGCAAATTATTTTTCATCTCATTAGTTTTATATGTATTTCTTGTTGCAATATAATACATTATGTCCTACCAAAAAAAAAAAAAAGGTTGATAAATGCATTCAGACTGAAAATAGATCCATAACAGTAACAAGAAAAACAAATAGCCTCAATCCATATGGTTCCTTCTCTAAGTTTTGAGACATGCTCTGGAGATAGTTTTTCTAATCTGCAAAATATCCCTGAAAACACTGCATTATTTTACTGATGAGGTTATTACACCAAGGTCACAGAGCAACGAGGAGCAGGTTTTATCTTAATATATTTCTGCACATATTTTTCCTCTCAAGTTATATTTTCTCCTGTCATCAGAATCTAGGAAAAGTACTGTCTTGAGTATGTATTCAAAAAGAAAAATATTCTTTTGACCTTGGCTAGTTATTAACTAAAGCATAATGAAGCTAAAACTAGGTTCCTGAATGTTCTAAAGTAGATTTTTTTTTTTTAAAGAAAGAAAATCATCTTTGAGTAAGAGAAATGCCTGCCAACTCAGACTAATAGCTGGTTTCCAGATTTTCTTGGAAGCATTAATATAAGTGATTTTTCATGCTATTTCACTCACATTTTTTATTAAGGTCTGTAGAGAACATTTACCATGATCCCAGTGCTCTAAATGTTGTCATCTCTAATGTCTGCCTCTGGACAGTGCTGGGAAGCAGATGCTGAAATGTTTTCATATTTTACTTCGACAAAAATACAGAGCATCCAGTTTTGTGGTTTTGTTTGTTTTCAGAGCCTTATTGAACATTTTTGCTCTCATGGTTCATGTGCAGAATCTTTCCCAGGAAAATATTTGAGATATCTGAGTTCAAAACATTTTATATGAACTGTTAACCAGCCATACTTGATGAAAAATGTCACTGAATACCTGGTTGAGTGGGATTGTCAGTCAGATTACAACTCTTGCTATGATTAGAAGGATTTGTGAAGCCAAACACTGTTTTAGTAAAAACTCATCATGATTCTGGGACATTTTAGTGAAGCTGTTGGATGTCATTCTGTGTTTCTGCTTCTTCATTTATAAAGTGGGTACCAAAATATAAAATTTATTGTTTTAATTTATTAATTTAATATTTGAATTACATTTATGAATATTAAATCCTCAGAATTAAATAATCTCTCAAGAAATGTAATGCATTTTTTTCCTCACATTATATATATTCTTTTTCAGGCAGGACTTTATGTACTGTATTTATGAAAGCAAAAGCTTTGCTACTCCTTTGACTAGTTTGTCTTCAGAGACTGGTATATAAACTAGTTAAAGGTTTCAACACCCTGCCAGGAAACCTAGTGACCTGGGAGAACCCAGAAATAGTTCCTTTAGACTTTTTCAGAGACGCTGAACAACTCAATCCACTGTTGTCTGGTTCAGAAAACATTTTGCATGTTGAATAGCCATCTAAAATAATTCATTACCAAAAAAAAGTAAAATAAAATCTTAAGCATTTTTAGTATCTACATGTTGCTGCTGCTGCTGCTAAGTCACTTCAGTTGTGTCCGACTCTGTGCAACCCCATAGATGGTAGCCCACCAGGCTCCTCTATCCCTGGGATTCTCCAGGCAAAAACAATGGACTGGGTTGGCATTTCCTTCTCCAATGCATGAAAGGGAAAAGTGAAGTCACTCAGTCGTGTCTGACTTTTAGCAACCCCATGGACTGCAGCCCACCAGGCTCCTCCGTCCATGGGATTTTCCAGGCAAGAGTATAGCACCTACATAGATGCCATTATTAACATGCATGTTATATCTCTGCTAGAAAAGTAAGCAACAAATACAAAACCACACACCATTTTAATGTGTATTATATCAATTATAACGACCAAAATTTCCTACCATTGGAAATAGTCCATGAAGTTTAACTATATGGTAGAAACTCTGCTATTGCATAGGCCAGGTGCAATACTTTAGAACATATTTTATTAGTTAATGACGCTTGTCTGACTCTCAAACTCTAACTGTATTTCTGCACTGCACATATATAAGTAATCATAAAATAAGCTTTTGTTGAGATTAATAGGTTTCTGTCATCTTCATCTTGTATGTTAGGATCAGTTACGATGTAGAACACCCACCCCTACCCTCAAAACAAAGAAGCAAAATATAATTTTTGCTATCTTTGAAATCCACTAATACCTTAAAATTTTAATTTTATTTATTTTTGGTTGTGCTGGGTCTTTATTGCTGTGTAGGATTTTCTCTAGTTGAGGTGCATGAGCTCTTATTGCAGTGGCTTCTTTTGTTGCAGAGCATGATCTCTAGGGCATGTGGACTTCACTATTGTGGCACATGGGCTCAGTAGTTGAGGCTCCCAGGCTCTAGAGCACAGGTTCAATTGTTGTTGTGCATGGGCTTAGTTGCTCTGAGGCATGTGGGATCTCCCTGGATCAGGGATTGAGCCTGCATCTCCTGCCTTGGCAGGCAGATTCCTTACCACTGAGCAACAGGGAAGGCCCTCACTTACATTTTTTACAGTGAAAATGTACAATCACAGGTTGGTTACTTTAGTTAAGATTTAACATTCAGGGTTGCTTTTGTAGGCACAACCTATTGAAGGAAAGGGAGAGGATCATGGCTGGGTGGAAGAAGAGGTGTTGGTGAGATGCTGTCACAATGGAAAATAAGCCTCCCTGCCCACCCCCCCACCCACCCACCATTCCATGGAGATTGCTGAGGCTGTGATGGTAGTACAGACTGCCAGCTACAAAATCTCATTCCAGAGTCATTTTATTCAAGTCATGTCTGGAAACAACTGCTTGCAGACTGGATTCCTAGGACAGCCAATTCTGACATTAAGATAAGCCTGCAGATTTACTAGCCTTTGGGTTGAAACTAACACCTGTGATGAAGGAAAAAAAGCTTGGGTGGAAGTTGGGCTGCAACACAGAGTTAGTGTGTGCAGAGGGACATGTCCTAGGGATCATTAACTCACTGCTTGCCTGGGCAGGATGCGGGTCTCCTGCGCCCATTGTTGTATTGTTTGGGAGCATGTCTCATGCTTCTGCTTCATGGTTTTGTTGTTAAGCAAGCCCTCTTAGTGTTGTGGTTAAGGAAACCTGCTTTCTTGAGGGATCATTAGCCTACCTTTTTCTTTATTTATCATCCCTTAATAGGATTAACAGGGGTTTCCCTGGTGGCTCAGACAGTAAGAATCTGCTTGCAGTGCAGGACACCTGGCTTCAATTCTTGGGTTGGGAAGATCCCCTGGAGAAGGGAACGGCTTCCCACCCCAGTATTGTTGAATGGAGAATTCTACAGATAGAGGAGCCTGGTGGGATACCGTCCACAGGGTCACAAAAGAGTTGGACACGATTGAGAAACTAACGTGGACACACACACACACACACACACACACACACAAGCACACACAGTGAGATTAAATACTTAATCACCTACTTTGTCCCTTTACTTTGTTCCTGTCATTTCTAATGTGAAGGTTATAAATTTCTGACTACAATTTCTTTTTCAAGTTTCTCTTGCATTTCTAACATATTTAATGTTTGTTTCATAGAATTTTGTATATCTTTATGTCTATGAATTTTATGTTGTTTTATATTTTCTGATATTAATATAAAAATATACTGTATAACTGTCTCTTTTTGTGTTTTCCTGGTTATCTTTTTTTTTTTTTTGACCACACCATGAGGGATCTTAGCTCCCCAATCTTATATCTAACCTGTGCCCCCTGCATTGGGAGTTCAGAGTCTTAACCACTGGGCAGCCAGGGAAGTCCCATTGATGACCTTTTATGTACCTCTTCATCCTCTCTCTTTCTATGTCTCTTAACTTTTACTCATTAAAGGTAAATTTCTATACCCAATTATGTTTAGCATATGAAATTCCTTTTTCATCCTTGGACATTATTGTTAGAAAGAGATTTTGTTCTGTTTATTTTTAATGAAAACCTGAATATATATATATGATCTAACTTTCTATTTGTTACTTTTTCTTTATGTTTTCCTTTTATACATATATTTATTTATATTTTTCTTTTATATATGTTTGATCAAGATGCCATTTTTTCATCTATTTCTCTTGTTAATTCATTAATTCTATTATTGCTTCGAAGCTTTTATTTATAATTTTACTTTTCCTAAGTCTTAATACTAAACATATTTCTCTACAATTATGTAAATGAGTAATAAGATTCCCCATCTGGAGAGATAGTTTTAAAAATTGCTGCACTATTTTCTCTCTCCAATAAAATGACACTTTCGGGATATTTTATTTTCCTACTTTCTTTTCAACTCTCGAACTCCTCTCTCAGCTAGTACAGCCTTTAGATTTTTCTGAGATAGTACAGTATATTTAATTCTGAATCTGTTTTAGACTCTGCATGCAAACGGCTCTTTTTAAAAATATTCTTGCTTAAAATGTAAGATATATATCCTAGGGTTTGAGATTATCCTCTTTGATTCAATTCTGTATTTTAGAAGCATGAGTTTATTAATAAAAATGTCTCAAGATTCATTTTTGCAGCATTTGTTCTACTTTCTTTTCCTATGTTGAAATCTTCAGTTCTCACTGGTAGTTGTTAGATTTTTTTCTGATACTTCTCCTTAGATAAGATATGTGAGTGATGTGTTCTCTGAATCCTTGAATCTTATGATGCTCTTTCTTACAACCGGTCAGTAGGATGTGAGCTTAGCCTGGCATCCTTGGCTTTCAGGCTGATTCTCCTTTAGATGGTCTTGCTGGTGTTGTCATAACATTGTTTTCCATGTGAGGAAAAAAAAAAAAACAAGCTGATCTTTTTCTGTTTAGACTTAGAAGATTATGTATAAAGTTCTGATTCTTTTTTACTTTTGAAGTCATTTTATTTGTATATAAGAACTCCTGCATTTATCACTCAAGGATTTTTATGTTTTTTATTTTCCTTTGTATTCATTATTGTTTCCTTCTTCACATTTGAGATTCTGTGCTTTTAGATATCCTGTTTTTATCTAAAGCTTTATTTAGCATATTAACAGTAGCTATTCTCTCAATTAATCTGAAGAGTTTTTTTAATATTATATTTCATTATGACATTTAGCTACTTTAAAAGTTTCTCTGAGGGTTTTTATAATTCTTTTCATGTTGCCATTTTTTCATTCGTCAGATCTATTTTATAAGTGTATATTTTGTTCTTCTTCCCTCTAGCTTCTGGCACCTCTTAACTGTGTCCTTATTTGTGTTTGTCTTCCCTGTGGTTCAGTTCCAACATGGTTATTTTGAATGGTGGCAAACCAGTGCAGGACTAGACGTATCTTTGTAGGTCATGGTGAAGTCCGATGAATTCCCAACACTTCTTCATTTAAACATCAGGGACTGATGTAAAAGGGCCCTGAACCACATTATATCAGATATGCACTGTCGTATTCATATGTACATATGTATGTTAAATCTCTGTGTGTGTGAAAGACAGTATGATGAGAAAGAGACAGAAACAGAGAGAAAGGGAGAAGAAAGAAGAGGGAGCTTGGGTATATATTTTAATCACAATTTCTTGCTTTTGATTTTGAAACTATTTTCTGAACATTATGACTCTTTATCCAAGATGCAACATTTAGCCCTTTGTGAGTGTGTGCTCAATAGCTCAGTCTTGACAGAGTCTTTGCAACCCTGTGGACTATAGCCTGCCACTTTCCTCTGTCCATTGGATTTTCCAGGCAAGAATACTGGAATGATTTGTCATTTCCTTCTCCAGGAGATCTTTCTAATCTGGAGATCTTCCTCCAGGAATCTAAATGGAGTCTCTTGCATCTCCTACATTGGTAGGCAGATTCTTAACCCACTGTGACTCATGGGATGCCTCAGTTAGCCATTTACTTATTTTTTTCTTTTTTAAATTGCAGTATAATTTTTTATACAATATTGTGTTAGATTCTGTTGTATATACATATATGCATATATGTATATATCTCAAGAAGGATATATATATCCCTTATCCCTGTTGAGATATATATATATATATATATATATATATATATATATCACGAGGGGTATATTAAAAGACGCTTGCTCCTTGGAAGGAAAGTTATGACCAAACTAGATAGCATATTCAAAAGCAGAGACATTACTTTGCCAACAAAGATTCGTCTAGTCAAGGCTATGGTTTTTCCAGTAGTCATGTATGGATGTGAGAGTTGGACTGTGAAGAAGGCTGAACGCCGAAGAATTGATGCTTTTGAACTGTGGTGTTGGAGAAGACTCTTGAGAGTCCCTTGGACTGCAAGGAGATCCAACCAGTCCATCCTGAAGGAGATCAGCCCTGGGATTTCTTTGGAAGGAATGATGCTAAAGCTGAAACTCCAATACTTTGGCCACCTGATGCGAAGAGTTGACTCATTGGAAAAGACTCTGATGCTGGGAGGGATTGGGGGCAGGAGGAGGAGGGGACGACAGAGGATGAGATGGCTGGATGGCATCACTGACTCGATGGACGTGAGTCTGAGTGAACTCCGGGAGTTGGTGATGGACAGGGAGGCCTGGCATGCTGCGATTCATGGGGTCGCAAAGAGTCGTACACGACTGAGTGACTGATCTGATATATATATATACACACATACACACATACCCTCCCTCTTGAGATTCCATCCAGCACTCCATTCCAGCCCTCTAGGGCATCACAGAGCACCAAGTTGAGCTCCCTGCTATAGAATAGCTCCCTGGCTATAGAATAGCCAGCTTGCCACTGGCTACTCTGTACATGATAGAGTATATATATGTCAATGCTATTCTCCCAGTTCGTCTTACCCTCCCCCCATCCCCATGTTCACACATCTGTTCTCTAGGTTTGCATCTTTATTCCTGCTCTGCAAACAGGCTCATCTGTACCATCTCTCTAGATTTCATATGTATGCATTAATACACAATATTTGTCTTTCTCTTTCTGACTTACTTTCTTATCCCTTATCCTTGTAAGTACTTCTTTTGAATATACCAACATATAAAATATAAAAAAGAAAAGGAAAATGATAAATTATAATAAAATAGAATTTTAAGTAACTTGCTTCATATAAGAATATGTAGGTATTTTGCTGGTGTTTCACTGTAAACAAGTAATTAAGTCTCACAATAATAATCTTGTTGTGAGCAATTGAATAAATGGACATATGGGAAGTGAAAATAGTTTTCTTCAATCATAATAAAATTCTTTGCATCAATGCAACTTGGGTTACGTAACTGTTAAAAATTAATTTTTGAAGTACCATGTTGTAATCTTTCATAATAAAAGGAGTATGATTTTGGCATGCTGAGCTAAAAAGAAAATGCAGGACTTGAAAAGTAGAACAGATGACAACTGGATTTTCTTCCCACTGCTATTATTGTAAAGCAAATAGGCTAGCTTAATGTCTTGAAGCTGTTGATGACATTTTTTCCGAGTACTTGAACATTAAATAGCTGTTTGGTAATACCCTAAGGAATATTTTTAAATGCAGTGACCTCTCAAAAGATCATCATAAAAATCATTCTTAATTAGGTTTAGGAAATCAATTTAAGTATCTATGTAAATCAAATTTTATGTAATACCATGTTGAATGCATGGCCACGTAAGTCTCAGGGAATAATATATGTATATTACATTCCTAACCAGCATCCATAACTACTATGAATTAGAACTGCTTTTTATAAAAAGGAGAATATTTATTTCAAGTGTCCCAGGATATACATTAAACACTAATCATTAGGAGTCATAGTTATATGGTTTGACATCGTTACAAACAGCAAGGGAATAATTATTGTGATTTTTAAAACTATGGGCAATGGTAAAGGAAGAAAAAAAAAAAGCCCTTTAGAAAGCACCCAGAATTACAAGTATAAATGCAAATACTTGAATAGTGTTTTACTCTAATTCTGAAGCATATTCTGTCCCCCAGGTGTCCCCTAGATAACTAAGGTCAGTTGGAGGACAAAGGACAGAATGCCTCAGGGAATCCCAGCAACTTTGTTGATGTTGGAATGTTTTGTTTCACAATGAAGGTGTTCAAAGAATGTTTCAAGAGCTCTGCTGATATTTCACAGTATTCTTTAAATTCAGTGTCTGTCACTGCAGAAGGAAAGTATAACTAGGGAAGATAAGATGATCAAAGGAGCATAGATTTCACTCCCAGACAGGACTGCTTGTTAATTCTTTTATTAGTCTTTTTATTAGTCTTTGTTAAGTCTTTGTGGGTTATCATTGCTTGATAACTTCTATGACTATGTAACACTATATATCAACAAATATGTGTGTGTGGACAAATGTTTACATCCCAAAGTAATTCTAAGAGCTTGTTGTTATTATCACTATTATATAATTCTTGTTATATGCGTATAGCGTATATCTTATTGCTATATGTTATATGAAGAAATAAATAGCAAGAGATATCAGGAAATTTTGATTTTACTGGTATACTTTAATCTCATTTGTTGCTATTATCTAGCCCATAAAAGCTCAGCCCCACACACACACACATACACACACATTCTAGTTTCATGGTACTTCCTTATTAAAAAAAAAAATTATTGGAGTAGAGTTCCTTTAAAATACTGTGTTAGTTTCTACTGTAACCAAAGTGAATCAGCTACAGATTACATATGCACCCTCTTTTTGGATTTCCTTCCCATTTAGGTCACCACAGATAGAGTTCCCTATGCTGTACAGTAGGTACTCATTGGTTATCTGTTCCATACATGGTAGTGTGTCTATGTTAATCCCAATCACCAGTTCATCCCGACCTAACCCTTTTCCCCTTAGTTGTTGCTGTTATTCAGTCACTCAGTCATGTCCACCTCTTTGCCAACCTATGGACTGCAGCATGCCAGGCTTGCCTGTCCTTCACCATCTCATGGAGCTTGCTCAAACCCATGTCCATTGAGTCAGTGATGCAATCCAAACATTTCATTGTCTGTTGACCCTCCTCCTCATGCCTTCAATCTTTCCCAGTATCAGGGACTTTTCTAATGAGTTGGCTCTTTGCATCAGGTGGCTAAAGTACTGGAGCTTCAATTTCAGCATCAGTCCTTCCAATGAATATTCAGAATCCTTTAGGATTGACTGGTTTGATCTCGTTACAGTCCAAGGGACTTTCAAGCGTCTTCTCCAACACCACAGTTCTAAACCATCAATTCTTGGTTGCTCAAGCCTTCTTTATGGTCCAACTCTCACATCCATACCTGACTACTGGAAAAACAACAAATTTGGCTCTATGGACCTTGTCAGCAAAGTAATGTTGCTGCTTTTTAAAATGCTGTTTAGGTTGGTCATAGCTTTTCTTCCAAAAAGCAAGTTTTTAAATTTCATGGCTGCAGTCACAATCTGCAGTGATACTGGAGCCCAACAAAATAAAGTCTGTCACTGTTTCTGTTGTTTCCCATCTACTTGCCATTGACTGTTGGGACCAGATGCCATGATCTTCTTTTTTTGAATTCTGAGTTTTAAGTCAGCTTTTTCACTCTCACTTTCACCTCCAACAAGAGGCTCTCTAGTTCCTCTTTTCTTTCTGCCATTAAGGTGGTGTCATCTGCATGTCTGAGGTTATTGATATTTCTCCCAGCAATCTTTATTCCAGCTTATGCTTCATCCATCCAGGCATTTCACATGATGTACTCTGTATATAATTTAAATAAGCAAGGTGACAATATACAACCTTGACCTACTCCTTTCCCAATTTCCAACCAGTCCATTGTTTCATGTTTGGTTCTAACTTTAGTTGCTTCCTGATGTACATACAGGTTTCTCAGGAAGGAGTTAAAATGGTCTTGTAGTCCCATTTCTTAAAAATTTTCCACAGTTTGCTATGATACACACAGTCAAAGGCGTTAGCATAGTCAATGAAGCAGAAATAGAAGTTTTCCTGGAACTCTCTTGCTTTTTTGATGATTGAGTTGATGTTGGCAATTTGGTCTCTGGTCCCTCTGCATTTTCTAAATCCAGCTTGAACATCTAGAAGTTCTTGGTTCACGTACTGTTGAAGCCTGGCTTGGAGAATTTTGAGTGCTACTTTGCTAGCATGTGAGATGAATGCAATTTTGTGGTAGGTTAAACATTCTTTAACACTGCCTTTCTTTGAGATCAGAATGAAAACTGACCTTTTCCAGTCCTATGACCACTGCTGAGTTTTCCAAATTTGCTGACATATTGAGTGCAGCACTTGCACAGCATCTTCTTTTAGGATTTAAATAGCTGTAATTCCATCACCTCCACCAGCTTTGTTGATAATGATGCTTCCTAAGGCCCATTTGACTTCACAGTCTAAGATGTCTGGCTCTAGATGAGTGATCATACCATCATGGTCATCTGGGTCATTAAGACCTTTTTTAGTACAATTCTGTGTATTCTTGCCATTTCTTCTTAATATCTTCTGCTTCTGGTAGGTCCATACCATATCTGTTCTTGTGTCAATCTTTGCATTAAATGTTCCCCTGGTTTCTGTAATTTTCTTGAAGAGACATCTAATCTTTCCCATTCTATTGTTGTCCTCTATTTCTTTTCATTGTTCACTTAGGAAAGCTTTCTTATCTCTCAGTGCTATTCTTCAGAACTCTGAATTCAGATGGGTATATCTTTCCTTTTCCTTTTTTTCCTCTGCCTTTAGCTTTCTCTCCTCTCTCTCCCTCTCTCTTTTTTTTTTTTTCTCAGCTCTTTGCAAGGCTTTCTTAGATAGCCATTTTGCAATTTTGTGTTTTTTGATGGTTTTGTCCCCTGTTTGTGAACCTCTGTCCATAGTTCTTCAGGTATTCTTTAACATCTAATCCTTTGAATCTATTTCTTACTTCTACTGTATAATCATAAGGGATTTGATTTAGGTGATACCTGAATGGCCTAGTGGTTTTTCCCTAGTTTTTTCTATTTAAGTCTGAATTTTGCAATAAAGAGTTCATGATCTGAGTTACAATCATCTCCCCATCATGTTTTTGGTAAGTGTATAGAGTTACTCCATCTTCAGCTTCAAAGAACATAAGCAATCTGATTTTGGTATTGCCCATCTGGCGACACTCATATGTAGAGTTATCTCTTGTGTTGTTGGAAGAGTGTATTTGCCATGACCAGTGTGTTCTCTTGACAAAACTCTCTTAACCTTTGACCTGCTTCATTTTGTAATCCAAGGTTAAACTTGCCTGTTACTCCAGGTATCTCTTTGCTTCCTACTTTTGCATTCCAGTCCCCTATGGTTAAAAGGACATCATTTCTGGGTATTAGATCTAAAAAGTCATGTAGATCCTCACAGAACCATTCAACTTCACCTTCTTCAGCATTAATGGTTGGGGCATAGACTTGGATTACTGTGATATTGAATGGTTTGTCTTGAAAACGAACAGAGATCTTTCTGTGTTTTGAGATTGCACCCAGGTACTGCATCTCAGACTCATTTGTTGACTGTGAGAGCCACTCCATTTCTTCCAAGGGATTCTTCCCCACAGTAGTAGATATAATGGTCATCTGAATTAAATTTGCCCATTCCAGTCTATTTTAATTTGCTGATTCTTAAAATATCGATATTCACTCTTGCCATCTCCTGTTTGACCACTTCCAGTTTACCTTGACTCATGGATCTAACATTCTAGGCTCTTTGCAATGTTGTTCTTTACAGCATTGGACTTCAGTTTCACAACCAGACACATGCACAATTAGGCGTTGTTTCTACTTTGGATCCACCTCTTTATTCCTTTTGGAGCTATTTCTCAGCTTTTTTCCAGTAGCATATTGGGCATGACCTGGGAAATTTATCTTGCAATTTCATATCTTTTTGTCTTTTCATACTGTTCATGGGGTTCTCAAGGCAAGAATGCTAAAGTGGTTTGCCATTTCCTTCTCCAGGGGACTACATTTTGCCAGAACTCTCCACCATGACCTGTCTGTCCTTGGTGGCCCTACATGGCATGGCATTGTGTTAGATAAGGCTGTGATCCATGTGATTAGTTTGGTTAGTTTCCCCTTGGTAGCCACATGTTAGTTCTCTACCTCTGTGTCTCTATTTCTGCTTTGCAAATAGGATCATCTATATCATTTTTTTCTTTTTAAGATTCCACATGTATGTGTTAATTCTACATATTTCATTTCTATACCTCTCTTGTAATTACAATTGTCTTTTCCTTATCTTTAAAACTGTTCTGTAAAAGGAAGTAGATTTAAAAACAACTGCAAACCTCACTTTGTGTGTATTGGTAGATATGGAAGCCTGTGACTTTGCCTTCACATTCATGTACCTGTGTCTATCTAAACCATTCTTCCAGGTTCCCTGGTGGCCCATGGTTAGAACTCCTCACTTCCACTGCTGGGGCAAGGTTTGATCCCTGGTTGGGAAATTAAAATCCCACAAGCTTCACAGCATAATCTAAATAAATAAATAAATCTTCCTGCATATATGGAAAATAATTCCCTAATTTGGAAGTATAAAATTGTTTTATAAACAAGTGCCAGCTCATCCAAAATCTTCAGATGTTCCAAAAAGAAAATATGTCTCAGCACTTGCTACAAATGTTTAATTAATGTTTTCTTCTTCCCAGGCCCAGGTTTAGTACTTAACGTGAAAACAAACAAACAAAAGAGTACACAGGACTCTCTTCCTTCAAGGAGATTATAATTTAGTATAAGATTAAATATATACAAAATATATGATTAGCATCACAAGATTTAAATTAATGATAGATTACAGAAGCCAAATGGAATAAAAAATTAACTATATGAAGAAAATAATACTTCCCAGAGGATGCTTTTTGAGCTGAATTTAGGGTAATTAATGAAGTTTTCATAGGTGGAAATTATTCAAATGAGCGTTCCATCATTTTATGAATTGGCAATTATAAGAAAGTATTTTAAATATGTCATCATATACTCAGTAATGATAATCACATCCAATGTAGGTGGGGAAAAAGGAGACAGAAGATGCTTGTTTATGAAAAATAATAATTTGCCCATGATAAAAATAATAAAGAATGCCTGTCTTTTCTATGCAAAGCATTACCATCCTCTTTTGTCTTCAGATACATACATTCCTCTCAACATGAAATAGATTGATATCAGTTACTAAACATAATAACCAAGAAAGAGACATTATGGAATGTCAATTCATGATCAATTCAACTATGAACCCACACTGCTACTATAACTTGCTTACTTATCTATGTACTAAAGCAGCCCAAAATGTACAAAGTAGGGCAAAATCAGATTAGCTGTTATTGTCATCGTGAAACTAGTTCATTCTGAAGGAACATTTTGTCTCCACTGAATGCTGTGACCTCTGTGTGACATACTATTAGCTGCTTCTTTACGAGCCTTGGGGAAGGGAAGCACTTTAATGCTGGTTGGGGTAGGTTTGAGGTGCTCGCTCTCTTTTCTCATGTTGCCTTTTCACTCCTCACAGTTGTGAAGCAGAAACCACCAGTCACTGAGAGCAGTTCAGCTGATAAAGGAGGGTGGCACAAACCATAAAACCCAGCCCAAAGCTGCAAAAACTAGTGCATGTGTTTGAAATACAAATATTAGTGAGATTTTGATGATCCCTTTGTGAAATAATCAGTTCACTTGGTTAGAAGTGCATGGCAAAACAAAACAAAACAACCCACAAACTTGAATTGTCAGGGTCTCTGAGTATAATATTTGTCCACATTCTGTTGTCCACATTCTGTACCCATATCCTAACTTGGAGTCAGCAGGGAGGCTTTCTGAGAGTATTAAAACCACACAAAAATGTAATATGGGGAAGAAAAATCTTTTGAAGACATACAAAATTAAGCAAGGATAATGGGAGTTTTAAATATAGTTTTATACTCAACATCACTGGTGTAAAATGTATTACTCTTCCCTCATAGCTCAGTTGGTAAAGAATCCGCCTGCGATGCAGGAGACCCCAGATTGATTCCTGGGTGGGGAAGATTTGCTGGAGAAGGGATAGGCTACCCACTCCATTATTTTTGGGCTTCCCTTGTGGCTCAGCTGGTAAAGCATCTGCCTACAATGCGGGAGACTCGGATTTGATCCCTGGGTTGGGACGATTCCCTGGAGAAGGGAAAGGTTAGCCACCTCAGTATTCTGGCCTGGAGAATTCCATGGGGTAGCAAAGAGTTGGACAGGACTGAGCGACTTTCCAGAGAAGGCAATGGCACCCCACTCCAGCACTCTTTTGCCTGGAAAATCCCATGGACGGAGGAGCCTGGTGGACTTCAGTCCATGGGGTCGCTAAGAGTCCAACACGACTGAGCGACTTCACTTTCAATTCTCACTTTTGTGCATTGCAGAAGGAAATGGCAACCCACTCCAGTGTTCTTGCCTGGAGAATCCCAGGGACGGGGAGCCTGGTGGGCTGCCATCTATGGGATTGCACAGAGTCGGACACGACTGAAGCAACTTAGCAGCAGCAGCAGCAGCAGAGCAACTTTCAGAGAGAGAGAAATGTTACTCTACAATGTAGGAAAAAGGGAACACAATTTTCTTACCATATTTTCCTTTACTTTTCTCATTGTACGGCTTGCAATGTAAAATTATGTCAATAGAAAGCGACCTGACCTTAGATATGGGGAACCACTATTTACAAGGGATGCATTTTTTGTTCTGCTGGGCTGGGAAACATGGGGGAAGGTGGCACTCAATTAGAATAAGACCTAGAAGAAGAGAAACAAAGATCTAATACATGGCAGGTTGCCTCTCCCAAACATAAAGCAAATACGTTGGATTTCTAACTTTTTTTGAGGACTCTAGTACGTAGTTCCGGAGAAGGCAATGGCACCCCACTCCAGTACTCTTGCCTGGAAAATCCCATGGACTGAGGAGCCTGGAAGGCTGCAGTTCATGGGGTCGCTGAGGGTCGGACACTACTGAGCGACTTCATTTTCACTTTTCACTTTCATGCATTGGAGAAGGAAATGGCAACCCACTCCAGTGTTGAATCGCCTGGAGAATCCCAGGGATAGGGGAGCCTGGTGGGCTGCCACCTATGGGGTCGCACAGAGTCGGACACAACTGAAGTGTCTAGTTCACTAGCAGCAGTATCTAGTTCACTGTTCCTTATAAACTGCTGCTGGTCAGTCGCTAAGTGAAGTCTGATGCTTGGAGACCTCCTGGACTGCAGCATGTCTGGCTCCTCTATCCTTCACTTATCTCCTGAGTTTGCTCATATTCATGTCCTTTGAGTCAGTGATGCTATCTAACCATCTCATCCTCTGCAACCCCTAATTCTTTTTGTCTTTGACCTTTCCCTGCATCCAGGTCTTTTCAAATGAGTAAGATGTTCACATCAGGTGGCCAAAGTAATGGAGTTGCAGCTTCAGCATCAGTCCCACCAATGAACATTCAGGGTTGATTTCTGTTAGGATTGACCGGTTTTGATCTCCTTGGATTGGTTTGCAATTGAAGGGACTCTCAAGAGTCTTCTCCAGTACCACAATTCAAAAGCATCAATTCTTGAGCACTAGCGTTCTTTATGGGAGAAGGCAATGGTAACCCACTCCAGAACTCTTGCCTGGAAAATCCCATGGATGAAGGAGCCTGGTAGGCTGCAGTCCATGGGGTCGCTAAGAGTTGGACACAACTGAGTGACTTCACTTTCACTTTTCACTTTCATGCATTGGAGAAGGAAATGGCAACCCACTCCAGTGTTCTTGCCTGGAGAATCCCAGAGCCGGGGGAGCCTGGTGGGCTGCTGTCTATGGGGTTGCACAGAGTCAGACACAACTGAAGCAATTTAGCAGCAGCAGCAGCAGCAGTAGCTTTCTTTATGCTTCAATTCTCACATCCTTGTAAAATATCTGTTATTAATACTGATGATTTCAATGTAAACATTCAAAATATGTTCACTCTTTCTTCTCACAGTTTCTTGGCTTATCAACACCAATATCTTATTCTAGATTTTGGGTTTGCCATCCTTTCAGGTGACTCTATCATATATTACTATCTACTGGTAATTTTTTATTTTCAATACTTTAAAACTAAATTATAAAATTAGGTTTCTAATTTCTTTTCTTTAATTTTTTCCAGCGTTCTTAGAATATATCTTTATTACAAGTGTTCTGAAATATTTTCCACATATGTGCATTATACACTGAACGTAACTTTCTTTTCTACTAAAATATATTTGACACATAGCATTGTATAAATGTAAAGTGTTCAACATCTTAACTTGATATACTTATACATTATAATGTGATTGCTTGTAGCCCCGGAGAAGGCAATGGCAACCCACTCCAGTACTTTTGCCTGGAAAATCCCATGGATGGAGGAGCCTGGTAGGCTGCAGTCCATGGGGTCGCTAGGAGTCGGACACGATTGAGCAACTTCACTTTCACTTTTCACTTTCACACATTGGAGAAGGAAATGGCAACCCACTCCAGTGTTCTTGCCTGGAGAATCCCAGGGACAGGGAAGCCTGGTGGGCTGCCGTCTACGGGGTTGCACAGAGTTGGACATGACTGAAGCGATTTAGCAGCAGTAACATTTCTATTAGATGCCTTACATCATTATCATTTTTTTTTTTTTTTGCCATGGTTGAAATAATTAGGTTTTAGTTTGTAATGGATAGAGGTTCATAACATTGTACGGGAGGCAGTAATCAAAACCATCCAAAATAAAAAGAAATGCAAAAAGGCAAAATGGTTTTTTGAGGTGGCCTTACAAATAGCTGAGAAAAGAAGAGAAGCTAAAGGCAAAGGAAAAAAGGAAAGATATACCCATCTGAATGCAGAGTTCCAAAAAATAGCAAGGAGAGATAAGAAAGCCTTCCTAGATGAACAATGCAAAGAAATAGAGGAAAACAATAGAATGGGAAAGACTAGAGATCTGTTCAAGAACATTAGAAATACCAAGGGAACATTTCATGCAAAGATGGACACAATACAAGACAGAATTGGTATGGACCTAACAAAAGCAGAAGAGATGACAAGAATACACAGAAGAATTATACAAAGAAAAAAAATTTAATGGCCCAGATAACTATGATGGTGTGATCACTCACCTAGAGACCAACATCTTAGTGTGTGAAGTCAAGAGCACCTTAGAAAGCATCATTATGAACAAAGCTAGTGAAGGTGATGGAATTCCAGCTAAGTTATTTCAAATCCTAAAAGATAATGCTGTCAAAGTGCTGCACTCAATATGGCAGCATATCTGGAAAACTCAGCAGTGGTCATAGGACTGGAAAAAGTCAGCTTTCATTCCAATCCCAAAGAAAGGCAGTGTCTAAGACTGTTCAAACTACAACACAGTTGCAGTGTCTAAGACTGTTCAAACTACAACACAGTTGCACTCATTTCACATGCTAGCAAACGTACTGTTCAAAATTCTCCAAGCCAGGCTTCAACAGTATGTGAACCGTGAACTTCCAGATGTTCAAGCTGGATTTAGAAAAGGCAGAGGAACCAGAGATCAAATTGCCAACATCCATTGGATCATAAAAAAGAGAGAGAGTTCCATAAAAACATCTGTCTGCTTCATTGACTATGCCTTAGACTCTCTGGATCATAACAAACTGTGGAAAATTCTTAAAGAGATGGGAATACCAGACCATCTTACATGCCTCCTGAGAAAGCTGCATGCAGGCCAAGAAGCAGCAGTTAGAAGCAGACATGGAACAAGGGACTGGTTCGAAATTGGGAAAGGAGTACTTCAAGGGTGTATATTGTCACTCTGCATATTTATCTTATATACAGAGTACATCATGAGAAATGCTGAGCTGGATGAAACACAAACTGAAGTCAGGACTGTGGGAAGAAATATCAATAACCTCAGATATGCAGATAGCACCATCCTAATGGCAGAAAATGAAGAGAAACTAAGGAAACTCTTGAAGGTGAAAAGGGAAAGTAAAAGATCTGGCTTAAAATTCAACATTCATAAAGCTAAGATCAAGGCATCTAGTCCCATTGCACTTCATGACAAATAGATGGGAAACAATGGAAACTGTGAAAGACTTTATTTTCTTGGGCTCCAAAATCACTGCAGATGGTGACTGCAGCCATGAAATTAAAAGATGCTCCTTGGAAGAAAAGCTATGACCAAACTAAACAATGTATTAAAAAGCAGAGACATTACTTTAGAGACAAAGGTTCGCCTAGTCAAAGCTATGGTTTTTCCAGTAGTCGTGTATGGATGTGAGATTTGGACCATAAAGAAGGATGAGCACTAAAGAACTGATCATTTCGAATTGTGGTGTTAGAAAAGACTCTTGAGAGTCCCTTGGACTGCAAGGAGATCTAGCTGGTCAATCCTAAAGGAAACCAGTCCTGAATATTCATTGGAAGGATTGATGCTAGATCTGAAGCTGGAATCCTTTGGCTACCTATGTGAAGAGCTGACTCAATAAAAAGACCCTAATGCTAGGAAAGACTGAAGGCAGGAAGAGGAGAGGACAAGATGGTTGGATGGTATCACTGATTCACTGGACATGAGTTTGAATAGACTCTGGGAGATGGTAAAGAACAGGAAGTCTTGGTGTGCTGCAGACCATAGGGTCACAAATAGCTAGACATCGTTGAGTGTCTTAACAACTCTCAACAAGTTAGATTATTGCAATACAGCCTTGTTTTCCAAATTCACTAGAATGCACATTAGTTCTGCTGGGCTTGTTTACTACTTATTGAAAATTTGTACCCTTATCCTTATCCCTCCAATCACACCCTCACCACCATTTTACTCTCTGTTTCTGTGAGTTTGCTTTTTCAGTTTCTCATATGGTGATATTATGTAAGACTGGTCTTTGTCCAATTTATCTCACTTACCAAAATGTTCTTAAGGTCCATCCATGTTGTTGCAAATGGCAAGATGTATTCTTCCTCATAACTGAAATACACAACCACACACACACGTGTGTGTGTATATATATATATACACATACATATATCAGTTCAGTTCAGTTCAGTTCAGTCCAGTCGCTGTCATGTCCGACTCTTTGTGACCCCATGAACCACAGCATACCAGGTCTCCCTGTCCATCACCAACTTCCGGAGTTTACCCAAACTCATGTCCACTGAGTTGGTGATGCCTTCTGTCATCTCCTTCTCCTCCTGCCTTCAATCATTCCCAGCATCAGGGTCTTTTCCAATGAGTCAGCTCTTTGCATCAGGTGGCCAAAATATTGGAGTTTCAGCTTCAACATCAGTCCTTCCAATGAAAACCCAGTACTGATTTCCTTTAGGATGGACTAGTTGGAGCTCCTTGCAGTCCAAGGGACTCTCAAGAGTCTTCTCCAACACCACAGTTCAAAAGCATCAATTCTTCGGCACTCAGCTTTACATACATATATATCTCCACATCATACATCTAATTTTTAATTCTGGCTCCCCAAGCCTATCTTTTCTCATATCCTCATTTATTTTTCTAACAACTCAATTATACTTTAATAGATCAAGTCACATAACCTCAACCTGCATTTAGTCTACTGACTTCTTTGTAGTTCCAGTTGAACATGCATTGTAACCTCAGAACCACTTTGGTTCAAGTAGAATCAAATTTGCATACAAAGGTAAGAATTGAGAATTGTCCTTTATTTTTTATCTGATTCTAGGTTGGTTACAAAGGACCCAGGGCCGACATATCCTTCACCTCCAACTCTCTCTCTATTAAAACTATAGTGGTTGTTACAGAACATTTCACATTTCACTTTCACCTGTTTTCAGGTGATCTTAGCTTGTATTTTACTGAAAAGTTTAGGACTACAAAACTAAGTTAACTAAAATTGCTTATTCCCAATGTCAGCATTTCTTGCTATATTTACCCATAATCTTCTATATTTCATCTCAAGAAGAAATATTTTTCCCTCTTTCTAAAGCTAATTCTTATGATGGAATGTCATAATGAAAAGAATAATATAGCTAAAATCAGAAATCCTGTTTTTTTACTATTTTGAACAAGTCATATTACTTTCTGGGACATTATATATTTAACTTAATAAATGTCATTAGTCTCATGTAATTCTCATGCTTAGTACTTTTACTATATTGCTTGGTATAGAATTTAGAAAAAAATGTATTATGATCTAAATAACTTTTATTTGAAAGCCTATTAAAGGAAGAGATTTTTATTTATGGCTATGAAAGTAATAAATTTAACAATAGCAGCCTTAAAGCATTTTTGTTTAATTGCATTTATCTCTATTATCTCTTTAGAATCTCATTGACTTTGAAGCCTATAAAAATAGCATTAAATTATCTGGCTCAATTCTATATAGTACACATTCCCATTTAAGCCAATCTTTTACACCGCAAAATATTAAATTATAAAACTTTTGCAATATACATTAATTGAACAATGCATATCTCCCAATGTTGGTAAACCTTTCAGTTCAGTTCAGTCACTCAGTCGTGTCCGACTCTTTGCGACCCCATGTATCGAAGCACGCCAGGCCTCCCTGTCCATCACCAAATCCCGGATTTCACTCAGACTCACATCCATCGAGTCAGTGATGCCATCCAGCCATCTCATCCTCTGTCATCCCCTTCTCCTCCTGCCTCCAATCCCTCCCAGCATCAGAGTTTTTTCCAGTGAGTCAACTCTTCGCATGAGGTGGCCAAAGGACTGGAGTTTCAGCTTCAGCATCATTCCTTCCAAAGAACCTTTAACACTGTATTATTCTATAGAATTATTTTTGTATGCTACAAATATATTCAGCACATACTTATTTGAAAATTATAAAATTTAGTATCCAGCATGCACATTTCTCTCTTGTTGACTTTATATTACTGTGAAAATGAACCTTATAATAGTAATTTCTTAGTAAATATTTGTATTCATTATTCACGTTGGCTTGACAACTCTAAATGATACCCTTACACTATCTTAATTCTTGTGTAATTTACTTTTTTCTCAACAGGCACATATACTCCATACCCAAATAAAGAAGATTAATCATAGCAAAGCTCCAAAATATAGCAGCAAGCAAAACAAAATAATGTTTTCTATGAACATTCAGACATACTAATTTGAATGCTACTTAGATGGTACCTTATCATTTTATGAGTAATTATGATAATTGAACTGTAGGCAGCAGCATAGCCTTGTAGCAGCATCTCCCTTTTACTCATGGTAGGAAATCCTTCTAAAGCTAGAAGCAAAATCCTTACTACCTCTTCTAATGTTACGGTTCACTTCTGCAAATGCCCCCGTGTTTCTTTAGTCTACTAGAAACCATTGCCAATTTTTTGTCATTACACCTTCAATCCATTCTTCATATTAGTTTCTTATCTCCTGTTGTTCCTGCCTATGCCCCTGCAAAACTGACACTCAACATATATCTCCAAACATTTAAGCCCAATTCATAGTTTTAGAAAGAAAAAGACTGCTTCTTTCTCTACTCTCTCAGATTCATCTCTGTGTAAACTGTTTTCACCCCCATCTCCTCTAGAAAGCTTTTCACTTATTATCTCTGGGACTTCAAACTGAAAATTTCCCACAGCCTATATATGTTTTTCACTTTCCAGTATATGTGGAACATTACTGTCATTATTGTAAAATATTGATTTTTACATGTACTCTAAAGTGCTGTTAACACGTTCCCTTTTGCAAAATCAATATTTCACAATTTACTACCTAAAGCAGCTGAAATCCCTTAGCATAGCTAAGTAGAGTTTTAAAGACCCATCACAATTTGATGTAACCTTAGCAAAATGGGTTCTCACTCACTTTGTAATGAACATCTCCTTAAATTTCTATTGCTTTTTTTAAAAATTTTGCACTTTTGCAAAGCATTCTTTTCTTAAAAAAAAAAATTTCCAAGTTCATTTGTATACCTGCATCTAAAAACTGTGACTTTTAAAGATTTCCAGAGCAGTATAAATTGAGGAACACATCACTTATTATTTATGACAATTATTTAGCAGCCAGTCTTTTCTACTTCCTGAATTTTAATACAGTTTTGCCTCACATGATAATGCAATTATTGACTTAATTAAAATCATTTGCTCAACTGAAATCCCAAGACAGACAATTATTTTAAGAGTGACTTTATGTCTCCTCTTTGTTTTTAATCCCCCAAAGAGACTCTAATATATTACCTTCTTCTCTTACTCTGTCATCTCTGGTTTTAGTTGAGCATTTGATTATTCCGTTCTCTCCACTTTCTTAGCATATTTGCCATCTTTATTTTTTCATAGTGGCTGTGCTATTTTCAAGGTACTGAAAGCACCTTACCATAGACTATTCCCAATTTCTCTCTCCAAACTCTGTGATAGAATTATCATTAATATCATTTATCTATACACTATAATCACCCAATCATTGTTTTTTATTATTATTTTCAGCAGTTATCAATTATATCATTATTATTAAGAATGGACTTCCCTGATGGCTCAGACGGGAAAGAATCTGCCTTCAGTGCAGGAGATCCATGTTCAATGCCTGGGCCAGGAAGATTACCTGGAGAAGGGAATGACAACCCACTCCAGTATTCTTTTTTTTTTAACAGAATTATTTTTATTTTCTTGCCTGGAGAATTCCATGGACAGAGGAGACTGGACAGAGGACATGACTGAGGGACTATTCTTATTATTAAGAATAAGAAAAACTATTTTGTTTACTTAGTTTCTGAAAAAAGTTTTATTTCTTCTTGACTTTTGAAGGCTAATTTTGTTTAGTGTAGAATTCTACATTGCTGATATTTGTCTTTCAGCCCTTCAACAATCTCATTCTAATCTATTCCTGTTTGGATGTTTGCTCTGGAGTTCAGTGTAATTATTTTCCTTGCTTCTCTTTAGGAAAGGTTCTTTTTTCCAACTTTTTTTCAAGATTTTCTTTTTGTCTTTGACTTTCAACAGTTTACCCTGTGACCTCAACTCTCTGATGAATCTAAAAAAGTCATTGATTTTCAATTTGCTCACAAGTTTTCTTGTGAAGATCAAGCAAGTCATCTTGCTTGATGACTTTCAAGCACTTTAAATACGTCAGACTAAAATCTCTCTTTGCCTACATTATTGTTCTTTTAAAAATTATTTTTAAAAACTTACCAAATTTTATTATGGAGCAATCATGCTATAGGAGATAAGATTTGATTTACCATGACTTAATTAAGGCTTTCATATAAAGTCTTTTAGCATGACTGAAACATTTACATCATATTTTTCAATATTCAGATCTTTTCTGTATCAAGAAGGAAGATATAATAATGAAAAATTCCACTTTGATTTGTGTAAATTTGATGTCACATAGACTTTATACATTTATACATATCGTGCCTTAAGTAAACCAAGACAGGAGATAATTTGACATCTATATTATTTCTCAAGAGAGCATTTAAATATTTATAGATTATTGATGTGTCTCATTTCTAGTGCTGTGCTGTGCTTAGTTGTTCAGTCATGTCTGACATTTTGCGACCCGATGGACTATAGCCTGCCAGGCTCCTCTGTCCATGGAATTCTCCAGGCAAGAATACTGGAGTGAGTTGCCATGCTCTCCTTCAGGGGATCTTCCTAACCCAGGGATCCAACCCAGGTCTTCTGCATTGCAGGTGAATTCTTTACCAGCTGAGCCACGAAGGAAGTCAAAGAAGCCCTATTCATTCCTGCTGCTGCTGCTGCTGCTAAGTTGCTTCCGTCGTATCCAACTCTGTGCGACCCCATAGACGGCAGCCCACCAGGCTCCCCCGTCCCTGGGATTCTCCAGGCAAGAACACTGGAGTGGGTTGCCATTTCCTTCTCCAATGCATGAAAGTGAAAAGTGAAAGAAGTCGCTCAGTTGTGTCCCACTCTTAGTGACCCCATGGACTGCAGCATACCAGGCTCCTTCATCCATGGGATTTTCCAGGCAAGAGTACTGGAGTGGGGTGTCATTGCCTTCTCCAATTCATTTCTAGTATACGTCTAAATCCCACTAAAATGCACCATTGAAGGCCCTTTAAATTCTTGCAGTAAATGTGAATTCCATGATAGTCTTTTTCAATAGTCCTAGGGACTTAAGTTTTTATTTCTACAGATTACCAACAAGGAAAGGAACAATGTAAAGAGAATTTAACTCATCATGTCCATGATATTAAATTTTTAGATTCTTATTGTAAATACCTTGTTAATTGCCTGCATACGTTCTATGGGATAGTGTTTCATTTCTAGGATGGAAAAATTCCCAGAGCATTCAGTAAACATATAGCATTTTAAAGGCAAAGGCCAGCAGCTGTATTAATTCTACATTCAGTGAAAAAAACTGAATGTAGCACTTGAACTTAGAACAAGATGGTCTGAAATGCATTCTGTATGTCAGATATAAAGTCCAAGTATTTATAGCAAACTGTGCATGGTAGAAGTTTTTTGTCACAGTATGTGATGTGGCTTTAGTATGTGTGGAAGAAATATTTATGACAGTTGTGTTATAAACTAGAGAAAAGTCAGGGGACATATGTAAGATTTTTATACTTAAACTGGTAAAATATCAATATCAGCAGGTCTTGGTAAGTTATGTATTTACAATGCAAAACCTAAAGCAAACAGTAAAAAAAAAAAAACATTACAAAAATATACTCATGAATAGTATAGATAAATCAAATTATAAGTTCTTAAAAGTTTAAATAATTCATATGAAGGTTATAAAGGGAAAATGGAAAAAATGAAAAATAGAACAAACACAAAAGAAAAAAGAAAGTATCAGAAATAAATTTAAACATTTAATATTTACATTTAATGCCAATTTTAAAAGGGATATATGCCTATGGCATAGTACTCAGTAATAAAAAAGCAACAGATGGTTGATATGCAAAAAATCTTAGGTAGACTTCAGGATATCATGCAGATTGAAAAAAAAATCAAAATTCCACATATCATATGATTCAATGGATATAACAGTCTTAAAATTATAGAGATAGAAAATGATTAGTTTTTGCCAGTATATAAACATGGTAAGGGATGTGAGGGGGTGTGACTATAAAGGGTTAACATTAAGAGGGGTCTTACAGTGATGGAATAGTGTGTGTCTTGATTGTGGTGGTGATTACACAGCACTGCGTATATAAATATGCACTAACTAAAAAACATTGTCAAATTCCCATTTGTGATAGCTTATTATACTAGATAAGATTTAGACACTGGGGGAAACCAGATACAATTCACATGAGACACTTCTGTACTAATTTCATGATTTTCCATGAATATTTAATTTTTTCAAAATGCAAAGTTTTTTTTAAGAGCTGTTTATGCCCTCACTAATTGACAATGATACACATTCACTTGAACTTGATCTGTGTTCTCATTTGTAGTCCATTTTAGCAAGACTTAAAAGAAGGTTGGCATTAACTATAGAATATCTGGGAAGCCGGATATACCCCAGCTACTCCAAGAAGAGAGTCCAAGCTTGCATTTGCTCAAAGAAGCCTGATTCTCTCTAGTTATTCAAGAAATTCATGGTTGAGAATAAGAACAAGTAATTGGAGAGTTTGAATACTGGCCTTTAATTTCCTTGACCTTCACTTGCAAAGGTAATACAATTTGATTTAGGGCATTAACTCCTTAGGTGTTTATGCTTTTGACATTGAACTCCAAGGAAATTTAGTCTCAACTAAATTTCTGCCTCAGAATTCAATAATGGTAGGGAATTCATATTCAATTTGGGATTTGTCGACAGTTGCTGGATCATGAAGCATTTGATCAGAGAAGCAGAAACACTATGAGAACTAAGGAATCATTGATTTATTATAGTAATTAGAATCACACAATTCAGAGAAGAAGAGTTAAAGTGTGGTAAAAATGGAGAGTGACATTATCAGAGAAAAGTCACTAACCACCTCTCATGAAACCCTAAAACATGTGGAAAACTAGGAGCTTCCGGAGAAATCTGGGAAGCTGGCATAGTCACTTGCTAGAGTCGGATCACCAAGGGAAATGCCTGATTGGGTCAATGAAGACTGCTGTCTGTGTCTGCTGGTGGGCCTGCGGTAACTGGTCACTGGGAAGAAGGGTTAGGGATAAGACAGGGGAATGGAGACAGCATCAGTCTGACAGGACTGCAGCATATTCCTCTGAGCTTGCAGTAGATTAAGGGCAGGCATCAACCTCTGGCTCCATCTGCCTCTGTCTCTGCTTCCAATCCCTAGGACCTCAAGAGAAGATGAGTGATGCTTTACTTCCATTCTCCAACATGTGTCTCTTTTGGACAATTCTGATTTGGAATCATAGTGGAGAAGGAATTCTGGGAAACATAATTCTACTTTAGCTAAATCGACACTATCTGAAACCTCCAGTTACTGTTTAAAATCAGACTGTTTTCTTGCTGACTTTGCTGATCTACTGATGCAACATGTTTGAAAAAAGAAAAAGGTGGGTGTAATCTGAGAGACAGCTTTCCAGATGGTTCAGAGGTGAAGAATCTGCCTGCAAGTGTAGGAAACACCAGAGACACGGGTTCGATCCCTGGGTTGGAAAAATCCCTTGCAGGAGGAAATGGCAACCTGCTCCAGTATTCTTGCAGTAAAATCCAATGGACAGAGGAGTTTGGCGGGCTCAGTATATGGTGTCACAAAGAGTTAAATGCAACTCAGCACACACATACACATAAATTGAAAGAAGAAATAAAATTGGACATAACATTTTCAGACTTGAATAAAGTGTTTATGGAACTGATTTAATAAACACTGTTTTGATACATTTTTCTGCCTTGTAGAGATACAATCCATCTTGTCCATCAATACTCTTTGAGGAGTGTATTATGTAGCAGTAGTTTGCATGGATGGAAAGGCCTCCCAAAAGTCTAAAGAAGACTTGTCAACTACCCAAATATACAACAAAGATATTTCTATTTGATTATAGGCTTCATGTTTTAGGGAGATAGATTAATAGAGAAAGAGTTTTGGAATACAGGGAGAGAAGCTGATTATTCTGATACTCAATGTTTCCAGATCAATGTAGAGGTATCTGTGAGTATGATGCTTCTGGCCTCCTCCAATTTCTTAGTATTTTGGTTTCTAGAGAAGGAGTAATACATGTTTGACGTATTTGTATAAAGATTTGGACATGTGTCCAGCCACACCATCATAGTTTTCTAACAGAAACAGTTTCCCAGAGGAAATATGATTTTACTCTGAGGAAATCTGTGGTTTTACAGGCCACCTGTCCCTGCACCAATCTAAGTCAAATGCTCAGGAATATGAAAATATAAAAAACAAACAAACAAACAAAAAAAACCTTACTATATATATATATTTTTTTTTTAACTTTCTGCCTGAGTCCTTATTTCTATCTATTGCTTCAGAACTTGTGTGAGAAACATTGATAAGATTTCTTAGCCTTCTTAATTGCTATCAACTTGTTAAAATTTCTGTTACTTAAAGGTGAAATTCAAGCTAAATAATAGAGCATTTTTCCTCTGAAGAAGGCTCTTACTCATGGAAGAACAGGTAACTTAACTGACTGAAATGTTGGAGCAGTATTCATTGCCCTTATATATACATATATATTAGTAAATAAGGCTGCTATTATTTCCAGAGATCAAATTACAAACATCTGCTGGATCACTGAAAAAGCAAGAGTTCCAGAGAAACATCTACTTCTGCTTTATTAACTACGCCAAAGCTTTTGTGTGTATCACAACAAACTATGGAAAATTTTTAAAGAGATGGGAATACCAGACCATCTTACCTGCTTCCTGAGAAATCTGTATGCAGGTCAAGAAGCAAAACTTAGAGCCAGAAATGGAACAGACTGATTCCAAAAGGGGTACCTCAAGGCTATATATTGTCAACCTGCTTATTCAACTTATATGAAGAGCACATCATGAGAAACACTGTGCTGGATGAAGCACAAGCTGGAATCAATATTGCCAAGAGAAATAATAACCTCATTATGCAGATGACACAATTTTTATGGTAGAAAGCAAAGAGGAACTAAAGAGCCTCTTGATGAAAGTGAAAGACGAGAGTGAAAGAGCTTGTTTAAATCTCAAAATTTAGAAAAATTAGATCATGGCACATAGTCCCATCATCTCAGTTCAGTTCAGTCACTCAGTCGTGTCTAGCTCTTTGCAACCCCATGAACTGCAGCATGCCAGGCCTCCCTGTTCATCACCAACTCCTGGAATTCACTCAAACTCATGTCCATCGAGTCGGTGATGCCATCTAGCCATCTCATCCTCTGCCATCCCCTTCTCCTCCTGCCCTCAATCTTTCCCAGCATCAGGGTCTTTTCCAATGAGTCAACTGGCCAAAATATTGGAATTTCAGCTTTAGCAACATTCCTTTCAAAGAACACCCAGGACTGATCTCCTTTAGAATGGACTGGTAGGATCTCCTTGCAGTCCAAGGGACTCTCGAGTCTTCTCCAACACTACAGTTCAAAAGTATCAATTCTTCAGTGCTCAACTTTCTTCACAGTTCAAGTCTCACATCCATACATGACTACTGGAAAAACCATAGCCTTGACTAGATGGACCTTTGTTGGCAAAGTAATGTCTCTGCTTTTGAATATGCTATCTAGGTTGGTCATAATATTCCTTCTAAGGAGTAAGCGTCTTTTAATTTCATGGCTGCAATCACCATCTGCAGTGATTTTGGAGCCCCCAAAAATAAAGTCTGACACTGTTTCCCCATCTATTTGCCATGAAGTGATGGTACCAGATGCCATGATCTTAGTTCTCTGAATGTTGAAATTTAAGACAACTTTTTCACTCTCCTCTTTCACTTTCATCAAGAGGCTTTTTAGTTGGCCTTCACTTTTCTGTCACAAGGGTGGTGTCATCTGCATATCTGAGGTTCTTGATATTTCTCCCGGCACTCTTGATTCCAGCTTGTGCTTCTTCCAGCCCAGCATTTCTCATGATGTACTCTGCATCTAAGTTAAATAAACAGGGTGACAATATACAGCCTTGACTTACTCCTTTTCCTATTTGGAATCAGTCTGTTGTTCCATGTCCAGTTCTAACTGTTGCTTCCTGACCTGCATATAGGTTTCTCAAGAGGCAGGTCAACTGGTCTGGTATTCCCATCCCTTTCAGAATTTTCCAGTTTATTGTGATCCACACAGTCAAAGGCTTTGGCATAGTCAATAAAGCAGAAATAGATGTTTTTCTGGAATTCTCTTGCTTTTTCCAGGATCCAGCAGATATTGGCAATTTGATCTCTGGTTCCTCTGCCTTTTCTAAAACCAGCTTGAACATCTGAAAGTTCAGGATTCATGTATTGCTGAAGCTTGGCTTGGAGAACTTTGAGCATTACTTTACTAGCATGTGAGATGAGTGCAATTGTGTGGTAGTTTGAGCATTCTTTGGCATTGCCTTTCTTTGGAATTGGAATGAAAACTGATCTTTTCCAGTCCTGTGGCCACTGCTGAGTTTTCCAAATTTGCTGGCATAATGAGTGCAGCACTTTCATAGCATCATCTTTCAGGATTTGAAATAGCTCAACTGGAATTCCATAACCTCCAGTAGCTTTGTTTGTAGTGATGCTTCCTAAGGTCCACTTGACTTCACATTCCAGGATGTCTGGCTCTAGGTGAGTGATCACACCATTGTGATTATCTTGGTCGTGAAGATTTTGTTTGTACCATTCTTCTGTGTATTCTTGCCATCTCTTCTTAATATCTTCTGCTTCTGTTAGGTCCATACCATTTCTGTCCTTTATCGAGCCCATCTTTGCATGAAATGTTCCCTGGTATCTCTAATATTTTTGAAGAGATTTCTAGTTTTTCCCATTCTGTTGTTTTCCTCTATTTCTTTGCATTGATCACTGAGGAAGGCTTTCTTATCTCTCCTTGCTATTCTTTGGAACTCTGCATTCAGATGCTTGTATCTTTCCTTTTCTCCTTTGCTTTTTACTTCTCTTCTTTTTACAGCTATTTGTAAGGCCTCCCCAGACAGCCATTTTGCTTTTTTGCATTTCTTTGTCTTGGAGATGGTCTTGATCCCTTTCTCCTGTACAATGTCAAGAACCTCAGTCCGTAATTCATCAGGGACTCTGTCTATCAGATCTAGTCCCTTAAATCTATTTCTCACTTCCACTGTATAATCATAAGGGATTTGATTTAGGTCATACCTGAATGGTCTAGTGGTTTTCCCTACTTTCTTCAATTTAAGTCTGAATTTGGCAATAAGGCGTTCATGATCTGAGCCACAGTCAGCTCCCAGTCTTGTTTTTGCTGACTGTATAGAGCTTCTCCATCTTTGGCTGCAAAGAATATAATCAATCTGATTTCAGTGTTGACCATCTGGTGATATCCATGTCTAGAGTCTTCTCATGTGTTCGTGAAAGAGGGTGTTTTCTATAACCAGTGAGTTCTCTTGGCAAAACTCTATTAGCCTTTGCCCTGCTTCATTCCATATTCCAAGGCCAAATATGCCTGTTATTCCAAGTGTTTCTTGACTTCTTACTTTTGCATTCCAGTCCCCTATAATGAAAAGTACATCTTTTTTAGGTGTTAGCCTGGAGAATCCCATGGACAGAGGAACCTGGCAGGCTACACAGTCCATAGGGTTTCACAGAGTCAGACATGCCTGAAACAACATTACGCAGCAAGTACTTTTTGGGACGCTGAGGGACTTAACCCATATCGCATACTAACATATTATCACTGGTTAATATCTGACCTCCACCTCTGACTACAGACAGAGGTACTCTACACAAGCTTCTTGGGGATAGAGGACTTCCCATGGCAAACAGATGGGGAAAGAATGTAAACAGTGACTGACTATATTTGGGGGCTCCCAAATCACTGCAGAATATGACTACAGCCATGAAATTAAAAGACGCTTGCTAGCCATTTTCTCAGCCATATGTATATATGTATGTATTATTGTATAAGAGGGGGATGATACTGAGAATTAGCAATCTCTACCATAATGCCTGGCTTGGATGTCTGGTTACATCTGATTTGGTTCCGAAAGGGTCAGTGTGTTTTCTCTTCTGTTCTATAAATGATTGGGAGACTGCGTAAGAGCTCAGGCCGCACTTTCTCATTACTGACCAAAGAATACATGTCTTCTCATCCAACTCTTGCTTTTTTGTCCATGTGGCAGACTGCAATGCTCTATGTGCACACATTTTACTCCATTACCAGCTTTAATCAATTCATTAGTTGGAGTTAACATCAAATTTGGGAGTGGGAATATTCATTGATTTCAAGTTCAAGCTTTGGTCTTCAAAATCCAGTTATAAAATCCAAATCCAGTTATAAAAAAGTAATAAAAAATCCAGTTATAAAAAAAGATACCTATGTTTTAGTGCTCAATTTTTTGTCTATTTTATGAATTTGTCCAGAGCAGCTAGGGAAAAGAAAGGAATACTTGAATGATACTCCAACATTTATTAATTTCTTTGATCCTGAGAACAACACAGTAAATTAGGTGAGGCAGTATTGCTTTTTCTGTATAAATGTGAGGGGAAAAAAAAAATATATCAAGAGAGTTCACTTTAAGGAGAGAGTACTTCAGAACTTACAGAAAATCAAAAGGTACACTCTCTGGGAAATTTAACTACAGCTTTGTTTTCCTGGTGGCTCAGATGATAGAGCGTCTGTCTACAATGCGGGAGACCCGGGTTTGATCCCTGGATCAGGAAGATCCTCTGGAGAAGGAAATGGCAACCCATTCCAGTATTCTTGCCTGGAAAATTCCATGGATGGAGGAGCATGGTAGGCTACAGTCCATGGGGTTGAAAAGAGTCGGACACGACTGAGCGACTTCATTTTCACTTTTGATTATTTGCTTATTTACTTATAATAGTACACAGAAAGATAACTGGAAATATTTTTAAAACATCATAATATCTATATAAGGATACAGAAACATTAATGACAATGGAGTGAGAAAAGAATGTGGCTTTGGAGTATGACTATTGACATTGACTCTGGTTGTCCACTTCTTACTATAACTAAGTATATATGGATAATTTAACTCTCAGAACTTCTGTTTTCATAATACATGGTTGAGATGATATTGGTTCATAAAATTATTAGGAAGATTAAGTAAGAAGTAATATGAAAACACCTATCCCAGTATTTAACATATCACAATACTAAATGTAACTTAATTTCATCCCAATAACATAAACCCAAGACAGATTTGAATAAATTAAATTAGAACACATCTATTTTATTTCATAACAAACAACCCATTGTTTTAAGCTTTTTATTTACAGATATATATTATAACACTATGTTTTCCAATTACTGGCCAGCAGTAGAAAATTAATAAATATTCAATATTCATTATGAAGGAGTCTAGTATCTTGCATCAAAAGCAAAAGTACAAGCTTAGTAACATAAAACATTTGAAGACATTATTACATTAATTTGAGAGAAATTCTGAATATATGTATTTTGGCACTGATATAAAAATGACAACATTTTCATAAACTTTCTCTTGAAATTATTTTTCGAAACAGATGTTGGGTATCTGATGAGTTTAGTAGTTCTTATACCTTTATATTAAAGTTGACAAAGATAATGTCACTATATTGGTGAGTGAGTTAATTTTAAATAATTAGAGCTTGATGCTCTCTGAGATTTCTTCCAGGGTTAAAATAATTCTTATTATAATTTTGCTGCAAAGATTTCTAAGGAAATTTTTTCCCTTTTCTTTTCTCAAGCAAGAACAATAAAAAACATTCAATAACGTTCACAAAATCATTCCCATATCTGTTGCAATAATGATATCATGGAAATGACTATCACTTATAAAATACATTTCATTTTACAGTCCTTGATAGATTTCCTATTGTATTGCTACTTGTCAATTCCATCCTTGTCCAACCTAAGATCCTATAGTTCCTCTGTTTTCTTCTACATAAATCCAAATATTAAATATTATTCTTTGCTTAAGAACATGTTATAGCAAACAAATTTCATGGTGTACAAGAAAATATTTCTTTTATGTATTACTGAAAATGATATAACCCTGGAGAAGGAAATGGCAACCCAATCCAGTATTCTTGCCTGGAGAAACCCATGGACAGAGGAGCCTGGCAGGCTACAGTTCACGAGGTTGCAAGAGTCAGACGTGACTTGGTGACTAAACCACCACCACCACCAATTACGATATAAGGAAACTGTATAAGGAAAAACTGCAAGGTCTATATGGAAATACAGAGAAAAGAATATATCAGATTTGTGATAGTAATGCTGATTCTGATAGAATTTTTTTTTTTTTTTTCAAATTGTTATGTTTGTTGAAGGATGTTATGAGATTAAGTTTGGGTGAATGAGTAGAAGAAAGGAGATAAATTAGATACTCATCAGTGGCAGGAGGAAATGAGATCAGAGAGGGAGGGGAACAATTCAAAGGAGACCAAGGTAGCTCAGATGGTAAAGAATCTGCCTGTGGTGCAGGAGACACGGGTTTAATTCCTGAGTTGGGATGATCCCCTGGAGAAGGAAATGGCAACCCACTCCAGTAGTCTTCCCTGGAGAATTCCATGGACAGCCAGGCTACAGTTCATGGAGTCACAAAGAGCTGGACACAACTAAGCAACTAACAGACACACAAGGGAGCAAAACGTATTTAAGTAACAAGCCTGGCCAAACAACAAAGTTTCTTCGGTAGAAAGGACCCTAATTGACATCTTCTGAGAAATGAAGAGAAAATGAGAAGTGCACAAATCAAACTATATGATAGTGAAAGATGGTGACAAACTCAAACAGAATTAAATAGGAAGAAAGTTAATAGGAAGAATTATACATAATACAACTGTAATATACAAAATTGTTATACTATATTGTGTAAAGTGACACATTATTACACTGAAGTTATATTCAGGTGAATCATAAGTATGATACAATTTTGTGGGCACAGTTTAGTAAAAAATATCATCTCACTTGAACCAGTTAGAAGTTAGAAATAAAATATAATGAATTCATTTGATATACAAAATACTATTGTATTTGGATGAAATAGAATGATATAAAGGAACTCTGGATGAATTGTAAAGAAAGATACTGAGAAAAAGGACACACAAAAAAGTTTAGAAATAATTTCTAGGTTAGTGTAAGTGCATCTCTAGGTAAGTGTAAGTGCATCTGTGTAAGACAACACTTCAAACAGGAGAAGTTGGTCCTTCGGGAAAATACATTCTGTTCAGTCTTTGTTAAAAGCAGAAAGTGGGTGTGTAGAAACAAGAGTGCAGTATCTTCAGCTGGAACAAATGATATGTTCATTTCAAAAGAAGAACATGTCTGATGTAAGAAACAATCAAATGCCTCTGTGGCTAGAAGCTTTGGGAAAGATTTCTTACAGAGTATCATGAGTATAATATGATACTACAATAAATCCTATTGAAATCACCCTCTCTTTGAGGGATTATATAATCATTGTTCTTGCTGAAATGCTGCTTTTTTTCCAGAAAGGTGTATGCTTTTGCTGCTATCTGAGGCAGATTGTCACCTATGCATCAATTGTTTGTTTTTCAGTACCTACCAAGTGCTTTGTGTTAGGCACACTGAACTATAAAGATGAGGAAACAATGCCCTCTTTCTGAGGTCATGGACAGTTATTAGTGAGGTTGACTAACACATTTAAAATAATAATAGATAATCCTTGATTAGAGACTAGCAACTTAATCTGCCCAGGGGATGCAGGGTAGATATCAGTTGACTTGCATTTGACCTGAGACTTGAAGGATAAGTACACATCACCTCACATAAAGAGTTGTATTCTTTGCCATGACACAAATGGTAGAAATCATGCTAAGGACTCACTGATCTATTGACTATAGACTAAGAATGAATCACACAACATTTTCTTGAGTATTGGATTTTTAAATAACTTGAAGATATTCATTTTGAAGCTATATAACAAGATGAAGAATATTATCATAAAATGGCATTGCAGTTGAGAATGTCTGTGGTACATCTGTAGTATACTCCCTCTGTTGTGAGTCAAGTGTATCTAGATATGTAGTATTAGCTTTTCCAGGGAGAAATCCTTCAGAATTCCAAGTTCTGTGACTGAATTTTGCCTATCCACTTGACTGAAGTAGGCTGGACTGTGGCAAGGTCTTGCATCGACCCTGCTATATGTCCTAAATAAATACTGAATGCTATCCTAGATTATAGTTGAAAACTCCATGGGAAAGGGTACTTGATGTAGCATATTGCTTTGGCTATAGGAGACACCTATGCTATACTATTGGGCTTCTCAGGTGGCACAGTGGTAAAACATCCAACTCCTGCCAATGCAGGAGATGCAGGAGATGCAGGCTTGATCCCTAGTTGGGGAAAATCTCTTGATGTAGGAAATGGCAATCCACTCCAGTATTCCTGCCTGGAAAATTCCATGGACAGAGGAGCCTGGCAGGCTAGAATCCATAGGGTCACAAAGAGTCAGACAGAACTGAGCAACTGAGCATGCTGTATTCAGTTCAGTTCAGTCACTCCTTTGTGTCCGACTCTTTACAACCCCATGAATTGCGGCACACTAGGCTTCCCTGTCCATCACCAACTCCAGGAGTTCACTCAGACTCACATCCATTGAGTCGGTGGTGCCATCCAGCCATCTCATCCTCTGTCGTCCCCTTCTCCTCCTGCCCCCAATCCCTCCCAGCGTCAGAGTCTTTTCCAATGAGTCAACTCTTCGCATGAGGTGGCCAAAGTACTGGAGTTTCAGCTTCAGCATCATTCCTTCCAAAGAACACCCAGGACTGATCTCCTTTAGAATGGACTGGTTGGATATCCTTGCAGTCCAAGGGACTCTCAAGAGTCTTCTCCAACACCATAGTTCAAAAGCATCAATTCTTTGGCACTCAGCTTTCATCACAGTCCAACTCTCACAATCCATACATGACCACTGGAAAAACCATAACCTTGACTAGACGGACCTTTGTTGGCAAAGTAATGCTTTAATATACTATTACATTACTATAATATAATAATATAATATAATATTGTATTGTATTATATTATACATGCTGTACTATATTATACCACATCACCCCATACTATATTCCATACTATACCATACTATATACTATATTGGATGTGACAATTACTTTATATAAGCATAGTATTAAAATGAGCTATTTAAATTTGGGCTTTGGTTTTTAACCTATGAATTAAATTTTCAGGAGAGCTGAAGAAGATATAATTAAATTCATGACCATAGCACACATACTCACACCATTCATACCGCCATGCACACATGAAGAATGGCAAATCATAAAGAATAAAGCTGTC
Organism: Bos indicus; assembly: GCF_029378745.1. NCBI lineage: Eukaryota > Metazoa > Chordata > Mammalia > Artiodactyla > Bovidae > Bos > Bos indicus. The sequence continues at coordinate 17,201,674 of NC_091775.1, read as the reverse complement.
TCTGTTTCGTTTACAAAAAATAGCAGTATTGCACATTTAAGTTGAAATATCAAAAATATGATTTGAAATTTATCTTCACAGTCTTACATGAACATTCACTATGACTCAACATCATTTAATGCTTCTATGAATACATAGACATTTTTGAGATTTAAGTTAAATAATTTAAGAAATTCAAATGTGTGTGTTTAAAGCAAGATATCATTTCAAAGACCAAATATTAAAGACACAGATTGTATGGTTCCACTTACATGAAATGTCCAAAAATAGCAGATTTTTGGAGTCAGAAAGTAGATTGGCCCATGTCTGAGGCTAGAGGTTGAGATGGAAATTAACAGAAGATGGACAGAAGGTATGATGAAATTCTCTAAAGCTATATTATGGGGATGATTGTACAAATTGGTGAAATTACTAAAAATTATTGATTTGTATATTTAGGTAAATTTTATGATATGGATTAATTTTATGATAAACTGTATTGCTTAATGTTATTTTGAAATGAAAAAGAAAGTTAAATATAATATGCCCCAAATAAACATGGAAACAAAATTAGTATTTTTGTAAATTAGTATTTATTTTACCTTATGAATAGTTTCTTAAAGCTTTTAAGGGTAAAATGTTTTCCCAACTGATATCTCAATAAAATGACAGATTTCTCTATAGTTTGACATTTGTTGTAATGAAATTATTACAACTTTTCACTTATAGTTCACATTCATGTCTATATTCATATTTCATAATCATAATTCTTACTATTTTAGCAATGGTAAAATATATTACCAATAGAACACACGGCAGTTAACCAATCATCTCTTGATAAACATTTGGCTGTTTACACAAAGAAACCCTTTAATTAGGATATTGTTACATGTGTTCATTGAGACATTATAAACATTTCTTTTGATATATATTTGCCATTGGTTAAAATATGGACCATGTTCATATTCTTCATCTTACAAGTTTTCATACTTTGCCTATATGTAGGATGATTTACTTAATATGGTTATCCTCTACTGCTGAATATGGTGAACTGTTTTCCACTTTTTCCTCTCTTAAATCTGGAGATTGCCGACAGCTCTGACGTGCAAAGTCAGGTTTTGTCAAATGTGGCTTCCAAAGAAGGTGAGGGCATTGTCGTTAGGTTAGAGAAATCTAATTCTAAAAAAGGGAAGCCTTTTCTGAAGTACATGTAACTAAGCTAGCATTACTTTTTCTAGCAAGGCAGTATACTCAGTGTCATTACATAAACATCATCTGCTTTGCTTTGCTTTTTGCTCTTTAGTTATGAAGGCCCCCAATTAACTTCAGCTGGATGTGAACTTCAAGCTTCACCTTAGTGGGATAAGAGACAGGGAGATCTCATTTTGCAACTGTTTTGTTGAGACTTTCCAACCCTCATTTGCTTTTGCTCCACCCTTAACTCCTCCAACTTTTGCATTGGTGACTCAGCATCTGGAACTTCTCTGGCACGTATGTGTAGACGTTATTGTACATACACATATCCATATACTTACACACAATGTTCTTAAAGAAAAATGAGCTCCTTTACTTAACTAGCATAGTTTAGCAATAAGTTACATATAAATACACATCATATTGGGGGTTTCTCAGGTAGCTTAAGTGATAAAGAATCTACCTGCCAAAAGAGACACAGGTTTGGTCCCTGGGTCAGGAAGATCCCCTGGAGTAGGAAATAGCAACACACTCTAGTTTTTTTTTTTTTTTTTTTCCTAAAAAATTCCATGGACAGAGGAGTCCACAGGTTCTTGAAGAGTTGGCACGATTGAGCTACTGAGCATGCCCATATTTGTTGAATTCTTCTTTCCACCAAGAACATATTTGACTCTCCCTATGGAATTTAATACAAAATTAAAATACATTCTTGGTATTAAACTCAAAATCTAAGATGTCTATGTGATAAACATCGGTCTTTACATTATATTTGTATGTGGCTTCTCTTGATCCAGAGATCCATTAACTTAATAGTCAGTATACAAAGATGGAATAAGGGGAAAATAAACTGCAATAAATAGCCCTATTTAAAGTGTGAAGAAATAAAGGATACCCTGAGTCACTGGCCTTAAGGACATCTGCAGTCTTGAGAAGAAATTACGATGTGAGTGTACAGCCCCTAGAAGTGGCGAGTAAGATTCAAGTTTTAAGATTGTGGGGGGAAGTATTTTTAATTATTTTTCTCCTCGACCAGAGCCTCCATTGTCCGTGAAGTGTTTTTTTCTAATACTTCTTGAAAAAGTATTGTGAAAAAGTCTGACCTTCCTTTAGAGGCTGTGTGGATTTCTCATCACTGTTCTACTTACTCATAGAAGTTCGGGAGCTCAAAGAAGGTATTTTTAAACATTTTATTAAGAAAAAGGTCTTTGTTGTTGTTCAGTCACTAAATCCTATCTGACTCTTTGCACCCCATGGACTACAGCACACCAGGCTTCCCTGTTCTTCATTATCTCCCAGAGTTTGCTCAAACTCATGTCCATCAAGTCAGTGATGCCATCCAAACATCTCATCCTCTGTCACCTCCTTCTCCTCCTGCCTTCTGTCTTTCCCAGCATCAAGGTCTTTTCTAATGAGTAGGTTCTTCACATCAGGTGGCCAAAGTATTGGAGCTTCAGCCTTAGCATCAGTCCTTCCAATACATATTCAAAATTGCAGATTTGAGATAATTTCCTGGTAAATATACCTACCAACTATCAGACGTATGGCTTAGTTTCATTGAGTTAGACAAGGCTGTAGTCCATATGATCAGACTGGCTAGTTGTCTGTGATTGTGGTTTCAGTCTGTCTGCCCTCTGATGCCCTCTCTCAGTGCCTACAGTCTTACTTGGGTTTCTCTTACCTTGCACCTGGGGTATATCTTCACAGCCTCTCCAGCAAAGCTCAGCCACTGCTCCTTACCTTGGACGTGGGGTAACTCCTCTCAGCCGCTGCCCCTGACCTTGGACAGGGGGTGGCTCCACTAGGCTGCGCTCATGCGCCATCGCAGCTGCTGCACTAGTGCGCCGTGCACTCATGCATGCGTGAAAGAGATTTTCACAACCTAGATAATCATGAAGGTGTGATCACTTACACTCACCTAGAGCCAGACATCCTGGAATGTGAAGTCAGGTGGGCCTTAGGAAGCATCACTACAAACAAAGCTAGTGGAGATGATGGAATGCCAGTTGAGCTATTTCAAATTCTAAAAGATGATGCTGTGAAAGTGCTGCACTTAATATGTCAGAAAATTTGGAAAACTCAGCAGTGGCCACAGGACTGGAAAAGGTTAGTTTTCATTCCAATCCCAAAGAAAGGTAATGCCAAAGAATGCTCAAACTGCCACATGATTGCAACATCTCACATGCTAGTAAAGTAATGCACAAAATTCTCCAAGCCAGGCTTCAGCAATATGTGAACCGTGAACTTCCTGATGTTCAAGCTGGTTTTAGAAAAGGCAGAGGAACCAGAGATCAAATTGCCAACATCTGCAGGATCATCAAAAAAGCAAGAGAGTTCCAGAAAAACATCTGTTTCTGCTTTATTGACTATGCCAAAGCCTTTGACTGTGTGGATCACAATAAACTGTGGAAAATTCTGAAAGGGATGGGAATACCAGACCACCTGACCTGCCTCTTGATAAACCTGTATACAGGTTAGAAAAGAACAGTTAGAACTGGACATGGAACAACAGACTGGTTCCAAATAGGAAAAGGAGTAAGTCAAGGCTGTATATTGTCACCCTGCTTATTTAATTTATATGCAGAGTACATCATGAGAAATGCTGGGCTGGAGGAATCACAAGCTGGAATCAAGATTGCCAGGAGAAATATCAATAACTTCAGGTATGAAGATGACACCACCCTTATGGCAGAAAGTAAAGAAGAACTAAAGAGCCTCTTGATGAAAGTGAAAGTGGAAAGTGAAAAAGTTGGCTTAAAGCTCAACATTCAGAAAATGAAGATCATGGCATCCAGTGCCATCACTTCATGGGAAATAGATTGGGAAATAGTGGAAACAGTGGATAACTTTATTTTTCTGGGCTCCAATATCACTGCAGATGGTGATTGCAGCCATGAAATTAATAGACGCTCCTTGGAAGGAAAGTTGTGACCAACCTAGACAGCATATTCAAAAGCAGAGACATTACTTTGCCAACAAAGGTCCATCTAGTCAATGCTATGGTTTTTCCAGTAGTCATGTATGGGTGTGAGAGTTGGACTATAAAGAAAGCTGAGCACTGAAGAATTGATGCTTTTGAACTGTGGTGTTGGAGAAGACTCTTGAGAGTTCCTTGGACTTCAAGGACATCCAACCAGTCCATCCTAAGGGAGATCAGTCCTGGGTCTTCATTGGAAGGACTGATGTTGAAGCTAAAACTCCAATACTTTGGCCCCCTGATGTGAAGTGCTCACTCTTTGGAAAAAGACCCTGATGCTGGGAAGGATTGAGGGCAGGAGGAGAAGGGGACAACAGAGGTAGAGATGGTTGGATAGTATCACCGAGTCAATGGACATGGGTTTGGGTGAACTCCGAGCGTTGGTGATGCATAGGGAGGCCTAGGGTGCTGTGGTTCATGGGATTGCAAAGAGTCAGACACGACTGAGCGACTGATCTGAACTGAACTGACTGAATCAGACTTAATATATATGAAAGTAAATTAAGAATATCAACGTATTTCACCTGAATACATTAGCATTCACATCATTATCTTGAGCTCAAAAATTATTCATATTTGAACATAAATTTTATGTTTATTGCTCATTTGCTGAGTTTTGATCAATGCATTTATCCCTATAACTCAAAGTCCTATCAAGTTATTGAATATAACTATCATTCCAGAAGATTTTCTTTTTTTTTTCTCTAATCAATCCCTGCCCCTCACTCACCGTACCCAAAACGTATGTATATCTGAATTTTTCATAAAGGTAATCATCTAACACTCTTTTTCTATAACTCTTAAACTCAGCTTAATGCCTTTGAGTTTCTTTGAAGTTAATTCATGCATCAATAATATGTTTTCTTTTATTTCTGAGCAATATTCCATTATCTGAATAGGTCTAATTTAGTTTTCCATTGTTCTATTAATGGGCTTCTGCCCAATTTCCATTTTTCCATTTTTGATGATAATTAATTGATCACTATATATATTCTTATTCAAGTCTTTCTGTGAATAAATGTTCTCATCCACCTTGAATAAATATATCTAGGAGTACAATTTCTAGTCATAAAATAGGTAGTTTTTTCCATTTTGTTTTTATTTGATTTTCTTATACAGTAAGCAAATTGTAATTTTTTCAAAGTAGTTGTACCAATTTACATCCCAAGCAACCTTATATAAGGTTTAGAGTGGCATCACTTCCTCACCGACATTGGTGATGCCAGTCTCTTTAATTTTAGCCTGTCAAAAGTTTGTGTTATGGTAATCAGGGTGATGTCAAGCCTTAATCACAGAGCATTTTGTCCACAAAGTTTTTTGATTTTGTTTTAAATTTTTTATTAGAATAGCACACTTGATAATGTAGTTGCCTGCTTCTATTCTATTGGCTTGTAATCTGTTCCATATTCCAGTAATCAGCCTCATAGTTTACTTAATGAAATATTGCATATCAGCTATAATTATTTGCTTTATCACTCTATTATCTTTCACTCTGTGCTTACATACCACTCATCCGACCTTTGATCAGACTAATTTTATTCAAATGAAACAATATACTTAATGCCAAACTTGTTTTGAAATTATCTAATATAAGAATTTCCCTGGTGCCTCAGTGGCAAAGAATCCAGCTCCTAATACAGGATATCCAGGTTTGATCCCTGGGTGAGGAAGATCCCCTGAAGGAAATGGCAAACCACTCCAATAGTCTTGCCTGGGAAATCCTGTGGACAGAGGAGCCTGACAGGCTACAGACTATTGGGTTGCAAAACAGCCAAATACAACTTGGTTACTAAATAAAAACAAATACAATATAAGCAGTAGGTTACATTTAATTGAGATTCTATTGGTTATAACTTTTTCAGTCATACATAAAGCTGTCATAGTTCTGTTAAAGTTTTCTTTAACATTCCAATTTTTTTGGAGTCTTTATTTCTTCCCAAGCTACTTTTAAATGTACTACTAAAGTCATATTTTATTGATTATGCCAAAGCCTTTGACTGTGTCTATCACAACAAACTGTGGAAAATTCTTAAAGAGATGGGAATACCTGCCACTTTACCTGCCTCCTGAAAAATCTATATGCAGGTCAAGAAGCAACAGTTAGAACTGGACATGGAACAAGAGAGTGGTTCAAAATTTAGAAAGGAGTACGTCAAGGCTGTGTATTGTCACCCTGCTTATTTAAATTGCATGCAGAGTAGATCACGCGAAATGCCAGGCTGGATGAAACACAGGCTAGAATCAAGATTGCCAAGAGAAATATCAATAATCTCAGATACATAGTTGACATCACACTTATGGTAGAAAGCAAAGAAAAACTAAAGAGCCTTTTGAGGAAAGCGAAAGAGGAGAGTGAAAAAGCTGGCTTAAAACTCAACATTCAAAAAACGAAGATCATGGCATCCAGTCCCATCACTTCATGGCGTAGATGGAGGAATAATGGAGACAGTGACAGACTTTATTTTCTTGGGCTCCAAAATCACTGCAGATGATGACTGTAGTCATGAAATTAAAAAGGCACTTGCTCCTTGGAAGAAAAGCTATGGCCAAACTAGACAGCATATTAAAGAGCAGAGACATTACTTTGCCAACAAAGATCCATCTAGTCAAAGTTGTGGTTTTTCTAGTAGTCATGTATGGATGTGAGAGTTGGGCTATAAAGAAAGCTGAGCACCAAAGAATTGATACTTTCCAGCTGCGGAGTTGAAGAAGACGCTTGGGAGTCCTTTGGACAGCAAGGAGATCCAATCAGTCCATCCTAAAGAAAATCAGTCCTGAATATTCATTGGAAGGACTGATGCTGAAGCTGAAATTCCAATACTTTGGCCACCTGATGTGAAGAACTGACTCATTGGAAAAGACCCTGATGCTGGGAAAGATTGAAGGCAGGAGGAGAAGGGGATGACAGAGGATGAGATGGTTGGATGGCATCACCGACTTTATGGACATGAGTTTGAGCAAACTCCAGGTGTTGGAGATGGATAGGGAAGCCTGGAGTGCTGTAGTTCATAGGGTGACAAAGAGTTGGACATGACTGAGCAACTGAACTAAACTGATGTCCTATTATTAATATCTAACCTTTTCCTTTAAAGCCATGTATAACACATGAAATGCCAGTAAGAATTTAGTCAAATGATTTGTTACTTTATAACTTAGGTCAATATATGTTTAGCGTCCATTGGCACTTTTGATCTTAAACAATTGATTTGTTGTTCTTGTGATGATCCTGTATAGGCGGGGGGTTCTGCTCCATTGATCTACATGACAACCTTATCTGAGAGGGTATATAACTGTATATGAAGCTTTAGTCACCCGGTAAAAGAAGAACACAACTGAAAGTTAAAGTTCAAAGCCATGAACTTGGTATTCTAATGGGTGTTCTAAGGGTTATCATCATAAGTGATCAATAAACATATTTCCTCCCTGGTATTTACATAGAACCTTGCATATAATAGGCACTCAGGTGTTCCATTGGGTTAAAGGTTTTACTTTGATACTAGAAATCAAAGCAGTGATTTTCCTACTGATTTCATATATTGACATTAAATAATATATTTTTATGTAGACAAATATTTTAGCAAAATATCATTTAATGACAAAAGAATATGAATAATCGGTTACTCTAAACCAAAGTCAAATTTATCTAACTTTGTAAGCAACATCATTCTGAAAGGTATATTTTTTAATGATAGTTTCTCAGAAACTCAAGAAATTAGATTAAATATCATTTTCAGTATCTAAAACCTTACATCAATCACATATGTAGAAATGAGAGGGGGTTTTTGAAATATACCTGAAACTTTAACTTGGTATAAAATCAGTACCCTCTGCTTTTAAGACTCATAACAGCTAAAGTGAAACTGCTTGAAGCGTAAGAAATTGATAAAACGTTAATGAAGCTTTGGGCATTCACAGCTTGTCTTCTCTGAACTGAAAGTCAGGTTTATTTGGGAATGCATTAAGGTCATTAGGAAGATGACTTCCATTTGTTGCTAGAAATATTACTTTTTATCTGTGTGTGAATTTTTTTTTGAATTTGTAAGAACCCTGCATTGATTGTGTTTTGTCATATGATTAGATGTCTTAGTAGGAGTTTTAGTTAATCTTTCATTTACTCTCAACTGAGTGTATATTTTTCATCGCCCTAACCCCATTCTCATTTATTCATTTTTGATCAAAGGCAAATATGTATGACACATTCTTCTCCAAAATGTCATCAGTAAAAATAGTTTACTAAGAAGTTTAGGGCTGAATGTAATGCTAGTGGGGTGATGACACATTTAGATGTTTGGAATGTTCTGTATATAAAAATAGTACATGATAATTTCCACACAGTAATAATTCATCTTTCAATATGAAAGTCTGGTGAACTATGCTCAGTTATGCTTGAGAGTCTGAAGATCTGAAGAGAGTCACACACACACACACACACACACAAATATAAACTGTAAATGGATATGTAAGTGGATACCCTAGAAAGAACTAAGGCTCAACTTGGAATTAAATAATTCATGAAATTGGACAACAGCACTCTAAATTCCAGAAACAGACCTCTACCTAGTTTGAGCACTAGACTTACAATAAAAGTGTCACTGAAGAAAGGAAAAAAATAATGACTTTTTTTTTTTCCTGAAGAAAGTACTGAGAATTATTCCATGATTTAATTGTTTAGAAGTATAGGATATGAGTTATTTATTTAAAAATTGATTGAACACATGAAATTAATAACACCTCCTTATCCAAATATACTGAAAACTAGGTAAACAAGAAAGCCATTGTGGAAAAGTGCAATATATATAAGTGGCTGTATGTGTGTATATATATGCATATATATATCACTTCTACTAAGAAAAAAATATGTGTACATTGCTAATAAGCATAGATTAAAATGCTTTAATCATCTTAAAATCTAGGGGAAACCAAAACAAATGAAATAATAGTGCATTATCAGTAATTCTTATCCTCACTCAGATGGCAAAAAACAAAAACAAAAAACAACTTGTGCCAAGCTTCATACTACACAGTGATCATCACTCAACTGTGTACCTGAGAGGGACCCTCCAGTGATCCCTGGAGCCCTGTCTCCATGCTGCTCTCTCCTCAGTATTCTGTCTTGCAAGTTCTGAAATCCTTGGCTTCTCAGCTTAATCTCCTCAACTCAGAGAGTCTCTGGATCTCTTCTCCCAACTGGGAGTCCTGGAGCTTCTCTCAAAGCAGTGAGTCTGTGCAGTGAGGGCTCATTTCATGCATTTCCCATCTCTCTGAGATCACATCACAGCATTTCCTACCCTTTGATATCTCAGAATCATTGTTTGGTATATTTTGTCTTCTTTTTCTTGTTTTGATAGGAGAGTAAATCTGGTTTATGTTGCTCCATCTTCCCCAGAAGCAAATGCAGTGTCACAGATTTTTAAACTCCTTTTCCCAGCATGGTTGTTCATCAGTTTCTGGTATTGGCTCATGACATAAATATTTACCAAAGAAATTCCAATTTAGCCACCTAGACTATCACAACCCCCTGAAGTATACCTTGTTCAAATACATTTCCTGAAAATTTCCCTTGCTTCTATGCCTCATGTATTACAAAAGATGCTGAAAGATGCTCTTAGTAGTTGATTCAGTGTTTTTCTACATGTGAAAATTTTGCATTTCATGTTTTTATAATAAAACTTATCAGATAACTAACTGAGAGAGTAGCATTGACATATATACACTACCATGTGTAAAATATGCAGCTATTTAATCAGAAAGCTGTGGTATAACATAGGGAGCTCAGCTCAGTGCTCTGTGGTGTCCTAGAGAGGTGTGAAGAGGAAGTGGGAAGGAGGCTCAAGAAGGAGGGGATATATGTATACTTACAGCTGCTTCACATTGTGGTATAGCAGAAATTAACACAACATTGTAAAGCAATTATGGTCCAAAAACAAAAACAAACAAACTTATCAGATAAATAAAATGGGGTTTGTTTCAATGAACTAGAAATGGAAACATTTTTTTCTGATCACCATCATTTTCTAACATCCACAGTTCCTGTTCTGCTATGTGACAAATGGTACTGTGCTCTTATCCTTTTGCTTGTGATTGAGTGATAGCCCCTGAAGGCTTAGGCCGAGCATCTTGACTCATCCTCCCATTTAAGAAGATATTTAGTAAAGCTGAGCCCCAGTGGGACCGTGTTAGAAATCTTAGAAGCCAAGTCAAATCTGCTCAAAATTATATAGTACATAATGTGTGGCTCTTGCTTGCATGCTGAATTGAAGAAACCAAAGGTAAAAAAAATATATTTTTTAGAAAATCAGAACAAATTAAAATATGTAGGATTTTAGACAATATTGTGGTTTTTTCAGCAACTGCTTATTTTTTTAATGTGATAATAGTACTATTTTAAATCCTTATAATTTAGAGACACAAAGTGATTTATGAGCCATATGATATGATAATGAGTATAACTGACCTAATATACTCAGAAAAAAATTAAGTGCTTTCATTTGAATGGATAAAATAACAGGAGGAAACAAAAATGGTGGAATAAAGTTTAATTATGACAAGTTATTTTGAAGGAAATATGTCACAACCTGAACAAAAATAAATCACTGCAAAAATAAATAAAATACAATCATGTATCAAGGTAATTTGCAAATAATACTTGTGTGTATTAAAATCACATCACCGATAATAAAGAATTTCCATTTAGTTTCTGTGGCTGAATAACCACTACTCCTTGTGTATGAACTGAACCCCCAAGTAGATTAGTCCAACATTTCTGATAATGAAATGCTGAACTTCAACAAGTCACAAGTAAAATTTCAGTGAAATAAGAAGATGAAATCTATTTACAAGTTTACATTTTTGCAATATTTTTGAAGTCACTCATTCCTTGTGGTTGTTGTTATTCACTTTCTAAGTCATGTCTGACTCTTTGTAACCCATGGACTGCAGCATGCCAGGCTTCCCTGTCCTTCAGTATCTCCAGGACTTTGTTCAAACTCATGTCCATTGAGTCAGTGATGCTATTTAACCATCTCATCTTTTGCTGCTCCCATCTGCTCCTGCCCTCAATCTTTCCTAGCATCATGGTCTTTTCTAATGAGTCGGCTCTTCCCATCAGGTGGCCAAAGTATTGGAGCTTCAGCTTTAGCATCAGTCCTTCCAATGAGTATTCAGCATTGATTTTCTTTAAGATTAACTGGTTTGAACTCCTTGCTGTCCAAGGGACTCTCAAGAGTCTTCTCCAGCACCACAGTTTAAAAGTATCAATTCTTCAGTGCTCAGCCTTGTTTATGGTCAAATTCTCACATCCATACATAACTACTGGAAAAACCATAGCTTTGACTATTACAGACATTTTTCACCAAAGCGATGTTTCTGCTTTTAAATGCACTGTCTAGGTTTGTCATAGATTTTCTTCCAAGAAGCAAGAGTTTTTCATTTTCATGGCTGCAGTAACAGTCCGCAGTGATTTTGGAGCTCAAGAAAATAAAATCTGCTGCTGTTTCCACTTTTTCCCAATCTATTTGTCATGAAGTCATGGGACCAGATACCATGATATTTGTTTTTTGACTGTTGAGTTTTAAGCCAGCTTTTTCACTCTCCTCTTTCACCTTCACCAATAGGCTCTTTAGTTTCTATTCGCTTTCTGCTATTAGAGTGGTATCATCTCCATATATGAGGCTGTTGATATTGCTCCCAGCAATCTTGATTTCAGCTTGAGCTTCATCCAGCCTGGCATTTCACATAATATACTCTGCATGTAAGTTAAATATTCAGGATGACATACAGCCTTGACATACTCCTTTCCCAATTTCGAACCAGTCTGTTGTTCCATGTCTGGCTCTGACCATTGCTTCTTGACCTGCATACAGATTTCTCAGGAGGCAGGGTAGGTGATCTGATATTTCCATCTCTTTAAGAATTTTCCCACAGTTTGTTGTGATCCACACAGTCAAAGGCTTTGGTGTAGTCAATAAAGCAGAAATATATGTTTTTCTGGACCTCTTTTGCTTTTTCTATGATCCAGTGGATGTTGGCAATTTAATCTCTGGTTCCTTTATTTTTTCTGAATCCAGCTTGTACATCTGGAAGTTCTCAGTTCACATACTGTTGAAACATAGCTTGAAGGATTTTAAGCATTACCTTGCTAGCATGTGAAATGAGTGCAATTGTTCTGTAGTTTGAACATTCTTTGGCATTGTCTTTCTTTGGGATTCATTCAGAAACATGTTCAAATTAGAAACATTAGAAATTGTTTCAGTTTGAGATTCATTCTAAATCCTTGTAGACAAAATACAGTTTGTGGGCCAAATATAGCCAGCCAGTCTTCCTTAAAAATACAATTTTATTTGAACATAGCTGGAATCCTGCTGTTGTGTGTGCATGCATAGTCACTCAGTTGTGTCTGACCTTTTTCGACCCCATGGACTGTAACAGCCCACCATGCCCCTCTGTCCGTGGGATTTCCCAGGCCAAAATACTGGCATAGCTTGCCATTTCCTTCTCCAGGTGATCTTCCCAACCCAGAAATCAATCCTGTGTCTCCAGCATTGGCTTGTGGGTTCTTTACCACTGCGCCAGCTGGGAAGCCTGACCGTATATTTACATATCATCTACATAACATCTATACTTTTTTTCCTAAAATGGCAGAAATAAGTAGTGGTTTTATATTATATGTTATTATAATAATATTTTATAATATAGATATTAAACCCCAAGGGCAACATTTTGCTATAATTATTGTTAAACATGTAAGAAACTGAAAAAAAAAAAAAGAAAAACAGATTGAATTGTAAAGAATGCCAAAGTATGGCCCAGATATTTTGAAAACATAAAAACTTTTTTGCCTCTGGAAAGCCACATAAAAGAGAATTTTTTAATGTAAAGAGAACACATCTTCATTATGTATAAAATTAGCAATATTATATTTTTAAAATACTTGTGCTCTTTTTTAAGTTTTAAAATGCATGAAATATATAAAAGTTAAACTAAGCAAACTGTATGGGTTTAAGCTGTACCCATTGATGCTATGAAATATTTTTTTAAAGATTTTGATGTATGAAGACATGTATGAATTGAGAAAACACTGAATTTGTTTATGCACGGAATACATTTTTGATTTTCTGATCTCTCAGGCAGATTCGGAATCATTAGTACCAAGAGATAGTTTTTTTTTTTGTCTTCATTATTCATTAAAGTTTGCTTTCTTTGTTACAATAATTTTTTTGTCTTTGTTACAATATTGCCTTTGTTTTGTTTTTCTTCAGCCACAAGGCATGTGGGATGTTAACTCCCAGACCAAGGATTGAACCATCACTGTCTGCCTTGGAAGGCAAGGTCTTTTTTTTTTTTTTTAATTTTATTTTATTTTTAAACTTTACAATATTGTATTGGTTTTGCCAAATATCGAAATGAATCCACCACAGGTATACATGTGTTCCCCATCCTGAACCCTCCTCCCTCCTCCCTCCCCATACCATCCCTCTGGGTCGTCCCAGTGCACTAGCCCCAAGCATCCAGTATCGTGCATCAAACCTGGACTGGTGACTCATTTCATACATGATAGTATACATGTTTCAATGCCATTCTCCCAAATCTTCCCACCCTCTCCCTCTCCCACAGAGTCCATAAGACTGATCTATACATCAGTGTCTCTTTTGCTGTCTTGTACACAGGGTTATTGTTACCATCTTTCTAAATTCCATATATATGTGTTAGTATACTGTATTGGTGTTTTTCTTTCTGGCTTACTTCACTCTGTATAATAGGCTCCAGTTTCATCCACCTCATTAGAACTGATTCAACTGTATTCTTTTTAATGGCTGAGTAATACTCCATTGTGTATATGTACCACAGCTTTCTTATCCATTCATCTGCTGATGGACATCTAGGTTGCTTCCATGTCCTGGCTATTATAAACAGTGCTGCAATGAACATTGGGGTACACGTGTCTCTTTCCCTTCTGGTTTCCCCAGCAGTGGGATTGCTGGATCATAAGGGTTAGGGTTAGGGTTGGGTCCCAAGATAGTGATCTTTTCTAATAACATAATGAGCTCATCAGGATTTCCCTATCCAGTATGTAGCAAACAGAATTTCCTTTAATTCCATAGAGAGTAAAAGTTAGTTTATGAAAAAGAATAAATTACAGACTTTTTAAAAGAAAGAATTTCCTACAAGTAGTATAGGCAAGTCACATATTTCTTGGAAGACATCAATAAAAAGATCTGTTTACAAGATTAAGACAATAAAATGTTTTCACTGCAAAGTGAAGTGGAGTTAGAGTAAATTATTCATTTAAATGTGAGAATGACTCTTTGTGACCCAGCCTCCACTGTAATATGTGCACAAAGCAGTGAAGAATTCCCTATGCTGATTTCAGTGTGTCTGGAAGATTCTGCCCAAGGACTGGGGTTCATAAGCCATTTTTCTTCAAACTCCTGGCCTGTGGATCTTCCTTTTATAGAACATCTAAGTTTGGCTGGAGCTTTGCAAAAGCAGAATAATAAGTGCTATCCCTTCCATATAGAAACTTGCAAAATGAGCTTGTAATGTCATATTATCATAGGAATGTTTCTTAGTCATATTGGAGTGACTATTATTAAATTTTTGAAAGTTGAATTAGAAATCCAATATTTTTAACCCAATTAAACCATATGAAGTTGTCATATTTTCCCTTTTTTTTTAAAAAATTCTGCTTCAGTTTAACCTGATGGGGTTATCTGTGTATTGCAACAGAGCAATGGTGGGATTGTTTTCATTTATATGCATACTTAATATGTCCTTAATATGCATCCTGCTTCCTGTAGAGTCAAAAGTGAATCCTCTTTCCTCCTGAACATACTTTAAATAATTTGATTAATATTTTTAAGGACTTGAAAAAAATGGAAAGCATTGAAATTCCATTATTACGACTTTATTCTTACTACAATTACTAGTAGTAGTTCAAATATTATGTAATTAGAGATCAACACTTTCTTACTGGGTTTCTTAAGTGGTCCTAGTGGTAACATGCCTGCCAATGCAGGAAACATAAAAAACTCTGGTTGGATCCCTTGGTTAGGAATATCCCTTGAGGAGGATAGGGCAACCCACTCCAGTATTCTTGCCTGCAGAATCCCATGGACAGAGGAGCCTGGTGGGCTACAGTACATAGAGTCACAAAGAATCAAACACCACTGAAGGATGTGGCATGTGTGTGCACATTAATATAAGCATCGTAGGCATCATCAATCTAATGGGTTAGTTATTCGTTCTATTTGGTTAATGTCTCTATCAGATAGCTAGTTAAATATGTTGATTTTCAATCACAAAAACAATAATTTTATAACTTGCTCTCATTTCTATATCCAGATTCATAAAGAAGGCTGAGCACCAAAGAAATGATTCTTTTTGAATTGTGGTGCTGGAGAAGACTCTTGAGCATCTCTTGAAATGAAGGGAGATCTAACCAGTCAATCCTAAAGGAAATCAACCCTGAATATTCATTGGAAGGACTGATGCTAAAACTGAAGCTCAGATACTTTGGCCACCTGATGTGAAAAACCTACTCATTGGAAAAGATCCTGATGTTGGGAAAGACTGAAGGCAAAAGGAGAAAGGGGAAGCAGAGGATGATGTGCTTAGATAGCATCACTGACTCAATGGACATGAATTTGAGTAAATTCTGGGAAATAGTGGAGGCTAGAGGAGCCCGGTGTGCTGCAGGTTTGCAAAGTGGGATTGCAAAGCATCAGACAGGACTAAGCACACACATACACACACACAGAGTTCATTTACAATGCTGTGTTAGTTTCAAGTGCACAGCAGAGTGATTCAGCTCTTCAAATATTAATACACACATCTATTCTTTTCAGATTCCTTCCCCATATAAGTTATTATGGTGTACTGAGTAGAGTTCCCTGTGCTATACAGTAGGTCCTTGTTGATTATCTATTTTACTTATTGTTGTTGAGTTGCTAAGTCATGGCTGACTCTTTTTGACCCCATGGACTGCAGCATGCCAGGCTTCCTTGCCCTTTACATTCTCCCAGAGTTTGCTCAGACTCATGTCCATTGAGTTGGTGATGCCATCCGACTATCTCATCTTCTGCTGTCCCCTTTTCTCCTCCTGCCTTAAATCTTTCCCAGCATCAGGAATTTCTCCAGTGAATTGCTTCATATTGGAGTTTCAGCTTCAGCATCAATCCTTCCAATGAATATTCAATGTTGTTTCCCTTTAGGACAGACTGGTTTGATCTCCTTGCAGTCCAAGGGACACTCAAGAGTCTTCTGCAGCACCACAGTTCAAAAGCATCAATTCTTCAGTGCTCAGCTTTCTTTATAGTCCATCTCTCACATCCATACATGACCACTGGAAAAATCATAGCTCTGACTATATCGACCTTTGTTGGCAAAGTGATGTTTCTACTTTTTAATACGCTAAGTTTGTCACAGCTTTTCTTCCAAGGAGCAAGAGTCTTCTAATTTCATGGCTGCAATTACCATCTGCAGTGATTTTGGAGCCCAAGCAAATAAAATCGGTCACTGCTTCCACTTTTTTTTCCATCTATTTGCCATGAAGTGATGGAGCTGGATGCCACCATCTTTGTTTTTTGAGTGTTAAGTCAGCTTTAACACTCTCCTCTTTCAACTTCATCAAAAGGCTTTTAAGTTTCTTTTTGCCTTCTGCCATTAGGGTGTAATATTACTCTCAAACTGATAATTTAATTAATTTGTTTTCTGCCTTTGCCTGAGTATTTTTCTCAGATGAGGCATGTGTAGCGGAATATTTTCATCACTTTCAGCATATATTTAATGGTCAGGGCCTCTTTTTTTTTTTTTTTTTCTCTCTCTCTTTTAATTCTTTTGTTTGTACCTTTCCTTCTCTGCTGTCTGCTCTACCATGATGTATGATGAGTTATCTTTGTGAGCTGCTGGTGCTCTGCTGAGGTTACCTTAAGGCTCAGGTATCTATCTTAAGGCATACAGATGGTACAAGGATCTCTCTTTCTCTGCATAGTTAATTTATAAATCTGCAGATCATCAAATCCAGACACCAGGAACAACTTCTGTTCAGTTTCTTCTCTCCAGTCTCCTGTGGCCTCACAGCCTGACGTATTTAACCTGTCTGTGCATGCTACGTGCCAAGTTGTTCCAGTCACGTCAGACTCTTTGCGAACCTATGGGCTGTAGCCTGGCAGGCTCCTCTGTCTATGGGATTCTCCAGGCAAGAATACTGGAGTGGCTTCTCGTGACCTCCTCCAGGGGATCTTCTTAACCTACGGGTTGAACCCTTGTCTCAGGCATCTCCTGCACTGGAAGGTGGGTTCTTTACCACTAGCACTACTTAGAAAGCCAAAGACTCTAGACATCTCCACTCAGTAATTTTGTCCTGGACTTTTCACATAGGGAAACGTGAATCAGGGTGGAGAAAGCCCTAGAAGGCTGCCCTTACTCATCCCTCCCAAGGCAGCCTTTGTGCTGCCTCTGTGTTGTCTTTGCTCTGGAGAAGAGGATGGCTCAGAGATGTACATCAGATTAGAGAGAACTCAGTGTGAAATAACCCACTATTTTGCACCCTATACAATGTGTTTTTGCAAAACATAAAATTATATATGCACATATGTATTAATATCTACATCATTCTAGGGAGAGGTTTATATTGCAGTTTCTTTTTACCACCTAATAAATCTATACTAACATCTAGTGCTGTCAAATTGTATACACAAATTGTATAATGTCAAGGTATATTACACATATCTAGATAACAAAATGTTACATTTTGCTGCAATAGCCTGTGTCTAAGCTTCTTTATTTGACTTATTGAGTATATTTGCTTAACAAATTTCCTCCAAAATATTCTAATATTTACATACATTTCCAGACCATTTACTTAATATATCTTATAGAATATATAAACTATACTTCTTTACTTTTATATATAAAACATATATAATAATAATTTTAGCCATATGTTTTTTATCAGCAGTATCTACAAAATATTCTAGTAGCCCCAAAGAGCACATGACAGAAAAATTAAAGTTAATGTTGTCAAGAAGGTAAAAATTAGTAATTTTAACTAAATCTTATAAAAGTATTGTGTTCATAAGTTATATTATATTATGTGTGCCTGTTGTGCCTTAACAGGATGAGGGAAAGGGTATGTTGTGGATTGGAGGGCAAGGGGAAAAAGATGGGCAGAAATCTGGGGTGGGGAGGGGTATTGTTATTTTAAAAAATGGTGTGGCATCCCCCAGATTTGGTCTATTGGAGTTTCTTTTCTTTTTAGAATGATGAATTTGCCTCTGGTTTGGCTTTCAATTGTGTTGATAATTGGAAAATGTTGAGGTACTGGAGAATAATAAATCAGTTTGATACAAGATCTGAAAGGGAGGCCTTTTTCCTGAAATAATTGTGCTGTTTCTCCATAGGATGAATTCTGTGTGAATCTGAACATCTAGGTAATTTACCCAAGTGAAAAATTAGGGACTAAATGAACCATGCAGTGTCTTTATGCTACTTAACATATAAGAAACTATGAAGGCAGAACCTTGTGTACAATTTTGGTAATGAAGCCACATAGTTGCCATGGAACTCCTGCTCTACTATTAATTTTTGTTTCCTCCCACAGCTTCAATATTTCTGAGCTTGGCCAGAAGTATGCAGCGATATTTCCCATGCAAAATATTCAAGGGAAAATAGCATAATATGAGAATTAAAGTATATAAATTAAACAACTTCTTTTGAAGATTAAAATCATCACAGCAGTGATGATGCAGATTTCTATCCTTTGAGGATCTGGTATTTGCAAAAAAGAAGTTTTAAATAAATTTTATGTCAGTGTCATTAATCTTGCACATGCAAATTTAAAACAGCAAGAAAAATATGAAGGAAGAGTTGGGAAACCATGCTATGAATGCAGTGAATTCATTCATTAAATTGTACTAATTCTGGGCAAGATTGGACCATGTGCCCACAGTAATGAGACCTGAGCTACTAGGAAAGGATATTATTATGAATTATTTAATATATCATTTAAAATAAGAAAAACACAGTCTTGTTTTCTTAGGTTTAAATCTGAATAGCATGTATTGTAAAAGAGTATTTTATGCTAATTTAGGAAATCCATGTCAAAAGCTGGCCAGTCCTTGATAGATTGTAGCTGATCAGTCAAAATTACCAAGTTTTGACTTTGGTATAATTATTTGCATCTTTTCAATAATTTGAAATTCAATTTGAAACCCAGAAGTAAGAAAAATCATTTTTGGTGATCAAAATAATGACTATGGACAAAGTTTATCTATTCAACCAGAAATTATTTATTGAGTCTATTTCATGTCTGACTACTTGCTGGGAAGAAGTGACCAAGACATCCACAGTTCTTCTACTCCCAAAGTTCACTGGTTTATGTTACATATGGGTGAATGTTTTTATCCTTCCTTCAGACACAATTAGAAATAAGATTACTTTTGTGCATTTATTTCAAGTTCCAGAATATTGCTGTTCTTATTATTTGAATACATCAAATCAAACACTAGAATCTTATGATGGGAAGTAGGTAAAGTGAGAGTCAGATAATGGAGGATTAAATATCTCCCAGGGCAGGGGAAAAATACTTTAAACAACAGTTGTCTCTTTACCCTCTAAATAAATAAGCAGCAAAAAAACTTCACCTTGTTTGTAGAGCAGTATCTCAACTTTATTACTACAACACATTATTTTGAAGTCATCAGCTTAATTGGGACATAAATCTACCATTTATTGTGTTTTTTAGGACCAGCAATTACATCTTAAATATCTTGCCTTAGTTGGAGAATCATAAAAGGACCTCTGGATTATTTTAAATGGACTTAACTGAAAAATTAAGGAATCTGTCTGGGTAGTAATTTGGTTTTAGATTACACAGAAGAATATAAATGCATAGGGAAAAATGGAGGAAATTACAAGTTGGTGAACTACATATGCAAAGTAATGTTAAAGAGATCCAGAGTCAAGAGTCTTCTGTATGAAATTTGCAAGAAGACATAAGAGAAGTAACACTGTATATGTGTGTGTGTGTGTGTCTTTGTGTGTGTGTGTGTGTATGTGTGTCTGTGTGTTTGGTCTCTCAGTCCTGTTGGACTCTTTGCCATTCCACGGGCTGTAGCCCACCAGCCTCCTCTGTCCATGGGATTTCACAGGCAAGAATACTGGGGTGGGTTGCCATTTCCTCCTCCAGGGGATCTTACTGACCCAATGATCAAAGCAATGCCTCTTGCATCTCCTGCATTGGCAGGCAGAATTTTGAATGTTTAAATAGATGCAATTGGCCGCCGAATTGTAAGTCCCTCTCAAGAAATAAAATTTCGGACGTAGGAAATACTGTGACCCTAAGGAGAGTTTAACAAATAACCTCTTAATTTAAAACTTATCATACCTTTTGCAGAATGGCTAATAACTTAGCTTCCCAGGTGGCACAGTGGTAATGTCTCAGCCTACAATGCAAGAGATGCAAGAGATGTGGGTTCAAATCTTGAGTTTGGAAGATCCCCTGGAGAAGGAAATGAAACTCACTCCAGTATCTCTGCCTGGGAAATCCCATGGACAGAGGAGTCAGGCAAGCTAAGTCCAGGATTCGCAAAGAGCTGGACATGACGGAGTGAGCACACACTCACTGTCTTGGAAAATATCAAGTATATCAGATCAGATCAGAACAGTCACTCAGTCGTGTCTGACTCTTTGCGACCCCATGAATCGCAGCACGCGAGGTCTCCCTGTCCATCACCACCTCCCGGAGTTCACTGAGGCTCACGTCCATCGAGTCAGTAATGCCATCCAGCCATCTCATCCTCTGTCGTCCCCTTCTCCTCCTGTCCCCAATCCCTCCCAGCATCAGAGTCTTTTCCAATGAGTCAACTCTTCACATGAGGTGGCCAAAGTACTGGAGTTTCAGCTTTAGCATCATTCCTTCCAAAGAAATCCCAGGGCTGATCTCCTTCAGAATGGACTGGTTGGATCTCCTTGCAGTTCAAGGGACTCTCAAGAGTCTTCTCCAACACCACAGTTCAAAAGCATCAATTCTTCGGCTCTCAGCCTTCTTCACAGTCCAAATCTCACATCCATATATGACCACAGGAAAAACCATAGCCTTGACTAGACAAACCTTTGTTGGCAAAGTAATGTCTCTGCTTTTGAATATGCTATCTAAGTTGGTCATAACTTTCCTTCCAAGGAGTAAGCATCTTTTAATTTCATGGCTGCAGTCACCATCTGTAGTGATTTTGGAGCCCAGAAAAATAAAGTCTGCCACTGTTTCCACTGTTTCCCCATCTATTGCCCCATCTATTTCCCATGAAGTGGTGGGACCGGATGCCATGATCTTCGTTTTCTGAATGTTGAGCTTTAAGCCAACTTTTTCACTCTCCACTTTCAGTTTTATCAAAAGGCTTTTGAGTTCCTCTTCCCTTTCTGCCATAAGGGTGGTGTCATCTGCATATCTGAGGTTACTGATATTTCTCCCGGCAATCTTGATTCCAGCTTGTGCTTCTTCCAGTCCAGCGTTTCTCATGATGTACTCTGCATCTAAGTTAAATAAACAGGGTGACAATAAACAGCCTTGACGAACTCCTTTTCCTATTTGGAACCAGTCTGTTGTTCCATGTCCAGTTCTAACTGTTGCTTCCTGACCCGCATACAAATTTCTCAAGAGGCAGATCAGGTGGTCTGGTATTCCCATCACTTTCAGCATTTTCCACAGTTTATTGTGATCCACACAGTCAAAGGCTTTGGCATAGTCAGTAAAGCAGAAATAGATGTTTTTCTGGAACTCTCTTGCTTTTTCCATGATCCAGCGGATGTTGGCAATTTGATCTCTGGTTCCTCTGCCTTTTCTAAAACCAGCTTGAACCTCAGGAAGTTCACGGTTCACATATTGCTGAAGCCTGGCTTGGAGAATTTTGAGCATTACTTTACTAGCGTGTGAAATGAGTGCAATTGTGAGGTAGTTTGAGCATTCTTTGGCATTGCCTTTCTTTGGGATTGGAATGAAAACTGACTTTTCCAGTCCTGTGGCCGCTGCTGTGTTTTCCAAATTTGCTGGCATATTGAGTGCAGCACTTTCACAGCATCATCTTTCAGGATTTGGAATAGCTCAACTGGAATTCCATCACCTCCACTAGCTTTGTTCATAGTGATGCTTTCTAAGGCCCACTTGACTTCACATTCCAGGATACCTGGCTCTAGGTGAGTGATCACACCATCATAATTATCTTGGTCATGAAGATCTTTTTTGTATAGTTCTTCTGTGTATTCTTGCCATCTCTTCTTAATATCTTCTGCTTCTGTTAGGTCCATACCATTTCTGTCCTTTATCGAGCCCATCTTTGAATGAAATGTTCCTTTGGTATCTCTGATTTTGTTGAAGAGATCCCTAGTCTTTACCATTCTGTTGTTTTCCTCTATTTCTTTGCATTGATCGCTGAAGAAGGCTTTCTTATCTCTCCTTGCTATTCTTTGGAACTCTGCATTCAGATGTTTATATCTTTCCTTTTCTCCTTTGCTTTTCACTTCTCTTCTTTTCACAGCTATTTGTAAGGCCTCCCCAGACAACCATTTTGCTTTTTTGCATTTCTTTTCTATGGAAATGGTCTTGATCCCTGTCTCCTGTACAATGTCACGAACCTCATTGCATAGTTCATCAGGCACTTTATCTATCAGATCTAGGCCCTTAAATCTATTTCTCACTTCCACTGTATAATCATAAGGGATTTGATTGAGGTCATACCTGAATGTCTAGTGGTTTTCACTACTTTCTTCAATTTAAGTCTGAATTTGACAATAAGCAGTTCATGGTCTGAGCCACAGTCATCTCCTGGTCTTGTTTTAGTGTTATTAACTATAGTCACCATGTTGTACATTAGATTTACCATGTTATACATTCCTTATTCATCATATAACTGAAAGTTTGTACCCTCTTACCAACCTCTATTTTTATCACCCCTACCAAGATAAATCATGACTAGTGAATAAATTTATTAGACATATACTGATTTTGATAAAGCAGGTGTATAAAGAAAAGAAATCAGAAAGTCCACCTTCTATTGGCTACATCTATCTATTTATTTATTTTTATTTGTTATAAAAACAATTTTTATTGAAGCATAGTTTATTTACAATGTTAATTTCTGCTGTACAGCAGAGAGGCTATATTATGTATATATATACATATACCTTCTTTTTATTATTATTTTCCATCATGGTTTATCTTAAGATATTTAATATAGTTCCTTGTGCTATACAGTAGGACCTTGTTGCTAGTGTGTACATTTTTTTTTATTAAATGTATTTATTTTAATTGGAGGTTAATTACTTTACAATATTGTATTGGTTTTGCCATACATCAACATGAATCCACCACGGGTGTACACAGGCTCCCCATCCTGAACCCCCTCCCACTTCTCTCTCTGTACCATCTCTCTTGGTCATCCCAGTGCACCAGCCCCAAGCAACATGTATCCTGCATTGAACCTGGACTGATGATTCATTTCTTATATGATATTATACATGTTTCAATGCCATTCCCCCAAATCATCCCACACTGTCCCTTTCATTTAATATTTTATCCTTTTCCACCTTCAACATATATAAAAGTTTTCATCTCTAAAGATGTAATTGTGATATTTTCATCATGAAATAATATATACTAAAGTCATTATTGCCTAAATTATTATTCAAGAGCCTTATCACTCTATGAATTAGAGAGTGTTTCCAATTTTACATAGTTAATATTAAATTAAAAACTGGAACATTTCACAACTGGATTACTTTTCGAATATTTTAAGCTTAATCTTTTGTTTTGCAAAACTCTCAAATCAGTATAAGCATTCTGAATGCAAAAACAATCAATGAATAATCTTGAATGATATAATAATCCTAAAAGCTGTAATTACTCATATTAAAGAGACCAAACATCATATACAAAGAAGTACATAAAGATTCTAAGTCCATTTAATGGATCATCTGCAAGAATGCACAAACAACCCCACAACTGCACTCATCTCACATGCTAGTAAAGTAATACTCAAAATTCTCCAAGGCAGGCTACAACAGTACGTGAACTGTGATTTTCCAGATGTCCAAGCTGGACTTGGAAAAGGCAGAGGCGCCAGAGATCAAATTGCCAACATCCACTGGCTCATTGAAAAAGTGAGAGCATTCCAGGAAAACATCTATTAGCTTAATTGACTATGCCAAGGCCTTTGACTGTGTGAATCACAAAAAATTGTGGAAAATTCTTCAAGAGATGGGAATACCAGACACCCTGATCTGCCTTCTGAGAAATCTGTACGCAGGTCAGGAAGCAACAGTTAGAACTAGAAATGGAACAACAGATTGGTTCCAAATAGGGAAAGGAGGGCGTCAAGGTGGTACATTATCACCCTGCTTATTTAACTTATATGCAGTGTACATCATGAGAAACACTGGGCTGGAAGAAGCACAGGCTGGAATCAAGATCGCTGGGAGAAATATCAATGACCTCAGATATGCAGATGACACCACCCTTATAGCAGAAAGTGAAGAACTAAAGGGCCTCTTGATGAAACTGAAACAGGACACTGTAAAAGTTGGATTAAAACTCAACATTCAGAAAACAAAGCCCATGGCAACTGGTCCCATCACTTCACGGGAAATAGAGGGGAAACCATGGAAACAGTGAGAGACTATTTTTGGGGGCTCCAAAATTACTGCAGATTTTGACTGCAGCCATGAAATTAAAAGATACTTCTTCCTTGGAGGAAAAGTTATGATCAACCTAGATGGCATATTAAAAAGCTGAGACACTACTTTGCCAACAAAGGTCCATCCAGTCAAAGCTTTAGTTTTTCCAGTGGTCATGTATGCATGTGAGAGCTGGACTATAAAGAAAGCTGAGCACCAAAGAATTGATATTTTTGAACTGTGGTGTTGGAGAAGACTCTTGAGAGTCCCTTGAACAGCAAGGAGATCCAACCAGTCCATCCTAAAGGAAATCAGTGCTGACTATTCATTGGAAGGACTGATACTGAAGCTGAAACTCCAATACTTTGGCTCCCTGATGTGAACAACTGACATATTTGAAAAGACCCTGATGTTGGTAACGATTGAAGGTGGGAGGAGAAGAGGACAACAGAGGATGAGATGGTTGGATGGCATCACTGACTCAATGGACATGGGTTTGGGTGGACTCTGGGAGTTGGTGACGGACAGGGAGGCCTGGCATGCTGCATTCCCTGAGGTGGCTATTCCTCACAACAATCAGTGGTTTATGTACTGCTATTTCACTTGTTTTAAGAATAAGAAAACTGAGGTTGACAACTTTTACATTGACAAAATTGCATAAAAGATAAATAACAGATTTAAGATTTGAATTTTTTGCATTGCTGTCTGTTGAAATATCCTCAGATCAGATCATATCAGTCGCTCAGTTGTGTCCGACTCTTTGCGACCCCATGAATCGCAGTATGCCAGGCCTCCCTGTCCATCACCAACTCCCGGAGTTCAATCAGACTCATGTCCATCGAGTCAGGGATGCCATCCAGCCATCTCATCCTCTGTCGTCCCCTTCTCCTCCTGTCCCCAATCCCTCCCAGCATCAGAGTCTTTTCCAATGAGTCAACTCTTCACATGAGGTGGCCAAAGTACTGGAGTTTCAGCTTTAGCATCATTCCTTCCAAAGAAATCCCAGGGCTGATTTTCAGAATGGACTGGTTGGATCTCCTTGCAGTCCAAGGGACTCTCAAGAGTCTTCTCCAACACCACAGTTCAAAAGCATCAATTCTTCGGCTCTCAGCCTTCTTCACAGTCCAACTCTCACATCCATACAAGACCACAGGAAAAACCATAGCCTTGACTAGATGAACCTTTGTTGGCAAAGTAACATCTCTGCTTTTGAATATGCTATCTAGGTTGGTCATAACTTTCCTTCCAAGGAGTAAGCATCTTTTAATTTCATGGCTGCAGTCACCATCTGTAGTGATTTTGGAGCCCAGAAAAATAAAGTCTGCCACTGTTTCCACTGTTTCCCCATCTATTTCCCATGAAGTGATGGGACTGGATGCCATGATCTTCATTTTCTGAATGTTGAGCTTTAAGCCAACTTTTCCACTCTCCACTTTCAGTTTCATCAAGAGGCTTTTAAGTTCCTCTTCCCTTTCTGCCATAAGGGTGGTGTCATCTGCATACCTGAGGTTATTGATATTTCTCCTGGCAATCTTGATTCCAGCTTGTGCTTCTTCCAGTCCAGCGTTTCTCATGATGTACTCTGCATCTAAGTTAAATAAACAGGGTGACAATAAACAGCCTTGACGAACTCCTTTTCCTATTTGGAACCAGTCTGTTGTTCCATGTCCAGTTCTAACTGTTGCTTCCTGACCTGCATACCAATTTCTCAAGAGGCAGGTCAGGTGGTCTGGTATTCCCATCACTTTCAGCATTTTCCACAGTTTATTGTGATCCACACAGTCAAAGGCTTTGGCATAGTCAATAAAGCAGAAATAGATGTTTTTCTGGAACTCTCTTGCTTTTTCCATGATCCAGCAGATGTTGGCAATTTGATCTCTGGTTCCTCTGCCTTTCTAAAACCAGCTTGAACCTCAGGAAGTTCACGGTTCACATATTGCTAAAGCCTGACTTGGAGAATTTTGAGCATTACTTTACTAGCGTGTGAGATGAGTGCAATTGTGAGGTAGTTTGAGCATTCTTTGGCATTGCCTTTCTTTGGGATTGGAATGAAAACTGACTTTTCCAGTCCTGTGGCCACTGCTGAGTTTTCCAAATTTGCTGGCATATTGAGTGCAGCACTTTCACAGCATCATCTTTCAGGATTTGGAATAGCTCAACTGGAATTCCATCACCTCCACTAGCTTTGTTCATAGTGATGTTTTCTAAGGCCCACTTGACTTCACATTCCAGGATGTCTGGCTCTAGGTCAGTGATCACAGCATGGTGATTATCTGGTAGTGGGATGTTAATTACTATGAATTCCTAATTCATTATATTAAGATTTAGGGTCTGTGGAAAACATTTAAACAGTTCAAATTTATGGTTGAAACTTTACAGAGAAGCCAAGGGCCAATGTCCAAAAGAGTCAGAACGTTTTAATAAAGATAGCCTATATTTATAATCTTAGTTTAAAACCTGATTCCACCATTGATATGCCTGAGATTCAACTCTTTAATTTATAAAGTTGTGAAATAATGACTGCCTTTCTTGATTGTTTAGTGCATCTAGGTAATGCATTCAAGAACCCTCTATCCCTGGAAGTGATTTAGAAAATATATTTTCTACATAAATGTTCAACTCAAATGGACCTTAAATTTGAGGTAAAGACATTCACAATAAGGTGAGTAGCTTTTGGCTGGAAAAATAGCACAATGGAATAAATCTCTTTCAGCTTGTCAAATTTTAAATTAAGCTAGAGATTACTTGCAGAGAAGCATCTGTTATTATCCCTGCATCAAACAAAGAAGTGGAATTAATTGGTCAACAGTTGAGATAATTTCTTCCTTTAGACAACAACTCTTTTGGGGTGTCTACGATAAGTAAAGTCTTTTACACATCTTAATAGGATATCATCCTGTCATGATTATAATATATTTTAATAAGATCCCTAGGATCTTAGTATGTGTGCATTCTCAGTCACGTCAATTTCTTTGCAACCCCATGGACTGGAGCCCACCAGATTCTTCTGTCCATGGAATTTCCCAGGCAAGAATACTGGAGTAAGCTGCTGTTTTCTTCTCCATGGAATCTTCGTGACTTGGAGACTGAACCCATGCCTCTTCCATCCCCTACACTGCAGGCAGATTCTTCACCCCTGAACAAGCTGGGAGACCACACTAGGATCTTACCTAAAGAGAAATAGTGTATTCATAAAAATCAAATAATAATGCCAAGATGTATGATACTGGGAGACAAAAAAAAAATGATTTAGAAGTAATGAGAATAGGGCAGGAAGACAGGCTGAAGGGGTTGGAAAACACTTCGGGGTGGAATAGAGATTCAGGGAGAAAGGACACTGATATAAGAAGTCAAGTTTGATAAGGGAAAGAAAAGGAAAAGATGATGTATATTTCTATTTCAGGAAGCATAATCTGGAGAAGAAAGGGAGATGTGTTTTAGATACCTAGTGGAAATATTTGAAGGCTTTGAAACTGACGAGGACACTGTGGGACCCTTCCTGATGGCAGACACCTGCTTATCCTATTTATTGTTTATATATATATATATATATATATATATATATATATATATATATATATATACATATATATGTGTGTGTGTGTGTGTGTAGGCTTTAGCCTCCTAGACCCTCCCCAAGTTCCAAAGAACAGACTCAGGCAGTTACTAAGTTGAGAAGTGAGGGAATATGGAAGCAAGGAAAAGCAGCCCAGAAAAAGTAATGCTAGCTTAAGCAGTAGTTCAGCAGGAAAACACTGAACCCTAGTTGAGCAGTCACTAGCCTCTGGTTCTTCCTCAAGGAATGTAGATGACAATCTGACACATATATTTAAGTTGCTTTACAGAAACCAAATCCTTCCCTAAAAGCCATGAGGGAGATCTTTTGAGCCTAAGCTGCCTGTTCTTCTTGCTTAGTGTCTTCCGTAAACTCTGTAATTTTCTTCACCACAGCTTTATGTTATTAGATTGATTATGCTGTGCTCTGGAAAGTGGACCCAAATTTGATTAGGTGCGGGCACAGGAGGGACAAGAGGAGCTATTCCACGTTGAAGGTCAGCAGGGGCGGCCATGAGGAGATACCCCTCGTCCAAGGTAAGGAACAGCAGCTGTGCTTTGCTGGAGCAGCCGTGAAGAGATACCCCACGTCCAAGGTAATAGAAACCCAAGTAAGACAGTAGGTGTTGTGAGAGGGCATCTGAGGGAAGACACATTGAAACTATAATCACAGAAAACTAGTCAATCTAATCACACAGACCACAGAATTGTCTAACTCAATGAAACTAAGCCATGCCATGTGGGGCCACCCAAGATGGGCAGGTCATGGTGGAGAGGTCTGACAGAATGTGGTCCACTGGAGAAGGGAATGGCAAACCACGGCCATGTTCTTGCCTTGAAAACCCCATGAAAAGTATGAAAAGGCAAAATGATAGGATACTGAAAGAGGAACTCCCCAGGTCAGTAGGTGTCCAATATGTTACTGGAGATCAGTGATGAAATAACTCCAAAGAATGAAGGGATGGAGCCAAAGCAAAAAAAAAAAAATACCCAGTTGTGGATATGACTGGTGATAGAAGCAAGGTCTGATGCTGTAAAGAGCAATATTGCATAGGAACCTGGAATGTTAGGTCCATGATTCAAGGCAAATTGGAAGTGGTCAAACAGAATACGGCAAGAGTGAATGTTGACATTCTAGGAATCAGCGAACTAAAATGGACTGGAATGGGTGAATTTAACTCAGAGGACCATTACATCTATTACTGTGGGCAGGAATCCCTTAGAAGAAATGGAGTAGCCATAATGGTCAACAAAAGAGTCTGAAATGCAGTACTTGGATGCAATCTCAAAAACGACAGAATGATCTCTGTTCGTTTCCAAGGCAAGCCATTCAATATCACAGTAATCCAAGTCTATGCCCAACCAGTAATGCTGAAGAAGCTGAAGTTGAATGGTTCTATGAAGACCTACAAGACCTTTTAGAAGTAACACCCAACAAAAGATGTCCTTTTCATTATAGGGGACTGGAATGCAAAAGTAGGAAGCCAAGAAACACCTGGGGTAACTGACAAATTTGGCTTTGGAATACGGAATGAAGCAGGGCAAAGGCTAATAGAGTTTTGCCAAGAGAATGCACTGGTCATAGCAAACACTCTCTTCCAACAACACAAGAGAAGACTCTACATATGGAAATCACCAGATGGTCAACATTGATATCAGATTGATTATATTATTTTCAGCCACAGATGGAGAAGCTCTATACATTCAGCAAAAACAAGACCAGCAGCTGCCTGTGGCTTAGATCATGAACTCCTTATTGCCAAATTCGGTCTGCAATTGAAGAAAGGAGGGAAAACCACTAGACCATTCAGGTATGACCTAAATCAAATCCCTTATGATTATACAGTGGAAGTGAGAAATAGATTTAAGGGCCTAGATCTGATAGATAGAGTGCCTGATGAAGTATGGACGGAGGTTTATGATATTGTACAGGAGACAAGGATCAAGACCATCCCCATGGAAAAGAAATGGAAAAAAGCAAAATGGTTGTCTGGCGAGGCCTTACAAATAGCTGTGAAAAGAAGAGAAGTGAAAATCAAAGGAGAAAAGGAAACATATAAGCATCTGAATGCAGAGTTCCTAAGAATAGCAAGGAGAGATAAGAAAGCCTTCCTCAGCAATCAATGCAAAGAAATAGAGGAAAACAACAGAATGGGAAAGACTAGAGATCTCTTCAAGAAAATTAGAGAGACCAAGGGAAAATTTCATGCAAAGATGGGCTCGATCAAGGACAGAAATGGTATGGACCTAACAGAAGCAGAAGATATTAAGAAGAGGTGGCAGGAATACACAGAAGAACTGTACAAAAAAGATATTCACAACCAAGATAATCACGATGGTGTGATCACTGACCTAGAGCCAGACATCCTGGAATGTGAAGTCAAATGGACCTTAGGAAGCATCATTACGGACAAAGCTAGTGGAGGTGATGGAATTCCAGTTGAGCTATTTCAAATCCTGAAAGATGATGCTTTGAAAGTGCTTCACTCAATATGCCAAGAAATTTGGAAAACTCAGCAGTGGCCACAGGACTGGAAAAGGTCAGTTTTCATTCCAATCCCAAAGAAAAGTAATGCCAAAGAATGCTCAAACTACCGCACAATTGCATTCATCTCACATGCTAGTAAATAATGCTCAAAATTCTCCAAGTCAGGCTTCAGCAATACATGAACCATGAACTTCCAGATGTTCAAGCTGGTTTTAGAAAAGGTAGAGGAACCAGAGATCAAATTGCCAACATCTGCTGGATCATGGAAAAAGCAAGAGAGTTCCAGAAAAACATCTATTTCTGCTTTACTGACTATGCCAAAGCCTTTGACTGTGTGAATCACAATAAACTGTGCAAAATTCTGAAAGAGATGGGAATACCAGACCACCTGACCTGCCTCTTGAGAAACCTGTATGCAGGTCAGGAAACAACAGTTAGAACTGGACATGGGACAACAGACTGGTTTCAAATAGGAAAAGGAGTACGTCAAGGCTGTATATTGTCACCCTGCTTATTTAACTTAGATGCAGAGTACATCATGAGAAACGCTGGACTGGAAGAAGCACAAACTAAATCAAGATTGTCTGGAGAAATATCAATAACCTCAGGTATGCAGATGACACCACCCTTATGGCAGAAAGTTAAGAGGAACTAAAAAGCCTCTTGATGAAAGTGTAAGTGGAGAGTGAAAAAGTTGGCTTAAAGCTCAACATTCAGAAAAAAAGATCATGGCATCCGGTCCCATCACTTCATGGGAAATAGATGGGAAAACAGTGGAAACAGTATCAGACTTTAATTTTTTTTGAGCTCCAAAATGACTGTAGTTGGTGATTGCAGCCAGGAAATTAAAAGATGCTTACTCCTTGGAAGGAAAGTTATGACCAACCTAGATAGCATATTGAAAAGCAGAGACATTACTTTTCCAACAAAGATCCATCTAGTCAAGGAATGGTTTTTCCAGTAGTCATGTATGGATGTGAATAGTTGGACTGTGAAGAAAGCTGAGTGCCAAAGAATTGATGCTTTTGAACTGTGGTGTTGGAGAAGACTCTTGAGAGTCCCTTGGACTGCAAGGGCATCCAACTTTAGTCCATTCTAAAGTAGATCAGTCCTGGGTGTTCTTTGGAAAGACTGATGCTAAAGCTGGAACTCCAGTACTTTGGCCACCTTGTGTGAAGCGTTGACTCATTGGAAAAGACTCTGATGCTGGGAGGGATTGGGGGCAGGAGGAGAAGGGGACGACAGAGGATGAGATGGCTGGATGGCATCACTGACTTGATGGATGTGAGTCTGAGTGAACTCCGGGAGTTGGTGATGGACAGGGAGGCCTGGCGTGCTGCTGTTCATGGGGTCACAAAAAGTCAGACATGACTGAGCGACTGAACTGAACTGAACTGAATTTTATATAACTGCAGTCTTGTTATTTATTATTTAATTCTTGAGATTAATTTAAATCTTATACATAATATAATGTAGAAGTCAATATATACTTGAGGAATATAATTGAAATAGCAAACAATGTTTTCACTTGATGATGGTTGTTAAAAGAATACAGTTTATTTTATGTTTTAATTTTCTCTGTATCAAGCGTGTGTCATTGAATAGTTTTAGTCTCCTAAAAAATATTATTCTCTGTCTTTAAATAAAGTTTTAATGATATAGTCAAGGTTTAATTCTATTTTCTCCAAAAGTATTCATCTCTCTGTAAGTAAATGTTAGTCACTCAGTCGTGTCTGACTCTTTGTGATTCCATAAACTGTAGCCTTTCAGGCTCTTTTGTCCATAAATCTGTCTAGATTTATTTAAAATGAGAAGCTGAGTTCTTATTTCTAGATCATGAATTCACTTATGCCTCATTTCTCCAGAAAAATTATTCTAAGGGATTTTGTAATTTCATATCAATGCCCTACCCATTTTAATTGTCAGGTAGTCTCTATATCAACAAAATATGCGACGTTCTCTTCCTGCTTCATGCATGGTTGATAAACACATTCTAATTTTTCTTTTCAATTTATGCTTATTAGTATTCCACTGTTCTTAGTTGCCTAGTCATATTCAACTCTTTGCAACCCCATGGTCTGTGGTCTGCCAGGCTCCTCTGTCCATGGGTGTTCTCCAGGCAAGAATACTGGAGTGGATTGCCATCCCCTCCTCCAGGGGATCTTCCCAACCCAGGGATTGAACCCAGGCCTCCTGCATTGCAGGTGGATTCTTTACCATCTTAGCCACCAGGGAAGCCTCAAATTTTTACTTGTTGGCAACACCATGCAGCATGTAGAATTTTACTTCCCCAACAAGGGATCAAACCCATTTCCCCTGCATTGGAAGCCACAAATCTTAACTGGACCACTGGGGAAGTCTAATATTCCTCTAGAAGATGATTTATAGCATAACTCTGTAAAACAATCATAAGTGATGAACAAGAAGAAGGCTCGGTAATACTTCTAAAAAATTCTATTGCTTTTATCAATAAACAAGTATATTAAATGATACTTTTAAAGAAATGCTAAATTTCAGAACCCTCCACTAATAAGAAGTAAAATCCCTAATCCACATGTAATAATGTCAGCAATAACCCAGAATTGGGGAAAATTGCATCTCTTTTAAAGAAAAGCTCTATGTAAAATTTACTAAGATGAGATTTAGAAGAAGCAGAGTGCTGGAATGTATACAAGTTGTAAGATATGGATATATATATATATATATATGTTTCCCCCCACCCCCCAAGACCATTCCCTTCTCATTTGCATTCATTCCCATGAATCAGCTGCATTACTACTCATGTCAATCAGCTGTTTTACTACTTCTCTGGGACCATGATCCAACCACCTGTGTCCAGACAAATACTGTTTGACACATTAGACACCAGGGACTCATTGGCTGCACCTTGCCTGCATTTAGTTCTTTTGGAGGAAGTCTTCAAGAGGATGAGACCACTGATTGACCCTCAGGCTGGACCTGGGCAACCTGAGGGTCCTCAGTCACGCCCGTGTCCTTGAAATGTATGCTCTGCCCACTTGCCCTTGGTTAGAGTCATTTCAAGGATACAGTCTTGAGAGAGTAAGGTGTTGTTGAGACTATTTGGGTGCCTAAACCCAGTTAAGGACTCTACACAAACTTAAAATTCTGATGGCGAGTGCAGAAACTGACTCATCTTGTGGCCTTACACTACAAGCTTTCTCAGTTTCCTTGCTTATTAAACCTTCTACATACAATATGCATTGGAGAAGGAAACGGCAACCCACTCCAGTGTTCTTGCCTGGAGAATCCCAGGGATGGGGGAGCCTAGTGGGCTGCCGTCTATGGGGTCGCACAGAGTCGGACACGACTGACGCGACTTAGCAGCAGCAGCACCAATATGGAGTATCTACCTTTCTTTGGTCTTCCCTGCCTTCCATGTGCAGAAATCAGTTTCATGTTTTGTCACTATGTTTTCATTTTTTGGAATGGACAGTTGATGGAAAATTCTAAGAATAATCTGCATTTAATTTATGATATTATTATTTTAGCAAAGAAGAAATGAAATCATTTATCACATCTTGCATGCCTGATAAGTCACTTCAGTCATGTCTGACTCTTTGTGATCCTATGGGCCATAGCACACCAGGCTCCTCTGTCCATGGGGTTCTCCAGGCAAGAATACAGGAGTGGAGTGCCATGCCCCTGTCCAGGTTATCACATCTATTCACATGTAAAAATATTCACATCATTTTGCCGGCTTTTGATTTGTTTACGTACTTTCCTCCTTTTTACAGATAAAATGATGTAGATCCCAGGGGCTTGGACCATCTTAGTCCATTGAATTGCTACTGTCCTTCGGCTTCTATTGGGGAGAAAAACTACCCGTCCTGACGGTTATGAAAAGTTCAACCAAATGTTAGAAATTACATTGAGAGCAGGCCTGAATACATCTTCTCTGCTAAGATAAATTAAGAGACGCCATGCTTGGAAAATTAATGTCTCCATTCAGCCAGAAAAGCATAAGCCTTTTTATAACAAATATGCTTATTTATTTTAACTATTGACAACCAGTGTTTGCTAAAAAAATACATATTTCATATAACTATTCCAAATATAGCCTCAGTGGTTTTTTTTTGCAATTGCATTTAAGTTAAAGATCATCTGTTTCACATGGAAAAATAAAATTAAATGAGTAGAAACAGTTGTATATATTTACTCTTGTGTAGATTATATTAAAAACAAAACAAACAAAAAAACCCAAATTACAATCTTCTGAAATTGAATTACAGGTTAAAAATTCTAAGAAGGCATCAATAATTTACAATAGGAAAGCCCTAAAACTTGCATTTTTATTATACATAAGGTTAATTAAAAGCTTCCCAGTGGTGCTAGTGGTAAAGAACCTACTTGCCAATGAAGGAGACATAAGAGACATAGGTTCCTTCCCTGGATCAGGAAGATCCCCTGGAGAAGTGCATGGCAAACCACTCCCATATTCTTGCCTGGAGAATCCTATGGGCAGAGGAGCCTGGTGGGATATAGTCCATGGGGTCGCAAAGAGTCAGACATGACTGAAGCAACATCACATAGCATGCAGCAGCACGAGTATTTTAAATAGCCTACTAATAGTATTCTAATTTATATCATGTTTATCCACAATAGATAAGAAGCTTTGCATGTTTTCCCCTAATTTTATTTTGAGCCATTGTTCATGTAAAGCTACATTTGTAGACATTTAGATGTAGTCTTCAATCTTATCTATTATAGCACATAACTTTCAAATGTAAGTTTTGTTGCTATAAATATGGGTATCCATCATAGTTCTATCTTTCTGAATTTTGAGTTCTATCATTTTGAATTTTGCATGACAGTCTAGAGTGACCTATATGTAAACAGATGTAAAACAGATATTCATCTGAAATTTTTTATTTCTTAAATAACAAAATGCCTGTGACATGGCAAATGTATAACTGGTCTTCTTAAACATTTTTCTCTATATTCACGTATCCATTTTTTGTGTGTGTGTGTGCCTTTTTCTTCTTTCACTGAAAACTGATAAGCAGGTGTGGGCATTTTGTTTTGTCTACCTATTTTCCATATATTATAGAGAGACTTGTGTTTCTATGTTTTTGCTTGTGCTTTTATCAAAATAAGGAGTGTTAAGTGGCTTATGGAGAAGGCAATGGCACCCTACTCCAGTACTCTTGCCTGGAAAATCCCATGGATGGAGGAGCCTGGAAGGCTGCAGTCCATTGGGTCGCTGAGGGTTGGACACGACTGAGAGACTTCCCTTTCACTTTTCACTTTCATGCATTGGAGAAGGAAATGGCAACCCACTCCAGTGTTCTTGCCTGGAGAGTCCCAGGGACGGGGAGCCTGGTGGGCTGCCGTCTATGGGGTCGCACAGAGTCGGACACGACTGAAGTGACTTAGCAGTAAGTGGCTTAAGCTATTTTTTGTTGTTGTTGGTCAGTTGCTTAAGTCATATCCAACTCTTTCCCTGTCCTTCACTAGCTAAGCTATTTTACATGGTGTTTATTCTAAATGATATGATCTCTCCAATACAAACTCTACACAGAATACAATTTTTCAATATTTCTACTAGGGTGTTGACATTCCTACTTCTCTCTCTTTCAGCTCAATGTAGTCAGTTTTTTGTTAAAATGCTTGATATATGGATGTGACAATGAACACTTTATAAACAGCTAGTTTAAACATGCTTCAAAATATTTGACCCACTTTGTAACCACATTAATCCTAGCAAATTCACAAGAAATTAAAATACACAGTTCTCAAAATACGCAATTTCCTTTGTTTCTTGAAGAGGAACACAGATAAAATTTAAGAATAATTGTATTGCTGTGCTCATTAGAAAACAATGTAATTAGTTGTCTGTGACCTTCTGAGATTTGTGATGGAAATTAAAAAAAAAAAAAAGAGTAAAAGGTACTGACTTTTTCTGCTTAAATATGGTAACTTGAAAGAGACACATTGAATGTAATGATGCTTTACTGGAAAAAACTTAATGTCTGAAAAATGAAGCAGCAGTTATAAAGTAGTAATCCCATGGCTAAACCTTCTCTAATATAACTGTGGAGAAAATCTACGATTTTTGCTTACTAAAAACAAAATAAAAACCAAGAAATACGTTATGACAGTGTCTAGAAAATAGTAAATATTATTTATACTCTCATTATTTTGTTACTACTATTATTATTAAACGTGTTTCAAAAAGCAAACATTGTATTATTCACAATAAAAGCTAGATACAACATTGATTTCTTACATCCATTAAACTATTAAAAAAGCAATCTGTTCTCCAAAGGCATTCATATATAAATATGACATTGTGACAGTTACAAATGGAACATTTAGGAGACTTTCTTAATATGCAAAGGATGCAAAAATGGTAAATGTCAGGTCTGAAGGAAACTTTAGTTTTCTTGATGTGTTGAAATAACTTTCTAGGTTCAAGATGGCACCCCTGCAGCCCAGGGTGCCACGTCAGCAAACCAGAACTTAGATACTCTTTGTGTCCTTGTAAATGCTCTTCTTGGCCAGAAATGCTGTGTATTAAGTCAGCCAAATCCCAAACTCTAAGTCAGTGGTGGGCTTCTAACCCAAACAGGTTTGATTAGGAAGACCCAGCCAGGCCATTATTTCCAATTTGTCTCTTATTCTTTATCCTGTAAAAGCTTCTTGCCTTCTGCCCTATTTTGCAGTTGTCTGATAGGAGAGATTATTTACTTCATCATGTTAGATAAAGTTTGGGTATCACCTAAATTGTCTTCGTTAATCATTTTTTTTAACAGGTACATGACAAATAGTAATTGTACTATGGCTCAAACCAATGTAGTTGGAATTACCAAACAAATATTAAGACAGTTATCTCTCAACATTTTAAAATTCTCAGATAATCTTAGATTGTATTTTGCTAATAGCTAACTACAGCTTTTGATATGCTAATTTTACCAATTGTTTAATTTTTATACTACTTAATATGTTTTCCAAAAGAATAAAAATAATTACTGAAACAGAAAACTGCTTTGTAAAGATTATACTCTTTATTTAAAAATTTCTGATTACCATTTTTACTTTCAGAACATAAAAAACATAAAAGGCAAACTTTTCTACATTCAATACTCCTTTATGTTATTGTGTAAAAGCCTCCTGCTGTGATTTACAATTTAATGAAGTAATAGCAAAACACCTACAGCTATTCTAAATGATTTGCTGTCACAACCTTATTAGAGAAATTGAAAGAGAATAAGTTTAAAAATTATTATACAAGCATAAAAAGATAAAAGATGTGTGAGGTATAGTTTCGATAAACTATTTAATCTTCCTGTGTACATCTATTTAAATTCCTGTAGGGTATTGGTATTTCCAATACATAATAAAACTTTGACCATCTCTAAACTAATACTCATATATGTAAAATCAGCTGCCAAAAAGCATACAGAAACTTTATGGAAGAACTCAGAGCTTTTCCCGTGGCTCAGCTGGTAAAGAAAACGTAAGCCAACGCAGGAAACTCAAGAGACAACATGGGTTTGATCCCTGGATTGGCAAGATCCCGTGGAGAAAGAAATGGCAACCCACTCCGGTATTCTTTCTTGGGAAATCCTAGGGACAGAGAAGCCTGGCGAACTACAATCCATGGGGTCTACTGATCACGTGTGCATGCATATGCACACATGGAAGAACTCAAATCACTGTATCACATCTGCAGAATAATTTTTATTTAAAAATATGAATGGAGAAGAAAATTATCTAATACTAAAATGTCCAGTAATTGTCTCCAAGATATGCTCTTCATAAATCATGGATGTCTTTTCAAAAGTTGTTTTCTACATGGAGAGGAAACGCTGTCTTTTGACTGTAATTTCGTACACACCATTCACTGTGAGGCTTCTTGTCATCATGGATTTGTATCCTGCTTCTGCTGAAAACTGATTTTCCATTGAGTTTGAGTGATGGTGTGATGGGATGACATACTTTCTAGCCTTATATCATCTTGTTTTAAGGTATCCCAAGCCATAATCCCTTCTGTGTTAGAAACAACATGCATTTCTAGAGTAGGTGACCAACTTTGTATTAAATAGCAAAGCTTTTACTTCCCATGAAATGTTTATTTTTAGTTCTTTAATACTATTATTAATGTATTAATGATGCACAGATCAGATCAGATCAGATCAGTGTCTCAGTTGTGTCCAACTCTTTGTGACCCCGTGAATCGCAGCACACCAGGCCTTCCTGTCCATCACCAACTCCTGGAGTTCACTGAGACTCACATCCATCGAGTCAGTGATGCCATCCAGCCATCTCATCCTCTGTCGTCCCCTTCTCCTCCTGCCCCCAATCCCTCCCAGCATCAGAGTCTTTTCCAACAACTTCCCATTATTTGAGCTTTGTTCCTTTAAATAGAATATTCTTGCACATTTTCTGTTCAAGACTTATTTTCAAGAATAAAAATAAAAGTCACATTCGAGAAGAATAAAATAATCAGTCCAATACAAAATGGACAGCAGGAAGTTTGACTTATTTGCTAGTATGCTAAATTCATATTTTATAATGTCTATGAAAGATCTCTACATTTAATTATATTTCATGTACACACACACATGCCAGATGTTTAAACTATATTTACTAAGTATTATTTCAGTTCTGTTTTGCTAATGTGGCAAAACTATATACTAATATAGTGACACTCTATTGAGTAGTAGCAAGTTTTTTCTATATACTTATACATATACATTTCCCACCCCCACTGGAAAAGCTCTTTAGTGCAGCCTCTTACTTGATGTAAATTATACCTTCTACCTGACATAAATCAAGGCCAACTCAACTTCATATTTCTTCAAGAACTTCATTGTAAGTGTACGAATAATCCAGTCCTGTAAAATATTTTTGAAAATTGACCAAAGACCTATTTAAGGTCCTATACAGGCTTCCTCACTGGCACTTTTCTTTCTAACGAATCCAGAAAAAAAAAAAAAAAAAAGCTTGAAATCAACATAGTCAAAAAACTCCTAAATAAGTAGAATTAAAAAAAAAATAGAATTCCTTTGCGCAAAGTATAGATTTGGAGTGAAAATTGCAAATCACTCTGAATTGTATAATTATTATTATTATATAAACTATTTCCCAAAGTCATATTTACACAGAATTGAAACTGACCATTTTAATTTCTTCAAGAAACTTTACTTTTATTCTTTGCAGCCACTCACCAGAGAAAAATAAGACAGATAGAACCATGTTGTCATTTTCCACTATCCTTTTGACTCTCCATCCATCCAGACTAATAAACTCCAATGCTCTTCAAAAAGTAAAAACTATTATAATACTATACTAGGCCCAGGAGTGTCCATGGTGTGAGGACATTTCTATTCAGTTTAGAATATTAAAATCAAAGTCTATAATCCACTTGCTGCAAGCAACCGCATGATATTCTGAATCACCTTGAAGTTAAAAAACAAAACAGTTTGAATTCCATTTGATAGTATTTTATCTATAGTCTAGAATAGAGCACCCCAGATTATATTCTTGATGTTACTCTCCAGAGGAGGAAGGCAAATTTATTATGGCATAAAGTACACTGCTAAAACATGTTTTAAGAGTCTAGCTGGCAAGATCAGCTTCACTGAAGAGACTGCAGTTCAATTTTCTGTAACCTTTCTCAGGTCAAATATTCTAGGAAGAGGGAATAAAACTATCTGCAGAGAGCAGCATGTGAGATGAAGTAACTTCAGTCCATCCATCTCCTGCCCATAAACCTAGAAAAGTGAAACAAGGTTAACATGATATGCACAATATATATGCACAATACTGCTTTATAATAAATCGGTAACCTACTGAGTAAAGCGGAGACGGCAATGGCACCCCACTCCAGTACTCTTGCCTGGAAAATCCCATGGACAGAGGAGCCTGGTAGGCTATAGTCCATGGGGTCGCTAAGAGTCAGACACGGCTGAGCGACTTCCCTTTCGCTTTTCACTTTCATGCATTGGAGAAGGAAATGGCAACCCACTCCAGTGTTCTTGCCTGGAGAATCCCAGGGACGGGGGAGCCTGGTGGGCTTCCGTCTATGGGGTCACACAGTGTCAGACATGACTGAAGCGACTTAGCAGTGAGTAAAGTGTTACTCTTGAGTTCTCTGAGCCAGGCTAGCAAATTTAGTCAAACCCAAGGAGGAGGTCAAGATTTCCCAGGTGGCTTAGTAGTGAAGAGTCTGCTTGCCAATGCAGGAGACACGGATTTGATCCCTGGGTTGGGAAGACCCCTTGAAGAGGGAAATGGCAACCCACTCTAATATTCTTGCTTGAAAAATCCCATAGACAGAGGGGCCTGGAGGGCTATAGTCCATGGGGTTGCCAAGAGTCAGACACGGCTTAGGGACTAAACAACAAGGATGAGCTCACGGTAACCTACCATTGACAGCCAGTTTGATTGGTTCAAGTAACAACCTAGACTTGTGATTGGTCTTCTGAGTTGGAGAGGATAGATGAAACTTCTACTCTGTATCCCATTGGTCAGAAGCACAGGTAATAAACTGTACTTGCGTCTGGTATCTGAAGTGAGGGGCAACCTTAGGGGACTGAACCCTTAACCTGTGGGATCTGATACTGTGTATAGTTTCAGAATTGAGTTAAATTGTAGGGCATTCAGTTGATGTGAAAAGAATAGCTTGTTGGAATTGATGCTTTTGAACTGTGGTGTTGGAGAAGACTCTTGAGAGTCCCTTGAACTGCAAGGAGATCCAACCAGTCCATTCTGAAGGAGATCAGCCCTGGGATTTCTCTGGAAGGAATGATGCTAAAGCTGAAACTCCGGTACTTTGGCCACCTCATGTGAAGCGTTGACTCATTGGAAAAGACTGTGATGCTGGGAGGGATTGGGGGCAGGAGGAGAAGGAGATGACAGAGGATGAGATGACTGGATGGCATCACGGACTCGATGGACGTAAGTCTGAGTGAACTCCGGGCATTGGTGATGGACAGGGCGGACTGGCGTGCTGCTGTTCATGGGGTCGCAAAGAGTCGGACACAACTGAGCGACTGAACTGAACTGATAAGGAACCATCACCCTATATAGCAGAACTGGATTTAGAAACCAGCAGACTCCCATTTCATAGATGCTAGCAGAAGACCCAATGCCCCTGGGTTTAACACAAATGATGATTTCTTACTCACAACAACAGCGTAGGCAGAGCATCATTTTATTCTTGTGTCACTTTTTCAAAATCCAGTTCCCACAGGACAAGGCCACAAAGGCTAGTAGCTGTTTTCACCTACATTGGCTTTTGTTACCAAAAAGAAATTCTGAACGTAAGAATCCTGAATCGTTGATACTGGGCCACAGGAAAACATGTCCAAGCTTTCCCCATAAAGATAAATTATCATTATTATACTGGACAGTAAACAAACCAGGCCTTGGTAGCAGAATAGGTTATGTCCATCTTCCAAGGCTTTTTGCTATACACATATCCTTGAAAATAAAGTTTAAAATTAAAGGACAGTTAATGACTCTGTTCTTAAGATGTGAAGAAATGTGGGAGATTTGTGGAAAAGAGTCTTATAACACATTGATAATGATAATCAGCAGAAGGTACTATATTGGTAATGAAAATCAATTCTGAAAATTCACTGGAAAGACTGATGCTGAAGCTGAAACTCCAATACTTTGGCCACCTGATTCAAAGAGCCAACTCTTTGGGAAAACCCTTTGCTGGGGAAGACAGAAGGCAGGAGGAGAAGGAGACGACAGAGGATGAGATGGTTGGATGGCATCACTGACTCGATGGACGTGAGTTTGAGCAAGCTCCGGGAGTTGGTAATGGACAGGGAAGACAGGCATGCTGCAGTCCATGGGGTAACAAAGAGCTGGACATAACTGAGTGACTGAACTGAACTGACTACATGGGCAATAATAAGGAACAACTACCAATGGCAGGTTTAGATGTTACAGTAGTAATCTCGAATGTGCATGCACACACATCCATAGAGATTTACTTTTTTCTTTTCCTTTTTCATTTTCTCAAGTAAGTTGTTAAATGTTATGATACATATAGGTCAAATAC
Organism: Bos indicus; assembly: GCF_029378745.1. NCBI lineage: Eukaryota > Metazoa > Chordata > Mammalia > Artiodactyla > Bovidae > Bos > Bos indicus. The sequence goes on along the minus strand of NC_091775.1, from coordinate 17,158,780 downwards.
CCAGGCTAAATAACTTACATGATTGCCTTGAATAACCTGCTGCTGCTGTTGCTAAGTCACTTCAGTCGTGTCCAACTCTGTGCGACCCCATACACGGCAGTCTACCAGGCTCCCCCGTCCCTGGGATTCTCCAGGCAAGAACACTGGAGTGGGTTGCGATTTCCTTCTCCTATGCATGAAAGTGAAGTCTCTCAGGCGTGTCCGACTCCTAGTGACCCCATGGACTGCAGCCCACCAGGCCCCTCGGTCCATGGGATTTTCCAGGCAAGAGTGCTGGAGTGGGTTGCCATTGCCTTCTCCATTGAATAACCTAGAAAATATCTACTACAAATCTCTTCCTGGATTAATGACTGTTAATTTTCTGAAAACTACAATTCTAAGTTATTATGGGTAAATAACTGTACTTCTAGAAAGTACTGCAATTTTAGTGCTAACATTTTTAACTTAAAATACATGTGAATTATGTACTATGGAAAACTAATTACCTGTTGCTGTTGTTGTTTGGTCACCTAGACCTGTCTGACTCTTTAGGATCCACGGACTGCAGCAAACCAGGCTTCTCTCTCCCGTTTCAGCACACCATCTCTCAGAGTTTACCTACCATTTGCATATAACCTAATAGTATTTTATATATTACACATTTTCTAAAAAAAAAATAGCTACAGGTTTAATCTACAAGGGTCAATCTGTTTTGTATGTGAGTATAATCAGATCAGATCAGTCGCTCAGTCACGTCCAACTCTTTGCAACCCCATGAATAACAGCACGCCAGGCCTCCCTGTCCATCACCAACTCCCGGAGTTCACCCAGACTCACGTCCATCGAGTCAGTGATGCCATCCAGCCATCTCATCCTCTGGCATCCCCTTCTCCTCCTGCCCTCAATCCCTCCCAACATCAGAGTCTTTTCCAACGAGTCAACTCTTCGCATGAGGTGGTCAAAGTACTGGAGTTTCAGCTTTAGCATCATTCCTTCCAAAAAAAATCCCAGGGCTGATCTCCTTCAGAATGGACTGGTTGGATCTCCTTGCAGTCCAAGGGACTCTCAAGAGTCTTCTCCAACACTACAGTTCAAAAGCATCAATTCTTCGGTGCTCAGCCTTCTTCACAGTCCAACTCTCACATCCATACGTGACCACAGGAAAAACCATAGCCTTGACTAGACGAGCCTTTGTTGGCCAAGTAATGTCTCTGCTTTTGAATATGCTATCTAGATTGGTCATAACTTTCCTTCCAAGGAGTAAGCATCTTTTAATTTCATGGCTGCAGTCACCATCTGTAGTGATTTTGGAGCCCAGAAAAATAAAGTCTGACACTGTTTCCACTGTTTCTCCATCTATTTCGCATGAAGTGATGGGACCGGATGCCATGATCTTCGCTTTCTGAATGTTGAGCTTTAAGCCAACTTTTCCACTCTCCACTTTCACTTTCATCAAGAGGCTTTGAGTTCCTCTTCAATTTCTGCCATAAGGGTGATGTCGTCTGCATATCTGAGGTTATTGATATTTCTCCCGGCAATCTTGATTCCAGTTGTGTTTCTTCCAGTCCAGCGTTTCTCATGATGTAATCTGCATCTAAGTTAAATAAGCAGGGTGACAATATACAGCCTTGACGAACTCCTTTTCCTATTTGGAACCAGTCTGTTGTTCCATGTCCAGTTCTAACTGTTGCTTCCTGACCTGCATACAGGTTTCTCAAGAGGCAGATCAGGTGTTCTGGTATTCCCATCTCTGTCAGCATTTTCCACAGTTTATTGTGATCCACACAGTCAAAGGCTTTGGCATAGTCAATAAAGCAGAAATAGATGTCTTTCTGGAACTCTCTTGCTTTTTCCATGATCCAGCAGATGTTGGCAATTTGATCTCTGGTTCCTCTGCCTTTTCTAAAACCAGCTTGAACCTCAGGAAGTTCATGGTTCACATATTGCTGAAGCCTGGCTTGGAGAATTTTGAGCATTATTTTACTAGCGTGTGAGATGAGTGCAATTGTGAGGTAGTTTGAGCATTCTTTGGCATTGCCTTTCTTTGGGATTGGAATGAAAACTGACCTTTTCCAGTCCTGTGGCCACTGCTGAGTTTTCCAAATTTCCTGGCATATTGAGTGCAGCACTTTCACAGCATCATCTTTCAGGATTTGAAATAGCTCAACTGGAATTCCATCACCTCCACTAGCTTTGTTCATAGTGATGCTTTCTAAGGCCCACTTGACTTCACATTCCAGGATGTCTGGCTCTAGGTCAGTGATCACACCATTGTGATTTTCTGGGTCGTGACGATCTTTTCTGTACAGTTCTTCTGTGTATTCTTGCCATCTGTTCTTAATGTCTTCTGCTTCTGTAAGGTCCATACCATTTCTGTCCTTTATCGAGCTCATCTTTGCATGAAATGTTCCTTTGGTATCTCTGATTTTCTTGAAGAGATCTCTAGTCTTTCTCATTCTGTTGTTTCCCTCTATTTCTTTGCATTGATCACTGAGGAACGCTTTCTTATCTCTTCTTGCTATTCTTCGGAACTCTGCATTCAGATGTTTATATCTTTCCTTTCCTCCTTTGCTTTTCACTTCTCTTCTTTTCACAGCTATTTGTAAGGCCTCCCCAGACAGCCATTTTGCTTTTTTGCATTTCTTTTTTTATGGGAATGGTCTTGATCCCTGTCTCCTGTACAATGTCATGATACTTATTCCATAGTTCATCAGGTAGTCTATCTATCAGATCTAGTCCCTTAAATCTATTTCTCACTTCCACTGTATAATTATAAGGGATTTGATTTAGGTCATACCTGAATGATCTAGTAGGGAAAACTTTCTTCAATTTAAGTCTGAATTTGAGAATAAGGAGTTCATGGTCTGAGCCACAGTCAGCTCCTGGTATTGCTTTTGCTGACTGTATAGAGCTTCTCCATCTTTGGCTGCAAAGAATATAATCAATCTGATTTCGGTGTTGACCATCTGGTGATGTCCATGTATAGAGTCTTCTCTTGTCTTGTTGGAAGAGGGTGTTTGTTATGACCAGTGCATTTTCTTGGCAAAACTCTATTAGTCTTTGCCCTGCTTCATTCCGTATTCCAAGGCCAAATTTGCCTGTTACTCCAGGTGTTTCTTGACTTCCTACTTTTGCATTCCAGTCGCCTATAATGAAAAGGACATCCTTTTTGGGTGTTAGTTCTAAAAGGTCTTGTAGGTCTTCATAGAACCGTTCAACTTCAGCTTCTTCAGCATTACTGGTTGGGGCATAGACTTGGATTACTGTGATATTGAATGGTTTGCCTTGGAAACAAACAGAGATCATTCTGTCATTTTTGAGATTGCATCCAAGTACTGCATTTCAGACTCTTTTGTTGACCATGATGGCTACTCCATTTCTTCTGAGGGATTCCTGCCCGCAGTAGTAGATATAATGGTCATCTGAGTTAAATTCACCCATTCCAGTCCATTTCAGTTCACTGATTCCTAGAATGTCGACATTTACTCTCGCCATTTCTTGTTTGATTATTTCCAATTTGCCTTGATTCATGGACCTGACATTCCAGGTTCCTATGCAATATTGCTCTTTACAGCACTGGACCTTGCTTCTATCACCAGTCACATCCACAGCTGGGTATTGTTTTTGCTTTGGCTCCATCCCTTCATTCTTTCTGGAGTTATTTCTCCACTGATCTCCAGTAGCATACTGGGCACCTACTGACCTGGGGAGTTTCTCTTTCAGTATCCTATCATTTGCCTTTTCATACTGTTCATGGAGTTCTCAAGGCAAGAATACTGAAGTGGTTTGCCATTCCCTTCTCCAGTGGACCACATTCTGTCAAATCTCTCCACCATGACCCACCCGTCTTGGGTTGCCCCACGGGCATGGCTTAGTTTCATTGAGTTAGACAAGGCTGTGATCCTAGTGTGATTAGATTGACTAGTTTTCTGTGAGTATGGTTTCAGTGTGTTTGCCCTCTGATGCCCTCTTGCAACACCTACCGTCTTACTTGGGTTTCTCTTACTTTGGGCGTGGGGTATCTCTTCACGGCTGCTCCAGCAAAGTGCAGCCATTGCTCCTTACCTGGGACGAGGGGTGTCTCCTCACCACCACCCTTCCTGACCTTCAGTGTGGGATAGCTCCTCTAGGCCCTCCTGCGCCCGTGCAGCCACGGCTCCTTGGACGTGGGGTTGGTCCTCCCTGCCACTGCCCCTGGCCTCGGTCGTGCGGTTGCTCCTCCCCACCGCTGCCCTTGCTCTCTCTTTTATAAGCTTGAGTCTTATTCAAAGGTCCATTCTGTTAAAATACATAGGTTATGCAGAGATCAGAGTTTAATCATTTTTGAGTTTTAATATTAGAAATTCACATCATAAAGTTTGCTTCATGACATTAAGTATAAAACATCTGTTTCCTACTTAATGTTTACCCTAAAATCAAAGTTTTATGTGCATGTTAATTTATGTTTTGCCATTACTGAATTTTTATATTCAGATACATTTGTACTATTTTTACTCTAATATACTCTAAATGATGACTGTTTCACTTTCTGTATAGCGTATTATTCTTCCTGTAGTTATAAAGATAGTATAAGTTTTTGAAAACAAGAATGATGACAATTTGTTTAACATGTTGGATAACAGTTGTTCAGACTACTTTCTCCCTCTTTGAAACATCTCTCTCACAGCTTTGTCATGGAAAATTGTTTCATGGGTGTAAAAACTCTCCTAATGGATAGCTTTTATTGTACAGATACCTGAAATGTGTTACAGACTTTCTTCTCTCTTTTCATTTCTAATCAATGTATGATAATATCCTTATTCAAAGCTACAATGAGTTGTTTTCATCATTCAGCAAGACTACGGTGACTTTTTGTGTTTTTGTATTCCTTTGAAGAAAGATAAATTTTAGTACTTAGAGATCACCTTGGTGATTGTCTTTTCAACTCTTACAAAAAAATTTTCTCGGCCAATTTATTCCCTTTTCCTTAGAAATTACCTCTTAGTTTGTTATCTACTTACATTGTTTATTACACTGTGTATAAATTCCATGCTATTTTGTAGCTGAGGAAATGTTTTCTTCCTCAAAAATCAAAAATAAGTATGTTTTTGTGTTTGGCATGGCAAACAGGGAATTCAGGAGAGTTTCCTAGTGTGCTAGAAAATGAACATTTTAACTTAGAAAATAATAATTTATTAGATATTAATATTGAATGATGTCAGGAATTATTACTGAAAACTATTTTTTTCATTTAGAAGAAAACTACCTGTATATTTGAAATATATATAGCGGCATTAGTTTTACTGGAACTAAAACTTTGGAACACATGGCCACAAACTAAGCTCCTTAATCACACAAATTGATTATCTGACAGTTTGTGTCTATTTGGAGTCCAGCATGATATGGCTGGGTTATTAGCTCAGGATTTCAGAAGGCTGATATCAATGTGTTGGTAAGACTGAGTGGTTTTATTAAAAAAAAAAAAAAAAAGTTGTATTTGGGTATAGCCCATTAACAATGTTGTGAAACCTTTAGGTGGACAGCAAAGGAACTCAACCATACATATACATGTATCCATTCTCCCCCAAACTCCCCTCCAACTGGGCTGCCACATAACATTGAGCAGAGTTCCCTGTGATATACCATAGGTCCTTGGTGATTATCCATTTTAAATATAGCAGAGTGGACATGTCCTTCTGAATCTACCTAACTGCCCGTTGCTCCCATCCTTTCACTGGCAATCATAAGCTTGTTCTCCAAGTTTGTGAGTCTCTTTCTGTTTTGTAAGTTCATTTGTATCACTTTTTAGATTCCACATATAAGGGATGTCATACATTATTTCTCCTTCTCTGTCTGATTTAATATCATTCAGTATGACTGAGTTTTTGTTTGGAGAGTTGGAGGGGGAAAAATAAAACTGTTGTAAACTCATGCTTGTTTAGAAAATTCAGTTCCTTGTATGAGTGTATTCCTTATTCCTTTGCCTGCTATGTGGAGAAATTTGCTTGGGAAGACTAAAGGTCATCTGTCTTCCTTCCCACATGATTCCCCTCTTCTTCCAGTTGAATATGATGTATCGAATCACTCTAGTGTTTTAAACCTTTGACTTGTTCTTCTGTGGTCAATAAGAAAACAAAACAAAACAAAACCTCTCTCCTTAAAAACTGTGCATTTATGTCAGATCTATAGGGATAATCTTCTCTTAAGGTCAACTGTGTCATTTAGCATAATCAAATCATAGGAATAAAATCCACCAATCCAGAGTCCTAGGGACTATGTTGAGATTTTACATCAGGAGAGGATATAATATAATAGGAATGATTTTAGATTTCTGCCTACTAAAGTAGTCAATATTTAGAGTATGTTGGATATTTTCCTCACTTAAAGATAGCATTTCTGGGATAGTTTGAAATACTTTAAACAAGTATGATTTTTTAAAATATTATATATAATTATCATCTTAAATATCAATTTATATCTTTTTATAAATGGATACACCAGTGTTTACTATTATAAATTGTTTTTGTCAATTTTTTAAATTGATTGAAGCACTGATTTTCATGGAAAATTCTTAAAGAGATGGGAATACCAGACCACCTGACCTCCCTCAGAGAAATCTGTATGCAGATCAAGAAGCAAGAATTAAAACCAGACATGGAACAACAGACTGCTTCTAAACTGGGAAAGGAGTATATCAAGGCTGTATATGGTCACCCTGCTTATTTAACATATATACAGAGTACATCATGCAAAATGCTGGGCTGGATGAAGCACAAGCTGGAATCAAGATTGCTGAGAGAAATATCAATAACCTCAGATACATAGATGACATCACCCCTATGGAAGAAATCAAGGAAGAATTAAAGAGCCTCTTGATGAAATTGAAAGAGTATGGCTTAATGTTCAACATTCAGAAAACTAAGATCATGGCATCTGGTCCCATCACTTCATGGGAGATGGGGAAACAATGGAAACAGTGATAGACTTTATTTTGGGGGCTCCAAAATCACTGCAGATGGTGACTGCAGCCATGAAATTAGAAGATGTTTGCTCCTTGGAAGTAAAGCTATGACCAACCTAGACAGCATATTAAAAAGCAGAAACATTGCTTGGCAACAAGGGCCCATATAGTTAAAGCTATGGTTTTTCCAGTAGTTATGCATAGATGTGAGATTGCTGAGTGTAGAATAATTGATGCTTTTGAACTATGGTGTTGGAGAAGACCCTTGAGAGTCCCTTGGACTGCAAGGAGATCAAACCAGTCCATCTTAAGAGAAATCAGTCCTGAATATTCATTGGAAGGACTGATGCTGAAGCTGAAGTTCCAATACTCTGACCACCTGATGCAAAGAACTGACTCATTGGAAAAGACCCTGATGCTGGGAAAAATTAAAGGCAGAGGAGGGAGGAGAAGGGGATGACAGAGGATGAGATGGCTGGATGGCGTCACGGACTTAATGCACATGAGTTTGAGTAAACTCCAGCAGTTGGTGATGGACAGGGAAGACTGACGAGCTGCAGTTCTGTGGTCACAAAGATTCCAACACGACTGAGCAACTGAACTGAACTGATTACTGCATAACAGCATCAGCGAATTCCATAAATCTAGATATGGACATATCTATTTGATCAGTTTATCTTTGCAGTTTTTTTGAGATCAACTGGTGATAAATACAAAGAATGTATATTTTCAGAAACAGTTTAACACATATTTAATTAAATAATATTGGTTATTTTGTTTTACTTAATGTATGATTTAATTTAGAAATGCAAAAATATTAAGACCTGTTGATGCAGGAAAAAATTCTATAAAACTATGTGACCACTAAAATAATAATTTTAAATATGTAGAGATTTATATTTCAGCATGATTTTAAAAGCCATACTAATGGGGAAGAAAAAAGTATATAATGACATTTTAATTTTAATTTAGGGGTGTAGTGTTTATAGGACTGAACTTTTAATGGAGGGAAGGCTTAGGGTCAAATCAAATATATCCGCTTATACAATTATTTTGAATGTTGAAAACTCTCTACAAACAAACAAAAGAAATCTATATATGATTTAAATTTTTAAAATCTCATTTACCAACTTTATCATGGGCAACATAAAGATACATTGTCATGCAACAGACTAGCTATCCAAAAATTTAAACAGATTCAAATATTTTTCCTGATGCATAATAGCTGAATTCTTTTAACCAAAACAAAAAAGTTTAAAAAAAAATTCAGAAAATTCAATCAGATATATAATCTTGAATAAGAAGAATGTGACAGCCTGTCTTTGAGAGCACTTCTGTTTATATTATGTCATTAAATATATGTCATGAGCCATGGCATTTCTGAAGCATGGAATTCAAATTATTTACTCAACAGTTTTCTTGGTAGCCCAATTTATGAAATTGTAAATTCCTTTACTGATTTTAGATATTAACCTATTGGATTTTCTGCCAAATTTGAGCTTATAATTCATTTAAATAAAATTAATGTTTAGTGTATATTCATTTTATTTCTTTCATAAATCAGCAATTACATGTGAGAATGTAGTTTTTAGTTTATAGATTATCAAACACCTGAGGAATCATAGTGATTAAATTAAGGAGATCATGTAGTCTCAATTTAATATTATTTGCTGCATTTGTTAAAGGGCACTGGGCATTATTCCATTCAGACACTTTTGGAGAATCTCATAGATGTTATCTTAAAGATAATAACTTTGAGTAGTCACAGTGAGAAATTAGTCAGAAAAACATTTTTAGAAACTTAGTGGGATCTTCCAATGAAAGGAAAGTAGGAGAGAATTCCTGGGGCCCATGCTTTGTCACTGTGCCCTGGGATGATCATTCAAACTACATGAATGGTCCACACTAATGAAATATGCATACAAAGTTGAAAAGTCTATCCAGAAAGGAAGGAAATAGGTCATTCTTACATTAAAGTTTTAGTTGTATGTCGTGCACTTTTACTCTTTTTGTAAGGTTTGCTTAAGTTTCTTTCCGATATAAAACTATGATTTGTCTGGCATACACATACCACAGAGCCCTACCTCTCTGAGTAACAATTGTTTATATCATTTTACATGTGATATAAATTATAATTATCTGCTAAATTATATAATGTGTCTTGTACACTAACAGAAACAAAACATTCCTAACCTAAATGCATTCTTAGATTAATTTATTTTGAAATCCTTCCCAAATATTTAACAGTATTTTTTTATAATAATATCTGTGAAACATTAGCAAGTACAGATATTATTTACTGTTTTATTTACTATGACTAAAAAAACTTATGTTAAATATTCATATACCTATACAAAAATAATAGTAGTTAATTATTATTTTTATTCTAATCCTTCTATTTTAGTAATAGGCCAGGTCCACATTCTGTGCTCAGTTAATTATTATACCTTTGAATTATTATATAAAATTTGTAAATCTTTGTACTGTTTTATGGGCTTTCCTGTTATCTCAGTTGGTAAAGAATCCATGGGCAATGCAGGAGACCCTGGTTCGATTCCTGGGTCAGGAAGATTCCCTGGAGAAGGGAAAGGCTACCCATTCCAGTATACTGGCCTGGAGAATTCCATGGACTATATAGTCCGTGGGGTCACAGGGAGTTGGACACAACTGAGTGACTTTCACTACTCTGTTTTATATTTATAGAACAGATTTTTTAATAATTTCTGTGATTAGTTATGCTTTACATTTTTTCCCAAGAAAGCATTTTATAGACTTGAAGTACATTATAATACATTATTCACATTTTTCTCATAGAGACTGAGTCAAAAAGTAAAAATCCTATTATTGTTAAATGTTGTTGAAGTAAGTATGATTAGCAGCTTGCCATTATAGCAATTACAATAGTACCAACACAATTCTTGCAGAAAATTCCATCTTGGATTTTCAACAACAATTACTTCGGTAATTATATAGATTTTCCTACCTTTCCCTGAACTGAAACGGGAACTCATTAATGAGAAGTTTGCAGTGATTAATTAGAAACCTGTTGAAAACATCTATTGAAGGTAACTAAATTAGACTTTCATTCCCCGCCTCCCCCAGATAGAGTTTTATACTAATTGGCTTTTTTTCCTATTCAGTGCCAATTTGTGGTTTGGGAAGTTACTGTTCTTGCTTTAATACCTTTCAAGTTCATCGATGAAAACAAAATGTACAGTTTGATTTTATATATTTTTCTTTATATAAAATAGACCCACTCAATCTAATGTCGTATGACTTGGCAGACTATCTGAGAGTGCAGAAAGACTAGCAATGCATAGGATTTCCATGAGGTCATTTACTGCACCAGGATGAATAAAATTTATATATATATATATATATATAATGTGGTCAGCACAAACCAACAAATTAAATGAATTAATCCCCCTCAAATGTCTGTCTCTATATCTCTATATCTATCTCTATGTCTATATAGTTACTAATTGGAGGAAAATCAGTTGTTTAACTTCTCATCACAAGTGATAAATAATTGAACCTAAAATTAGAGTGATTTCAAAACGCTTCCAAGTCCTTGTTTTTCTCCATAGTACAGTGGTGTAATATTAGACTCAGTAAATTCTAAAAGGTAATTACTTCATTTTGCTTTATGTGAAGCAAAAAGTTTTGCAAGCGTTTGTCAGTATGTAACAGCACTTCAGGGATGAAAAGGTGATAATAGAGATCAACTAGCCACAAAACTGCCAATGTACCTTGAATTTCCTTTCTAGAAATAGTATCATGAAAATAAAAAGCTAATATACATGATTTGGTTAGTACTGCAAAAACAAAAAGGCAAAAATCAAAGAAACATTCCCAAACATTTGAGAAGAAAAGAAAGTGAGTTTATTATGTGGATCATGTATTGCAATTCAAATTAGCTGATTAATGCCCCAAATAACTTTTTTTTTGAAATATTTATTCTATATGATCTTAACAGAATTGTCACGATAAAACATGCATTCTGCTACATTACAACCAGAGACTCAGGTTGTACATATCACTTAACTCTTACTTCATCATCCTATCCAGCTCATTTTAAAAATAACTGACTTAGGGGAAAAAAAAGAGAGAGACAAATATTTAGGTAGATTTGTATTATGTGAATCCAATCTTGTTCTCCTTCAAAATAAACTACTATCCTAGTGAGAATTCCCATGCAACATATCAGGTTGGTATATTGACTTTATAGAGGCAAGTTTCCTGATGTTAAGTATGATAAGGAAGTCACCTGGCTAAATCACTAAAAAGTCTGTGTCTCAGGTTTTTTCTCTGTGAATTCAGGACTTAAAAATGTCTAACATCCCTGCCAACACAAAGGCTTATTACTTCCTCCAGTTAAGAAGCAGATGAATTGCATGGCTCTGGGAAATCTAGATTGCTCCTCAGTTCTCTCATTTGTCACTCTCTGTTCCACCAACATCAAAATCCTTTGTGTGAAGATGATTCTTGTTAGATAGATCAGATCAGTTCAGTTGCTCAGTCTTGTCTAACTCTTTGCAACCCCATGGACTGGTTGCACACCAGGCCTCCCTATCACCAACTCCCAGAGTTTACTCAAACTCACGTCCATTGAGTCTGTGATGCCATCCAACCATCTCATCTTCTGTCCTCTCCTTCTCCTCCTGCCCTCAATCTTTCCAAGCATCAGGGACTTTTCAAATGAGTCAGTTCTTTGCATCAGGCGGCCAGAGTATTGGAGTTTCAGCTTCAGCATCAGTCCTTCCAATGAACATTCTGGACTGATTTCCTTTAGGATTGACTGGTTGGATTGCTTTGCAGTCCAAGGGACTCTCAAGAGTCTTATCCAACACCACAGTTCAAAAGCATCAATTCTTTGGTGCTCAGCTTTCTTTATACCCAACTCTCACATTCATACATGACTACTGGAAAAACAATAGCTTTGACTAGATGGACCTTTGTTGGTAAAGTAATGTCTCTGATTTTTAGTATGCTGTCTAGTTGATCATAGCTTTTCTTCCAAGGAAAAAGCATCTTCTAATTTCGTGGCTGCAGTCACCATCCGCTGGAGAAGGAAATGGCAACCCACTCCAGTATTCTTGCCTAGAGAATTCCATGGACAGAGGAGCCTGGTGGGCTGCTGTCTATAGAGTTGCACAGAGTCAGATATGATTGAAGCAACTTAGCATGCATGCATGCATTGGAGAAGGAAATGGCAACCCTCTCTAGTATTCTTGCCTGGAGAATCCCAGGTATGGAGGAGCCTGGTGGGCTGCCGACTATGGGGTCACACAGAGTCGGACACAACTGAAGCGACTTAGCATCAGCAGCAGAAGTCACCATCTTTAGTGATTTTTGGAACTTCAAAAATTAAAATCTCTCACTGTTTGCAACATTTCCCCATCTATCTGACATGAAGTGATGGGATCAGATGCCATGATCTTAGTTTCCTGAATGTTGAGTTGTAAGCCTACTTTTTCACTCTCCTCTTTCACTTTCTTCACGAGGCTGTTTAATTCTTCCTCACTTTCTGCCATAAGGGTGATGTCTCCTGCATATCTGAGGTAATTGCATTTTCTCCCAGCAATCTTGATTCCAGTTTGTTCTTCATCCAGCCTGGCATTTCTCATGATGTACTCTGCATATAAGTTAAATAAGCAGGGTGACAATGTACAGCCTTGACAAACTCCTTTCCCAATTTGGAACCAGTCTGTTGTTCCATGTCTGGTTATAACTATTGCTTCTTGACCTGCATACAGATTTCTCAGGAGGCAGGTAGCATGGTCTGCTATTCCAATCTGTTTAAGAATGTTCCACAATTTAATATGATTCACACAATCAAAGGATTTGGTATAGTCAATAAAGGAAAAGTAGATTTTTTTTTCCTGGAACTCTCTTGCTTTTATGATGATCCAATGGATGTTGACAATTTGATCTCTGGTTCCTCTCTGTTTTCTAAATCCAGCTTGAACATCTGCAAATTCACAGTTCATGTATTGTTGAAGCCTGGCTTGGAGAATTTTGAGCATTACTTTGCTAGTATGTGAGGTGAGTGCAATTGTGTGGCAGTTTGAACATTCTTTGGCATTGACATTCTTTGGGATTGGAATGAAAACTGACTTTTCCAGTCCTGTGGACACTGCTGAGTTTTCCAAATTTGCTGGAATATTGAGTGCAGCACTTTGACAGCATCATCTTTCAGGATTTGTAGTAGCTCAACTGGAATTCCATCAGCTTTGTTCATAGTGATGCTTCCTAAGGCCCACTTTGACTTCTCATTCTAGGATGTCTGGCTCTAGGTGACTGAGCACACCATCGTGGTTATCTGGGTCATGAAGATATTTTTGTATAGTTTTTCTGTGTATTCTTGCCACCTCTTCATAATATCTTCTGTTCCTGTTAGGTCCATACAATTTCTGTCCTTTACTGTGCCCATCTTTGCATGAATTGTTCCCTTGACATCTCTAATTTTCTTGAAGACATCTCTAGTTTTTCCCATCCTATTCTTTTCCTCTATTTCTTTGCATTGATCAGTGAGGAAGGCTTTCTTTTCTCTCCTTGCTGTTCTTTGGAACTCTGAATTCAGGTAGGTATATCTTTCCTTTTCCCCTTTGACTTTAGCTTCTTTTCTTTTCTCAGCTCTTTGTAAGACCTCCTCAGACAGTCATTTTTCCCCTTTGCATTTCTTTTTTCTTGGGGATGACTTGATTACTGCCTCTTGTACAGTGTCATGAACCTCTGTCCATAGTTCTTCAGGCACTCTGTCTATAAGATCTAATCCATTGAGTCTATTTGTCACTTTCCCTGTGTAATTGTATACGATTGATTTAGGTCATACCTGAATGACCTAGTGATTTTCCCTACTTTCTTCAATTTAAGCCTGAATTTTGCAATAAGGAGCTCATGAGCTGAGCCACAGTTAGCTCCCAGTACTGTTTTTGCTGCCTGTATAGAGCTTCTCTGTATTTGGCTGCAAAGAATATAATTAATCTGATTTTGGTATTGACCACTGGAGGATGTCCATTTGTAGAGTCTTCTCTTGTGTTGTTGGAAAGGGGTGTTTGCTATGACCAGTGCATTCTCTCAGCATAACTCTGTTAGCCTGGCAATAACTCTTGGCAATAACTGTTATTGTTATATAAATGTTCAAAAATGTTTAAATATCGTATAGATGTACATGATATGAGACTGTTTTAAAATAATTTTCTGTTAAATTTAGGCACAACACTTTTGTTTAAATATTCTTTTTTTTGGTAATATGAAGTGACAATTCCAAATATATATATTTTTTCTGTTTTAGTCAGTAAACGTACTTCCGTTTGACAACAATCACATTCAATATGTTATCCTCAATCCTTCATTTGTCCCCTAAACAATGTACATTATTGAGAAAAATTGGACTTCTCCCCCCTATTTTTGAAAGACTTTTGTAAATATTATAAAGTTTATATTATGTAAATGTTTCATGTTGAATATATAAGAGTAATGTCTACATGAATATGAAATATAGTCTAAAATTTCTGTTTATATAATTTCAAAAATATAAAGCAGAATTATATGACATGCTCAGCTTGACCTCTCTCCAGTTTTGATTTCTTAGTCTTCTCTGTACTCATCTCTGTATTTCCCCTTACCTGTCTAAACCAAGAAATCATTAGCTGCAAGAGAATAATGATCTACTGCTTCTATCAACTTTTTACCACCCAGAATCCCTTCAGTTTCCCTCTATTATCCTTACACAACTTAATGATCAACCACATAAATTACTATATCTTATGCAACTTAAACTCATTTGCCATTCCTCTGTTTTCTTGATCTCCACTGTGAAAACTACAGTCTTGGTTAAATCCAACTGTTTGTTGGTCTAATCCTTGCCTGTAACCATGCAGACAGCACGCCTGGGGGTTAAAAAAAATATGCCAATGATTTCCAAAGTTTTATCTTCAACCAAAAATGTCTCCCAAGTTTTAGATTCTTATGTCTGAATTCCTACACAACATCTCCAATAAGATTTAATAACATCTTAAACATGCTGTGCCTTCAACTGTCGAAACCTTCACCTGAAGTGTCTCCCATTTTGCTAACAGTTTACACTGCCTTTCCAGGTTTTCATTCTAACAAGCTCAGAGTCATCACGATCCCTCTTCTTGAATATCCAGCAATTTGTCCATCTTTTGGGAAATCCTGATGGTTCAAAATTGCCCCCAATCTATTTTTTTCTCTGTGTCTCTGTATTTACCTCCATATTCCACACTACTATCATCTCTCCCTGAGTTGTCTCATGTCTATCTACTTTTGAACTGGCCCATCTCAGTAAAATGTCGACAAAGAAATGACATTGAACCTGATTTTCCCCTGCTTAGTAGGCTTCACTTTGTTTCTACTTTACTCAAAATTCTTATAAAGACCCATTAAGACACTTTACAATCGAATATAGTCCACATCCCATTGCCTCTCTGTCCTCGTGATTTTCCGCTCATTTGTTCCATTCCCAAGGTATCACTGCAACCTCCCCTTTTCTTCATACTTCACAGACTACCTACCTTGTATTTATCTTTAATAAATACAGTGCTTTATATGGTTCAGTAATTTACTTTCCATGTCTTTTTGCTAAAATATCCTCAAAGTGGTGCTTTATCTAACTATGTCATAAAACATTTCGACTCACCTCCTAAGCTTTCCCAATTTCCCTTCCCTTTGTTGATTTTTCTCTTTAAACAATCTGACATACTATATACATATATATTGCATATATATTGTTTATTGTCTCTTCCTCTACTGAAATTTAAATTTTATGAGGCTAGGGGTTTTTGATTATTGTGTTGACTGTAACCTACACCTGTAATCAGTGCCTGGCATTGCAACAAAGGTAGATTATTCTTAAATTTCTCTTTTAAAAAGTGTTCTTTGGATTAAAAGACTGCAAAATTCATCTCAGTGAAAGGGTCTATGATGATGTTAAAAAACACATTCATGATAAAATACTCGGGTATTTACAGTGATTTTTAATATAATAAAAATATTTTTAAATACCGTTGGAATATATCCTTGTTTTCTTTCATGGACTACCTAACAGCAAATAAAAAATCATTGTTTGGGAATTGATGAGCTTTATGTTTTTTTTTTTTTTCACTCTTAATGGACTTGGCAGCAAGTCCATTAAGGTCCTCAAAAATTTATCTACAAAGCATATATTTAACTGAGAAAAAGATCAAGAATCTGCTCTAGATCCTGGAGACATTTTTATAAATCTTTATATTTTGATATATGGCAACTTATTTGCACTTCTTTGGACTGTCAAAAAACCTTGCAGAATATTATACATTCATTTGTAGAATAAGTGTTAACAACAAAGCTGAAGCATCTAGAGATCCTGCATGAAACTATACATGGAAAACCATTTGTCATAAACACATCTAATCAAATATAAATAATAGATAGTCCATGAAATTGCTGCTAGTTAATGCACTGACCAAAAGCATCTTGACAGATAAATGAAGTTAAAACATAATCAAGGAGGTTGGTGTATTCTCTGGAATACTAGAGGAAAAGGAATATGAGAATAACCTCAGAAAAGAAATATGAGAAACATAACCCAGAAGAAAAGGAACTCAAGCCAGACTTTTGAGTGCTTGCTTTCTAAAGCTGTCTACAACATCTATAGGAGAGAAAATTAGGGATGGCAGGTTGGTTAGAAAGTAAGCCTGAGATCTTTGTATTGAACCCATTTCTAATGGCATTGTATATTATTATGACATTGTATATTGTTTGTTTTAAGAATAATGGAGTTCATGTGAAATGGACTAAGAATTTCCTCTCTGGGTCTCAAGCCACCTTTATCACCATTGTTATGATCAGTATAGTGAGTTAGATGTTGTATTAAATATACTACAGCCATACTACTTAATCCTCATTTTAAATATGTGAGTTATGCTTTATTATCAAGGTTAATAGAGGTTAATCAACTTACTCAGAGTAAGTG
This sequence comes from Bos indicus, assembly GCF_029378745.1. Classification (NCBI taxonomy): domain Eukaryota; kingdom Metazoa; phylum Chordata; class Mammalia; order Artiodactyla; family Bovidae; genus Bos; species Bos indicus. The sequence continues at coordinate 17,141,882 of NC_091775.1, read as the reverse complement.
ACAGTTCCAGGAGTCCATCACTAGCTTACCACATTCTGAAGCCTTCCTGACCATTATTACATGTTCTTCACATGAAAGACCAGGAGAAGCCTGGAGAAAAGGAACAAGGAGTCAGAAGAAGACATTTTGGAGAGAAGCTGCACCAGAATGTTACTTTGAATATAAATCATAACATGATCATAAAATATGCAATCTCTTCACATCATGAAACTTTCAGCAAAACTTCACATCTCAGTTTTTCTTTGAAGTATTCTTTTGAGTGTTGAATAGAGATATTATGATTCACTCCAGGTATAACAGAGATGTTCATGGGTATACAACTTTCTAATAAAGACAACTATTAATATTACTTTTTAATATAAATCAAGGCATTGAAATGAAAAACATTCTGTCCAATACCTTTATTGTTCTATATGTTTAAGCCTTTTTACACTATGGTCTATATTTTGTAATAATTTTGATACCTGTCATTATGTGTAAAAAAAATTCTATCTTGTATAGATTTTAGTTTCTTAATGTTTGATCTTCTACAATATATGTTAATTTCCTAATGTTTGATCCTCTATAAAGTTAGAAAATCATCCTAAATCAGATAAGCCCCCATCAAGCAAGGAAATCTGATACAGTAGTAATATCTTGACAACAGCCAGTCAGTTATCAATTTTAAGATGCTTCCTACAGCAGATATGAATTTAAACAAATATTTATTGAGCATGTCTTACATGTCATGGCAGTAACTGGATGTAGAATCAGGTAAAAGGAAGACAAAACAGCTAAATTCATAATAAATAACATAAAATATTTTCTGACTCAGAGGGCTATGAAATCCATTGGCAGAGACAGATATCTGTCTAAGGACACAGAAGGAGGACTCCAGCCCTGGGACAGAGAGATTAAAAAATTCTAGTTTGGTTCAAAGTATGTGTAAGTGCTTCCTTCGTGGCTTAGATGATAAAGAATCTGCCCAAAATGCAGGAGACTTGGGTTTGATCCCTGGGTTGGGAAGATCCCCTGGAGAAGGGAATGACAATCCACTCCAGCACTCTTGCCAGGAGAATTCCATGGACAGAGAAGCCCAGTGGGCTACATACAGCCCATGGGGTCACAAAGAGTCAAACATGACTGAGTGACTAACACCCTGTGAGTAGGTATAGGTCTGTTTAAGAATAAAGAACGTGTTGCAATAAAAAGGAATGACATGACCTGAGTTAAGGTCCAATATCATATTGTGCTTTGATACATTTTGGCTTTAGGGAGAAGTTTAGAGGTACTATAATTTGCCGCATTTTTAAATCCAGACTGGAGAGAGAGGAAGCCTAAGTCAGTACATCTGCATCATCATCGTGACTAAACGGCTATATAAGTGAATGATATGAATGAGAAATAAACTTTTTAGGTGTTTGGATTTTTTTCAGTTCATCATAATATAGTCCATCAAATTAGCAAACAAAATTTTAAAAATATTTTATGTATGAGGCATAATGCTATCACTGAAATCACAAAGAAATAAATTCTGACATCGCACTAATGGAAAGATATATATTCAAGAACTGGGCAGAAGCACTCAAGTTTGCTTTATTTCCAAGTTCTTACTAGTTTTATTCTCTTCACTCAGAATATGGAATAGAAACAAGATGCTATTAAGAAAAGAAAGTAGATGTGGAGCATGGGGACAAAGAGAGAGATAAATTTAATCATATAAAATAAAATGCTTGGGATGAGCAAAAGTGAATAATGAGAATGATCAAGTTCTCATTTACATGGTTTTATCCAATCTCTATTCTACTTCATTTCAGCGAAAAATAGAAAACTAATGGTCAATGATCATGGTTTAGAGTTCTCAGTAATCAATAAACAGATGATTGAAAGAAAAATAAAAGTATGTTATTGAGATGTAGAGTCTTCTTTTTTCTGAACATGTTTTAGTGTACTCATGCATTATAACTTCTAGATAAATTCCTGGAAATATAGTTGCTAGTGGGGTTGGAATTCAATGGTTTTTATGATAGTGATAATATTTTTACTGTTCTGTAATTAAGGAGGTTATGGCACAGGTAGTTTTAGTTCAATTTCTCTGTCCATTCTTGGTTCTGAGGCTTTTGACAAATAACCTAACTACAGCAAGCCTCAGGTTCCTCATCTATGAAATTGGAAAATAATATAAAATCACCACAGAAGATTGCTATTGGGGTTAAATACATAATATTTGTGTCTGTTACATAGAAAAAGCTCAGTAATGAGTTTTTAAATTTGTTTTAACTTTATTTTTTAACTTTTTATTTTATATTGGAGTACAGTTGATTAACAATGTTGTGAAAGTTTCAGGTATATAGTAATGTGATTTGGTTAAACATAACTGAACATAACTGTGATTCAGTTAAACATGTACCTATTCTTTTCAAAATTATTTTCACATTTAGGTTGTTATATAACATTAAATAAACTTCCCTGTGCTATACAGTAGGGCCTCATTGGCTATCCATTTTAATATAGCAGTGTGTACATCTCAGAAGATGTACACATCTTCTAATCATGAAGGCTCCATATATTCCCTCAATCTTTTTACTGTTTTGATGTGTTTCTTTTATATTGTGCTCATCTGAGCACAGAACTCTACAGTCCTTTTAGCTATTTCACTCCCTAACCTTGCAGCACAATTCTCAGAAGAAATAGCCCTCATTTGGCTCAGACTCAGAAAGTTTTCTGCTTAGACAATGAATTATATAGTCAGTTAAGACATGATCTAAAGAAGGGTAAGAGTAAGCATGGAGAACAACCATGTTTTGATAAATAGGCATCCTAGAAAGCTAAGTGTATTATTTCTAGGAAGTGTTTTTTCCTATAAAAAGGAAGCTACACTCCCAGGCAGGATGTGATGATTAATATGTGTCTCAGCTTGGCTTGTCCGTGGTATGCAGTTGTTTAATCAAGCACCAGTTTAAAGGTTGCCATGATGATATTTTTTAGATGAATTAATACTTACAACCAGTAGACTTTGAAGTATTAAAATGTTTTAATATTTTATTTTTTAACTTTACAATATTGTATTGGTTTTGCCATATATCAACATGAATCCGCCACAGGTATACACGTGGTCCCCATCCTGAACCCTCCTCCCTCCTCCCTCCCTGTACCATCCCTCTGGGGTGTCCCAGTGCACCAGCCCCAAGCATCCAGTATCGTGCATCGAACCTGGACTAGTGAAAGAACTAAATAGACATTTCTCCAAAGAAGACATACAGATGGCTAACAAACACATGAAAAGATGCTCAACACCACTCATTATCAGAGAAATTCAAATCAAAACCACTATGAGGTACCATTTCACACCAGTCAGAATGGCTGCTATCCAAAAGTCTACAAGCAATAAATGCTGGAGAGGGTGTGGAGAAAAGGGAACTCTTACACTGTTGGTGGGAATGCAAACTAGTACAGCCACTATGGAGAACAGTGTGGAGATTCCTTAAAAAACTGGAAATAGAACTGCCTTATGACCCAGCATTCCCACTGCTGGGCATACACACTGAGGAAACCAGAAGGGAAAGAGACATGTGTACCCCAATGTTCATTGCAGCACTGTTTATAATAGCCAGGACATGAAAGCAACCTAGATGTCCATCAGCAGATGAATGGATAAGAAAGCAGTGGTACATATACACAATGGAGTATTACTAAGCCATTAAAAAGAATACATTTGAAGTATTAAAATTTATAATGTATATTATCCAACCAGTTAAAGGCTTCAAGAGCAAAGACTGGAATTTCCAGAAGAAATTCTGCCTGAAAATAAGAACATAGAAAGCCTCAGTTCAGTTCAGTACAGTCGCTCAGTTGTGTCCGACTCTTTGCGACCCCATGAATCACAGCACACCAGGCCTCCCTGTCCATCACCAGCTCCCAGAGTCAACCCAAACCCATGTCCATTGTGTCAGTAATGCCATCCAACCATCTCATCCTCTGTCATCCCCCTCTCCTCCTGCCCTCAATCTTTCCCAGGCATCAAGGTCTTTTCAAATGAGTCAGCCCTTTGCATCAGGTGGCCGAAGTATTGGAGTTTCAGCTTCAACATCAGTCCCTCCAATGAACACCCAGGACTAATCTCCTTTAGGATGGACTGGTTGGATCTCCTTGCAGTCCAAGGGACTCTCAAGAGTCTTCTCCAACACCACAGTTCAAAAGTATCAATTTTTTGGCACTCAGCTTTCTTTATAGTCCAACTCTCAGATCCATACATGACCACAGGAAAAACCATAGCCTTGACTAGACGGACCTTTGTTGGCAAAGTAATGTCTCCTCTTTTTAATATAGAAAGCCTATTTTCTATTAACTGGTTGCCCAGCAGATTGCAGACTGGCCAGCTCCCATAACTGTATGAACCAGTTCACTAAAATCTCTCACTTTGATATATTTTTGTTGTTGTTGCTTATTTGCTAAGTTTCGTCTGAGTCTTTGCTACTCCATGTACTGTAGCCCAACAGGCTCCTCTGTTCTTGGGATTTCCTAGGCAAGAATACTGGAAAGTGAAAGTGAAATCACTCTGTCATGTCTGACTCTTCGCAACCCCATGGACTGTAGCCTACCAGGCTTCTCATTGGATTTTTCAGGCAAGAGTACTGGAGTGGGTTGCCATTCCCTTCTCCAGGGGATCTTCCTGACCCAGGGATTGAACCCTGGTCTCCTGCATTGTAGGCAGACACCTTACCCTCTGAGCCACCAGGGAAGCCAGGAATACTGGAAGGGGTAGTCATTTTTTTCTCCAGGGATCTTCCTGAATCAGGGGTTGAAACTGCATCTCCTGCTTTGCAGGCAGATTCTTTATTCCTGAGCCACCAGGCAAGCCCCCTTATATGTCTTAGATAGAGAAATATGAGGCATATATAGATATCTATATCTATATATAGATATAGATATATATAGATAGATATCTTCTATTTCTCTGGAGAATACTAATACACAGTGTTAAGATGAGAGGTTCAGGTAGCTGAGAAAACAATGGAATATGTGGAGAGTGGGGTAGAGGTGAGCACAGACCATTTTCATGAGAAGAAGGTAGGGGAAAAAAGGACACATTATAAGCAGTAATTGGTTGGAATTTGATTCCAGTATCTTTAATCATTAATGACTGAGTTTGTCAGTATTTGGTTTATCAGGATCAATTTGCATATGAGTATTTACTAATATTTGAGAAGTTTTTTAAACTCTAGACTACGACCAGAATTTTTTAAATTCTGGACATGGAACAACAGACTGGTTCCAAATCGGGAAAGGAAAATGTCAAGGCTGTATACTGTCACCCTGCTTATTTAACTTGAATGCAGAGTACATCATGAGAAATGCTGTGCTGGGTGAAGCACAAGCTGGAATCAAGATCACCAGGAGAAATACCAATAACCTCAGATAGGCAGATAAACCCACCATTATGGCAGAAAGCTAAGATGAACTAAAAAACCTCCTGATGAAAGTGAAAGAGAAGAGTGAAAAAGTTGGTTTGAAACTCAACATTCAGAAAACTAAGATCATGGCATCTGGTCCCATCACTTCATGGCAAATATATGGTTTTTTTGGGCTCCAAATTCACTGCAGATGGTGACTGCAGCCATGAAATTAAAAGACACTTGCTCCTTGGAAGAGAAGTTATGACCAACCTAGACAGCATATTAAAAGGCAGAGACATTACTTCACCAAAAAGGTCCATCTAGTCAGGCTTTGGTTTTTCCAGTAGTCATATATGGATGTGAGAGTTGGACTATAAAGAAAACTGACTGCCGAAGAATCTATGCTTTTGAACTGTGGTGTTGGAGAAGACTCTTGAGAGTCCTTTGGACCACAGGGAGATCCAACCTGTCCATCCTAAAGGAAATCAGTCCTGAATATTCATTGGAAGGACTGTTGCTGAAGCTGAAACTCCAATAATGTGGCCACCTGATGCAATGAACTGACTCATTGGAAAAGACCCCGATGCTGGGAATGATTGAAGGCAGGAGAAGAAGGGCATGATGAAGGATGAGGTGGCTAGATGGCATCACCAACTCAATACATAAGTTTGAGTAAGCTCTGGGAGTTGGTGATGGACAGGGAGGCCTGGCATGCTGCAGTCCATGGGGTCACAAATTGTCAAACATGACTGAATTCAGTCACTCAGTTGTGAACTGAACTGAACTGAGACAACTATCAAATAGAAGAGGTAAATTTTTCCTTGTTACATTATAGTAATGATAAATGTTAGAATTTTTTTTTTTTTTGCATTTTTACAAAATTCCTTGGTACAGTATCATTCATGTAGTATTGTGAACTGGTTTACTTTTAATGTTTATATCAAATTAATTTCTTTTCATGTATATGTATTATTCTAGCCCTAATGTTTTATCACTTTTTATTATCATTTTATTTGTTCCAAGCTTAAACGTTTTGAAAATAAAATCATTATTTTATTATTGTTTTTGCCCAATGCCCAACTAAAAAACTAGTGTATCTGGGAAAGATACTCAGTTTTTGCCAATTTGTTGGATCACATTTTATTAGGAATAGCTAGCATGTGCCTAATGAAGGGAGCTATCCAAAATTAAGCTCTGAAGTTTTGGAAACAGTTCCTGATTTAATTGAGGCCTATTAGCAAAGTGTTGTGGGTGAGATTTTATTCAACTATTTGTGCAGAAGTGTAGATTGAGGCCTGTAATTCTGACATAATTTTCAACAGCTTTTTTCGATCTCAAAAATGTTCTGTTTGAACAATAAATTATAAAGTCTTTCTAGCCACGGTCCAAAGGATGATAGAGTTGGGATGAAGGAGAATCAGTTCTTAAAATTCTTTTAGTTTATGTCAAGAAATTAGTAATGTGCATTCAAAGCCAAGTTCATTCCTGTGTTCTGAAGTGCCTCTTTTCTTCATGCTGTGTATTTTTCCATGGTGATAAGGTAGGAGGTAGATGTCTTGCCCTCTCCCTGCCCTCCCAGGAAAAGCAACTTGAGTTGTTCTCTGTGGATACAAACTCCAAACAAGGAGAACTTCTTGACCATACATACACAGAAAAGTTCCTTGGAAGTCAGAAAAGGGAGTGATGTTAAGCTATGTATAGGCCTCTTTGCTAGAATCCATCTTGGCTAAAACACACACACACACACACACACACACACACCAGAGGACCCTGAGATAAACCAAATATGACTCAGAACTAGGCAAAGTAATGTAGCTTGCCAAAGGAAACCCAGAAGAAATGTCCCATATAAGTGATTCAAACTACCATGAAGACACAGCAGTCTCTCTGAGTCCACCTGTGTGTCTTTCCATATATATCCTTTTTCTTCCTAATAAACACTTTACTTGTTTCACTACTTTCCATCTCTATATGGAAATTCATTTCTATACAGTTGATGGGCCAGGACCTTGTCAATGACCCCTGGTCTAGTGGCTAGGATTTTGTGTTCTCATCGCCATGGCCTGACTTCAGTCTCTGGGTAGGAACCAAAACCCTGCTTCAAGCTGCTGTAGACTGAGATCACCCAAGATCAGTGGGATTTTAACATCATCATGCAACTTGTATTCATACCTGCTTTGCAGCCTGTACTGGGGGGCATCTGTACTGGCCACAGGACGGTCCTTGCCCATCAGTGTGACAGGCATCAGTGTGACAGGTGTGCAGCAGCCAGAGAGAAGTATAAACTGTGAAAACAGGAGCCTAAGCCCTTGAGATACTACACTTTTGCCCAAAGAGTGTCCAGAAAGCAACAAATTGGTATCCAAGCAAGAAAAACACACAGACAGGTACAATGCTACCCAAGTAATAAGGAAAGGGAGCTTGGGTCTGCAATTGTGTTCTTTGGAGTTTAGCAAAAATCCTCAAGTGAGCGACAGGGAGATATTTCCAAAAGTGTGGAGAGCAAATCTAGGAAGAGGCGTATTTTCTATTATATACTCAAGGATTGTGGACAATGACCAGAGCATGGAGAATATCCATTGAACACAGACAACCAGATTAGAGGATAAAATCCAGAGGTAAAAAGTAGGGCAAAAATGCCATAGAAAAGAACAATCGTATACAATATGTTATCATTATTGAAGACTAGAGTGGAAACAAATGATAAGGACCCTTGATAGCCTGTAGATTGTGTTTTTAAAAGATAATCATTAAAAATAATTTCTCATCTTAAAGGAAAATATGAAAAAAAATTGCATGTATACCTGTGGCAGATTCATTTTGATATATGGCAAAACCAATACAATATTGTAAAGTTAAATAAAATAAAATTTAAAAAAATAAAAATAAAAGAAAAAAATTGCAAAGTAAGAAACACATAGTTTTGATATTTTATTTCAGGAACCAGGTTGATGGTCCTGGATGGACGCTCTTTAAGCAGGTGACATATGGTGCTGTCCATAGTAAAAGAAAAATAGGCTGAAAACTCAGGATGCATGACCCTGGGAGGAAGAATCAAAGAAAATTAATTCAGTATGATTTACATATTTGCCTAGATGTTTAATATTACCTGCACAGAAAGGGCTTCCCTGGTCGCTCAGATGGTAAAGCATCTGCCCACAATGCAGGAAACCCAGGTTCGATCCCTGGGTTAGGAAATACCCTGGCAAAGGAAATGGCAACCCACTTTAGTATTCTTGCCTGGAGAATCCCATGGATGGAGGAGCCTGGTGGGCTACAGCTCATGGGGTTGCAAAGAGTTGGACACTACAGAGTGACTTCACTTTCACACTGTAATATTACCATTAATAAAACAATTGGCTTTGCAACAATACGAACAAAGTCAAATGCCTAGAAAACGACGTATATCTATATGGTGTTAGGTAACCAGGTTAGGTTGATTCATAACCTAATGAAGGCAATAACTAACATCTAACATTGGTGTAAAAAAAAAGTTGCAAAGCAAACTTCAAACATTTTCATTAAGAAATTGTGTCTCTATTCCATTTACTTGAAGTGAAAATATTTATCAGACCAAATCTTAAAAGAAAATAGACTTTATCACAATTTGCTTTCTTTAAAAAACATGAGCTGAATACACTGAATATTTTCAATGAATGCCAAGTGTGAGAGAAAGAACTAAAGGAACTTTCTTTTTTTTATTATTTTTTAATATAAATTTATTTATTTTAATTGGAGGCTAATTACTTTACAATATTGCATTGGTTTTGCGATACATCAACATGAATCCACCAAGGTGTACACGTGTTCCCCAACCTGAACCCCCCTCCCACCTCCCTCCCCATACAATCCTTCTGGGTCATCCCAGTGTACCAGCCCCGAGCACCCTGTATCATGCATCGAACCTGGACTGGTGATTCGTTACATATATGATATTATACATGTTTCAGTGCCATTCTCCCAAATCATCCCACCCTCTCCCTCTCCCACAGAATCCAAAAGACTGTTCTATACATCTGTGTTTCTTTTGCTGTCTCACATACAGGGTTATCGTTACCATCTTTCTAAATTCCATATATATGTATTATTATACTGTATTGGTATTTTTCTTTCTGGCTTACTTAACTCTGTATAATAGGCTCCAGTTTCATCCACCTCACTAGAACTGATTCAAATGCATTCTTTTCAATGGCTGAGTAATACTCCATTGTGTATATGTACCACTGCTTTCTGGTCCATTTGTTTGCTGATGGACATCTAGGTTGCTTTCATGTCCTGGCTATCATAAACAGTGTTGCGATGAACATTGGGGGTACACATGTCTCTTTCAATGCTGGTTTCCTCGGTGTGTATGCCCAGCAGTGGGATTGCTTGGTCATAAGGCAGTTCTATTTCCAGTTTTTTAAGGAATCTCCACACTGTTATCCATAGTGGCTGTACTAGTTTGCATTCCCACCAACAGTGTAAGAGGGTTCCCTTTTCTCCACACCCTCTCCAGCATTTATTGCTTGTAGACTTTTGGATCGCAGCCATTCTGACTGGCATGAAATGGTACCTCATTGTGGTTTTGATTTGCATTTCTCTGATAATGAGTGATGTTGAGCATCTTTTCATGTGTTTGTTAGCTATCTGTATGTCTTCTTTGGAGAAATGTCTGTTTAGTTCTTTGGCCCATTTTTTGATTGGGTCATTTATTTTTCTGTAATTGAGCTGTAGGAGTTGCTTGTATATTTTTGAGATTAATTCTTTGTCAGTTGCTTCATTTGCTATTATTTTCTCCCATTCTGAAGGCTGTCTTTTCACCTTGCTTAGAGTTTCCTTTGTTGTGTAGAAGCTTTTAAGTTTAATTAGGTCCCATTTGTTTATTTTTGCTTTTATTTCCAATATTCTGGGAAGTGGGTCATAGAGGATTCTGCTGTGATATATGTCAGAGAGTGTTTTGCCTATGTTCTCCTCTAGGAGTTTTATAATTTCTGGTCTTACGTTTAGATCTTTAATCCATTTTGAGTTTATTTTTGTGTATGGTGTTAGAAAGTGTTCTAGTTTCATTCTTTTACAAGTGGTTGACCAGTTTCCCCAGCACCACTTGTTAAAGAGATTGTCTTTTCTCCATTGTATATTCTTGCCTCCTTTGTCAAAGATAAGGTGTCCATAGGTGTGTGGATTGAATTCCACTCCACATGAAAACTGAATTTTCTCTACCTGTAGACTGCATGAAAATCATTCCTTCATTTAGGACTCCCCCTTCCCACCCCCTGCCATCTTGTTAACATTATGAGAAGATAAATTTAAAGCACTTTTGATGGGGAAAACTTATCATCATAAAATAGTTCAATTTCCTTGAGTATGAAATATTTGCCCCTCCCCCACCAAGGAAAGGATCTATTAATGGCATGCTATGATTAACTAATTGGTTCTGGGAACTATTATACCATATTAGTCACTTTCATATTGCTGTTCCCAAGAGTTGCAAATAAATAAGACAGTGACTGCACTTCTACATGTCCAGCCATTTCCTGCCAAGACATTTTGCTGAGATGTGATTTCTGTGCAATTTCCCACAGTGTACTTTTCCACCGACTTTGTTCAAGCTTTGTTAGTTTAATGCTTCGAAATGACTCTTGTACGAGCAGGAAATCTTTTCCTCTCATTATTTTTCTGTGATATTATAGACAACTGTGTCCCTTGGGGGCATGACAATTGATATCAGCAGGGTTATTTACAGTGACATGGTGACACCATTGCCAATGGGGGGTTGCCAAAGGGGAGGCTTCTTCAATGTCAATTTTAACCCAGCTGCGGTTTCTGCAGTTGTAAATAATTCTGTCTATTTCATTTCTAGTCAGGTAACTGCTGTCAAATTAAAGAGGTGTTGAGAACTCATAGCACAGTTTTGCTTTTTCATTATTACATACGCAATTGGATTGGTGTGGTATATTTTCTTGCATGAATGCCAATTAAAAGAGATGGACATTTATAGGAAATTTACTCAAACTAGTGAGGCTTTCATTTTTTGTGTGTGTCAACCATCTGAATTCATATTGTGATGATATAAGAATGTCATTTAAGTAACAGTATTTTAAATGTAATGAAATTACTTTCTTAAAATGTTGAAGCATAGCTTTCATTGATGTCATATGCCCATTAATTGAATTGTGTAAATATAATAATTTTGCATTGTTTAAATATGTTACTAAAATTAATGTCAACCTTTTCACTTAACATTATTTAATTCAAACTTCATAATAATCTATGAATAATATATATATAACTATATATATATATATATAGTTATATAAGATAACTGATTCTCAGAGGTAGAATTTTCCCAAATTCACATATTTATTAAGTCTATTGTCTGAATTATCTGACACAGAATGTAACATACTTTTCTCTATGCCATGTTAGTTCTTCATATTCAAAAAGTATCAAATGATGCTGAGGGAAGGCCAATGGTCTTTGTTTGCATTTTAACAACGGAAGTGACTATCACTTTTGTTTTCAGACTTATCTTGAGATCAAATGAAATGCTCTAATTTTCAGCATGACAGAAGTGAGTCATATGACTCCCGTATCTCCTTTTTTCCATTTTTAACTGTTATTGCTGAAGTTAGAGTCAGAGCTCAAATTCTCAGTTCCTGACAGTATGCTTAATCCACTCCAGTTTTTTTTTTTTTTTTTAATAATCTTCTTCAGGGGCAGTTCTCAAATTTATAAACATATTTAAGGTATAATCTGATTATTTTTCAAAAAATATTGATTTGTTTTAAAGAGTACTTCTATGGGACTTCCCTGATGGTCCAATGGTCTACCTTCCAATGTAGGGGACGAGGGTTTGATCTCTGGTCAGAGAGCTAAGATCCTGCATACTGCAGGACAGCTAAGCCTGCATGCTATGTGCAACTAGAGAACACATGCTACGGTGAAAACACAGCGAAGCCAAAATAAATAAATAGTACTTCTAGGAGATTCAGCCAAACCACGTAAATCTTCATTTTTTTAAATATTTTATTGCTCAAAATGCATGTCTTTTACCTGCACAAATGGCAACAATATTTGCTCATAAACACTGGGGACATGAAATTTGTATCATAATTCTCTATAAATAAGCTTAAAATTTAGGACCTTTGAGTCAGCAAGTCCAGATTCTAGTAAAAAAGTTTTATACAAATGCAAAATACTTAAACTACTAATTAAAATATAAATATTTAATTGGTTTGTCAATTTATTAAGCAATGTTTGCTAGGTGATAAACTAATTTTTCACTTACAAATAAGAAATGAATTGGATCCTAGCGATCCATATGTCCTCACTGTTGTGGACAGACAAGATCCTTTAGGTTAATAACACACATAAACACAAACATCAACCAAAATGTACCTGTGTGACCATTTCTCACCTTGTGTGATAGACCTTGTGTGCAAATATCACATTTATAGTAATAAAGAAATATTTTTCTCCTAATGGGTTTTAATTGCTTTGCTTATCTTCATTTTAGTTGGAAAATGATATTTTGTCATATTTTTAGATGCTAAAATGTTAAAAAAAATTAGGCTGGAGTAAAATACAAGCAGTGGCAGTGTTAAGATCCATTTGATTCTTTGAATTTTGTATTAAATAGGTGTTGATATTATGGGAAATTAAATTTAATTACCCAATTTAAATGAAAAATTGAATCAATATCAACTTGGATCCATTTAACTTCTTTTAAATCTGCTAGCTATAATCAGCTAGACAATAAAAGGTAAAAAAAATATTAAATTATTATAAAAAAGGAATTGCAGGTGAAATGATATAAACTCTTTCAGAGAATTCCATATGGGAAAATTCCAAGGATAATTGGAATATTAATTTATAGTTAACATAACAAAACCTAGCTCACATTTAACTATGAAAATGAAATGTGTTGGTATAAATTAAGGTGCTTTGATTTGAATGTACTGTTACTAGGAGAATAAGCTATTAGTAAACTAATATCTTGCTTCTATTAATTGCCAATATGTTGCAAATAAATCTGGTTTGTAGGTGCTTTGGATCTACTAGTGCAAGGTAAGACATTGTCTTTGCACTAAAGGATGTTTAATAAACCTAAATATAGATAAAGTTAATTGCAATTTAATGAATAGATTCAAGGAAGAATATCCTTATTACATATCATTCCTGACCTTTAAAATAGAAAATAGAGTCTAATCAATTTTGCTAAGACTTTAGTTGATAAAGTGTTCTTGTAGGTTCTGATTAAAGTTTAAAAAGCTAACATTTTGTCATCAAAGAAATAAAAAGTGGTTAACATATATAAAGAAAAAAAAGAACCTAAACAAAATTAAATGTTGTTCAAGCCATGTATTTTGGATTATAATTGCTATTATTTCTATAGACTAATATATTTATTTTCCAACTCTTCTTTCCAGGTATGGATATTAGCTATCTTCTGTGTATCTATGCATTTTCCATGCAAAAGAAGTTATGATTTTTGTATAGTGATGAATGGCATTACTTTTATTATTTAAGAACCTTACATGGTGAGGAAAAAAATGCATCTGTAAATGATGGGTCATAACCCAAGTACAAATAATAAATAAATACATAAAATGTGTTCTATAAAGTATATTTTAAAATCAAATTCATACATGTCTGTATGGCCACAGAGATCTCATTTAGAGGAAATCATTTCTTTCACAATCTTATTCAAATACTGTATTCAAATACCTTTGAAAGTAAAATCATGCTTTTTTTCACAATTTAGCAGGAAGAATCAATGCAAAATTTTTTAAAGTGGAGGTTTCCAGAATATTGATTGGCATTCAAAATGTGAAAAAGATATCTGTGAGGTGTTTTTGAATCTGATGAAATTTCCACAGCCTGAATATGATATTTATTAGTTGCTTAATGAGTTCATAAATCATATAGCATCAAAATAACTCTTTCTCATTCAGTTCACAACTGAAGGCAGAATTTTCATGGGATGTAAGCAAAATGGAAAGCAAGTTTAGATAAGCACCTCTAAATGAACTTCCTATATGCCTGAGGCCAAAAGATGGCTAGTGTACTCATCACAAAGTTACTATGTGATTTTTGACCAATCTAAAAATGTTGCTTCTGATTTATCTCATTTATCAAATAGGAATAATAGTAAACCCTCCCACATTTAAACTCCTGTCATTGTCCTGTAAATGCCATAAGAATATATGACTAAGGTTCTTTTAAAAATATAAGATGAAAATAAAGGCACAGACTTAATTTAAATAAAAGTGTTTTGCCTATTATAGAGGCTGGTGGTCCGTACCAAGAAAGCATTCATTTTCTAAAGAAAAAGATATTTATGCAAAATCACAAAAAGTAAAGGAGCAACATTAAAGAAAAGTTTGAAAATGAATTACAACATTTTGTAAGCATACTTTAAAAACTTGGGTTCTTTTATTTCCCTGACTTTAGTTACCATTTTACTGATCATTTAAATAGAATTTTACTGAAGTTAATTTATTATACTCTCAAAATTCAAAGCTATGTTTTACTGAAGGAGATAACACAAGTAAATTGTATAGCCCTCTGCCTACCACAGGTTAATAACTCAATACAAGTTAGCTGAAAACTATATTTATAGTAGTCACAGTACTGTAATGTTCTCACATTTTCTTCCACTTAAAGGCATGTATACAACCTTTCAAATTATTTCTTTTTAAGAGACTCATCAGGGAAGGCGATGGCACCCCACTCCAGTACTCTTGCCTGGAAAATCCCGTGGATGGAGGAGCCCAGTAGGCTGCAGTCCATGAGGTCGCTCAGAGTCGGACAGGACTGAGCTACTTCACTTTGACTTTTCACCTTCATGCGTTGGAGAAGGAAATGGCAACCCTCTCCAGTATTCTTGCCTGGAGAATCCCAGGGACGGGGGAGCCAGGTGGGCTGCCGTTTATGGGGTCGCACAGAGTCGGACACGACTGAAGCGACTTAGCAGTAGCAGCAGCAGTAAGAGACTCATATCAGAACACATCTTCTAATTATCCTATTTGTTTCTAAGAAACCACTTGTATCTAATTGTATTTACCTGGTTCTTTAAAAGTGATTGTAACATGGAAACACCCTGAAACAACCTGAAACACCCTGAAACAACCTTCTGCTGCACACAAAATGTTTTCTAAGGTTGTGCCTGATATCTTAACTAGAGTTCAGTGCATACATCATTGCCTGGATGTTTGAGGCAAATTGATCTAAGTAATATTAATTAGTTGCTATTTGAAGGGGGAAACACACACATAGGATGGGGAAGTAAAACTTACATTTAAGCATTTAAATTAAATAGAACAACCAAACCATCAGGTTGTTTTGCTGAAAACACTTTGTTGTACCTTCTTGCATTATCTATAGCTTATATGCTGCTGCTGCTGCTGCTGCTAAGTCGCTTCAGTTGTGTCTGACTCTGTGCGACCCCATAGACGGAAGCCCACGAGGCTCCCCTGTCCTTGGGATTCTCCAGGCAAGAACACTGGAGTGGACTTCCATTTCCTTCTCCAATGCATGAAAGTGAAAAGTGAAAGGGAAGTTGCTCAGTCGTGTCCGACTCTTAGCGACCCCATGGACTATAGCCTACCAGGCTCCTCCATCCATGGGATTTTTCCAGGCAAGAGTACTGGACTGGGGTGCCATTGCCTTCTCCAATAGCTTATATAGATATATATCTATCTGTACCTTCCTGCATTATCTATAGCTGAATACATTGTCTGACAATTTTACTGGCTTGATAAACATCAAGTGGAAATTTTTACTGGCTTTTTAAAAATGTAGTTTTCACACTTGTTTGAAGTTTTAACATGTATACAGAGAGATTATTTAACAGGAGATCATAGAGGAAGAGATGTCAAATTCAAGATGAGATGACGGAAATAGAGTATGAGCAAGACTATGCTGCTGCTGCTAAGTCACTTCAATCATGTCCGACTCTGTGCGACCCCATAGACGGCAGCCCACCAGGCTCCCCCGTCCCTGGGATTCTCCAGGCAAGAACACTGAGTGGGTTGCCATTTCCTTCTCCAATGCATGAAAGTGAAAAGTGAAAGGGAAGTCTCTCAGTCGTGTCCAACTCTTGGTGACCCCATGGACTGCAGCCTACCAGGCTCCTCCATCCATGGGATTTTCCAGGCAAAAGTACTGGAGTGGGGTGCCATTGCCTTCTCCTGAACAAGACTATAGATGTTATCAAAAAACATTTTAAAGATGAGACTGACAAGGCTGAAAACATTGGAATTATTATGGCAGCATAAAGGAAAATCAACAACAAGAAAAGAAGTCATTGTCATAAAGGAACAATTCTAGAATAAGCTATGTAAAAATAGCACATACCGTGTCTTCTTAAATATGCAGTAAATGGACAATTGATAGGTTAGATGCTTTTTAACTCTAACAATGTAGTAAACATTGGTCAGATGGACTAATGATATTATCACTGCGAGAATGCTATAAGAAATGTGGAAAACGAAGGAACTGGGAGTAACAGAATAATTGAACAAAATGCTGTAAGTTAAATTATTAACTGTTAAATTACATAATCAGAAGAAAAGTGGAGCTAGAAAGCTCAAACTTCTCACATTGAATTTTGAAGTGGTAAGAAAATATATTTATTTAAAACCTAACCCTGCAAGATACTTTCCAAATATTTTCAATATTCTAAAATTTTATTGATTTATTAATTGAAGGACAATTGCTTTACAGGATTTTGTTGTTTTTTGTCAAACCTCGACATGAATTAGCCATAGGTATACATATATCTCCTCCTTCTTGTATATATTCTTTACGCATACACACAGAGTTTACAGAATAAATTTCTTTTTTTTTCCTGTTTATGAGGGAGAAGTTAAGATGGATAAAGAGTAGACATGGTTAATGATCATGCAGTTGACAGGTGCTAGATTTTGAATTTAGACCTTGGACATTTGAATTCTAAAATTCATTTTATTCTCTTTGAACTACTCCATGCTATATGTAATGAACATAAGATACCTAAGACAATATTTAACTTTGGATGGTGGCCTTCATATTCATACACAGAAATGTATGCTAGATAGAATACTTTTCAGATCTACAATGATTTTTCACTTACATCAGATTCAAATATCATTTACATTACAGAGATTCTAAATTTCTGCTTTCAAATGTACTTTATGGCTAACTAGGGAAACAAAACAAAACAATAGAGAATCTAGAGCCAAAGTTTTGACAAATTTATTGACTAAGAAGATATGTTGAAATCCTAATCTTTTGATGAGAAGACTTACCAGTCAAGGCTGAATCAGTCAGGTAGAATCACTAGGTGAAGGGTGTGTATATGTGTGCTTTTGGGTGATGTGCACATATATGTGTGTTACATATGTATAAATATGTCAGATTTGTTATATATTTTTTTTCCAGCACAGTTATAGGACTGAAAAACACTTTTATGTGGCTATTGTTTCCGTGCAGGGCAGGCAGTTCATAAGGAAATAAGGATACATGCTTGGAGCAAAACTGGCAACCTATAAGAGAGGAACCTATAAGACAGGAATCCAGAAATAATGAAGGGATGGAGCCAAAGAAAAAGAATACCCAGCTGTGGATGTAACTGGTGATAGAAGCAAGGTCTGATGCTGTAAAGAGCAATATTGCATAGGAACCTGGAATGTCAGGTCCATGAATCAAGGCAAATCGGAAGTGGTCAAACAAGAGATGTCAAGAGTGAATGTTGACATTCTAGGAATCAGCAAACTGAAATGTACTGGAATGGGTGAATTTAACTCAGATGACCATTATATCTACTACTGCGGGCAGGAATCCCTCAGAAGAAATGGAGTAGCCACCATGGTCAACAAAAGAGTCCAAAATGCAGTACTTGGATGCAATCTCAAAAACAACAGAATGATCTCTGTTCATTTCCAAGGCAAACCATTCAATATCACAATAATCCAAGTCTATGCCCCAACCAGTAATGCTGAAGAAGCTGAAGGTGAATGGTTCTATGAAGACCTACAAGACCTTTTAGAACTAACACCCAAAAAAGATGTCCTTTTCATTATAGGGGACTGGAATGCAAAAGTAGGAAGTCAAGAAACACCTGGAGTAACAGGCAAATTTGGCCTTGGAATAAGAAATGAAGCAGGGCAAAGACTAATAGAGTTTTTCCAAGAAAATGCACTTGTCATAACAAATACCATCTTCCAACAACACAAGAGAAGACTCTACACATGGACATCACCAGATGGTCAACACTGAAATCAGATTGATTATATTCTTTGCAGCCAAAGATGGAGAAGCTCTATACAGTCAGCAAAAACAAGACCAGGAGCTGACTGTAGCTCAGACCATGAGCTCCTTATTGCCAAATTCAGACTTAAATTGAAGAAAGTAGGGAAAACCACTAGACCATTC
Source organism: Bos indicus (assembly GCF_029378745.1). Classification (NCBI taxonomy): domain Eukaryota; kingdom Metazoa; phylum Chordata; class Mammalia; order Artiodactyla; family Bovidae; genus Bos; species Bos indicus. The sequence goes on along the minus strand of NC_091775.1, from coordinate 17,123,109 downwards.
AGGTATGACCTCAATCAAATCCCTTATGATTATACAGTGGAAGTTAGAAATAGATTTAAGGGCCTAGATCTGATAGTGAGAGTGCCTGATGAACTATGGAATGAGGTTCATGACATTGTACAGGAGACAGGGATCAAGACCATCGCCATGGAAAAGAAATGCAAAAAAGCAAAATGGCTGTCTGGGGAGGCCTTACAAATAGCTGTGAAAAGAAGAGAAGTGAAAAGCAAAGGAGAAAAGGAAAGATATAAACATCTGAATGCAGAGTTCCAAAGAATAGCCAGAAGAGATAAGAAAGCCTTCTTCAACAATGAATGCAAAGAAATAGAGGAAAACAACAGAATGGGAAAGACTAGAGATCTCTTCAAGAAAATTAGAGATACCAAGGGAACATTTCATGCAAAAATGGGCTCGATAAAGGACAGAAATGGTATGGACCTAACAGAAGCAGAAGATATTAAGAAGAGATGGCAAGAATACACAGAAGAACTGTACAAAAAAGATCATCACGATGGTGTGATCACTGACCTAGAGCCAGACATCCTGGAATGTGAAGTCAAGTGGGCCTTAGAAAGCATCACTACGAACAAAGCCAGTGGAGGTGATGGAATTCCAGTGGAGCTATTCCAAATCCTGAAAGATGATGCTGTGAAAGTGCTGCACTCAATATGCCAGCAAATTTGGAAAACTCAGCAGTGGCCACAGGACTGGAAAAGGTCAGTTTTCATTCCAATCCCAAAGAAAGGCAATGCCAAAGAATGCTCAAACTACCACACAATTGCACTCATCTCACACGCTAGTAAAGTAATGCTCAAAATTCTCCAAGCCAGGCTTCAGGAATACATGAACCGTGAATTTCCTGATGTTCAAGCTGGTTTTAGAAAAGACAGAGGAACTAGAGATCAAATTGCCAACATCCTCTGGATCATGGAAAAAGCAAGAGAGTTCCAGAAAAACATCTATTTTTGCTTTACTGACTATGCCAAAGCCTTTGACTCTGTGGATCACATAAACTGCCAGAAATTCTGAAAGAGATGGGAATACCAGACCACCTGATCTGCCTCTTGAGAAATTTGTATGCAGGTCAGGAAGCAACAGTTAGAACTGGACATGGAACAACAGACTGGTTCCAAATAGGAAAAGGAGTTCGTCAAGGCTGTATATTGTCACCCTGCTTATTTACCTTAGATGCAGAGCACATCATGGGAAATGCTGGGCTGGATGAAGCACAAGCTGGAATCAAGATTGCCGGGAGAAATATCAATAACCTCAGATATGCAGATGACACCACCCTTATGGCAGAAAGGGAAGAGGAACTAAAAAGCCTCTTGATGAAAGTGAAAGAGGAGAGTGAAAAATTTGGCTTAAAGCTCAACATTCAGAAAACAAAGATCATGGTATCTGGTCCCACCACGTCATGGGAAATAGATGGGGAAACAGTGGAAACAGTGTCAGACTTTATTTTTCTGGGCTCCAAAATCACTACAGATGTTGACTGCAGCCATGAAATTAAAAGACGCTTACTCCTTGGAAGGAAAGTTATGACCAACCTAGATAGCATATTCAAAAGCAGAGACATTACTTTATCAACAAAGGTTCATCTAGTCAGGGCTGTGGTTTTGCCAGTGGTCATGTATGGATGTGAGAGTTGGACTGTGAAGAAGGCTGAGCGCCGAAGAATTGATGCTTTTGAACTGTGGTGTTGGAAAAGACTCTTGAGAATCCGTTGGACTGTAAGGAGATCCAACCAGTCCATTCTGAAGGAGATCAGCCTTGGGGTTTCTTTGGAAGGAATGATGCTAAAGCTGAAACTCCAGTACTTTGGCCACCTCATGAGAAGAGTTGACTCATTGGAAAAGACTCTGATGCTGGGAGGGATTGAGGGCAGGAGGAGAAGGGGACGACAGAGGATGAGATGGCTGGATGGCATCACTGACTGGATGGATGTGAGTCTGGGTGAACTCCGGGAGTTGGTGATGGACAGGGAGGCCTGGCGTGCTGTGATTCATGGGGTCACAAAGAGTCAGACACGAATGAGCAACTGAAATGAACTGAAAAGAGGAACACCCCCAAAAAGGGATTAAAGTTGAATCAAGCTCTCACTGCCCCAAGCAGGGGAAGTCTCCTCCAGTACAGTATGGCTCCCTTTCTCATGAAGCTGAACCAAGATTCAAGAAATTGAAGTGGGAGATTCCTGAGAAGATGGAGGAGCTGTGGTCCCTGCTTCCCACAACAACCAAATGAACCAGCAGGTAAATGATAACACTGTGTGTGAGTTGTAACAGCTCCTCATACCCTGTGCACACCTTCTGGTCCCAACAGAAGACAATTGCTGCTTCACTTGTGCCTCAAAATTCTGCTACAACATGTCTCTTGTCACCAATTGCCACAATAACCTGGGTCCATAAAGAAAAGAATTCTAGGAGATTCCTGAACTGACACAAATCCACCTCAAAAGAGATTTTAAAGATTGCATAATCCCAACATTAAATGTTTTCATAAACACCAGACTACAATAAGTTCCATGGCCTTAATTTCTACTTTGTTTATTTTTTAATGATAAAATTAACTTATGTCCATCATCATCCCGAACTGCTTCTTCCATGACATCACAAACCACAACATGCCCATTTAATTTCTCCCTGTGTGTGCTAAGCCGCTTCAGTTTTGTCTGACACTTTGTGACTCTATGGACGGTAGCCCACTAGATTCCTCTGTCCTTGGGAATTCTCCAGGCAAGAATGCTAAATGGATTGCCATTTGCTACTCCAGGGAATCTTAACGACCTAGGGATGGAACCTACATCTCTTACCTTTCCTGGATTGGCAGGCAGGTTCTTTATCTCTAGTGCCACCTTCTTTCTCCCTACTCATGTAGTACTTATATCTCCATTGCATCTATTATCTCATTTTTATCAAATATCCTTAGTTTTGGGGAGTGTCTTTTTGAAATATTCTGTTTATGTTATCACTAAATCTTCCCAGATTTAAAATATAGTGATGAAGGTCAGAGGAGGATGACACATACTTGTGGATATGTATGCAAAGATGTATGTACTAGGGGTAATGTGACATGTGTGTGCTTGAGAGTTAGAGTGAGAAAAGTTTATGATGGTTTCAGCTATTGTCAGCCAAGATGTTATACTCAAGAGGGCATGTAAGTTGTATTACAGTAAGCACACTTTGGGGTTGTTGTTTGCATGATTGAAAAAAGAAAGTTAGTTACTAAATGTCTAATCAAACTTTCATAAACTTATAATTTCTTGTTGAAGAAATAAAAATATTTTTCTTCAATCTTCACATCTAACTAGACCAGCTTGCCTAGAATAGTTCCCTAACCCATAAATTGAAAAAGATGGAAAACAGAAAGAATAGTGGAGGGGAGAAAATAGGAGGTAACAGTTGTGTATAAGGAATTTTGAGATTTAAAAATTTTAGAGAGAATTTAATCCACTCAGAGTAATTAATTAAAATCAATATTCTTTGAAAAGTAGTTTGATGTTCTTTCCATCCTAGAGGAAGTCCTCTTCCAAAATTAAATACTATAATGTTACAGGGCCAAAATTGAATCTGCTCACCAATGCAGTGACAGCAGGCTGTGGTGAAGGAAAGTGCAGTATCTACTTTAAGGCACCATACGAAGAGTCTGGGACAGTTAGTATTCAAACCTGAACTCCTCAATGAGTTTCAGCAAAGCATTTTTAAAGCCAAGATATAGGAGGGGAGTCCCAGAGCATGGGATCAGCTTGTGCACAGTTCTGGTTGGTTGATAATGAGGTACCAGGATGGTATCACAGAGGCTACCCTTATGAATCCTTAGGCACCAGTAGGTTCCCAGACCTATGTGGTCAAGGTCATGGAGCCGTTAATTCCTTTCATTTGGTGAGAGTTTTAGCACCTGTAAAACAACTCAGAGAATATACATCAGATTTCTAATATCTGGGTACTTCAGAGAGGAGCTACAGCAGAGGATATGGGGAGGAGTCTGTCCCAGGAAAGACCCATAGGATCCTGCTCAGTTACAATAACACTAAATGTCGGTTAGTGGTGAAGCTGCCAGTATAAATATCCATGGAACACTATGAGTTCAGAAAGACCATTGAGGTTGCTCTTAATATGGAAATTCCTGGAGAAAAAAGTAAAGCAAACAAAAATACCCTATACAAGGAAACTTAATTTATGTCTGAAACTAACCAGTGCTCTGGGAAATCATGTTCTCTTAGCCTTCTTTAGAGTCTGCTATATTTACAGCTCTTCTCAAAATGATGTTTATGGTTCTGAAAATAAATGAAAGGTGTTGACATCTGGCACTTCTCTAACCATGCCTGCTGTCGGATCAGAGCAGTTATAATAAATGACTTGGAAGGGCTTGTCAAGTTTATTTAAACTTGCTAGTTTCAACAACACATCAAATTTTGAGACTGTCACTACCATTTCACAAATTTGAAATATAATTGTTCAAATATTTAAAAAGCTGAATTTTTGTAAGTTACAATGCGAAGCTTGCTACATGTAAGCAGAAGTAATTCTGCAATTACTGTGACAAATGATAAGGGAGCACTTAGGGGAGAAAAGCTGATTCCCAGAGGTTAAGACGACTTTGCTAAGAATAAGACATGAAATGTGATATTTTATCTCTGGATAAATTCAGTCTCAGGCTATAAATTTAAGAAAATGTGATAGCTTAAATTTTCATAATATTATTTTTAACAAAGTAAAAATTATGGACTGAAGCAGTATTAAGTTTGGTGCATACAGAACTACATGCATAATTTACACAAACACTATTGATTATTATTTTAATGGCATTCTAGAGAAGAAGCTCTTACTGGAACGCAGCACAACCAAATAATTATTTAGCAAAGTCAATCAATATTTATCCAATAACTTTAATAAAGATGCACAAGAAGATAATTAAACTTGGGAATAAATAACAGTCAGCAATAAAGTTGATACATTAGTTGAAATAAATAATGTTTATAAATACAGCAAATGGGATGGGTTAAAAGAGTAAAGTGAAATATCACAGTAGTTACTGTAAATCCTGCAATTAGCATTAAAAAAGAGATCCCGGATTATGTGTGAGCTAGATCCTAAAAGTAAAGAAGAATCAAAGTAAATGGAAGGATAGGGCTAAACATTAATCTAAAATTAAGAGCAAAGATTTAGTCTGGACACATATAGGAATGAAAATCAGCAACAGTGAGATAGCCACAGACAAAACCAACAAGTAGACCAGATTTGACAGAAAGAATTAAAAGTGGGTTAAAATACAGTTCAATTCATCTGACGTGTCAAATTTCCACAATGCTAAATATTTAATCTGAGTTTATATATTTTGCAGCTGATGGTATTAACATAAAGTAATATATTTCAATATCTGAAACAAGTATCAGAAATTGAAACATATTTTATTGAAGCTTTCACATTACAGATAAATGATAGTGGGCTAACTGAATATGGCTTGATTCCTGAGACTATAAGCAATGTTTCCATTATCAGCACTTTCACATAATCACCAATTGTTGAGTTTCTATTGTCACACACAATTAATGACTTGAACAGACAGTATGGTACATGGCTATTATTCTTCCATGGAGGTTAGTATATCTATTAAGCAGCATCATAGAATGCTATCGGAATGCTGAATTCAAGGACAAATGTATTGAGTTATTCTGTGCTCAGATATTTACTCAAAGAGTATAAAAATAATATGGAATTAAATATCACTCAAATAATCTGGCAAGAATTAAGCAAAAGAAATTATTCTCTAAGTCTCAAACAAAATATTTTGTATAACAAATACACATTTCTTCAATATTTAAGATAAAGCACATTTAACTTTAAAACACAATGACAACAACTACAGCAAAACTCACAGCTGTGATCCCAAAGCAATTGTAAAAAAGGAAAAATGAAAGTGAAAAGGAAAAGGAAGGCATTGTAATTAGTCTCTTTTGCCACTTGAGGTACTCCAGCAGAAATATTTTAAAATTTCTTCCTGGCCTTCTGTAAAATTTGCCCACTTGTTATAAAATACAAATATAATTGCTAAGGAGTATCATCTTTAAAGTTATCAGCAAAATGAAATTCAAACACATACTCTTCCAGTGTATTTGTTAAACTACTTTTCAACTTTGAGTAAGTCTATTAAATGCAGTCTATGATTTTTTTAAGGCAGAGCTCGAATGTGTTCACTTATCAACTTCACAGTGTCAAATATACATGCATGTGTACCTGCACATATGTGTTGTAATTGTTGTTGTTGTTATGTTAGTTTCTCAGTTGTGTCCAACTCTTTGTGACCTCATGGACTATAGCCCACCAGGCTCTTCTGTTCATGGAATTCTCCAAGCTAGAATGCTGGAGAGGGTATCCATTCCCTTCTCCAACTGTCTCCCACATTGTAGGCAGATTCTTTACCTTCTGAGCTATCAGAGAAGCCCATTTGCTGGATTGCAATCAACTGCAGTGTCTTTTGTATTTGTCACTTCCACGACCTCCCCACAACCCTCACACTGACAGAGCTAATGCCATATATATTCAGGCTTAATAACTAATTTGGGAATGAATGAATACAAATTTACAAGTGTATATTCAAAGCATAGCTTTTCTCAAACTCTCCTTGCCATATGTATATTATCCTTATAACTAATCACCTTTTCCAGACAATATTGGTATCCCAATTATTTCTGGGACGTAAAAGCCATGATGCCAGTTTAGGAGGTGATTTGAAAGTGTTTGATTTCTGCCAAGTGGTTATAAATTGTGTAATATTGGCAGGCTTCAAGAAAGGATTTTTGCCCTTTCATTTGATTCAGATGGGATAAATAAATTCTATCAATAAAGCATTTTATTAACTCTGCTTACAGTGTATATAATAGTCATTTGTTTTGTCTATAAATTATTCACTTTTATTGGTTATATCATTTTAAGTAAAGCATAAAATGCAACTACATAACAACCTAAAGGCAGAATGGAAAGGATTTTATTGACAATATAAAAAAAAATTGGACAAGGTGATAATGTGACTGCTAAAAAATTTGGTCAACACAGCAAAAGCACGCTAAATAGCAAAAAAAAAAAAAAAAAAGGTCATGGAATATTACTATTTAGATCAAATTCTGCCTGATTAATGCCCACCATATTAGCATAAACTATTTTTGAGTAATTATTTTATAAATATGGTACTTTGAATTAATGCACAGTTAATAATTATATATGAAGTGATCTTTTTTTATATGTTACACAATCAAATAGCGTAACTCCACTGGGACACATTTCAACAACTAATTTATATGTTTGGGAGTGAATTAATTTCTCTAGGTCTCACTTTTAACATTGTAAAAAATAGTTCATATGATAAATTAATTTTTTCTTTATTAATTTTATCACAATTCTATTTTATTATTCTTTTTAAAGGCTCAATTTTTGGTTTGATGACCCTCTTATATCTTTATTTTATATTTCATTAATTTCTCCTCAGGAATTTTAATCTCTTTCCCCTACTTTCATAGGCGTTCGTTCTCCAGTTTCTTTTGCAAGTTTATATAAGCTTCACACTCAATCATTTTATTTTCTGTCTCATTTTTTCCTAATATAATAATTCAATACTGCAAATTTCCCTTTATTTAATAGTTATTATATCATACAACTTATTTTATATGTATTGGTTTCTTTATCATTCATTCTCCAGTAGGTTTTTTATTCCCATTATGATATTGTCCTTGATCCATCAAATTTTATAAGCATGGTTTCAATTTCCAGGGTTGAAACTTTAGTATTAACTACTTCTTGAATTATATACACAAAAATAGTTTATACAATTAAAGTGTTTGAACATTTTGGAGTGTACTCTATTAATAATTATGGAAAATACTTATATAGCACATATTTTATGTCCGGAACTGTCGCAAATGGCTTACACATATTAAATCATTTAATTATCCCCAGAACTATGAGAATATGGTTTCCATGTCTATGTCACATTTTACAGTACAGGTTGCTAAAAGTGAAAGAAATTGTTGAATTGAGCGGTTTTAAAATAACCCATAACAGTTGGAAGCCTGAATTATGATAAGGTTCCTCAGCTTTCCCTCTATTTATAGAAATTAAAATAACTCTGCATTCTTCTTGTAGAAAGAGGAAATAGGACATATGCAAAAACAGGTAGTTCATGCTGAGAAAATATCCATCTTGGCTATGCTAATTTTCCCCATCACTAAGAATGGAAGAATGTGCCATCAATCAAAATCATCATCTCCTCATATGGGAGGGGGTGTGCACTGGTGAAGCTGATGCAGAACTGAAAACTTTGTCGTAAAGAAAGCAGGTCGAACAATAATAAAACTTAAGAAAAATTGATGCAAAATAAAAAAACTGAATGCAGTACTAATATTTATCCTAATATCCACTTAGCTTCTTTCTCCTAAATCCTGGCTGCTGTCTCCTTTTGGCTGAACTGAACTTGAACTATAAGGCAAGAGGTCAGGGTGGGTTTCAGTCAATAATGGTCCAGAAAGTGAGGATTAGGAGGGTACAGAGCAGGATGGGGATGGAGAGTGCATCTCCAGGGGAACATGGAAGATACATGCACAAGAATAAAGAACAAACCCTTATTATTCAGTTATCATAGTGGCTATTTTTAGAACATTAGAGTTTTATGCTAGCAAGTGTGTAATAAATATTTAGCAAATGAGGGTATGGGCAAATTATCAAACATACTTCATAACCTAAAAATGAGTTACTGAAAAGGAGATAAAATTAATTTCTAATTCCACTAAGGCAGTTTAAACTAGAAATGTCACATTGGAAATTGAGTATAATTTCTTATTTTTTAATTAAGCATTGTTTTCTTAATGTTATTAAAATTTATATTATATCTGATATACATGTCTCAAGGCACATGCATAAAAGAACTCTCTTTTGAATCTAGTAATTAAAATTAATACATCTATCTATTAAGAAAAGGACATGAACTTGAGCAAACTCTGGGAGATGAAGAGGGACTGGGAAGCTGGTATGCTGCATTCCATGGGGTCATGCAAATATGGGCACAATAAAGGACAGAAATGGTATGGACCTAAAAGAAGCAGAAGATATTAAGAAGAGGTGGCAAGAATATGCAGAAGAGTTATACAAAATAAGATGTTCAAGACCCAGATAATCACGATGGTGTGATCACTCACCTAGAGCCAGACATCCTGGAATGAGAAGTCAAGTGGGTCTTAGAAACCATCACTATGAACAAAGCTAGTGGAGGTGATGGAATTCCAGTTGAGCTATTTCAAATCCTAAAAAATGATGCTGTGAAAATGCTGCATTGAATATGCCAGTAAATTTGGAAAACTCAGCAGTGGCCACAGGACTGGGAAAAGTCAGTTTTCTTTCCAATCCCAAAGAAAAGCAATGCCAAAGAATGTTCAAACTACTGCACAATTGCACTCATCTCACATGCTAGTAAAGTAATGCTCAAAATTCTCCAAGCCAGGCTTGGACCGTGAATTTCCAGATGCTCAAGCTGGGTTTAGAAGAGGCAGAGGAACCAGAGATCAAATTCCAGCATTTGTTGGATCATCAAAAAAGCAAGAGAGTTCCAGAAAAACATATACTCCTGCTTTATTGACTACGCCAAAGCCTTTAACTGTGTGAATCACAAAAACTGTGGAAAATTCTTCCAGAGATGGGAATACCAGACCACCTGATCTGCCTCTTGAGAAATTTGTATGCAGGTCAAGAAGCAACAGTTAGAACTGGACATGGAACAACAGACTGGTTCCAAATAGGGAAAAGAGTACGTCAAGGCTGTATATTGTCACCCTGCTTATTTAACTTATATATGGAGCACATTATGAGAAATGCTGGGCTGGATGAAGCATAAACTGGAATCAAGATTGTCGGGAGAAATATCAATAACCTCAGATATGCAGATGACACCACCTTTATGAGAGAAAGTGAAGAAGAACTACAGAGCCTCTTGATGAAAGTGAAAGAGGAGAGTGAAAAAGTTAGCTGAAAGCTCAACATTCAGAAAACGAAGATCCAGGCTTCTCGATGGGGAAAGAATGGAAACAGTGATAGACTTTATTTCTGGGGGCTCCAAAATCACTGCAGATGGTGACTGCAGCCATGAGATTAAAAGACGCTTGCTCCTTGGAAGAAAAATTATGACCAATCTAGACAGCATATTAAAAAGGAGAGACATTACTTTGCTAACAGAGGTCTCTCTAGTCAAAGCTATGGTTTTTCCAGTAGTCATGTAGGGATGTGAGAGTAAAGAAAGCTGAGCACCAAAGAACTGATGCATTTGAACTGTGGTGTTGGAGAAGACTCTTGAGAGTCCCTTGGACAGCAAGAAGTTCCAACTAGTCCATCCTAAAGGAAATCAGTCGTGACTATTTATTGGAAGCACTGATGCAGAAGTTGAAACTCCAATACTTTGGCCACCTGATGCAAAGAACTGACTCATTTGAAAAGACCTTGATTCTGGGAAAGATTGAAGGCAGAAGGAGAAGGGGACAACAGAGGATGAGATGGTTGGATGGCATCACCAACTCAATGGACATGAGTTTGAGTTAACTCCAGGAGTTGGTGATGGACAGGGAAGCCTGGTGTTCTGCAGTCCATGGGATCACAAAGTCAGACTCGACTGAGTAACTGAACTGAACTGATTGGGGTCGTGAATAGTTGGACATGACTTGGCAACAGAACAACAACAATTAAGAATGTATTACTGATTTAAGATGTACTCCTCATGAATTCTATTGAAGATTATTTTGCATTTATAATTATAAAGTATTATTTTTATTTCTAAAATATGTTAACTTTAATATGGAGTGAATAAGAATATTTACTGAGGCATTTTATATGCAGTAATACTGTCCTACTTAATTACATATTAATATCTTCTAAAACAATTTTAGCCCTATGAGAAATATTAGAGTTACCCTTTTTGAAAATATATAAACAGTTTGGGATATTTCAATTAGTTGTCCAAAGTCTTGTGTCTGGAATATATTAAGTTAATGATTGACCATGTGTCTCTGTGATTTATGACCAATGTTTTTATCCACATGTCATTATACTGAAAACCAAACAAGAAAAAAAAGTTTTTTGCAGCTCACAAACCCCTTTATGGTAGTCATTTGAATCATGATTTTATATTAAGAAATCCATAAAAATAAATGCAAGTATTAGTAAAAATAATGGATGACTCATTTGCTTAAATGATAAACTCTTTGAGGGCAGAAATATTTATATTTTATTTAGCATCTGTCTTTGTTTAATCAATTTGTATCACTGATGTAATTGATTTATTGCAGAACCTACATGAGATTTTCCTTCAGAATACACTTGTCCTAAGTAAAATTTAAAAGAAAATGCTTACAGAGAAGTAGTCTCTGGAAATGGTTTCTAATATTTAGTAAATGGTGACCACAGAGACCAAAGAACATTGGATTATTTTGTTCAATTTGTTATATATTCTATTGCCTGCAGTATAATTTAAATTTAACTTAGTATCAAACTATTGCTCCCAGCTCTAACTACAATGATAACATATAAATCTTTAATATCATTCAGTCCCAATTAATGAAGAATTTTGCTGTTTCTCTCAGCACTAATAATCCAACTGCTGCATTTATTTCCAGGTTGCACTAATCAAAACCAATGTTTTCTATTATATTTTATGTTCTGTTTTATACTATATCTGGTATTCTCCTCAGAGGCTACACATTAAAACTGATTAATCATTTCTAAAATCATATAATACAAATTCCCCCTTTCTCACTTGAATGTATAGAGTTGTCATCTAACCAGCTTATTTTTTAATATATAAAATGACTTTTTAAACTATTTGTATACTTCATTATTGTGGGTTTCCCAGGTAGCACAGTGTGAAAGAATACCCCTGCTAATGCAGGAGACACCAGAGACATGGGTTCCATCCTTAGGTCAGGATGATCCCTTGGAGAAGAAAACGGCAATCTGCTCCAGTATTCTGTCCTGGAGAATCCCATGGACAGAGGAGCCTAACAGGCTGCAGTCCATGGAATTGCAAAGAATAGGCACAACTGAGCACGCACACACAGACACACACACACATTTCGTTATTGTGCTAAAAACTGCAGAGATGATTTAGTATTTGCACTCTATGTTCCTATGGAATTTGTTTTGTAATTTTTTGTTAGTAAATCTACTTGAATGTGAAACTGATCTCCTAAATTTCAAAATCATATCTGACACATATTGAGAGTTGATTTTTCTTCTCTCTTTTTTCTTAAATATTAGTTCAAAATATTTCTTTTAGGTTACTCTCCTTTTAATAATATATGTAATTGATTGTCAATAACCATTTTTAATTGGTTAAAGATGCAGAAATGAAAGGTTAATTGTAGAGTTCATGTTGTTCAGTTGCTAAGTCTTGTTTGACTCTTTGTGATCCCATAGACTACAGCATACCAGGCTCCTGTGTCCTCCACTATCTCCAGGAAAGTGAATGAAAGTTGCTCAGTCCTGTCTGACTGCGACCCCATGGACTGAATAGAAATTCTCCAGGACAGAATACTGGAGTGAGTAGCCTTTCCCTTCTCCAGGGGATCTTCCCAATCCAGGGATCAAACGCAGGTCTCCTGCATTGCAGGCAGATTCTTTACCAGCTGAGCCACAAGGGAAACCCACTATCTCCCAGAGTTTGCTTAAATTCATGTTCACTGAGTCAGTGATGCTATTTAACTATTTTATCCTCTGCTGCCCCCTTCTCCTTTTACCTTAAATATTTCTCAGCTTCGGGATCTTTTCCAATAAGTCAGCTGTTGACATCAGGTGGTCAAAGTATTGGCGCTTCAGCTTCAGCTTCAATCCTTTCAACGAATATTTGTTTTCTTAACATCAGTTCTCACCAAGTCTGCAGTCTACTTTAATCTTATTTTTTCATGTCCAGACTAGTACAATAGCTGAGATTTCACTGCATTTAATCTATCCTTCTCCTATCCTTCCTGAATATAACGACCAATTTCATTTTCCTAAAACCATATTTTCCTTATAGCTTTTACTCTCAAAATCTTCAATGGATCTCTAGTGTCAAATAAAATGTTAAATACTTCAATCTCGAATTCAAGGTACTAGAAAATACCATCTTCCCAGGCTTAGCTTCTATGATTCTTCTACATAGAAAACGTACTTCAGTGAAGCTACACTACTTTAGACATAAAATTTTCATTGCATTTTTCACTACTATTCTTTTATTACACCATTACCCTCAAATGTTCAACTGCTTCGCCCTACACACACATGTTTCCCTCTCGAAATTCTATCCTACCCTTCAATCTCTAGCTAGCTTACTTCTTGCTTATCCAAAAACCCATTTTTAAGCACTCCAGGCAAAAGCATTACTGTTTCTACTCCAAATGCCCATGTAATTTAACATCTGTCTACACTTTTGAATGCATTATTCACTAGTTCATAGAACTGTGAAAAGCATTTTGTATGTTTAATTTCCTAGATTGATTTTGGAGACCTAGTTGAATCACCCTGGCTCTTAGAAGGGTAACTTCCTAACATTAAATATATATTTAATGAGTGAAGATGGTATTTACCTAAAAAGAAAAGAAGAAAATAATAAGGAAATTATTCAAAATAACGAGTTAGTTCATAGTACTACTAATACTTTGTTTCCTTCTGAAATAGAATATTTTTTCTTATTTCATATCCTCCTTCAGTGATATGATGGTTTAGCATTTATTGAGCATAGAAAATGTGCTGGCACTAGGCACAACTCAATAGATAGGCCTGGTTTCTGCTCAATGAGCTTGAAAAATTTATCATAAAAATAGGGCCAGAAAGGATATGAATGACTCAGACCAAAGCGATATCTTTATTATCATCCCCTTCCTTTCCATTCTCTCTACTTTTCCCCTCTAATTTTGATCCTCTTTTTTCATATCTGGATGATTCCCCTGGCTTCCAAACTAGTTTCTCTAAAGTACCTTTCTTTCCTAAATACTTGTCTTTCCCAAATTTCATGTATGTAAATATTATTTTTATCCTTATTCCTCCCCTATTTAAAAACAGTAAATTTCCAGTAGCTATTACATGAGGTCATTGTAGACACTTTTTATGTCACTGACTATCTTAATCAGTATTTGTTTCTCCCAGTACTTTTGAAAATGTTATTTCTATTCCCATCTAAAGCCAGATGCAATGTTGTCACCTTCATCAGTTATTGCTTCCTTGTGTATTCTAGTACATTAAGAATTCCATTAACTTTCCATACATTCAACCTTTCTCTATTTCTCATATTCACTTATGCCTAGAGAGCTCAGACGTATCCTATCTAAAAGAAAAAACCCAAACTAACTAAACACAAAACCTAGAACATATGCTCCTCTAACTTCCCAGAGCTGTTCTGCTTCCTATCATAGTCATAGCAAAAATAAGAATCTTTATTCAAGGTGACACAACCTTAAATCAAATAGTTTCAAACAAAAATTGAAATATTTTTCTCATTCACCTTAAAAAAAAAAGATGTAGGTTCCATTTTTGGCTTGGCTTCATAGGAAATCTCCATGTCTGTACTTTAAATTTTTCAAAAGCCAACCTCTCATATGATGGTAAATGCTTATAGGAGCTATAGATCTCATGTACTCAATGACCACAACTTAGGGAAGACAGTGTGCATCTCTATCTTTAAAGCTCCAACATAGATCAATCACATGTGTTGTTTCTAATTGGTTAAATGAATCGGTTGCCTGGCTATTGATGTGGGTTATGCTTACTGACTTATTGGCTAAAGATAAGCCCTAGAACTGGAGTGAGGTAAACATTGGTGAGGATATAAGAAAAGTTAAGTGCCATGAAGAGAAATCATTGTGCTTTCAATTAATGATGGATTATCGTTGTTGTGGAGGTAACCAACAAATACCTACTACACTAGTTCAACAACTCAAATAAATTGCTACACTGATCACTTTTCCCTTTTATTAACACCTCACAAAAATACACATAAGTTTCTAAGTTCATCAATTTATTGAAATGTCTCTATCCAAATCCATATTTGACTAATGCCAACTCTTTTTTAACCATTCATTTATTCAACAAGTGTTGAGAGTAGCCTGTGTCTCTGTCACTGTTAACAGTGGATTCATTTTGATATTTGGCAAAACTAATACAATTTGTAAAGTTTAAAAATAAAATAAAATTAAAAATATAATAAACTTATAAAGGGTTTTTGCCCTAATGGAGCTTGTATATGGAAGAATACAACAGTAAACATTAGACATTCTAACTTAAGAAATATGGGGACTCCCCTGGAGGTTAAGGCTCCACAATTCTACTGCAGAGGGCATGAATTTGAAATCTAATCCCTGGTTGAGGAAGTAAGATCACACATGCCATATATATGGGAAAAAAAAAAGAAAGAAAGGAAAATGTGTAAAGTATGACAGATTACCAGAGTGTGTCTTACTGAGAAAAAAACATGAACCAAGGATTGACAAAGGTGATGGAGTTTACCAAAGGGTGAAGACGATGCACTGGTTTCCAGGGAGGTTGGTGCAATTGGAGTAAAATTGCCTCAGTAAAGTGTAGAAAAAATTAGGTTGGAGTTCAGGTACAGGTATAATCAATATGGAAGGCCATTATAAGGATTATGGATTTTGTTCTGAAGGAAACAGTTGGGCATTTCAAGATTCTGGACAAAGTAGTGGTATAGTCTGATTTATATTTTAGAAAGAGTTTCATGCATGTGTTGAGAATACTGCAGGGAGTCAATAGGGAAATCTACTAAGACATTGATTTATCCCAGGGTGAGCTTATAGGGGCTCTCTAGAGAGTGGATGCTTGAAGGTGTTGTCAGAGGACAGATTTTGAAGGTTGCTTACTTACCTATCTTTCAAGATATGACTTTAAAACTGTCATACAAGCTATTTAAGCTCTAGTCTTTCAATTATTTATTTATTAAACAGATAATTTTGAATATCCTCATAAAGCAGTCACTCTATTAGGTGCTAACCCAGTTTAAAGTAATCTTATATAATGCATGCACGCAGGATCTTATACACTTTCATCTTTCTGTATAGACTATCCTCCTTGACCCTGGCCCTATTCATTGATATATCTGCTATTCAGTCTTTACAACTTCATTTTTAGGGTCATAGAAATCTCAAAATAATCAAATTTTCAGAAACAGAAATGAAATAGCAGCATCATACAATTAGTCACTCAGTCAAGTCTGACTCTTTGCGACCTCATGGACTGTAGCCTGCCAGGCACCTCTGTTGATGAAGATTCACCAGGCAAGAACACTGGAGTGGATTGCCATGCCCTCTTCCAGGGGATCTTCCTATCCCAGGGATCAAACCCAGGTCTCCCGAATTGGAGGCAGATTCTGTACCATCTGAGCCACCAGGGAAACCCAAGAATAATGGAGTAGATAGCCTATCCCTTCTCTAGCAGATCTCCTGACCCAGGAGTCAAACTGGGGTCTGCTGCATTGCAGGTGGATTATTTACCAGATGAGCTACCATGGAAGTGAAACATCAATTAGGAATATAAAATAAAGATATGCATAGAAAGAAAATATAGCAAAAAAATTATTAAAAACCTTATAACAAAGAAGATATATTTTAGCATATTGAATGGGGACATTTTAAAAGGGAATTACACATATGCAGAGCTTGAAGAATGGCTATAATTTTAGCTTTTTTGCATCCTATGTTATGAATTGTCTGAAAATGAAGAAATACTGTAAATCAGAAAATCAGCATTATCTAAGGCAACTAGGGAAGGTCATGGAAATTTCACCTGTATCTTCTAGTCTAAAAATGCACATTTTATAAAATTGAACTCATTGGAAAGCACACACACACACACACACAAACCTAAATTAATAGTGCTTATTTCTCTAATCAGATATCTTACCCTTTTAGATTTTTGTCACTCAATATTTTTCAAAAATTTTAAAATGTTAGTTTTCACTTCCATGGCAAGTATAATTTGAAAAGCACATAATATAACAAACAGAAGCCAAAGAGCAGTTTTTTATCTGTAGCATATTAAGTAAGCAATATGCTCACTAATATAAATCATCCCTAAAAATAGCAAAGAGTTTACATTTAATATCTCAGTGGGATTAAAACCAACAGGTAGGAGTTTCATTGACTTTTCCTCTTTCATTTCTAATTTTATGTATTTGAGCCCTTTCTTTTTTCCTCTTTGCTAGTCTAGTTAATGACTTGTTGATTTTTGTTCATGTTTTGAGGGAACCAACTTTTTCGTTTCATTGATCCCTTCCATTGCTTTTTTTTTTTTTTTTTCCAGTTTCTATTTTATTTATTTACATTCTTTTCTTTATCATTTCCATTTCTTATCAACTTTGGGCTTTGTTTTTTTTTTTTTTTTTCTTTTTCCAATCCCTTTAAGTGAAAAGTTATTTGGAACTTTTTTCCTTTCTTGAAGAAGGCATATATTTATTGGTATGCATTTCCCTCTAAGAATAACTTTTGCTGCATTCCATTGATTTTGATACATCATATTTCTGTTCTCACTTGTCTCTCAGTATTTTCTGATTTCTATGTCATTTTGTTCAATGATTCTAGAGTCTATTAAAGTCCTATAACTCTCAAGTGAAAGACTTGAAGGTAAATTATGGTCAGTTTCAGTGCTTAGTACTGTAGTAACTACCCATCCTCCACCCTATCCCCTTGGCAGAGAGCTATACACATATTTTGGAGCAACCTGCAGAGTTTGGGCTTCCCAGGTAAAACAATGGTAAAGAATCCACCTACCAAAGATGAAGAGGCTGGAGACACAGGTTGAATCCTTGGGTTGGGAAGTTCCCCTGGAATAGGAAATGGCAACCCACTCCAGTATTCTTGCCTGGGGAATCCATGGACAGAGGAGACAGGTGGGCAACAGTCCATGGGGCCAAAAAGAGTCAGACACACTGGGCATGCATGAGCAGGAGCACAGAGTTCACTGGAGTAAGATGAACAAAATTCACCCTGTCAAATATCAGTGATCTGTGCTCTCATCGCTGGTTGTGGCTTTGGATCACAGAAGTGTAGGCAAAGTAGTGGTAGTCATTACATTTGGGTTTCCTCCATTGTCAAAAGCCACTTATCCTATAGCTAAATGATTTTCAGAGGGCTTAAAGGGTCAGTTCCCTTTTTCTTCTAACCTCTTTATTTTTCTCCCCATTTTTCCCCTTTAGGAGCCAAACATTAAAGACTGCTGCTGCTACTGCTGCTAAGTCACTTCAGTCATGTCCGACTCTGTCCGACCCCATAGATGGCAGCCCACTAGGCTCTGCCGTCCCTGGAATTCTCCAGGCAAGAACACTGGAGTGGGTCGTCAGTGCCTTCTCCAATGCACGAAAGTGAAAAGTCAAAGTGAAGTCGCTCAGTCATGTCCGACTCTTCGCGACCCCATGGACTGCAGCCTACCAGGCTCCTCTGTCCATGGGATTTTCCAGGCAAGAGTACTGGAGTGGGCTGCCAGTGCCTTCTCCAAGCATTAAAGACTAGGTCATACAAAAGCAACTAATGTACAGGAAAGTTACCACACATGGCCAGGAAAAGGTGCAGGTACAGAAAACGCCCAAGAAGACCTTAAGTTTACACCTTAGGCTGATGCAAAGAAGCATACTATAACAATCAAAATTAAATTAAATTAAAACAGAAAACCTTATGGACAGTGAAGTATTTGGTTTCCAGAGTTAACATGTCATTAGATTTCAACATCTGGTTTTCAATGAGAGTTCATAAGTCATAAAAAGAAGGAGAAAAATATGGCCCATTCAGAAAATAAATAAATAAATAAATAAATAAATCGACAGAAAATGTTGATGAAAGAATTTGGTAGGAGATATACTATACAAAGACTTTAAAACAATTATCTTAAGATGCTCCAAAATCACTGTGGACAGTGACTACAACCAAGAAATTAAAAGACGCTTGCTTCTTAGAAGAAAAGCTATGGCAAATCTACATCTCTATTAAAAATCAGAGACATCACTTTGATGGCAAAAGTCCATATATTCAAACCTACGGTTTTTCCAGTAGTCATGGATGGATGTAAGAGTTGGACCCTAAAGAAGGGTGAGCACCTAAGAATTGATGCTTTCGAACTGTGGTGCTGGAGAAAACTCTTAAAAGTCCCTTGGACTGTAAGGAGTTCAGGCTAGTCAATCCTAAAGGAAATCAACCTTGTATATTCATTGGAAGGATTGATGCCGATGTTGAAACTCCAATATTTTGGCCACCTGATGGGAAGAACTGAATCATTGGAAAAGACCCTGATGCTGGGAAAGATTGAAAGCAGGAGAAGAAGGGGGTGACAGAGAATGAAAAGGTTGGTATCATCAACTCAATGGACATGAGCTTGCACAATTCCAGGAGATAGTGAAAGACAAGGACCATGGCGTGCCGCACTCCATGGGGTCCAAAGAGTTGGACACTACTGAGCGACTGAACAACAATAGAAAAGATGCCCAAAGGGCATTAGCAAGTAGACCAAGACATACACTGTGGGTGTTTCAGAAGAAGCGAAGGAGAAATGACAGACAGTATTTTTGAAGAATTAATGTTTAAAATGTCCCAAATTTTATAAAAGACATGAATATAAACCTCCAAGAAAGTGAGAAACTCCAAGAGGGAAGAACTCAAGAATTCCACACTCAGATAAGTATAATTACATTTTAAAATTCAATGACAAAAAAAAAGAATCTTGGAAGCAGCAAGAGAGATGTAACTTGTCACTATGAAATTCAACCATGACTTTTTTTCTATTAGCCATTTAAAATGCAATAAACCTTCTCTATATTTTTTATAAATTATTTAATTTTGGCTGCTGTGGGTCTTTATTGCTTTATGGGTTTTCTCTGGTTGCAGTGTGTGGACTTCTCATTACAGTGTCTTCTTTTGTTGCAGAGAATGGGCTCTAGGGCACGAGTTTCAGTAATTGTGGTACATGGGCTTAGTTGCCCCTCAGCATGTGGAATCCTCCTGGATCAGTGATCAAACCTTTGTCCCCCACATTGGCAAGCAGATTCTTAATCACTGGACCCAGAGAAGTCCCTATACTTTTTAAAAATATTCATTTGTTTGGCTGCACTTGGTCTTAGTTTCAGCACACGGGATCTAGTTCCCTGAACAGGATTCAAACCTGGGGCCCCTGCATTGGGAACATGGAGTCTTAGCCACTGGACCACCAGGGAAGTCCTTCTTCTCTGTACTTTTAAAGAAGTTCAAATGGCCTACCAATCATTCTTATGTCACTTTACACTCACAGTGAGTTAGAGGGTGTAGATGTCCCTCTTACTTTTTGTTCTTCACTGATTAGCCAGTGATGACAAAGAAATTCACTAGATCTCTGTTCAGTCATGCATTCATTCATCTTCCTTCTGTTTCCAGATATTTCCAACCATCATGTAAGACATTTAGCTGTTGATGATCTGTCCCCATCTGCATTTGTGGTCCATCCCAATCTACATATTTCATCATAGGTTTATAGTTTTCTCTTGACAGATATCATGCATAAGTATATGTAATTACATTCATTTGTATAATGTATATTGGTACATGTACCAATATGTATGTATAGATAAAAGTATTTAATCTATATATGAAATATATATTTAAAATAAAATAATAAAGCATAACACATCATAAAATGTTTAAAATAGCTTTTTGCTGCTCTGTTTCTCAAAGTATAATTTCTGTACCACTTGCATCAGATTAAAATGGTATAATGGTTTATAATTCAGATACCTCTTCCCCAACTCCCAATTAACTGGAATCAAATTCTCTGTATCCTTAAGACATTCTGAAGGTGATTTTTACATAAATCCAAAGTTAGAAACCATTTTCTCAAGTGGGAGATGGCTTGCATTATTTTCTAAGGCTACTTTGATGGCATTCTTTTACTACTGCTATGAATAAAGTATATATTTATACAAATATTTATGCTTAATTATATATCAAATTTTAACTTAAATCATCATGAAGACCAAAGAAGGGACAAATAATAAAATGAAAGTACATTGCTTATGCTGTATATTCATGTTTAGTTCTCATTACTTCACAGAAATTCAGTTTGTCTTTCTCTTTATGTTTTATTTTAGTTCCACAAGACAGGCAACAATGCATATTTTAGTAGTGGTTGGCTGATTGTGAAATAGTTCTCATAGATCAGAATTTGATTTCTGGTGTTGGCAATTCAATGAATCATTTATTATATCTTGCACAGGTGTTCATTAGGAAAGCATCATACCCTAGTGGAAAGAAGAGCTATTCTCTCAAGATCATTCAAGTGCAAAATTGCATTAGGGACAATGATAAGGGATTAAGTGACCATAAGTGCCATTTTTATGTATTATGTTATAAGCAATAGAAATGACCCTTATAGTCCCTAAGTTCCAAGCAATAATGTATAGCCCTTTAAAAACACTGACACAGGGTGCTCAGCTTTTCCAGAGAGTATCACATAACTGGGCAGCCACACTGGCTTCTCAATATTGTTCTGCAATTCTTGTCTTTTGCCTAGTCATCATCTTCAAATTTCTAATGCGTTATTACT
Organism: Bos indicus; assembly: GCF_029378745.1. Classification (NCBI taxonomy): domain Eukaryota; kingdom Metazoa; phylum Chordata; class Mammalia; order Artiodactyla; family Bovidae; genus Bos; species Bos indicus. The sequence goes on along the minus strand of NC_091775.1, from coordinate 17,101,537 downwards.
GGTACTGGGAAAGATTTTCATTGTTTCTGTCAATTCCTTAGTAAACACCCTCAGAGTAATCCCTCTCAACTCTCTCTCTCTCTCTCTCTCATCTCCTTCCTCGGTTTCTCTGCTTTAAATACTTTTTGAGTATACATTTTTTTCTCACTTCTCATAATGCATTTGATGCCATTGCTCAGTCACTAAGTCATGTCCAATTCCTTGCAACCATATGAATTGCAGCATGCCAGGCTTCTCTGTCTTTCACTATTTCCCAGAGTTTGCTCAACTTCATATCCATTGAGTCAGTGATACCATCTGACCATCTCATCCTCTGTCACATCCTTCTCCTACTGCTTTCAATCTTTCCTAGAATCAGGGTCTTTTCCAAAGAGTCAGCTCTTCACATCAGGTGACCAAAGTATTAGAGTTTCCGCCTCAGTCCTTCCAACAAATATTCAGGGTTGATTTCCTTTAGGATTAGGACTAAGGAACCTTCAGCACCACAGTTCAAAAGCATCAACTCTTCATCATTCAGCTTTCTTCATGGTCCAACTCTCACACTCATATGTGACTACTGGAGAAACAATAGCTTTGATCATACTGAACTTTGTCAGCAAAGTTATGTCTCTGCTTTAAAATATGCTGTCTAGATTTGTCATAACTTTTCCTCCAAGGAGAAAGCATCTTTTAATTTTGTGGCTATAGTTACTGTCTGCAGTGATTTTGGAGCCCAAGAAAATAAAATCTGTCACTGCTTCCATTTATTCACCATCTATTTGCCATGAAGTGATGGGACCATATGCCATGATTTTAGTTTTTTTGAATGCTGAATTTTAAGCCAGTTTTTTCACTCTCCTCTTTCACCTTCATCAAAAACTTCTTTAGTTCTTCTTTGCTTTCTGCTGTTAGGGTCGTATCATAATGATTAACAAAATTAATCTACATAGCTATGTGTATGCTTTTCCTGATTTTATTATGTACTCATATTCCTCTTCTTACAAAGTTTTTATTTAGGGGTGGTTCTAAGATGGTGGAGGAATAGGACAGGGAGACCACTTTCTCCCCAACAAATTCATCAAAAGAACATTTGAATGCTGAGTAAACTCCACAAAACAACTTCTGAATGCCCACAGAGGACATCAGGCACCCAGAAAAACATCCCATTGTCTTTGAAAGGAGGTAGGAAAAAATATAAAAGATAAAAAGAGAGACAAAAGAGATAGGGATGGAGATCCATCCCGGGAAGGGAGTCTTAAAAAAGAGAGAAGTTTCCAAACACCAGAAAACACTCTCACTCGCAAGTCTGTGGAGAGCTTTGGAACCACAGAGGGCAACATAACCAGGAAGAAAAATACATAAATAATTAAAACCCACAGATTACATGCCCAACGGTAACTCTCAGCGAAGAAGCAGTGCAGACACCTGCATCTGCCACTAGCAAACTGTGGCTGGGCAGGAAGGCGTGGGCTGCATTGCTTAGAGTAAGGACTGGGCCTGAATGCCCTAAGGGCAATCTGAGGGAACTAATTTGAGATAGCAAACCAGACTGTGGGATAGCTATCCCGCAAAAAGCCCTAACCTAAAACACCGCTAGGCCTGCTCACAGAACAAAGGACTGAACAGAGCTAGCCAGCTGCAGACCAGCCCACCCCCTGCCGGAGACAGGCAGGCAAGGGCAGGCAGAGCCAGAAGGGGGCAATCGCAGCCCCAGAGAGGTATCCTCTACCAAACTGCAAGCAGGATTGATTGCTAACCAGGACTTCTTGGGGTTCTGGATGGTCAACATCTACCTGAGAAGGTGTGCCGGTTGTACACCAAGGAAACCAAGCCACAAGGACAGGGGAGGTGATAAGTCAGTGACTGCGCTCACCAAACACCTGGTCACCTGAGCTTCTCAGACCTGGGAAGGGCACAAAATGCAGGCCCAACCCAGTCTGCGCCTCTGAGGACTACCCAAGTGCCTGAACCTAAGTGGCTTAGACCTGTGAAGTGCATACAACCCAGGGCCAGCCTGAGACAGTTCCCGGCAGAGCAACCTAGAGCCTAAACAGTGTAGACAGGGGAAGCACAGACCCCGTGAGCGGGGGCAAACCCAGTGTGACCAAGACACTACCAGCACATGCCAGTGTTATTTGTCTGCAGTGTTCCTCCCTCCCCACAGCACAACTGAACAAGTGAGCCTAAAAAAGTGTCCACCACCTCCCCCTTGTGTCAGGGTGGAAATCAGACACTGAAGAGACCAGCAAACAGAAGAAGCTAAAACAGAGGGAACCGCCTTGGAAGTGACAGGTGCAATAGATTAAAACCCTGTAGTTAGTAACAACTACATAGGAAGGGGCCTATAGATCTTGAGAAGTATAAGCCGGATCAAGGAACTATCTGAAAATGAACTGACCCCACACTGTCCACAACAACACCAGAGAAAGTCCTAGATATATTTTTACTATTATCATTGCTTAATTAAAAAAAAATAATTTTAAGTTCTTTATTACTCCTTTAATTTTCATTTTTATAACCTACTATTACTTTGCAAAAAAGAAAAGACCCTATTTTTTAAAGCAAACTTCATATATATATTTTATAATTTTTGTGACTTTTTTTTTTCTTTAATATTGTATTTTTGAAAATCCAATCTCTACTCTAGATTTTTAATCTTTGCTTTTTGGTATTTGTTATCAAATTTGTACCTTTCAAAACCCAATCTTCAGTACCAACTTCTACTTGGGAGTGAGATTACTGGCTTGACTGCTCTCTCCCCCTTTGGACTGTCCTTTTTCTCCACCAGGTCGCCTCTATATCCTCCCTCCCCCTCCTCTTCTCTACCCAACTCTGTGAATCTCTTTGTGTGTTCTGGACTGTGGAGAACACTTGCTGCTGCTGCTAAGTCACTTCAGTCATGTCCAACTCTGTGTGACCCCATAGATGGCAGCCCACCAGGCTCCCCCATCCCTGGGATTCTCCAGGCAAGAATACTGGAGTGGGTTGCCATTTCCTTCTCCAATGTATGAAAGTGAAAAGTGAAAGTGAAGTCGCTCAGTCGTGTCCGACTCTTAGCGACCCCATGGACTGCAGCCCACCAGGCTCCACCATCCATGGATTTTCCAGGCAAGAGTGCTGGAGTGGGGTGCCGTTGCCTTCTCCAGTGGAGAACACTTAGGGAACTGATTACTGGCTGGATCTTTCTCTCTCCTTTTGACTCCCCCCTTTATTCTCCTGGCCACTTCTGTCTCCTTCCTCCCTCTTCTCTTCTCTATATACCTCTGTGAATATCTCTGAGTGGTCCAAAATGTGGAGCACATATAAGGAAGCCATTACTGGCTAGCTGGCGCTCTCTTCTTTTGATTCCCCCTATCTCATTCTGATCACCTCTCTCTCCCTCCTCCCTCTTCTCTTCTCCATGTGAACCTCTCTGGGTGTCCCTCACTGTGGAGAAACTTTTCATTTTTAACCTAGATGTTTTATCAATGGTGCTGTATAGATGGAGAAGTCTTGAAGCTACTGTAAAAATAAGACTGAAAACCAGAGGCAGGAAGCTTAAGTCCAAACCCTGAGAACACCAGAGAACTCCTGACTCCAGGGAACATTAATCGATAGGAACTCATCAAACGCCTCCATACCTACACTGAAACCAAGCACCACCCAAGGGCCAACAAGTTCCAGAACAAGACATACCACACAAATTCTCCAGCAACACAGGAACATAGCCCTGAGTTTCAATATACAGGCTGCCCAAAGTTACTCCAAACCCACTGACATCTCATAACTTGTACTAGACACTTCATTGCACTCCAGAGAGAAGAAATACAGCTCCATCCAACCACCAGAACACTGACACAAGCTTCCCTAAACAGGAAACCTTTACAAGCTACCTGTCCAACCCCACCCACAGCAAGGAAACTCCACAATAAAGAGAACTCCACAAACTGCCAGAATACAGAAAGGCCACCCCAAACACAGCAATATAAACAAGATGAAGAGGCAGAGGAATACCCAGCAGGTAAAGGAACAGGATAAATGCCCATCAAACCAAACAAAAGAGGAAGAGACAGGGAATCTACCTGATAAAGAATTCTGAATAATAATAGTGAAAATGATCAAAAATCTTGAAACCAAAAACGAGTTACAGATAAATAGCCTGGAGACAAGGATTGAGAAAATGCAAGAAAGGTTTAACAAGGACCTAGAAGAAATAAAAAAGAGTCAATATATAATGAATAATGCAATAAATGAGATCAAAAACACTCTGGAGGGAACCAATAGTAGAATAACAGAGGCAGAAGATAGGATAAGTGAGGTAGAAGATAGAATGGTAGAAATAAATGAAACAGAGAGGAAAACAGAAAAATGAATTAAAAGAAATGAGGACAATCTCAGAGATCTCTGGGACAATGTTAAATGCCCCAACATTCTAATCATAGGAATCCCAGAAGAAAAAGACAAAAAGAAAGACCATGAGAAAATACTTGAGGAGATAATAGTTGAAAACTTCCCTAAAATGGGGAAGGAAATAATCACCCAAGTCCAAGAAACCCAGAGAGTCCCAAACAGGATAAACCCAAGGTGAAACACCCCAAGACACATATTAATCAAATTAACAAAGATCAAACACAAAGAACAAATATTAAAAGCAGCAAGGGAAAAACAACAAATATCACACAAGGGGATTCCCATAAGGATAATAGCTGATCTTTCAATAGAAACTCTTCAGGCCAGGAGGGAATGGAAGGACATACTTAAAGTGATTAAAAAAAAAAAAAAATTAACCTACAGCGCAGATTACTGTACCCAGCAAGGATCTCATGCAAATATGAAGGAGAAATCAAAAGCTTTACAGACAAGCAAAAGCTGAGAGAATTCAGCACCACCAAACCAGCACGCCAACAAATGCTAAAGGATCTTCTCTAGACAGGAAACAAAGAAAGGGTGTATAAACTTGAACCCAAAACAATAAAGTAAATGACAATGGGATCATACTTATCAATAATTAGCTTAAACGTAAATGGGTTGAATGCCCCAACCATAAGACAAACAAGACCCCTACATATGTTGTCTACAAGAGACCCACCTTGAAACAAGGGACACAGACAGACTGAAAGTGAAGGGCTGGAAAAAGATATTTCATGCAAATAGAGACCAAAAGAAAGCAGGAGTAGCAATATTCATATCATATAAAAAAGACTTTAAAACAAAGGCTGTGAAAAGAGACAAAGAAGGGCACTACATAATGATCAAAGGATCAATCCAAGAAGAAGATATAACAATTATAAATATATATGCACCCAACATAGGAGCACCACAATATGTAAGACAAATGCTAACAAGTATGAAAGGGGAAAATAACAATAACACAATAATAGTGGGAGACTTTAATACCCCACTCACACCTATAGATAGATCAACTAAACAAAATTAACAAGGAAACACAAACATTAAATGATACAATAGCCCAGTTAGACCTAATTGATATCTATAAGACATTTCACCCCAAAACAATGAATTTCACCTTTTTCTCAAGCGCATATGGAACCTTCTCCAGGATAGATCACATCCTGGGCCATAAATCAAGCCTTGGTAAATTCAAAAAAATTGAAATTATTCCAAGCATCTTTTCTGACCACAATGCAGTAAGATTAGATCTCAATTACAGGAGAAAAACTATTAAAAATTTCAGCATATGGATGCTGAGCAACATGCTGCTGAATAACCAAAAAATCACAGAATAAATCAAAAATGAAATTAAAATATGCATAGAAACGAATGAGAATGAACACAAAACAACCCAAAACCTGTGGCACACTGTAAAAGCAGTGCTAAGGGGAAGGTTCATAGCAATACAGGAATTCCTCAAGAAATAAGAAAAAAATCAAATAAATAACCTAACTCTACACCTAAAGCAACTAGAAAAGGAAGAAATGAAGAACCCCAGGGTTGGTAGAAGGAAATAAATCTTAAAAATTAGGGCAGAAATAAATGCAAAAGAAACAAAAGAGATCATCGCAAAAATCAACAAAGCCAAAAGCTGGTTCTTTGAAAGGATAAATAAAATTGACAAACCATTGGCCAGGCTCATCAAGAAACAAAGGGAGAAAAATCAAATCAATAAAATTAGAAATGAAAATGGAGAGATCACAACAGACAACACAGAAATACAAAGGATCATAAGAGACTACTATCAGCAATTATATGCCAATAAAATGGACAACTTGGAAGAAATGGACAAATTCTTAGAAAAGTACAACTTTCCAAAACTGAGCCAGAAAGAAATAGAAAATCTTAACAGACCCATCACAAGCACAGAAATTGAAACTGTAATCAGAAATCTTCCAGCAAACAAAAGCCCAGGTCCAGACGGCTTCACAGCTGAATTCTACTGAAAATTTAGAGAAGAGCTAACACCTATCCTACTCAAACTCTTCCAGAAAATTTCAGAGGAAGGTAAACTTCCAAACTCATTCTATGAGGCCACCATCACCCTAATACCAAAGCCTGACAAAGATGCCACAAAAAAGAAAACTACAGGCCAATATCACTGATGAACATAGATGCAAAAATCCTTAACAAAATTCTAGCAATCAGAATCCAACAACACATTAAAAAGATCACACATCATGACCAATTGGCTTTATCCCAGAGATGCAAGGATTCTTCAACATCCACAAATCAATCAATGCTTTACACCACATTAACAAATAGAAAAATAAAAGCCATATGATTATCTCAATAGATGCAGAGAAAGTCTTTGACAAAACTCAACACCCATTTATGACAAAAACCCTCCAGAAAGCAGGAATACAAGGAGCATACCTCAACATAATAAAAGCTATATATGACAAACCCACAGAAACATTATCCTCAATGGTGAAATATTGAAAGCATCTCACCTAAAGTCAGGAACAAGACAAGGGTGCCCACTCTCACCACTACTATTCAACATAGTTTTGGAAGTTTTGGCCAGAGCAATCAGAGCAGAAAAAGAAATGAATCCAAATTGGAAAAGAAGTAAAACTCTCACTGTTTGCAGATCACATGACCCTCTACATAGAAAACCCTGAAAAAGCCACCAGAAAATTACTAGAGCTAATCAATGAATATAGTAAAGTTGCAGGATATAAAATCCCTTGCATTCCTATACACTAATAATGAAAAAATAGAAAGAGAAATTAAGGAAATAATTCCATTCACCATTGCAACAAAAAGAATAAAATACTTAGGAATATATCTACCTAAAGAAACAAAAGACCTATATATATATATATATATAAAACTATAAAACACTGGTGAAAAAAATCAAAGAGGATACAAATAGATGGAAAAATATATGTTTGTGGATTGGAAGCATCAATATAGTGAAAATGAGTATACTACCCAAAGCAATCTATAGATTCAATGCAATCCCTATCAAGCTACCAATGGTGTTTTTCATAGAGCTAGAACAAATAATTTCACAATTTGTATGGAAATACAAAAAAACCTCGAATAACTAAAGCAATCTTGAGAAAGAAGAATGTAAATGGAGGAATCAACCTGCCTGAATTTCAGGTTCTACTACAAAGCCACAGTCATCAAGACAGTATGGTACTGGCACAAAGACAGAAATATAGATCAATGGAACAAAATAGAAAGCCCAAAGACAAATCCACATAACTATGGACACCTTATCTTTGTTAAAGGAGGGAAGAATATACAATAGAGAAAAGTCAATCTCTTTAACAAGTGGTGCTGGGAAAACTGGTCAACCACTTGTAAAAGAATGAAACTAGAACACTTTCTAACACCATACACAAAAATAAACTCAAAATGGATTAAAGATCTAAACCTAAGACCAGAAACTATAATACTTCTAGAGGAGAATTAGGCAAAACACTCTCCAACATACATCACAGCAGGATCCTCTATGACCCACCTCCCAGAATATTGGAAATAAAAACAAATATAAGCAAATTGGACCTAATTAAAATTAAAATCTTCTGCACAACAAAGGAAACTATAAGCAAGGTGAAAAGACAGCCTTCAGAATGGGAGAAAATAATAGCAAATGAAGCAACTGACAAACAACTAATCTCAAAATATACAAGCAACAATTGCAGCTCAATTCCAGAAAAATGGGTCAAAGTACTAAACAGACATTTCTCCAAAGAAGACATACAGATGGATAACAAACACATGAAAAGATGCTCAACATCACTCATTATCAGAGAAATGCAAATCAAAACCACAATGAGGTACCATTTCATGCCAGTCAGAATGGCTGCGATCCAAAAGTCTACAAGCAATAAATGCTGGAGAGGGTGTGGAGAAAAGGGAACCCTCTTACACTGTCGGTGGGAATGCAAACTGGTACAGCCACTATGGAGAACAGTGTGGAGATTCCTTAAAAAACTGGAAATAGAACTGCCATATGATCCAGTAATCCCACTGCTGGGCATACACACTAAGGAAACCAGAATTGAAAGAGACACGTGTACCCCAGTGTTCATTGCAGCACTGTTTATAGTAGCTAGGACATGGAAGCAACCTAGATGTCCATCAGCAGATGAATGGATAAGAAAGCAGTGGTACATATACACAATGGAATATTACTCAGCCATTAAAAAGAATACATTTGAATCAGTTCTAATGAGGTGGATGAAACTGGAGCCTATTATACGGAGTGAAGTAAGCCAGAAAGAAAAACACCAATACAGTATACTAACACATATATATGGAATTTAGAAAGGTGGTAATGATAACCCTGTATGTGAGACAGCAAAAGAGACACAGATGTATAGAACAGTCTTTTGAACTCTGTGGGAGAGGGCGAGGGTGGGATGATTTGGGAGAATGGTATTGAAACATGTATATTATCATATGTGAAATGAATCACTAGTCCAGGTTCGATGCCTGGTACAAGATGCTCAGGGCTGGTGCACTGGGATGACCCAGAGGGATGGTATGGTGAGGGAGGTGGGAGCGAGGTTCAGGATGGGGAACACGTGTACACCCGTGGCAGATTCATGTCGATGTATGGCAAAACCAATAGAATATTGTAAAGTAACTAGCCTCTAAATAAAATAAATAAATCTATATTTTAAACAATATTTTATTTAATCTTGCAAAAATTGCTCTTTCCTGGCAGTGCAGTGGTTAAGATTCCACACTTCTAATGCAGAGGACACATGTTCGATCCCTGGTTGGGATATGCTGCATAGTGAAGCGAAAAACAAAAACAAAAAAAAGGAATATCTTTTCTAGCAAAAAGTAAGACAAAAGCTACAAAAACATGAGAAATGACCTTTAGGTCCAGAAACCTAAATTATTGAGAGGATCTGGTAGAGCTTGGAAGTCTAAAAGTTAAAGAGACGGGCAGGAATTCTTGGTCATAAATGTGAGAAGGATCCCAGGGAGACCAAAAGTGAGAGATAGTCCTACATGATGTCCTCTTATGAATCTGCCCCTATTACTTCTGTGACTCATTCTCTTCCCACACTACCCATCACATGCAATGCACTCACTTTGTCATTGCTCCTTAAACGTACCACACATTCCCATAGTCCATTTACTCTTTCCTCTATTGGAATGTGCTTCCATAAACCTCAGAATCAGTAACTTTCTTATTTCTTGTAGGTCTTGCTCAAATGTGTCCCTGATGTTAGCATTGAAGGGTAAATGGCAACCCCCACCACATCCTCTATCCTCTTTAATAATTTATTTTACATCACAGCATTTAGCACCATATGGCATTATATGCATATATATGGATACACACACTTTATATATCTTCTATATATACTTCCTTTTTTCTTTCTATAGCTTGTCACTTGCATGAAAGCTCCCTAAGGATGAATCTTCTTTATTTTTCACTCTTGAACCCCTAGTCTTGTATTCAAGAAATATAAATAAATCAAAAAAGCCTGATACCCACTATAAAGGGGCAGAAGAAGTTATCACCTCAGTGGTGTCCAACACTTGTGACCCCATGGGCTATAGCCTGCCAGGCTTCTCTGTTCATGGAATTCTCCAGGCAAGAATGCTAGGGTGGGTAGCCATTCCCTTCTCCAGGGGATCTTTCTGACCCAGACATCAGACCTGTGTCTACCACATTGTAGACAGATTCTTTAGCATCTGAATCACCAGGGAAGACCTATGAAGGGGCAGTTAAGGGGTAAATATAAACATCAGGGCTGCTAGAGGAAAGTAATCTTCCAAACAAAGGATAGGAATTTAGCTGTAGAAGGTAAGTGAGATTCTCAACATGAAAACCGATTCACAAGTAATGAGCTTTGACAGCGAGAGATTTTTCTGCCTGCTTCATTACATGAGCAGAGATGATGACAATACACATGAACACCTTAGCTGTGACTACCTGCAGGTGAATTCGTGTGTTCTCTGGAACAAGGCTGATATGATAGTGCCCAACCCAGCATCAACATTAGAGCTCAGCATCAAATCTATCGTTAATTATGATTAAGATTTTAATAATGTAAGAGTGCTGCTCTGCTAGTAATATCACCCTACTCAATTCCTGGAAGAATTGAAATTCCTTGCTAAAAAAAAAATTCAAACTGTTCTCTTGATTTCCACAGCAAAAGAATGAAGATATTCAATAATTTCTTATGATCTATTTCTGTGGTCTATTTTTACTTCTCTCCACACAGAAGTCTCACACAGACAGGAATATTTTACAGAATTTTTTTTTCAAACCACCTGTACAAAACAGATCCAACTTCTGGTTCCTCTTGGCATGATAACAAGCCTAATTATCTGAAGGAAGTTTAACAGTTTTCAGAAGTTAAGTACAATTCAGCTGATTATTCACACCATCAGTTACCTGCTACTTTCTAGCAATGTTCTAGAGTTCTCCTTGGATGAGATTAAAATGCTGAAAGGAAGATTGCTTCAAGAATAATTGTAAGGGGCTGATAAAGACATTTCAAAAAATCATGCACACAATATTCTGTAGTTTGCATTGTTGTTATTTGCTAGCGACTGTAGTCCATCAGGCTCCTCTGTCCATGGGATTTCCCAGGCAAGAATACTGGAGTGGGTTGCCTTTTCCTTCTTCAGTGGACCTTCATTACCCAGAGATTGAAACTGTGTCTCCTCCGCTGGCAAGTGGATTCTTTATCTCTGAGCTGCCTGGGAAGCCCAGGTCTGCATACGTTTAACTGATTTACTGTGACTGTTCTTAATTCCATATCATCTCAACTTCAATGGAATGTAGGGATATTGTGCTAGGTTTAAATCCATCAACTGGAACTTTCCTTCAAATGTAGATACCTTGTCAAAAGGAAAGATATTAGTAGGTACTGAATTTTGAAAGACATATTAGAAAAGATTGTGAAAAATTGTCAAGAAACTGTGTTCATTGTTATATACTAAACATTACACCCATAGCATACAGTTCTATTGGAAAATATCTAACTAAAACCAGGAGGCAGATGGTGAAGTTGGGAGACAAACACGATGTTGCAATGAAGACATCATAACAACTGATGTAAACGTGGAACTGCTTTTGTCAATCTCTGTAGTTAGTGGGTAATTGCCATTTTAAAGTTCTCTTGATATTCTTTTTCTACAAATCCCTGCCATAATTTCATGGAAAGTTATTTTTGCTTAGTAAACATACAAAAGAGCTAGATGTATGACTTTCCGTGATGGAAGCATTGAACATTTTAGGACTTTATACTCAGTATAAGATTGTCTTCATAAGTGAAATGACAAGTTGGTACCTTGATAAGTGAAGACTGCCGAAACAGATAATGTCTAGTGGTCTTAACTGTCTCTTATCTGGTTATGAACTCTAAAATAAACCAGAGGAGAAATACCAAAATTTTTGCCTTGTTCTGCGGGAACAAATCCTTAGAGTATCTCCTCATGTTCACCCTTAACCACAGTTTTGTAGATGATTCCATGATTACCACAGTTTTGTTGTTGTTGTTTCTTCTTTGGCCATACCCATGGCATGTGCTTCCCTGGTAACTCAGCTGGTAACGAATCCACTTGCCATGCCGCAAACCCTGGCTTGACTCCTGAGTCAGGAGGATCTGCTGGAAAAGGGATAGGCTAGCCACTCCAGTATTCTTGGGGTTCCCTGGTAGCTCAGCTGGTAAAGAATCCACCTGCATTGTGGGAGATCTGGATTCAATCCCTGCGTTGGGAAGATCCCCTGGAGAAGGGAATGGCTACCCATTCCAGTATTTCTGTCTGGAGAATCCCATGGACTCTATAGTTCATGGATCTCAAAGAGTCGGACACGACTGGGCAACTTTCACTTTTACTTTAATGGTATGTAGATGGTGAGTGCAGCCACGAAATTAAAAGGCACTTGCTCCTTGGAAGAAAATCTATGGCAAACCTAGACAGCATTTTAAAAAGCAGAGACATCACTTTGCCAAAAACTGTCTGTCTAGTCAAAGTTATGTTTTCCCAGTAGTCTTGTATGGATGTGAGAATTAGACCATAAAGAAGGCAAAGTGTGAAGAATTGATGTTTTCAAACTGTGGTGCTGCAGAAGACTCTTGAGAGTTCCTTGGATAGCAAAGAGATCAAACCAGTTGATCCTAAAGAAAATCAACCCTGAATATTCACTGGAAAGACTGATACTGAAGTTGAAGCTCCAATACTTTGGCCACCTGATGGGAAGAGGTGACTCATTGGAAAAGACCCTGATGCTGTGAAAGATTGAGGGCAGGAGAAGGGGACGACAGAGGGTGAGATGGTTGGATGGCATTACTGACTCAATGTACATGAGCTTCAGCAAATTCCAGGAGATAGTGAAGGACAGTCATAGGGTCACAAAACCTGGTGTGCTGCAGTCCATGAGATTGCAAAGGGTCAGACATGATTTAGTGACTGAACAACAGCAAATGGCATGTGAGATCTTAGTGCTCCAACCATGGTTCAAACCCATGCCACCTGCAATGGCAGTGAGAAGTCTTAAGTACTGAGCACCAGGGAAGTCTCCATGATTACCACAGTTTTTGTAGCTAGAGACAGAAATAACACAATTATGCTTCTAGACACTTGCTGAATACTAATTTTTTTGTGTTTCATTTGGAATTTGCCACAGCAGGATTTGAGTAGCAAATACACTTTCTCATCCATGTGTTAAGTTCTGGAGTGCTGCTCTGCGTTTCTTTTATTTACTTTTGCAAATCATTTGTTTATAGCTGTGCCACAAGGATTTCTATTATAGTGAGAAGACAAGGCATTTTCATCATCACATTAATATATATATATGTAAAATGATTTCACCTCATGGAAAATATATTTGAGCCATTTTTTCATAAGGCCTAGTGTTCTTAAGCTCCAATAACACTCTCTATATAACTTTCACTACACTGTATAATTCAACTGCTCCTGCTTTCCTAGTGAAATATATTTCTTTTTTTGGGGGTGTGGGGGTACTAAGAAAGAAATTATCAAGGGAAAATGGGCAAAAAGGAAAACGAATAAAACTTCTAGGCACAACTAAGTACTCAATGAGAAAAATTATGTTGATTATTTCCTAATACAAAGTAATATATTTTTTTTTCCCTCATGAACAGTTTCTGTTTTAATGAGAAAGGACACTATTTATGGCAGGCATTAGACTGTAGTTGGATATATATTTTCAACATTATCAGTAGCTTTCTTAATTTTGCATTAGTTGTTTTGTGCAACTGGAAGTTTCTTCATCGCCCCCCCCATCTTTATAATATCTTTGTAAACTTCGATTGTATGTTGTTAATATTGCCTATAAAGTTTAGTATTTTTAGAATTAAGATTCCAATATTTTTTCCCAAGAAATAAAAAGAAGACTACAATACTATTAATCATTAAAAGGTTGCTTAAAATATCTATGACTTTTTAATTTTAATAAGCAAAATATTAGTATGTATTAGCACAAGATAATTTTTATGTCTTTAGGACTTAGCATCCAGAAGATTTTTTACTAAAGAAAATAGTCCTTCTCTTGCTATGCATTATGTTCATTTGAATTTCAGAGAGGGTGCTTCCTAATATGAGAAATCCATTTACATTTTTAAATATGAAAAGACAAATGAAGTGGTGCTAAATTATTTAAATAATCATGTTTAGATGACTGCATGTCTATCACACCACTTTCCAAGTTTGCCACAGAGCTGGGGTACTGCAATCTTAGAATATTTCTGTGACTTAGTCGAATTTGATGGAGGAAACAGCTTTTTAGGTATGTAAAATTAGACTTTCTGATAACTGAGGTCTTGGATCTATTTTTTTCATAGGACATTCAATATTGTTGACAGTAATGAATTGTCCCCTTTTTAGGTAATAAGTCCTTATAAAAAATAGCATCCAAAATATTACTTAATTTTTAATTCTTATTTAAGTACATTACTGCCACTAGGTATTTTGCTTCTATTTTAAATTTTGAAGCAGTTTCATTTAATGAACATGAGGATGTACTATTTATTCCCATATGTTTAAACACTGTATTTCTCAATTTTGTTTATAATTGTATCTTTGTCATTGTTCCTGATGATACTCATTGATTCAAGTGGCACTTATATTTTTAGTTCATACACTTCTTTTTCAAATAGATTTTCTCTGTGACTTATGAATAATATTATTACTGTCACTCAGAGGTTAGTTATCTATACATAATTAGCTTGTGGCTTCATTAATTTCTCTAAGAAATTAAGCTAATTGCAAACATATTTATGTTTTTATTCATGTATTATTTCTAGAGGAAATAAATACTACTAACATAGTATCAATAAGAGAGTAAAGAGGCCGTTCCTCCAAAAGCACCAACATTTCAATGTAAGGTGAGTTTGTATTTGGATCCACTTGGATTTGGACTTAACTACTTGTGTTGTAATTAACTGACGGCACTTAGCTGCTTCCTTAAGGTCTTTTTATTTCTACTTATTTTAAAAATTGAAGATAGTTGTAGTCATCTCCAAGAACTGTTGTGAAGATTTAACTGCAATCAAAATCACAAATATCATGGCATAGGCAGATGTCTACTGCTACCATTCACCAGGATGGAAAATCATGAATGTCCTGAACTTTAGGGAAACCTACAAACTTCTACAGTAACCTACAAAGCAGGTTGATGATAATGATTTATTTCCAACAATGCTGTTATTTATGAACTTTCATAAACATCACCAGATGGTCAACAACAAAATCAGATGATTATATTTTTGCAGCCAAAGGTGGAGAAGCTCTATATAGTCAGCAAAAACAAGACTGGGAGCTGACTGCAGCTCAGATCATGAACTTCTTATTGCCAAAATCAGACTTAATTGAAAAAAGTAGGGAAAACCATTAGACCATTCATGTATGACCTAAATCAAATCCTTATTGTAATACAGTAGAAGTGATAAATAGATTTAGGAGACTAGATCTGATAGACAGAGTCCCTCATGAACTATTGTCGGAGGTTCAAGAAATTGTACAGAAGACAGATATTAAGACCATCTCTAAGAAAAAGAAATACAAAAAAGCAAAATGGCTGTCTGAGGAGGCCTTACAAATAGCTGTGAAAAGAAAAGACGTGAAAAGCAAAGGAGAAAAGGAAAGATATAGCCATTTGAATGCAGAGTTCAAAAGAATAGCAAGGAGGGATAAGAAAGCCTTCCTCAGTGATAATTGCAAAGAAATAGAGGAAAACAATAGAATGGGAAAGACTAGAGATCTCTTCAAGAAAATTAGAGATAACAAAGGAAGATTTAATGCAAAAATGGGCTCAACAAAGGACAGAAATGGTAGGGATATAACAGAAGCAAAAGCTATTAAGAAGAGGTGGCAAGAATACACAGATGAACTATACAAAAAAGATCTTCAACACCCAGATAATCATGATGGTATGATCATGCACCTAGAGCCAGACATCCTGGAATGTGAAGTCAAGTGGGCCTTAGGAAGCATTACTACAAACCAAGCTAGTGGAGATGATGGAGTTGAGCTATATCAAATCCTAAAGGATGATGCTGTAAAAGGGCTGCACTCAATAAGCCAGCTGAGTTGGAAAACTCAGCAGTGGCCACAGGACTGGAAATGGTCAGTTTTCATCCCAATCCCAAAGGAAGGCAATGCCAAAG